>NC_045426.1:89687188-90400029 GCF_902635505.1 Sarcophilus harrisii
ATTCTCCCTTTCATTGCTACTTTTTTTTTTCATTATTTCCCTTTTTATTCTGGGTCTTTTGTTTTTCCAAAAAATTTTGTTTTATTTTCATAAATGGCCCTTTGATAATTTGGTTTGCAAAAAAACTTAAAAATTTTGTAGTATTTGTCACTTTTATTATTTAAGCCCCAGTCAAGGAGCCAAATTTCCTCAGTATTTAAATTGTTCTTTTTTTTGGATCATTTTTAATTAAATTTATAACAAGTAATTTGTGTTTTAAAGATTAGTCCAAAAATATTTTATGGGTTTTATAGCTAAGGACAACTATCAATGCAGTGCATGGACCATCAGGCCTGGGTTAGGAAGACCCATCTTCCTGAGTTCAAACACTTTTAGAATTTACCAGGGCCATGGGCAGCACTTAATATTTGCCCCTTTCATTTGTAAAAATGATCTGGAGAAGAAAATCAAACCACTTTAATATTTCTTGCCAAGAAAACCCCGATGGGGGTCAAGAAGAATTCAAGACAGGAAAAACTACTGAACAACAACAACATGGTTATTTGGAATGGGATTTCCCTTATTATTGCCTCTTGATTTTGTTATTAATTACATAGAAATTGGTTTTTGAGTGTTTATTTTTAGTGGAAACTTTGATAGTTATTAATTTAAATTTTTGCCTATTTCCGGAATTTTCTGGACTGTCATATCATAAAACAAATAGGGATAATTTTATCTCCTCTTTAATTTTTTTTTCTTCCAATATTTTTCCATTTCTATTCAAATTTGGAATAATAACAAGTAATGCTGGAGGATGGAATAATTTTAATTCTTTGAATTTATATTGTAGGAAGTTTTAATATATCTCTTTTGCACATGATGCCTTTTTTGTTTTGAAAGAAAACACTAGGTTTTTTTTGGTTTTAGAAAGAAAGCCACTAGGTTTTCTTTTCTCTGTGCACTTTTTTACTTTTATTCCTTTTTTCCCCTTTTCTTCCATCCCTTCTTCCACGAAAACCCTAAATGAGTGCAGAATTATTTATATATAAACACACACATAAACCCAATAAAAGATACCATAATCATATAATTATTTGGCATCTAAACTGTAATTAATACTTGTTTGGACTGTTTCCGAAAGTTTGGCATTTTCCTTCATAAACCTTCCAAACCACCAACCTCACACCCAATGCCATTTAAGTATTTCAACTTTATATTTTTATTATTTTAAAGTTAAAACAATATTAATTAATATTTGAATATGAAGTTTCCCTTGATTCTTTTTGATTAAATCTATTTTAACTTTGAGATAATTTAACCCTAATTTTTATCTAATTAAACTCACATCTTAATTCCACGTTTTATAAACTTTATTTTTATCCCTCCCCACCTCTCTGGCCTTCTACCTGCTACCTTGCCCTCCTATTACTTAATCCATCCTCCCTTCTTTATCCTCTCCCTCCACCCTTCCCTTTGCCCTATTGTTTCCATCTTAACTTAGAAGACCTTATAGCCTGATTATATTTCCATTCTTATTTTTTCCTTTTTATACCCCCCATCTTATTCCCCCCCTCTTATTTATCAGTTTAAAAGACTTTTATTTTCCTAAATGTATATGTTTTCTTTAAACCTGGATCTGATATGAGGGGTCTCTAAAAATTCCTCCCTTATCCTCTCTCCTTCCCCAACCCTTTATGGTCATTTCTTTTTCTTAAAATTAGATTTTTTGTATCCATATATTCTAATTCATCTATCTATATTCCTTTTAAACCTATTATCAATGAGAGTAGGGTTCCAGAACCACCAATTCTCCTCCTTACCTTAATTCCTGCGCCCTTTGTATCTTCACTTGTATAAAATACCTTTTTACCTTTTCCCATAGTTTTGTTTTTTAGACCCTATCCAATTAGCTCTACCCCTAATCTTTCTTTAAACCACCATTACTAATGACAATCTTAGAATGGAGTTTTACACTTTTCATATGAAAAGTAAAATTTGTTTTTATTGAATCTCTTTGTAATTAGTCTTTTTGATGTTTACCTTGATTTCTCTTGGATTCCATAATTCTTTTTTTTCTTTAATAGCCTTTTATTTACAGGATAATGCACGGGTAACTTTTACATCATTAAAAATTGCCAAACCTCCGTTCCAATTTTTCACCTTCCTTTAACCCCCCCCCCAGATGGCAGGATGACCAGAGATGTTAAGTAATTAAAAATATAAATTTAATTATCTTATAATTCAAATTTTCTATTAAGTTCAGGGTCTTTTTGCAAAAATCCGAAAGTCTGGCAACCATTGAATATCTTTTTGAGGATTACACTTAATTTTGCTGGGCATAATTCAGCCACAACCCCAGTTCTTTTTACTTTTGATATATTTTATTCTAAGATTCAGGTTTTTTTTGGTTATTACCTTAAGGTGTGATTTTAGCTGTGGCCTTAGCCCTGTTTGTTTTTTAGCTGTCTTTGCAGTTTTTTTATTTGGTGGAGGAAACGAGAACCAAATTTCCTGGACCACCCATCTTCACACAACCTTTCTCCTGTCCATAATTTTCCAGGCGCCCTCCTTTGTAGATCTAACTTAAATCATTCACTACTTTTATTTCAAAGGAATGTTATTTTGGTCATATTATATTGTTCTTTAGGTTTTCCTCCTTTTTTGGTTTAAATATGAGTTTTGAAATGAGCAGCCTCCTGATGAACCATAGTTTAGCCAAGACTTGTTCTCACTGAAGGAGCTTTCCCTCTGGTTGCAGAGTATGGATCAACGAGAATTGACCATCTGGTGATCCGTAGAGTTACCCTTTGAATTGTTGGAAAAGAGTGTTTGCTATAACAGTTTTGCAAAAGGTTCATTCATTCCATTCCTTCCACCTTTAGAGAATTTCCCTTCCTTTTCCAAAGTTTTCCCAATTTCAGGCTGTTGTCCTCCCTTTCCAACTATGTTGTAGCCAAACTTATTTGTATTTATTTTCTTCTTTTTGAAGGTTAAATGAACCTGGATCAATTTAATTAAAGTTTTGGAATTAATTAAAATTAACATTGAAAGGAAGGAGACAATACCATTCCATTTGGCATGAAAACCATGGATTTGATTCAGAAAGAGTTTGGGTTGGGAACTTGAAACAAGGCCATTGGGAACCTGGAACAAGCCGGTTCCTTTCAGAGAGCCGCCTGAGAAACCGAGCCTCCCCTGGGCTTTAGAATGAAACCCGAATCATCTTCCCTCAGGGCCAGAGACTTCTGGGAAATAACCTCCCCTCCTAAAGGCCGGCCCCTTGGGAGACCATAAAGGAAGCCCCAGGGCTTGGACCTGGCCCCGGAGTTGTTACCGGAGAAGCCAGAGTTTTTCCCGGGGCCTGAGAGGTTTTTACTTTGCGGAGAGCCTTGAACCCGCCCTACCTTCGGGCAAGGAATTGCACCATCTTCCCCTGCGGCCGGAGGAAGAAAGGAGGCAAAGCCGGACGTGCCTCCTTGGAGCCAGGCAGGGGCCTGATAACCGGGCTATATATTAAGGCCAACAAAAAGATCCGGAATTTTATCAGGGCCGCGATTTTGGGAGAATTATTTATTTCAAGGAGACTAAGGCTGCCCAGAAAACCTTCCCAGAAAACCCACAGTTTATAAAAGTTCAGTGATCTGCTTCATAATTATAATCAAACTTGGCTTTCCATAACTTTTTTAAAAATGTTTCTAAACATTTTCTTTGTACAGAAAACAGAAGGCTGTTTTTCAAACATCTGTCCCATCTTAGCTGAAATTCTCTTTAATTCTTTTTAACAAAATTTCTTTTTGGTACCTAATTTAATTTTGGATTGAGAAGACTTTTCCACTAGATCAGGGTCACAGGCCTTTTTCACTGAAATCAGGATCACAGGCTTTTTCCACTGAAACAAAGGATCAGAGCTTTTCCAATGAAATCACTGAAGGGGCCTGTCCGTCCCTGTTCGGGTGCCAAGAAGTGAAGGTTTTCCTGGAGGCAGCCTTGGTCTCAGTTGAAATAAATAATTCTAAAATCGCAGCCAGCTGGAAAAAGATCTGAACTTTTAGGTCCTTCAATAAGCCCTTGTTGCCCAGGCCATCTCTCTGCCTGGCTCCAAGAGATTCAATTTTGTCCATGGTTCGCCTTGCTTTTTCCAGCCTCCAGCCAGCACCAAGTTGGAAGATGCAATGCAATCCTTTGCCTCGAAGATAGGGGCCAGGTTTCCTAAGAGCCCTTCTGACCTAAGTAAAAACCTCTCAAACTCCCAGGAAAAACTCTCCCAAGAAACTTCTCCCAAACTAACTCCATAACTAAGTCCAAACCTCAAGAGCTTCCTTTATATAATGATTCCCAAAGGTTAACCCAGCCTTTCAAGGGAGAGGGATTCTTGGGTTACCCGAGGCCTTCAGCCCCAAGGGAGGGTGGAATTGGTTATCTCATTCAAAACCCTGACCTCCCAAACATTGAACTCCAATTTGAGTATTAGATACTTAATGAGCTCTCTAAAGGTATGAAACAAGCATTGTTTCTATCATTTCACTTATAACCTTTGTTTCCCAAGTTCTGGGCCCAAAATTCTTTTCTAAGATCAAAATCAATCAATTGGAACCACCAAACCCAGAAACTATTGCCTACCAATCCAATGGCTTAACACTTTTAAAGATTCCAAACAATAAGTGCTAAGACTAGATTTGAACCTTGGATCTTCCCACCCCAAGGCCAGTGCCTTAACTGAAACCACCAGCTGCCTTTTTTTTCTATATTTATTCTGTATTTTTCCTTGGGTCTAGCTCCTTATATTGTAAATTTCTTTAATGGGGATCATTTCATTTATTATATCTGCATTTCCCCATACCCTGATGCAATGCCGAAAACATAGGTGTTCTATAAATAATATTATTTTAATTGGAGATTAATTAATTTCATTTTTTCCCCTATAGATTCAATTTTATCATTTCACACAGATGACTTTCAAATCTAAAACATTCAAGCCATCTCTCTCCTGAACTCCAATCCAGAATCACCAACTGTTGTATCTGTTCGATTCCACATCGTACTTTTGAATTCATAAGTCCTAAATTATTAAATATATTCTTTTTCCTTTGCGAGGATCAATTATCTTCTTCCCTCAGCCCATAAACCTGAACCCAACTGGACCCGATATTTCTCAGCCCTCCTAATCCTGACCCAATGCCATTGCTTAGTGTGGTTCCTTACATATTTGGTTGTTTTCCAGTCATGTTCACCTTCTGAGTCCCCATTTGAAGTTTTTTTGACAAAAGAATTGAGTGGTTTGCCATTTCCTTTCCAGACCATTTTGTATATGGGAAACTGAGGAAAAAGGGTTAAATGATTTGCCCACAATCACACAATAGTGTCTGAGGTCAAATTTGAACTCAGAAAGATGAGTAAGGGGGCAGCATTGGTGCAGGGATAGAGCACCAGTCTAAAGTCAGGAGGACCTGAGTTCAATTGGCCTCAGACACTTTTAACATTTTCTTGTGACTCTGGGCAGGTCACTTAACCCCAATTGCCCAAGGGTGATAAAGGTTTCCTAATTGTTTTCTCCCCTCTTTTCTTTACATAGGCTAAAACCATCTTCCTAAGGATAGGTCTGAATGTCACCTTTTTTCAAAACCTTCAGTGGGCCCCTATTCCAAAAGCAAAACCTCGCCCGGATTTAAAGCCCCTCCCTATCTGGCTCTAATTTACATTTCATCCTGATTATTTGTTGCTTTCTGTGTTAAATTCTGCATCCCGCCGGTTATTAGTTTTCCTTTAAATTTGACATTATTTTCCTTCTATGAATTTGAGATCCGGTCGCATACCTAACCTTCTCCGCCTCTAGGAATCCTTATCTTCATCAGGGCCCAGCTACTCCACCACCTACCCAGGAAATCTTCCTGATTTTCTTCTCAGTCCTTAATTTTCACTTCCTCCTCCAATTACCAGGCATTCACTGAGCTTTGAAGCTTGACTTTATATCTTCCCCAAAGATTGGAAGTTCCTGAAGGAAAAGACTGCATATATTTTTGTCTTGTATCCCCAAGAGACCAAAGCAAGTTCCCTTGCAGTTGTTTAATAAATGTTTGTTGATTGACGGGGAATTTTTTTTGCCCGCCCCAAGAAAAGAATTAAAAGAATGGGAAACTGCAAATCAAGTTTGGGCTTGATATAAAAGAATAGCTTCAACCTTAGAGATGGCCCCAAGTGTAAAAAGTTCCTCCGAAGTTGTTGATTCCAGGCAAGGGAGATTCTAAACAGAGACTGGATGCCCACTTGTTGGGGAGTTTATAAAGGGACCAAATGTCATTTAGGTTAGGGAAATAATTCAGGATCAAGAGACCCCCGAATGCCTCCAGCTCTAAGATTCAGTGAACCTGGCTGGGGCTTTTTCCTTCCTTCCACCCCTTTGATTTTGTGGATGCTTTTCCTAGTTCTCCTGCTTGTCTGGACTGCTGTGAGATCCCTCAGTTGGGACCCTTATTATCCCCTTTAGTCACTGGTGAATGTCTTTCAGAACCTAGCCTTAATTCCTTCTCTCGGCAATTTCTATATTTCCAAGGATTTCACGATTCCATCTAAGGAGGTGGACCTCCTCCCCAATTTCCACTTATATTTAAAATCCTCCCTTGGAGGAAATTCCTCAACCCCCTCCTCCCCCAACTCTCCTTTTCACCGGAAACTTAACAAAATCTGAACAATTAAACGTTTTTTTCCTAGATGTCTTACTAATGCCAGATTCCATCTATCAGCTTATGTATTGTTGAAACCCCAACCTCCTCCTCAAGGCCTTTACAACTTTCTTTCACCATCTTCTATGATTCAAGTCTCCAAACCCTCAGAATTACTTTTTTATATCTTCTGTATTCCACTTTCCACCCATCCAATTCCGTTGTTAATTCCCTGGATTCTGTTGAAGTAGAAAGCACCCCAAATGGGAACCAAGGAGAAAATTAATCCCAAATTTTGTAGTTAGAAGTTTATTAAATTTCTTCACCCCAATGCAGATGGTATTTTTTAACAACCCAGATGTACTGTCCTGAGTCTTGAGACCTTGACAACCTAATAAACTTTAAAGAAATGTCTTGTTGCTGCCTGGAGAATGACCCCTTAGAGTGATAAATTTTTTTGCCTTCTGTTTAGAAAGAAATTCTTTATTATGACAAATGGTTCAAGAAAATTTTGATGTTTCTCTTCTTTCTATAAAATATGGCCCTGAGGCCACTATTACTTGACCCTCCAGTGTTGGTGTTGGGTTCACGGGCTACACAACGCTCTTATTTTTCTTCCTGTTTTTCCTCACCCACCTTCACTACTTTGGACAATTTGTTTAAATTTCTGGTCCCACTGCTACCATCCTAGGAATAAATTCCAATTGGTAACCTTTTCACTTAAAGTTTTTAGAATTTCTTAGAGGATTATTTTGTTTTTCTCCTCTTCTAAATAGTTTTCCTTTTAGACAAAAAATATTTTCAAATTGAAGATGTCATATCACATCACTGATTGGAAAACTTCCAAATAAAAATCTATTGCCCATAGGAAAAGTACTAAAGATCTCACAATCTGGAGTCAAAAATTTTTCATCCTTATTTCATAGTAGCCTTCACCCATTTTTCCTTTGATGTGTTGTTTTTCCCCAGAATATAAGCTCCTTGAGGACAGTAACGATCTAACTTTGTTTTAGTTCCAGTATTAACCAATTGATTGGACATTGTAAGTACTTAACAAATCATCTTTCTTTTCTTTCCCATCCTTTTCCTTGCTTTATCTTTTTTTAAAATTCATTTTATATCTTCAATTTCTCTCTCTCCCATCTTTCTTCTCTACCACTGAAATTCATTCCACCTACTTGAAACTGGAACTACCAGCTCAGATGGAATTTCCTCCCATTCTGCTTTATTGAAATCTTTTCCTTCTTTGAAAGACCAGGTGTCCCTCCCCAAGGAATCCTTCCTTGGATTTATAAAGCTGAAAGTGAATTTTCTTGAAATTTTCCTAGAACATTTTTTTGTTTGCATCCCTCCTTTACCCTTGAACTTTCTCCCCTTCTAGCATACTTGGATCCTAATATTTGGAAACTGGAAGGAAAACCTCTCACTTTTAAAAGAGGAAGAAACTTGAGGCAAGAAAGTTTGAGCAATTGCCCATTAAACTTGCAAGCCCTCAAGGGTAGTCTTTTTTCATTTCACTTTCTCCATTGTTGATACAGGGCCTGGCCACTGAAAAGCTGGAACGGATGGTACTGATATTCAAAAGATTCTCAAACAGGTTCAAATAGCCCCACTCCCCACTGGGGTAAAAGGGTTTGCCAATATCACCAAGGCGGGGCTTGGTTCAATAAAGATGGCACCATTCAGGTTTGTCCCCTACCCCAACACCTTCTGGACCCAACCGCGCTGCAAGCCTCTTGTTTAATTAACAGGAAGCATCAATGCTCAAAGACAAGGACCAAGGGTTCTTTAATCTCCATCCATCCGGGAGAGGGAGTGAACTTGGACCCTGGACTGAGAGCAGATGGGAATCCAAAGGGGGGAACTGTTCCACAAGGAGAGAGGAACCTAAACCATACAGCTGATGGCCCTCAGGGAAAAGATTGTTGGGTAGAAGATGGAGGGGCCTCAGGACCCTTTGGAGACCAGAAGTTCTCCTCTCTTTTTGTGACAATTTTGTCTCCGTATTAAAACCAAAACTATGGATCCCAATGCCCCCTTATGAGGAAAATCATAATAGAAAACAATTAACCAATCAACAGTAGTGTAAAAAGTTTATATTTGGTTTTTTTGTGCTTTTCCATACAGTAATTGGTTCATGAGAAGTCCTGGGGAGCAAAGGAGAGTTGGGTGGTTTGCAAAAGGTAGGAGAAAAGGAGTTGAGAAAGACTGGAGGACAGAAGTATCTGTCACATAGTTACCAGGACGCAAGGCAGAGAGACACAAACGGGGTGCAGGAAGAGATCCAAAGGGAAGACCCTTTTGTTTGTTTATGGTTTTGATGATCCATTTGGAGAATGAACTGACTTGGTATACAGTCCAGGTATTCCCAATTTTCCACAGCCAAAGCCCCAGCTCACATCCCCACCTGTACCCAGGTATGCTGTCCGACTTACAGACAAGGGGCCCCTGAACCCCTAGAGAAAGAGACAGGCCTTTGAGTAGAAACTAGGACCTTGGAGAGTGGGAATATGGATGAGGGAAGATTTATTGATTTGGGAATCAAAAGGGTCACCTCCCAAAGGGGTTGAACAGCCACAGAAGTGGTTCTATAAGAGACGGTTCCACACCACATCTCAATTTGCTTAATTTTGAATAAAAAAGGATTATTTCCTTGACTTTTGCCACACCCTGGAGACTGTTCCCAACCCACCCCATGGCCCCTGTCTCATCTTTCCCAATTCTTCACCATCCTGTTCTCTGTCTGGCCAAGGTTTGTGCCGGAGGTTGATTTCTGGATTCGGCAGGCCCCTCCTCAGGACACACACAAGGCCCTTAAAGGAGAACTGATGAAACCTGAATCTTTTAGCAACAATGATTCCTTTTGACAGATTTTTCAAAGCAAAAGAGTCATTAACCCAGGGAAGGGTAGTCTGAGTTTATGTAGAGGCAAAAAGGGAAAGAGCCTTTCCATTCCATTTGGTTTATACATTTGTTCAGAAGATTTAGGAATATCAGAGGGAAATGGGACCCACAGTGACTATTGGGTTCAACTCCTTCATTTCCAAAGATAAGGAAGCTGAGGAGGACATTCCTACCTGTTCAGTGGGCTTTGAGAAACAGTTTGTCTCAAAATAACCTAATTGGCCCTTTGCTGGAAATTATTGATTCAGATTTTAAATTCCATCCCAATTCTTCACCTTATGATCTTGTTTTCTCCTGACCAGCCTGCCTGGCTTTTTTTCAGAATCTTATCTCTTTGGACCCCATTTGTGCTTGGGCCTCCCTCCATGGATTTGGCCTTGACCTTTTCATCTCTCTCCCTTTCTTTTCCCCAACTAAGATCTAACTTCTGAATGGCCCCGCAGTGACATTTTTGGATGGATTGACCTTCATTTCTACTGTTAACCACTTTTTTTTGTCATGGACCTTGACAGACCGATGAAGTTTAATGGATCTCTTTTCCAGAATAAGTTTTTTAAAATCAGAAAACAAAACATATTATATTAATTACAAAGGAAACCAGTTACAAAAAAATCCATTTATCAAAAATATTAGCAAAAAAGTTTCATGGATCTCACATTAAGAATCATTGGTCAGTAAATTTTTCAAAAGGTTTTTTCTCAGGCAGTCCCGCTTCCATTTGTTGTTTATAATATTCAGGAAACATTGTTAAGGTGGGGAGGGGAAGAAAGGATGGGAGGAACTAACTTGGCAGGCATCTTTTTCCTTTTGGATGAAAGGCACAATCATCTTTTCGTTGATATAGGTATCAATATTGACAAAACAAGTATTTTTTTCAAAATTTCATTGCAATGGTGTTTTCAAGAATGAAACATCAGCTTCCTGGAGCAATAAGGGATAGGAATCATCTGTGGGAGGGAGTTGAGGTTAATAGGCTAAACACAGAAAAAGGATTATCATTTTCATACCCTTCTTGCCTTAAAGATGTACCACCCTGGGGACCACTCACTCCCCTTGCTCTTGATTCAACCCATCTCCAAAAGTCGAGTCATTACCAAAGCAAAACCTCCACCCAACAATGGTTACAAATGTTAAGATCTCCTCATCTGCAAGAGATCAACTATGAAGTTTGAAGGGAAAGAGGATGAGAAGTAGGTTGGGTATAAGGGAAGAGGGGAGAAAACACAAAAGAAGGGGTACCGGGGCACAAGTGGGGGATTCAATAACAGAATGATTATAGTCTTTGCATTGATTGCACTACTTAAAGCCTTCCTGACCTTTCCAGTCCACAAAGTTTTTCGAGTTCCTATAATTTGGGGTGTTACCATCTGGTATATAAAGGTCAGAATGTTTGAGATTACAACTTAAAGTGGATAAAGAACTTTGGAGATTACTTAGCCCTATTCCATCTTAGAACAGAAATTCTTTCTACTTTATTCATGATGATGGTCTTGGACCAAGAGATGGGTCAAGGTTCTTGTTTGAACCCTTTTCATTAACGGGAGATTTCCTTAAGGCAGCCTGTTTTATTAGAGAAGACTCCAATGTGAAAAAATTTGTCCTTAATTTTCCTTGACTAATTTGAACCTCATAATTATTCCACAGGATTCTTAAATCAGTCTGGGAACTTAGAATTTTTAATATATTTATCCTTTCCACATTAAGGGATCAGGGATGCAGTGCCCCCTCCCAATCTGGAAAATCTGATAAAATTTTTTTGACCCTCCCTTCATATCAAAGAGAAGTCTGAATTCTTTTCTTTATCTTTTTTGGAGTTTTTTATACTTCTTTTAAATTTGGACGAAGTATTTTCATAGGCTCTGTGTCATCTGTTTGCAGCCTCCAAAAACTCCAAAATTTCCCTTTAATTTTTATATTGACCCACAATATATCTAAACCTGATGGAGAAAGTTTCCAAGTAGAAGGGATAATTTTATTTTGAAAAGGTATATTTTTAATTATTTTCCTTTATATTACTTTGTATTTCATCTAATGCATTTATTAAAGTCATTCCAAGGGTTCCACAGATTTTTCCCAGACAGCCCAAAGGGCCTTCCAACATATAAAAGTTTTAGAATTTCTGCACTAGTTAGATATCAAGTGTCTGCCTTGGGATCTAACTACCCAGAGATGCTCAGCTCAGTTATTCTCCTCCTTCCTCCCTTCTGACTTCAAGGAAGACTCCCTCAAGGAAAAGGAAAGCCCGCCAGCCGAGAGCCCTGCTGCCCTCTGAGCTGCAATCTTGTAGACTTAGCAGAAAAGTCAATTTCCCTTGATTAAAGACCCACAAACACACCGTCCCCTCTCAAATTTCTTTTGTCTTCCCAGTCCTGCCCCATCCTGTCACCCAGCAGCGGGTCCCATTCTTCAAATAAAATTTCTATCGGGAGGCAGATATTGAGTCGTTTGGGCTGAGGTTCCACAGAAGAGTTCAGGGGGTACAAGGAAGATCATTCTTGGGGAACGAGTTCTGAGTAAGAAGGATGGATGAGGATTCCCTTGACAGTCATGAAGGACCACTCCCCAAGGTTTGAAATAGAACAATCTCCAAGCTTCCAGTATAATCAAAATTCCCTGTGAGGGAAAGGCATCCTAAATACCAATAACCAAGTAACAATCCACAAATTTGGGGAAGCCATATCTTGGGTTCCAAAACCCCTCTTGGGGATTTTCGGGTCCCCACAGTCTGACCACAGTGATTTTTAACTCATCCAATGGACCCTCAGCTCCAGCTTTACCCATCTCTGCCGATATGTGTTGAAGTAATATTTCAGAGAATTGTTTTCAAGAGTTAGGCCCGTAACAGGCTCCTTTTGAGTTTGGCCCAAAACCCTTTTGTGTCCTCCAATTCTCACCCGCTGACAAAGTGAACTGCTTGGACATAATTAGGGTTCACTGAGGATTTCGCCTCCTATTTTCCATCCCGCCACCTGGCAAGGTCCCAAGGGCAAAACCAATTACAAGATGGTGGGGCTGTCAGCACCCATTCGACAAGAGGGTCCTCCCCAAGATGCGGAGTTGGGTATATTTTGAAGGCCACCTCCGGGGCCACTTATTTAGGGGGGCAGCCTGTCCAGAAATGACCCTAAATGGGGATGGCCCCAAGGCAGGCCAGGAGGGGGGAAAGGCAAGGGCATGGAAAGGAGGAGGGACCGGAAGAAGAGAGAGATTGGGGGATGCACCGGGTCTTCCTGTTGTTCGAGGCGGGAGGATTGGCCGTTAGAGCTCACCCAACCCCAAAAGGAAGGCTTTGCCCGAGGTTGCTGGAAGCCAGAGGGACGCGCTCTGGCCCCTTGATCTGCTTCCCAGTCCGGGGTCCTTTGACCCGCCACCCGTTCATGGAGTGTTTCTTTTCATTTGTCTGGCAAAAAATTTAGTTTGGGACTTGAACAGGACTTTAAGGGGCCAGGGACCAATCTCCCTCTTCCCCTAATGAATTTTCCATTCCGAGGTTCAGGCGTTTCCCAACAAGTTTCTCCTCCCAAAGAACTGGGGGACAGAAAGTGGTCTTTGGTCCGGCAGATATTAAATGGGTAACGGGGAGAAGAGAAAACATTGACCAACAGCAAGGAATATCCCGCCCTTTTTTTTTTTTTGGGACGTCTGTGTGCTGCCCCTTCCTGGATGGAAGGGTCCCTTTCCTCTCCTTAGCCCTCCATGGAGCCGTTTGCCAACTGCCCTGAGGAATGACAACCTCCCCCCCACCCAGACCACCCCCCATCTCCCCCAAACCAGCTCCGCTTTGCCCCATGATCAGCCTGTCCCAACAATGGCCCTATTCCCTAAAACCTCCTCAGGGTCTCAAACGATATACTATTGATAAAGTCCAACAGTAGAGACTTTAAATGGTTTCCCCATCCCATAAACCCCAGAGGATTCCTCTGAATATGGATATCTGAATATCTCACCAGGTTGGCAGCATGGCACGAGCAGCAGCAGCAGCAGGAGAGACAGCAGACGCCCCAAGGGAGCTGTAAGATGCAGTCTCCCAACCCTCAGCAGCAGCACTGACAACCCTGTCCCCCTAGCGGGGGACCATGGAGAGAGGGGGGAGGGTTCCAGAAAGTCCCCGGAGCCATAATGCATTTGACTGTTCCCAATGTCTCTTCGCCAAGGCTCTTCTTAGGACTGGGGAACTCTAGAGCCTTCCTGCGCCCTCTTCCTCTTTCTTTTCTTTTATTTCCTTGGGGTTTAAGCCTAGTACTTAATAGTACTGCTAAATCAAAAGTTCATTCGAATGACTTTAGGGACATAGGAATTGCTTTCCAGAATCAACTCACAGTTTCACCAACAAAGCACCATTGCTTCTGTCTTCCTACAATCTAGTCAACAATTTTTAAGATCATCTTTGCCAATCTGATGGATGTGTGAATGGCAATTTCAGAGGTGTTTTAATTTGTACTTCCCTAATTATCAGTATTGCAGATATATCACTATATATTAATGACAGGGAACATTTTTTCATGTAGTTGTTGAGAACTTGAATTTCTTTAAGAGCTACTTGTACATCTATCTTCTGATCATTTAACTACTATGGAATAGTTATCATTCTTCTATATTTGGATCAGTTGCTTATTATAGTATCATGAAAACTTATTGAAAAATTTTTTCTCTTATTATTTCTTATTTATTTTTATTAAACTTGAATTTTATATTTATTTTTAGTTCCACATTCTTTTCTTCCCTCCATCCTTTCCTGCATCCATTGAGAAGGCAAGAAATATGATACCCATTATACATATACAGTCATGCAAGACATATTTCTATGTTAGCTACATGAAAAGAAAAAAGAAAAAAATATGCTTCAATATGTACTGTGAGCCCATCTGGAGGTGGATAGAATTTTATATCATGAGTCTTTTAGAGATATGGTAGATCACTGTATTGTTCAAAATTACTAAGTCTTTCACAATTAATTTTCTTTATGATATTGCTATTATTGCTTAAATTTTCTCTTGCTCACTGTTTTTGTTCATTCGTTTCAGTCTTGTCCAAATCTCTGTGACTTCATTTGGGGTTTTCTTGGCAAAGATTTTAGAGTGTGTTACCATTCTCTTCTCCCAGTCAATATACAGATGAGAAAACTGAAACAAACAGTGTTAAATGACTTACCCAGCATTACACAGTCTGAGGCCAGATGTGAACTCAGAAAGCTGGAGTTTTCCTCATTCCTAATCTTGTGCTTTGGCTGCTGCTCCATCCAGCCACCAGTACTTCATTTTTGCATCAGTTCATATAAGTTTCCTCAAGTTTTTCCAAAACAATCCTCTTTATTATTTCTTATAGTCTAATAGTATTTTATTCCATTCATATACCACAATTCAGCCATTCCCCAATTGATGAACATCCCCTTAATTTCCAATTCTTTGCTACTATATAAAGAGTTGCTATTAATCATTTTATAACCCTAGTTTTATAATGTTCTCCAGAATGCTTGGAATACTTGATAGCTTCACCAACGATGCATTAGTGCATCAGTTTTCCTATGTTCTCTTCTGCTTTGTCATTTTTCTTTTCTGTCATCTTAGCTAATCTTGCAGGTATAAGATAGTATTTGTACTTCTCTAATTATTAGTTATTTAGAGCATTTTAAATTATAAATATTGGTAGTTTTCATTTCTTTCTCTGAAAACTTTCTGTTTATATTCTTTTGACTATTTATAAATTGGGGAATGGCTCTCTTTTCAGAAATTTGGCTCAATTATCTATATAGTTGAGAAATGAGACCTTTATTAGAGAAATTTTCTGCAAAATTTACTCAGGTTTCCTGCTTTTAATTTTGTCTGCATTGGTTTTGTTTATGCAAAAAAAAAACTCTCTTTAATTTTATGAAATAAACATTATCCATTTTACCTCCTGAGAAGTTCTCTATTTCTTGCTTAGTCACTATCCATAGATCTGACAGGTTATTTCTCCCATATTCCCTCAATTTGTTTATGACAACACTCTTTGTCTCTAAATTATTTACCTGTTTGGGACTTATCTTAGTGTATTGTATGATATGTTTATCTATGTCTAGTTTTCCCTTTTCATTTCAACTACATTCATTTTGTTGGTGCAAATTTCATGTTATCAAAGTTGTCCATTTTCTTTTCTTCTTCTTCTTCTTCTTCTTCTTCTTCTTCTTCTTCTTCTTCTTCTTCTTCTTCTTCTTCTCCTTCTCCTCCTTCTCCTTCTCCTTCTCCTCCTTCTCCTTCTCCTTCTTCTTCTCCTCCTCTTCCTCTTTGTCTCTGTCTCTCTCCGTCTCTTTCTGTCTGTCTCTCTCTCTCTCTCTCTCTCTCTCTCTCTCTCTCCAACCAGAATTAAATAACTTTCCCAGAATCACATAACTATTAAGTTGAGTGTCTGAGGCTAGGTTTGAGCTCAAGTCCTCCTGATTTCAGAGCTGGATCTCTATTCATTGCATTTCCCAACTGTCCCTCCAATTTTTGTTTGTTTATTAACTCAGCCCTTATTCATAACTGATTTTCTTCCTTGCTTTTGCAATTTATTTATGGCCTTTTATATCTAAGGGATGTATCCAATTCGAGTTTATTGTGGAATATAGTGTGAGCTGTTCTAGCTACTTTGGGGACATTTTACTTTTGGCTTTCTAATCCATTCTGCTTCTCTCATTTATTTTATGGTGAGTTTATCCCATTCATGTTCAAGTAATAATTATTAGTTATCTAGTTCCTTCCATAGTATCCTCTTAAACTTTTTAATCTCTTGGTGCCCCCATCCTTTCTTTACAAAAAAAAAAGTGGTGAAAAAATTGTGCTCAATACATGTAATCTATATTTGATGCAATCTGCTTCTATTCCCCTATTTTCCTCTTCCTCTTACCCAGTTATTAATCACATCTATTCTTCCTTTTACTGATATTCACTATTTAATGATCTATTCTTTGAAGTTGTAATTTGTTTTGTAATTTAAAAATTTTAATTTATGAATAATCACCCTCTTAATTTACACTCAATCCCCACCTCCCTTCTCCTTTTTCCTCAATCTTCTCATTTGTAAAATGAGAGAATTAAACTAAATGGGATCTGAGAGGGTTTCTAGTTCTGATCCATGATCCTATGAGACAATGAACTTGGGACTACTTTTTCTTTCTAACTTTAGTTTTCCTATCTGTAAAATAGGCATAGAAATTTTTACACTGTGGCCCTCAAAGGGTCATTGAGAAGAAAGCACTGTCCAAATTTCACAGCACCAGAAGTATTCTAATACTAGACTTTTGTCTTGATGGAAAAGGTCTTTCTAGTCTCTGTGGTCACCTAGGGAGCTCACCTAAGCCAATGTTGGGCTCCTTACCCTCTTTTTCCTGTCTCCTCTTTCTGCCCATTACAAACCTCCCAGTGAGGACAGCCTTCAGTGGTAGACTGGATTTCGGGGAAAGACCAGTTAATTATTATTAAAAACAGAAAGCCTTGGCTCTGTTCTTTTCCAGTAGAAAGTATGGCATTTGTTCCCAAAAAGAAAAAAGAATAACAAAGGGTTTTGGCTTTAACGGGGACTAGCTGGTAGGGAGCCAGCAAGAAGGCTAGGGAGAATACAGTTGCAATTATTATTAAAGTGTCCTCATTATAGGTCGTGGGTCAGGCTGCTTGGATGTGGAAAACTATAAGGAAATAGGGGTGGGGAGTTCAAGATCCAAAAAGGGTCAAATGTGATAGCCAACTCTCTCTTCCTTGCCATAATCTGAGTAGGCTTCATGGAGGAGGAGGAAGAAGAACGGACCATATTGCAACTGTTTTTCTTTCTCAGACTTCAAAGTTACTTTTCATCTCATATAATTTCACTGATCCTCATAAACATCTCTGCCAAAAAATGAAGATTTTCTCCCTCTTGGGGTATGAGGGGGAGGAATGAGACCAGACTCTGCAAGATCAGACCCCAAGGGGATGCTGCAGTCACTTGAGGAACCAGGTTCCCTCCTACACCCCTGCTCCAGCCTGGTATGTGGCCACACTAAGGCACTAACCATGGCTTTATATTAGATTCTGGTAATTATGCGTAATGAGCGAAGAGGCAATAGGTTGGGCTGGGATAAGAACTTAGAAGCTCTCAATATCATTTCCAGCAGTAAGTCTTTTTCACTAGATCAGCCACGGGTAAATGAATTATTTCCATCAAAGTTGATCATAATTCATGATTCTCCCTTGATTCGAGTGTGAGAAGAATATCCTTAGTGGTAAAATCACATTTATAAAAAATTATTGAAAAAGGAAGAATCTCAGTCCAAAGCTTGTATCGTAAAACACTTTCCAATCAGCCAAGCATCCTTTTGCCAGGAGCCAGAGATGCCAAAATGTTGCTTTTCTAGTTCTAAAAACTTAGGCAAGCTAGAAAGAAATAAGGTGTCAGGATATAAGAGAAGACAGAAAAAAATGAACCAAGATGTTTTATGTTGTCTGTCTTACTATTTTCCTTGCATGTCTGTAAATGTTTCCCTTCTTCCATTTCAGTATGTTACTCACCTTTGAACCCAGTCTTAAATGCCTTCTTCCACCTTCCACCTATCAGATTGATTAACGAGATTAAAAAAAAAAAGTGACAAATGCTGGAGGGGTTGTAGAAAAACTAGTACATGATTGGTGGAATTGTGAACTGGTCTAATCATTTGAATAATTTGGATTCATGGGCTATAAAACTGTGTGTACCCTTTGACTCAACAATCCCACTATTATGTAAATATTCCAAAGAGATCAAAGAAAAAGGGACATATATGTATAAAAATACTTATTGAGGTGGTGAAGAATTGCAAATGAGAGGAATTGGTGAATGGCTGAACAAGTTGTGCTATATGATTGTGATGGAATAGTATTGAGCTATAACAAATGACAAGGGGGAAGATATATGAACTGAAGCAGAGTGAAGTAGAATAAGGAGAACACTATAAATAACAGCAATACTGTAACAATGATCAATGGAAGACTTAACTACTCTGATCAAGATAATAATCCACAATAATTCCAAAGAACTTAAGATGAAAAATGCTATCCATCTTCTTGGTGAGAGAGACTTGGTAGACTGAATAGTGAAGAATGAAGCACATATTTTTCATTTTATTTTTCTTTTCCCTCCATTGCCACTACAACATAACTAATGTGAAAATCTACACACTTTCATATATATAATGGATACTATATTTCTTGCATTCTCAATGGGTGAGGGAGGGGGTAAAGGAGGAAGAAAATTTCGAACTGAAAAATTAAAATAAAAAAAAAATCACTTTCTCAAGGAAGCCTTCCCTGATTAATTCCATTTTTTAAATCTTGCTTGTTCTTCCCCTCAGTGTTCTTGGATTAGGTACACACTTATATGTACAAACATGCCTTTTGGAATGTATCTCAGGGATGTTCCTTTACCCCATTGCTGTGGGCTCCCTTAAGGCAAGCTGCCTTCTCAAATCAGCTAGGGGCTTGCTAAGGGAGGGTCCAAGCCTCCCCCACCCTATCGCTCCCCAAGTCAGTCAGCCAGTTAGTCCTATGGGACAAGATGACCCCAAGGAGCATCCTGTGGTTGGAAGCAGTTACAATGGCCTGTACTCTTCTCCCAGGCCAAGAGGGAAGGCCAGGCCCATCTGGAAAGAGTTATTCAACTTTGGGGGAACAGCAGGCAAGCCAGTTGGGCAGGCAGTGGGCGGTGAGCTCATCCTGGTGTGACTCCGGGTTTCCACCATGGGCTGTGCAAGGAATGAGAGGCTCATGACCAGAGCCCAGGAAGAAGGGAGGCAGAAAGTAAACTTTGCCGGGGAAGTATATGTGTGTATCTTACTACATGAACAAGACTATATAAATTGAGCAAATGCGTATAGTTATGAACATCAGCTTTGTTTTTGTTTTTGTTTTTTTTTTCCTGAGGCATTTGGGGTCAAATGACTTGCCCAATGTTAAGTGTCTGAGATGAGATTTGAACTCAGGTCCTCCTGACTTGAGGGCTGGTGCTCTACCCACTGTGCCACCCAGCAGCCCCAACATGAGATTTGTAAATGACTATGTACACATGCTGCACCCCTTCCATTAGCTTTCTTCACTTCTCTGCCCAAGGGCACCCCTTCTAGCCTCGGAGGATCCTAGGTCTAGAATTGGCAGGGACCTGCTGGGCCATTTGGTCCAAACTCCACACACTACCTATGAGGAAACTACATCAGTTACCCAAGATCCCATGGCACCGATGGAAAGGTTTGGACTCCCAAGCCAGTTTTCCCTCCACTTGCTACCTTCACGCTGAAATAGCATCGATTCACAGACAGACCATAGGAGTGTTAACCAGGGAGAAAGCCCCTCACCAAAGGTTAGAGGAGTCAAGATTTAGTGGTAAAAGTTTAGCCATTAGCCTCTGGGAGGTGAAGGTGGTTTTTTGGAAAGAGCTGGGTCCTGGACTCCTAATGCGATATCTGAAGGTAGCCACCGAGAGTGGCCCTGGGAGGAGGGGCATATGAATGAGAGAGAGAGAGAGAGAGAGTGTGTGTGTGTGTGTGTGTGTGTGTGTGTGTGTGTGTGTGTGTGAAGAACAGAGACAGTATGACAGAAACACAGAAATGCACACAAAAAGAGAGAGGGGGAGAGAGACAGACAGAGAGACATAGAGAAGAGAGAAGAGAGAATGACAGAAAAAGACATGAGAGGAGAGAAGAGAGAGACAGAAAAAGACATAGAGAGGAGAGAAGAAAAAGAGAGACATAGGAGAGAAGAGAAAGAGAGACAGAAAAAGAGAGAGAGCGGGAGCTTATTCTGAGAATTCCCCATCTGTCTGGGAGTTAATTGGGGGTTAGAGAAGAGTCAAGTCCAGGAGGAAGGAGAGATTTTGACCAGAAAAGCAAACACCAGGAGCAGTTGGGAACATATTTCAATTGAAAACAGAGTCTGGGGCAGGGTGGAGAGTGTGAGGCACAAATATAGAGGGGGCCTGAGGCAGGGTGGGAAGCATGGGAGAGGGAGCCCCAACAGCAGCTGGCCGAGCTTCCTCCCAATTTTCTAGGCAACTTGAAGGACCCTATAATTTGTAATTAACAGAGTTGGCGCTGGTTAAGGGGGACTTAAAAGGATGCGACCATAGACTCAGTTCTCGGAAATGACTTCTTTGTAGAACACAGAACTTTAGAAAATGCAACATGGAATTTTATGGCCGAGAGGCTTCTCCGGGCTGCCCTTAGAGGTAGGGAAACAGAGACCTAGAGAGAGGAAATGATTTCCAGTAGCACACAGGGAGGGGATGGCAGTGAAGACATTGTATCTCCTTTTTTGCCATTCCCTTCTTTTGTCTAAATAGTTCCCCTCTCCTATATCAGTTTAAGTCACTCATCTCTAAATGCCAGTTAAAATTCACCTTTTCAGGGAAGCATTCCCTGATTAATTCCATCCTCCTCTTGCTCCTTCTTCCCTCACTGTTCTTGGATTCAATGCCCACTCACTTGCACATGGCCTATAGCTGTCCTGTAATCTCTCTCTTATGGGATATTACCCTATCATCTTCGTGCCCTCTCTTAGGGGCTCCCTTAAGGTTCAGATTCTCTAAAGCAGGGACCAGTTAGTCAATCAGCTTGTTGATTATGAGATATAATTGTGATATGATAATGAGAGATTATATGAGATGTTCCTAAATTTTTGAGTCCAGATCTCTGAATCCAAGACTCTTTACACCATGATAGCAGCATTCTGAACACCAAAGAGGAAGAAGAAAAGCCTGAGATTCAGGACAGCAATCTATTGGGAATCCTAATGACTTTTCCATCAAGTGTCCCCACTCCAGTCCATCTGCTATACAACAGCCAAAACAGTGTTGTTAAAGAACATATCTGACCCTGTCACTCCACTCCCTAGGAGGCCAGATCATGGAGCTTAGTTTCCCAAGGTTCATCTATTGATTCATTCTCAGAAGTATCAGGTGAAGACAGTAATACAAATGCTTCCAATCAATACATCTTTCAGCTGAGAAAAGTCAAAAAGGTTCATCTATTTAGCCATAACTTTAATTCACAAGAGCTATGCAAGGCACACATGAATTCAACGACAGAGGGAAGGCAATGCATAGAAAGCAGTTGAGAGGCTGGGCAACTTGTCTGAACATAGAATAGCCCCAGAGAGTAAAGGGAGCCCTATCGAGATAATACATCACAGGAATTAGCTGGACTTCCTGTTGAACAGGTAGAAAGAAAAGATGGGCATTGATCTCAGCAGCCAGTGGGGAAAAGAGAGGATCCACTGGTTGTACAGACTTTGAACCAGACATGGGCTCTGATGGGGAAGGTCCAACATCCCAGATGGAGTTACTTTCCCAGGATCATCCTGGTTGGTTGGGTCATGGTCTGCATGAAGGGCTTCTGTGATTGTGAAGACTGAAAAAGGTATCAGAAGATGATGGAGGGAGATGGTTCTTTATCTTCAAAATATGTGGAGAGACGCTGGTACCCAAGTACCTCATTTCCTTCTTTGAAAGAAACTATGAGCAACCATGACCATACATTGGTCAAATACAATGAGGCATTGTGGAGGAAGCCACTAAGTGTTCTGTCTCTCCTGTTGTGGAAAAGCCTTTTTCTACCTTTGTAGGTGAAAGTTTTTCATCTTGACTGTGGAATTCCCAGTGGACTATCTTGTTTCTTATTCCCTTTGCTCCTGTATATCTTTGTCTTATGCTGCTGGATAATCCTTTGCTAAATTTTTAAAAATCACATTTTTATCTTATTAGCTGTGGTTTATGTGATTCTGTTTGTACAATGGAAATGGGATCCATTACAATTTGGAACAATATGGTAGACTGAACTATTGTAGGGATGTGTACTAGTCAGGAAAGGGGCTAAACAATAAATCTTTCCCCAGAAACTCCCTGCAACACTCTTCCAAACTAGCCCAAGGTGACCAACAGGAGAAACAATAACGAGGGAAATTTGAACCATAATGAGAGTTGTCTTTCCCATTAAACAAGTAAGGAGAAAACAAGGTTGAGAAAAATAGGAATACCCTTTTAGAAGGTCTTAGTGATATACTCCTAGATTCTTCACTTACCATAAATTTCCCCTAGATTCTGGTTATTGGTGAGCCAAAAACCTAGATTTTAGAGGGAAAGGAGTGTCCTTTCTCTGGGAATCTTTTAGGAGAACACTCCTGGGTTTCCTTCTTTCTTCTACCTCCTTCTCCCATTCATTGCTATAAACAGGGATTTCAGTAATATGGTTCCACTTATTCTGCATGGTATAAATATCAGTTATACATGAGGGATAACTTCTCCCACACTTCCTTTCTTCACACATAATATAAGAAAAAGAACTCTACTAAGCAATGAAGAAGATACAAAAATATTAGGGAAATCACAATAAAAACAGTAGGTGGGAGGTTAAGGAAAGGAATAGTTTTGAAAGGGAAAGCAGCTAGTCGAGCTGGTAGAACCAAGAGATCATTATAAAAGGTCATTATACATGGTAACAAGAAGAATATACATTGATCAATTCTTATGGACGTGGTTCTTTTCAACAATGGGGTGATTCAGGTCAATTCCAAAAGACCTGTGATAGACAGAGCCATCTGCACTCAGAGAGAAGAAAGTAGGGACTGAGTGTAGATCACAACACTGTATTCTCATCTTTTTGTAGTTATTTGCTTGCATTTTGTTTTCTTGTTTTTTTTTCTTTTTGATATGATTTTTTCTTGTGCAACATGATATTTGTGGAAATATGTATAGAAAAATTACACATATTTAACATATATTGGATTACTTGATGTCTAGGGAAGGGGTAGTTGGGAAGGGAGGCAGAAAAAATTTGGAACACAAGGTTTTGCAAGGGTGAATGGTGAAAATTATCTGCATATATTTTGAAAATGAAAAGTTTGTTTTTAAAGGAAAAAAAAGGAAAGCAGCATGTACAGCAAAATAACTATACAATAACCATCATTTATGAATATGGTACAGTGGTCAAAACTCTAGATTTGCAGATAGAGAATATGAGTTTGAATCCTTTCTCTACTATTTACTACTTACAGGGTCATTAGTTCCACTAAAAGGAAAGGTTTGGATTAGATGGCTCCTGAGGTCCCTTCTAGCTCTACAGTTAGAAACATTTAATAAGCATTATTAAGTATATGTGTCAGGCAATGTGCTAGGTGCTGGGGAATACAAAGACTAAAATGAAACAACCTACCCTCAAGGAGTTTACCTTTTATCTGGGTAGACATAATGTATGTAAGTTTATACACATCATGTGTGCAAGTCCCTCAATATAGATGCAAAAGAAATACAAAATAAATGGGGGAGGGGAAGGGAAAGGCACAAACGGAATCAGAAAAGGGGAAATAAGTGATTCCAAGAGGTGGAGGTGACATGAGGCTTTATGGAAGAAATAGCTTTGAGATGACCTAAGGAAATGGAAGGGAGCACTAAGGCAAGGAATCTGAACTTTCCTTGGAAGGCAATAGGGAGCCAGCAGAGAGTTTGGAATAGAAGAGTTTCAAGGATCAGGGGGGAGCAGTCCAGATTTGGGAAACAGCCAACAAAAGACATGGAGCCTCTCTTGGGAGGAATGCCAAGGATGCAAGGTCTTTGGACCAGAGTTTGTGGAAAGGGAGTAAAGTGGGAGAGGACTGCACTCCAGGTTAGGAAGACCTTTAAAGACAAAGAGAGGATTTTCTATTTGCTATTGGATCAAATGGAAGGATCCCCAGGAGTTTATTGAATAGGGGACAACATGGTCAGATCTATACTGTAGGAGAGCACTTTAATGTGTCGTATCTCTAATGCTAAGGTCTCCTTCTGCCTAAAACTGTCATTCTGAGGGTAGGAGAAAAGCAGATTTCTTCTCAGTATACCAGCAAACTTTCTTTTTTTAAAATGTATTTTATTTTTAATTTATGGAATAAAACAAATATTTTCACAACATGGTGCAATAAAAAAGACATTTGTTAAATCTATTTTGTACAACTTGTTTTTCCTTTTAAATATGTAATAAATTTATCTTGTAAATTTCTTTATTTCCTTTTATTCTTCCATCCCCCTGCCTTAGAGACTGCTACCATTAGACACAAATATGCATGTGTATATATGTGTTACATATATACACATGTTGCACATGCCCATATACATACATTTGTACATGTGCATATATACACCTATAAAAATGTATACATATATACATATATAAAATCATTCTATACCTCTATTAATCAGTTCTTTTTCTGGATGCAGATAGAAACTTCATTCATATGTTCTTTGTAGTTAATTTGGGTCTTTATAATAGTCAAAATGACTTATTAGTCACAATACATATATACATATACATGTAGAGATATATATATACATAATATATTACACTGCATATATACACATAAATCCCTATACATGCACGTGTTTATGCATAGTACACGTATATACATACACATATAAAATCATTCTCTATATCCATTAATCAGTTCTTTCTCTGGGATGCAGATAGCAATTTTATTCATATGTTCTTTGTAGTTAATTTGAATATTTATAATAGTCAAAATGACTTATTCGCTCAAAGTTGTTCTTAAATATAATTATATGGACAACCTTTCTAAAAGCTTCTAAAAGGAGAATAGACTGCCTTGGGCGGCAGTGACTTCCCAACTATCAGAGGTTCACAAGCAAAGGCTGGATGGTTCTCTGTCAGGGATCACCACCATGGAAACCAAGATTCCTCGACTCTGGGGCTCCAGGTGGTGTGTGTGACAGCGGGTGCTCTGTCCTGCTGGGGAGAACTTGTTATGGAGAATCTCAAGTCCAAATGCTATGATTTGCTCCATTCACATCCTTTCCCAGAAGATGTCTCCAGAGAACCAGCATTGCAGCTGACCTCCATTGTATCTGGGTATAGTATTGGTATTCTTCCAAGCCTCTAAGAGATGGACACAAAGTTCTCATCTTTAATAGGAAGGGATAATAGACTCAAGAGGTAAGAGGGCACCACTTCCCCAAACAGGGAGCCACAGCTGGAGTCTCTGAGTGATGGAGGTTACAAGGATAACTGGATTTCCAAGGATCATTTGAAAAATTCAACCGAATGAATATTTTTCGAGAATTCAACAGCCTGGTGTGGTGGATAAAGGACTAGACAAATAGACAGGTTCAAATCCCTTCTTTGATGCTCCCTAGCTGTGTGACTTTGAGTGAGTCACTAAACTTGATCTTTTTTATGCTTCAAATAATGCCTTATGATTTATGTTAGCCAGGTTGCCATCTGCAGTAGGGAAGTTCCCCATCATACATTTCCTATTCTGACACAAATCCTCCAAGTTTATATATGTTTAACACTCTGACCAGTGCTGAAGGAGATACAAAGTCTGGATAAACCTCAGTTCTTTCCCTCATGAAACTCACAGTCTAAGATATGAAATATTAATAAATCAGCAAGCATTTATTAAGTGCCTACTATGTACCAGGTGCTGTGTGAGTCCCTTGAAGTCAGGGATAATGTTTACCTTTCTTTATATCCCTAGCATTTAGCACAGTAAAATTTAGCACTGTGAAATACACAGTAAGTGCTTAATAAATGCATATTGTTTAGCATAGTTCCTGATATATAGCAGACATTTAATAAATGCATACTGTTTAGCACAATACGTAGTACATGGCAAATTTAATAAATGCATGTTGTTTAGTATAATGCCTGGACATGACAGATATTTAATAAATGCATATTATTTAGCACAGTACCCGGTACACAGTAGATACTTAATAAATAGATATTGTTTTAGCACAGTGTCTGGCACAAGGAAGACACTTTATAAATACATATCATTTAGTATAGTGCCTGGTACACAATAAATGCTTAATAAATGCATATTATTTAGCATAGTGTCACCAGATATTTAATAAATGCATATTGTTTAGCACAGTGCATGGTACACAGCAGATTAATAAATGCATATTATTTAGTACAGTGCCTGATACACCATAAATGCTTAATAAATGCACCTTAAGTGGTTAGGTGAAAGATGCTTGGGGATACAAAATCAATGAATGAAACAATCTTTCTCAAGGTGTTTACATTTTATTAAGGAGAGGTGTGGTGGAAATATATAATTATATACCAGATAAGTAAAAAAAAACCCACAAAATCATTACATATAAATCAGTTTGAGTGGATCAGAAAAAGCTTCAGGGGAGACAGTGGAGAATGAAGCAAAGAGAGGGCTTCTCAGGCAGAGGTGAGGAGAGAGCTCGTTCCAGGCTTCAGAGACAGCTGCGACAAAGGCAGAGACGGCGGAGTAGGGTGTGGGAGGGAGAGAGGGAAAGAAGAGAAGCATATGTGGGGATGGGTAGGGGTGTATACATGTGTGAGAAGGTGTGTGTATGTGTGAGTGTGTGCACGCGCGCGTTGGGAACGCACTGGGGGACACACTGATGTTTCTTGTACTTCCCGCTCTCGTAAAATTGAGCATCTCTAAAGCCTTTTCCTGGGCGGAGAGCTGGGTACCGACAGGGAGGGACGCCGAACGCAGGGATGCAGAAGTGGTTAGGACGAGGCTTCGGGGGCTGGAGCATCACCCGTTTCGCGTCCGCGGGAGGGAGACGCCGTCTCCCAGATAGAGTCGGATTGCTAAAGGGCGCCAAAGCCGGAGATTGCTTTATTCCCCTTCTTTGTAAGATGGTTGACCCAAATGATGTCTTACAGTCCCTTCCCTTTTCTAACCCCATTTCCCTGGGGTTTTCCTCCTAACAGAATGGCACGGATGCCCAATGAGACAGAGACTACAAATTTCGTCCCGGTTTTACATCGGAGCGACTTGTGGCTCCGTGATGTCAGCCAAGGAGGATGTGCTCGTGCATCCAGTTAGGGCTGAGATTTGAACCACCATTTCCTGACTTCATTTCTAGGGTTCTCTCCACCACAGCACACTCCCCTTCTAGGTGGGCTGGCAACCAACCAAAACAAAGAAACAAAAAGGACTTGTAAAAGGCGTCCGTTAAATAGTAGTCCCAGGGAGTTCGTTCTCCTCCTGAGGGAGAACCTGGGGCTCCCGGGACATTAGGGTTTAAACAGAAGTGAAAGCTGTCGCTGCAAGGGGAAAAAGGAGGAGATGTAAAGAGCAATACTGGGGGGGTCTATAAGAAGAGGATCTTTTACGGAGTCCTAAATTTATCTTAGCCCACACATAGCTAGTGATAACGTGGCCCAGATGTTAGTCTAGCTTCTTAAATTGTGGTTCCCGAGCTCAGATGGTCTCATTTCTAAATGTGGAGCTCACGAAATGATGGTTTATTATCAGTAAATGTTTGGTTTGTATACCTATTTTATATACCTATATACTCAGAATCGTGTACAAATTAAGTTCGAGAAGGCCTAGAGAGTACTAGGGTAGAGAAGCCAATTTTACTAATAATAAATCCTCAAGATTAGGATTATATATATATTATGTATTATATTATATATCAGCATGCTTTCAGCTAGCAAAATTTGCCCTAAGGAAACCAATTGGGAGAGAGAATAGGACTAGAGGGTTAGAATATCAAGATAAAAGGGAAGGTCTATTTTTATGGAGTTATGAGTATGTGACTTAAGGATTTGGAATCAATTTATGACCAACATTAGGGCTTATTTTATGGTTGGGTTAGGATAGTCTAAGTGGAAAGGAGAGAAACAAAAATGTAACTAGGGCAGGGCGGACGGGGCTTTGTCTCAGTGCTGAAATTTAGAAGGCAATGGTCAGAACTCTTCCTTCTCCAGATAGAAACAATGAACTTAATTACTAAGGATAATTAATTAAAATAGGAAGTTATCACTTGGGCTTCTTTTTACCACCTTTCTGTCCTGTCCTCCTAATCCCAGATGAGTTCCTTCCCATTCTGTCTTGCCCTGCTCCCTTCCCAAAAGTGGTCTCAGTATCTTGAGCTTTTAAAAGTTTTCCATCCAGTAGTCCTAAATTATCTTTCCAGCTACCCAGCCTTAGTCACTGAATGGACACTGCTTCTGACAAACTGAGACAGATCTTAGTTTAAAAAGGTCAAGGTCTCCCATTTCATCCAGAACACTGGACCCAGATGATTCTGGACTGGAAAGTGAGGCAGGTGACCTTGCACAGCTCTCCCTCCCTCAAGTCCAATTCACTTGGATTTCATTGCAAGTCATGGCATTTCAAGATCCTCTTCGAAAACGAAGTACAAACAACACTAACGAAAAACAGCAGCAACAGATATTACCCTCCTTCCCCAAATCAGTGATCCAACCATAATGACCTTTTCTCAGTCCCTTATACTCTCTCAGCTCTGAACCTTGCACTGGCCATGCCCAATGCTTAGAAACAGAGCTTCTATTGGAAGAGGATAGAGTTCCAGGGGGTGAGGAAATGTCACTAGAGCAAAGCAGTCATGGCTTTATCCCAGGGCCACTCAATAGGCCAGCTAGATGGTGCAGTGAATAGAACATGGCCTGGAATCAAGAAGACTAGCTGTGTGAACCTGAGTAAGTCACTTAACCTCATTTGCCTCAGTTTCCTCATTTTAAAATGAGCTGGAGAAGGAAATGTACAACAATATCTTTGCCAAGAAAAAAACCCAAATGGGTTCATGAAGAATCAGACATGACTGAAAAACAACTTAACATTGCTCATAAAATCCCTTTCTTCCTTTTAAGACATAATTTAAGCAAATTTTTTCCCTGAGCCTTTCAACTGTTTCTGTCTTCTTTTCCAAATTCCCTTGTATTTAACTTCTTTGTATATATGTGCATTCATTCACTATGTAATAATGTTGTATATGCTTATATTTTAATGAGCTTTTAAATATTATTTATTTAAAATATAAGGGGGTTGGGATTGATTTTCATACTTGTATCCGTAGGAACTGGGGGTTCCTGGTATATTGTAAGCTCTTAAGAGATATTCCGATTGAGTACATATATTGTACCCCAGCACAAGAATTGCTAGTTCCAGCGCTGCCTAGGGGGAAGATTCCCTCTCCGGTATACCATGGCAACACTGATGTCATGGCCATCTTGAGAACGAAGGACAACAACAAAAATCACCACAATCATCATCTCTACCACCACAGCTCTTGTTGAGGACAGCTATGGTGTCCACCAACTGGCCTGGATAGGGATAAAATTCAGGGTGTAGCTCAGCCCCAGCAGCAGACAGAGAAATCAGCCTCACAGCTGGCTAAGGGGATAGAGTAGCTTCATTCACTCCACCCACTGTCCTTAAGACTTGGGGTGAAATTCTCAGACTTGTAAGGGGAAGGGCCCCCCAGGATGTTATTTTTTAAGTAGAGATACTCTGGTTTGCACAACACAAGCCCCCAAATTACTTAGCAAAACATGTTTGTTTTTTAATTAAAACTCTTGAAAAACAATGGTTTTAATTAAAGGGGGTGGGAGAAGAGGGCAGCAGAGAACACTTTTTTTCAGAAATGGAATTTAAGTTTAGCTGGTCTTTGGAATTATGAAAAATCAAAGTCTCACCCAATTGCCAGCTGATCCAAGAGGAGGAGGGGGAGTGGAAAGAGAAGGACTAAGAGGGGTGTGTATGGGGAGGGGTATCCCAACTTCCTCAAGGATGCCCTTCCCAGATTGATTCCATGTTTCTGCTTTGATTACTGCTTCTTTTCCCCAATTAAGAGTTTATGGTGTGATGTGATGCATTTAACATTAGAGTCGTAGAATACTGGAACTGAGGTGGGGGATAGGGGAGACAACGGAGAACATCTTCACATGTCCTTTATCATATAGAAGAGAAAACAGTGGCCCCAAGAAAAGATTTATCCAAAGTACCAGCTGTGTGCTAATTGGTGATAGGACCTTTCATTTTGTCTAACACCTATCTTTTTTTCTCTCTGTTTTTTTTTTAATCTCTGTCCTTCTATCCATCCATCAACCCATCCATCCACCTATCTCCATCAACTCATCCATCTACTCCTCCACCCACCCACCTATCCATCTATACTATCTATCTACCCAGACCAATGACTTTATAGGAAGTTCCTTCTTACTAAGGCTGATGGGCAGGAGAGCTTCCTGGGCATAAAAGCAACTGGCTCTAGTGAACCTCAAACCCACAACCTTGGCGACATTAACACGGTGCACTAACCACTGGACTAACTGGGTTAAATATTTCTGAGCCTAGAAGACTGGAAGGGGGAGGGTCAGCGGGCGTCCTGAGGAAAGTGCTGAGTCTCTCTGAAGGGGGCCTCGAGGCCCATTCTCCAAGTTTCTGCCACACCCACCCTTTCGGCTGGTCCCCCTGTTTCTCATTACTGAGCTCACTCCTTCCTACTGAGCTCTCTCCTTCCGGCAGTCCCTTGAGGCCTCCCTGTTCCCCCCACATTAAACACCCGCCTGCCCTATACTTAATTCATTAAAGGCACAAACACAAGCCAGCCGCCCTAGTAGGAGGTTTTTTGTTGGGGTTATTTTTTTCCCCTGAGCTCAGACATTCCTCACTTTATTATTTCCCCACATTTCAGAACAGCTGCTAAGGTCCCCTCCCCCTGTTCCCCCATCTCCCCAAGATCATCCCAGAGTTCAGAATCTTAAACTCTCAGCCAGAGACTCATGGGACCTTGGATGGGAGAACAATGGACTCAGAGGACCTTCAGGACCATCCTACTTTAGGAGGAAATCAAGGTCTGAGGCGGGGAAGGTACTTCCCCAAAGTTGGCTCTAGACAGGGGCAAAGGAAGGATTTGAATCCAAGCCTTCAGTCACACAGGTTGAGGCCCTTTCCATCCCCCCATTCCTCTTCAGTAAGCTCAGCTGAGTCCTTCCCATTCCCTCTTGGGTTTTCACTTGGCTTTAGCCCTTGGCATTCTGTGAAACCCTCACCACACACGATCGCATTCTGTCAGACTGCCCAGTGAGGAAGATGCAAGGATTCTCTCCATGTGGCCGAGGAGAAGGCAGGTGGTCATCCAGTAAGCTTTGGCACTGTCCTCCATCTTTTTCAGACCCCGGACTCATTGACAAACCCACCACCAAAAGCTTCCTTCAGAAGCCCTGATGGAGCCACCTTCTCCTGCCCAGCATCCATCCCCATGGAGACAGAATTCTGGGCCTGGAGCCACAAACACCCCACTTGAGATGTGACCCCAGACACTTACTGGTTGTAAGTAACTTACCCCCTGCCTGCCACAGTTTCTTCATCTGTCAAATGTGTTGTTGTGAGAACCAGATGAGACAATCATTGTAATATGTTTAGCACTTAGCCTGGCACATAGTAGGTACTTAATAAAGGCATATTTCCTTTGTTTCTGACTCTTACATTATCCCTTGGATCAGTACATTGTAAGTATAGCTCTGTGAGACTGCTGTTCATTGCTTTGGGGTGTTAGTCTTGACTGAACTTTCAAGAGAAGGGCTTAATAAAGCTAAAAAAGTCGTGCATTTGTCCTAAATAGTAGCTAGCATTTATAGTGCTTTAAAGTTTACAAAGAGCTTTAAAACATGTGCTTTCTCATTGGAGACTCCCAGTAACCTGTGAAATAAGTTACTTCCCTCTCTCTTCCTTCCTCTTCCTCCCTTTCTCCTCTTTCCCTCCTCTACTCCCTTCTTTCTCCCTCTTTCCCTTTCTCCTCTCTCCCTCCTTCTCCCTTTCCCTTTCATCTCTCTCTGTATGTCTCTCCTTGTCTCTTTCTTCTTGTGTCTCTGTCTTTCTCTCTCTCTCTCTCTCTCTCTCTCTCTCTCTCTCTCTCTCTCTCTCTCTCACACACACACTTTCTCCCTCACTGTGTTTCTCTGTGTCTCTCTATGTGTGTCTGTCTCTTTCCCTGTCTCTGTCTCTCCATTTCTCTGTGTCTCATCTCTCTCTTTCCCTCTGTCTATTTCTCCCTCACCCTCTCTCTCTGTCTCTGTCCCTCCATCTTTCTGTCTCTCCCTCTCTCTCTTTCTCTTTGTATCTGTCTTTGTGTCTGTCTGTTTCTCTCTTTCTCCCCTCTCCATATTCTACCCCAGAGGGATCAAACATGTGTCCCAACATGCAGCTTGCCATCCCAATCATATTAAAATATAACTGGGAAAAATATCTCAAAATAAATTAAAAATACAATAAGGTATAAATAACATTAATGTCAATATATGGTTTTCTAAATCAATATGAGGTGCTTAGAGATCCTTGTCATGGTGTGGTGGCCCATGTTCTACCCCATAATGCCCATGCTGAATCTCTGCCCAAAGAAGGTTCACCTAATCACATCATTGATAAATTGTAATTATTGGGTTTAGCTTTGGTAGAGCCAGGATAATCCCAGTATTATCTTAGTCATGGCTGATTCACCCGTAGCTAGCCTACAAAGAGACCATATAGCTACTGGAAGGTTCTCTCTCCTTAATCAGGGTCACCTTATTCAGTTCAAGGTCACAATGCAAATTGCTGGGGTAAAGGCTGAGTTCCAAGGAGGGCAGAAGCTATCCTACCCCCAGCTTCCAGAACACAAGCCAGATCAAAGAGGACGGGGTGCAGATTCTGTTTACTGTGGGGCTGGGAAGAAATGATTGGATCCTTGGGAATAGTTTTGCATTGAGGGGAATTATCATAAACCTGGAGCAGGATTGAGGAATCAGAAATGAATGGGTTAGTAGTTTAGGAACAGGGGAAGGTGATGGGGGCAGGGATGCTAGAATGGTTTCTGGTAACAAGTTAAATAAGCAAATATTAATAAATTAACTTATGATAACAGATCACAGGATCAAGGCGTGATGTGAAGGGAATGGAAGTCATGGTGGCCAAGGAGAATAATGGAGGCAGAATGTCAAGGAACTGGAAGTCACCATGAGCATGAACTTTAAAGTTGGAAGTTTTAGATCTTTGAGAGGTTTCAATTCTGTGACACAGTGGGGGCTCAGGTAAGGATGCTGGCAAATGGCAGCAATGGAGAAGAATATCACTGGAGATGAGAAATTGTGTGATCATGATATAGGTTTGGAGCTGAAAGGAAAATCTAGTCTTAACTCCTCGTTTTACAGATGGGGAAACGGAGACCCAGAGAGATAGAGTGACTTTTCCAAAATTACACAAGTCCCAAGCCTTGGAGGCAAGATTCAAACTTAGATTCTTCAACTCCATACACAGAGCTCTTTGAGTTGAGCAGGGGTTGGGGATTTAGCAATCTGCACATTGAAGTCTTTAAAGATGATTGGGAGGTGATGGGAGGGGATGAGAAGACTATGAGCAGGAACTAACCTGGATGAAGAAGGTGAGAGAATGCTTTGGACATGGCATCAGCAACATAAAAGAAGGAGGGCAGCATTCAATTCAACTTGATTTAGTAAACATTTATTATGCACCTACTATGTGCCCTACTATGTGCTAGATGGCACAGTGAAGTCAGGAAGACCTGAGTTCAAAACCTCTTTAGATGTTTCTTAGCTGCAGTGACCCTAATCCAGTCACTTAATCCCGTTTGCCTCAGTTTCCTCATCTGTAAAATGAGCTAAAGAAGGAAATGGCAAACCTCTCCAGTATCTCTGCCAAGGAAATGGGGTCACAAAGAATCAGACGCTATCATAAAACAACCGAACGTGTCAAATACAGTGTTGAATGCTGGGGATGCAGAAAGAGGCAAAACACAGTCCCTGACCTCAAGGAGCTTGCAATAATCTAATGGGCAAGAAAAGACGGAAACAGCAGATACAAAGCAAACTGCATAGAGGACAAATAGGAAATAATTAAGAGAGGGAAGCATCAGAGCGAAGAAGAATTGGTGTCCACAGGGATTTATTAGATGATTAGAAAGAGCCGGAGAGGTGGGTTTTGTCCCGGCTCCGGCCGGATGAAGTCACTGTATAACTCTGGGCGGGCCACTTCCCTCAGTTTCTCCAATGCTGAACAACGAGACCCTGTGAAAGCTGCTAAGTTGCGCTTTGTCACCGGAGAGTCACCAGAGCCCGCGGAGCAGACCAGGGCCAGCTCAGGAGACTGGCCCATGCGTCCGCGGCTCGCGCAGCCGGTGAGCGCCGATCAAAGCAGGGCTAAGCAATTTAGAACCTGCCGAGCCCGAGCTCCGAGGTCTGCCCGCCGCCCCGGGCTGCCCTTACATCATAGGCTGCTCGGACGGCTAATGAGGGAATTACACGGAGCTGCGCTAGCGGTCCTCCCAGCTCCGCAACCCCGCCGTCTAATGAGTCGGTTCCCCAGCATCGCCCCCGTTAAGGGGGAGGAGGGCGTTCTCCAAACTGAAATTGGCCAGAGGGTGATCCCTCAACCCCAAAGAATGAAGATTTAATGGTGGAATCGTCAGAACTGGAGCAGGGCTTTGGGGAAGGGTTTGGTCGGAGGCCAGCCGGAGCCCGTTAATCACTCTGCAGCTCCCCGAGGCCCCGGAGCACGGTCGGGGCAGGGGCGAGGGAGCCCCGGCCCGAGGGAGCGTCATTTGGGGCAGATGTGTGGTGTTCCCTCGGTAGCATTCCAGGGCCGAGGGGGTCAGCGGAGGGAGAGGGATTCCAGGAAGCACGGCCACTAATGACCCATTCGCCGGCCACTAATTCAGTTATCTTAATGGGCAAGGAACATGAAATAAACAACCGCAGAGAAACCAGGAAGGCTACTGGCCCCAAGTACAAAGAGGGAAATATTTAAGAAGTGATTATACTCCTCTGACGGGAAGGAACATTGTGTCTGGAGTCACTGAACCTGCGTTCAAATCCCCAGCCCTGGTGCTCACAGCTTTGGTGACTGCATCAGACCTGGAGCCAGGAAGATCCGAGTTCAGATTCAGCCTCAGGCTGTCTAAGCCTGGGCAAGTCACTTCATCGCTGTCTGCCTCAGTTTCCTCAACTGAAAAACTGATATAATAATAGTACCCACCTTACAGAGTTGTTCTGGGGATCTAAAGAGAGAATACAGTCATCACGGCTTCCTTGTGATCTCAATAATAATACTAGCACCACTCCCCCCTCTCTTTCTCTACTGCTGCCACCAAAGGCAGTCCAGCAACAAGTATCTAAACATTTAACACTATATTACATTTATTTAACTTTCTATTAAACTTATGTTTCTTATTAAACATTTATTAAATGCTTATATTATACTCATTAAACTTTCTACTTTTCAGCTTGTTTACACATTTATTAAGCACCTATTGTTACGTTTATTATGCTTTCTATTAAACGAGCATTTATTAAGTCAGACACCATGAAAAGTGCTAGGGCTACAAAGAAAAGCTACCTTCAGGTGACTCATATTCTAATGATGAAGACAATATAAAAAAACACATAAATATAGAGGGGTGGAAAGTAATCTCAGAAGAAAGGGCACTAGCAGGTGAGAAAGGCTGCCTGCAAGAGGAAAGGGAATTAAGAAAAATGATGAAAGAGGAAGCATGGGAGGCTGCTATGCAAAGGAAAGCACCTATGCAAAGAAGAATAAATAGACCAATATAGTAAGGATCAGGAAGGAAAGTAGAATGTAAGAAAGAAAAAAAAAATAGTTCCTGCCCTCAGAGAACTTACTTTCTAATGAGGAAGACTATTTATACATTAACAATTTGAATGAATAAACAACTGATCAACACAATGACCAATGTTCAACCAATGATGAAAATCCCCCATTACCTGATAGGTAATGGACTAAATGGGACAAAAGAGACACACTTTTCTGCACATAGCCCGGATGGAAATTTCTTTTGTCCGGCTTAGAATTTACACTGCAAGGGTATATTGCAAAGATTTGTGGTTTTTTGGTGGTGGTGTTATTTGTTGTTTTCTGGGAGGGTGGGGTAGAAAGGAGAAAAAAATAAATTATTAATTTTTGAGAACTTAACTATTAAAACACACTATAAAAGGAGCCAAGTTATCAAGAGCTTTCAATGCCAAACAAAGAATTTATACTTGATGCTAGAAGTAATGGGGAGCCACCAGAGTTAATTGAGTAGGGTGTGACATATCCGCGAACTTTGGAAACTTTGGAAACTGAGTAGAGGATCAATCACAATAGGGAGAGAAGAAGCAAGGAGAGAAATTAGAAGGCCATTACTGTAGTCCAGGTGAGAGGCGATGAGGTCCTGAATACCTTGCCCACATCCTTGCTCTCTATATATTTTCTTTAAAACTATCTCTTTCAGATATCTGGATATTTGTTAACAAACAAAACCTGAAGGAGATTAGGGGTTCAGCACATTGAACTCATTTCAGCTTTTGTTAAGCTCTTATTCTTTTATTGACCTGTGCTAAGCCCTACATTACTGAAGTTTGTCCTTTATTGTGGAAGAGGATCGATTTCTTTGTGGGTGATGTCTTGACTCGGCATAAATTGGATTGAAATAGGCAGAGTTGAGCAAAGTTGTCCTTATTTCAGTCATTGGAGCCATTGGACAAGACAGAAGTCAGGACGACTGGTGATTGCCCAGGATGCAGAAGATGACCATACCCAGCCAACTGCTAAGCACTCCACAGTGCCTGCTTCAAGACACCTTCATGGCTATTGCAACAAATTGTTCTTATCCACCTGTTCCACTGAGGGAAGGCTTCACATCCCACTAGCTCTCAACCAGTACCTGAAAAGGCTGCTCCCTGCTGCCTTTTTCCCCCAAAATCTTTGAGCTCTTGGAAATCCCACCCATGGATCATTATCCTGGTACTTGTCCTAGCTCCAGAGGAGAGAAAATCCCATACGGGATCCTAGTTAGTCTTGACATTCTGACTGTCTTTGTTCCAGGAAATTGCCCCAGAGGCTGCGATATCTACATGCTGTGTTCACCTATTGAATTCAACTATTTGGCCAGTTTAAGTAAAAAAGAAATCAGTTGATTTAGTCAACTATTGGATCAGTTTAGCTTAATGTGCATTTGATTCCAATAACTAGACTATTTCAATGACTAGTTGTTTCAGATAATCAAACAATTCCAAATGAGGAGGATACTGAAAGGGGTCAAGAAGGACTTGGGTCAACTGGGGGAGCAACAATTAGGATCAACTGAAGGAAGGGGTACAGAGAGAACGAAGGCTCACAGTTCTGGCCCTCAAAAATTTCCCCTGCCTCACTGCTTGGAGGACCCTCCTCCCTGCCTGCCCCTCTTCCTGGGCCTCCTTTCTACCCTGCCCCTCCTCTTTCTCCATTTCTTCCCAATCCCCTTCCTCACCATAAAACCACCGCATATTTGCCTTCCCAGCTCCCTGTTCCGGCCCCCAATGGTTTGCAGCTGTGGATAATATTTAATTGCTACTGGCTGCATTTTCTAGACTTTTTTTTATAGGTTCTTTCATTAAAATGGAAAGTTCAGGATGGGGAGAAAAGAGTGAGGAAGGGAGGCACTGGGCCAAAGGGGCTTCATTTGTCCTGAAGGGCAGGGAAATAGGGAATAGATGAGACTGAATTAGGGCCAAGTTCTAGAGAAACTCTCCCACATATCCCAATGGGAGCAGAAAGGGGAGCCTCCAACAGCTATTCTCTTCCTAGGTATTTCTCTCTCATTGTGTGACTTTGGACAATTATTCTGGACTTTTGTATCCCCTTTGATGAGGAAAGGTCTGCCCTTTGCACAAAGAATCTTCAAGCTTGAGAAATATTTCCTTGAATTACCAGTAGGAAGGGAAGATGCACTGGAAGGAAGTAACCCCAGGCAGGAAAGGACCAGCACTTAGAATGGAGGCAAAAGCCGGATCCCAGAACTCATTCATCCATTCAGCAAACTTGTGAAGGACTAGGAAGAGAACCATGCTCAGTGTTGGGGAGAAATACAAAATTTAGATGAAACAGGAGGGTCTTCTGTCTATTTCATGGAGGTGACAGTCTCAGTAGTGTATGAATTAGAGTGGAGAGACCTTCCCAACTTCCACATTTCAGAGGCGGGTCAGAAAGGCTTAGTAACTGCTAGTTACAGAACTAAGATTCCTCCCCTTCCCCAAGTGGATTCCATTTAGTGATGTCCAACTCTTCCCATGGATTGTAAACTCTAGCCCTTCTGTCTCCTAAAGTCCATCCAAGTTTTTATTTGTTGCTTCCATGACATCATCTATCCATCTCATTCTCTGTTGTTCCCTTTCCTTTGGCCTTCAATCTTTCTCAACATCAGGGCCTTTTCAGTGAGTCCCATCTTCTCATTATATGGCCAAAGTGTTTAAGCTTCAGCTTCAATATTTAACCTTTCAGTGAATGGACTAAATTAATATCTCAAAGTATTGACTGATTTGATCTCCTTACTGTCCAAATAATTCTCAAATGTCTTCTCCAGTATCATAATTCAAAAGCATCAATTCTGTGGCATTCAGCTTTCCTATTAGTCCAGCTCTCTTTTCTAACATTTTACTTTATATTTTGAATGTTATTCATTGATATATATTAATTTTTATTTATCTTACCTATTAGTTGTATTACTCATTTTACTTATATATTGTTTTTATATTTATAATTTATAATTTAATTTATTTATAATTTACATAGTGCTTTAAAGTTTGCAAAACATTCCAGTAATATTTAATTAGCTCCCACAACAACTTTGGGATGTAAGTGCCATTATTATCCCTCTTTTACAGATGATTGAAACAAACTCTTCATTCTGTCTTGTCTGCTCTCCAGGAGCTTATGCTTTAGTGTTGTTGTTCAGTCACTATCCAATCATATCCAACTCTTTAGGATCCCATTTGGGGTTTTCTTGGCAAAGACACTGGACTGATTTGCCATTTCTTTCTCCGGCTCATTTTATAAATGAGGAAACTGAGACAAAACAGTGTAAAGTGACTTGCCCAGGGTCACACAGCTAGTAAGTGTCTGAGGTCAGATAGCAATGAGCCTTCCCCAGTCGAGGTCCAGCACTCTGTCCATTGTGCCTAATGGTGAAGGGCTCCTAATCTTTATAATTGTCTATACCATGTATCCAAAAGAAGTCATTGTGTAAGGCTTTAAATTCTAAAGAAATGCAAAGTAATATCAGAGCTGCAGCTTCCCCAAGTTAGACTAGCTTTCAGGAAGGAAATTGAGAAGCTCATTCAGACTCAAGTGTTAATGACTAAGAAAAGCTTTTCTGCTGAAAGGTTAGGAAGGAAGAGGAAGCAGGGCAGGACAAAGCCATAGGATATTCTGCTAGTCCCTGAGCTTGTTTGGGCATGGTCTCAGACTCAGGGATAAAAGCTCCTCCATCCGCTGACCCACCATCCTGTTTGCTTCCATTCTCAGCCTCAAGCACCGGTACATGCGCATGCGTGCACAAACATACATTCACACACATTCCGACTGTGCTCAGTCAGCCATTTTGGCAAACCAGAATTGTGTGGCTTTGGGACTGGGAATAAATAACCCCCCAAGAGGAGCGGAGAGGGGAGGGGTGGGGGATGGGGAAAAGAGGGTTTGGACTTGAGCTGGTACAAAACCATGAGATTGTTTCTTTTTGTCATTCTTGTTTGTTGTAGCTTTTTTTGGTCTTCCTTTATCCAAGGCAGCTTGAGAAGACCTGGGTGGTACATTTATTTAAGTGATCAGGATGATCTTGGTGCCCTGGGGATGGTCTAACCCAAGGCAAGAATTACCTTTTTCCCATCCTTGGAGAGCCATGTCTTTGTCCTTGGCTTGTCCTTTAGAAATGAGCTGAAGATCTCCTGGGACAAAAGTCATCAGGAAGTCCTCTGCTGTGTTTGACCTTAGCCATTCATCCCTGAAATGGAATTCCTTAATTCCCTATCCTGATTTCTTTTGGGCCTACCAACCAATTCTTTGCCTTGGCTGCCTACTTTCTTTTAGCCTAATTGGTTTCTTTTAGATCATCTGGACAGTTTCTTTCAGGTTCATTGTTGACTTTCCTAAGTTTTTCCATCTGATTTCTTTTTAATATTTTTTTAAAAGTTTATTAAATGATTTATTTTTATATCCCTTGAATTTCCCAATACATCTCTCCTATTCCGAGAACCATACTTTATAGCAGTGGTTCCCAATGTTTTTTATTCCACAAACCCTTTTCAATGACAACAAACTATTATGAACCTTCAATGTAATTTAATATAATTCTTTTAAAATTCTTTATAATTGTATTTGACCATTTTAGTAAATTCCCAACTCCCAAAGAGTTCAGTAACTAAATGGGCGTCGCTGTCTTATAACAAAGATTTTTTTTTTATTTAAAGAAACCAATTCAGCGAAATTAATCCACACATCAATACAGTCTGATAGTGTATGAACTGTCCTGCAGCCATAGTTCCCAATCTCTGTGGAGAAGCCCTCCACCTGATTTCTTTTAGAGTTCCTGAAAAGAATTTTTAGTTTGTCTGATTGAATTTCTGCACTGGATTGACAACAAACAGGAGCCTCAAGGACTTTTCAATCCAGGCAGTCCCTTCTAACCTTAATCCTGCTTCTGATTTACCTATGTCTGCTTATTTTGTGTCTTATATATGAAACCTTAGTGTTACCTTTGACTATTTTATTTGATTAGTTCATCAAGTCCTATTCACCCTAACCTTTGAAGTATTTCTCACATCTGTCCTTTCCCCTCTAATCTACCTATGACTTTATATAGTGCATAAATACTGCAAAAATTCCCAAACAACTTCTCCCATATCTTCAATTTCCCTTCCCTCAAACAGAGGGAATTATTGATACAGAAAAATAATCAGGTCACTTCTCTGCTCAAAACCTCCCAATGGCTACTATATAACTAGAAGAATTCAAAGCCTTTCATTGCCTGGAACTCCCTCATTTTCCTACCTCATCGCTATTTCTCCCCTCCATTTATTCTACACTGAAGTCCCACAGAATTGTTCTGTTTCCTTTACAAATTTTACATTTTCCTGCTGCTTATTTGTGCCTTTCCTCACATCATCCTTGTGGTTTAAATGCCTTCCTTCTTCCCCCCACCCCATTCTCCATCCCTCTTGGCTTGCTAAATTCCTCCCCATCCTTTAAAGCCCTTCCTCTAGGCAGTCTTCCCTGATCCCTTGAAATGAACTTCTCTCTCAGCCCTTTCATTTAAACCTCTCTGATGGCCTTATCTCATAGCACTGTGCATGGTTATTTGTTTATATACAATTTTCCCTGAAAGACAGAGACTGTGTCTTATCTAAATATTGTGCTATGCACACAATAAGGTTTAATAAGTATTAACAGTAAAACTTCAGAGCTAGAAGGGATGCTAAAGATAGCCATTTTGGCCATCTCCCATTTTACATTCTCAGCAAAATGATGGCTAGAGAATTAACCTGACTTACCCAAAATCACACAAATTAGTGACAAGAGATAAGATTTGGATCTAGAACTTTTGTCTCCTAGGTTGGGTTCTTGTTAGTCTGGAAGCTCCTCCACAGATAGGGTTCTTATAGAGTCTCCCTCCTGCTCCCCTGTGTCTCATCAGCCTTAGGGTGGGGTACCTTCACAGAGGGAGAGTTCAGTGCTAAGCCCTAAGAATAACTCTCTCTGGTTAAGGCGATCCCTCAGGGACCATGGGAGATCAGACCACCGTGCTTGGAGGGGGATCAGAGATGAATGTTTATGCATCTGTGGGGAAGCCACAGCTGGCAGAGGCAACATTCCCTGAGAGATGTCAATGCTTAGCTCAGCAAAGCTTGCATACCCCTACTTGGTGCCCCTTCCCAGAAACACGACCCTGGAAGAGGTTCATTCCAGTCACTTAGCTCTCATAACCCTTTCACTAACTCCCTTTTTTGCCCCCAACCCTGACAGTAATCCCTCATTCCCTCACTGAACCTCTATTTTCATCACTGGACACCTCCATCTCTTTGATCTCCCATCCTTTCCCAAAAAGGGGTCTCAGGAAAAACTTCATCTAGCTGGGAGACAGTATGAAATGGAGCATTGCACTTAAGAGCATCAAATCCCAGGGCTGATACTAGATTTTCCTCTTTCTTTCTGTCTCTCTTCTCGCAAACATCCAATGCCAATGGCACCATTTACAGTGCTATGCAGATAACCCCTACCTCTGAATCTCTGGGCCTCTGAGCTTCTCTACTTTCCCATGGACATCACCTGAATGGCCTGTCAGCACCTCAGATTCAACCAAAACAGAGCTCAGAATCTTCTCACATGTGCCCTTTTAACGTCTTTTTCCACAAATCCAGCTACCATCCATTCCCAGAGACCCAGTTATAAATGATAAACATGATAAAATGATAGAGTTATCCTCAATTCTCCCTTCATCACCCCCCCATATACAATACATTGTTAAATCTATTTTTACCTCTAGTTTATTTGTCTTCATTTTCTCTTTTCCCGTTCACTAAACTAGCTTAATACAAGCTCTTGGCTTTCTCTCCTGTGGTACTATAACAGCCCTTTTAATCCCCCTATCCATAATCTTTCCTCTTCAATTCATCCTGCACCCTCATACCTGAATCATGTTCCTAATATGTTTTAAATCCCAAAACTCTTCTGCTAAAAAGTTTCATGGGTCCTCCATTACCTAGTGGAGAAGCCACAAAGTCCTATAATGAGGAGATTAAGGTAGATGGCCTGGAGTATCTCTTCTGGTTCTGGAATCTATGATCATCCTTAGGACTCAACATTCAAAGCTCTTCCCATCTAACTTCAATCTCCTTTTTTAATTATCTCACACGATCGACTGGCTCTTGTTCTATGTTCCAGTTAAACTAAAATATGAATCTCTTGCTTTGACCAATCTCACCCTTCCCTTTCTAGCTTGATTGTTTTTGCTTATGTTTCTGCCATGCTTGGAATATATTTTGCCCCATTTCTTCCTGTTGAGATCCCTCTCTTTTAAATCATCAATTTAGAATCATGTCCCCACATCAAATCTTGACTTTATGGATTTAGAGGGAGAAGGGTTCTTAGAAATACTTGAATCTTTAACCCCCTCATTTTATAGATGAGGAAAATAAAGCCCAATAAGATTAATTGGCTTGACCAACTTTTAAGTGTCAGATGGAATTTAAATCCAGGAGATTTAGTGGATGACTGAATGTCAGGTTAAATTGATCATTTTTTCTGAGTGATTGGGCCCAAATGTAATAGTACTTATAAGGTGAAGACCCTATGTTTACATATATATTTATATATATATATATATATATATATATATATATATATATATGTATGTATATATATATACACACTTTTTTTTGAAAGGACAGTATTTCTGTTGTTAGCCAATAAAAATATGCAAACCATAAAAAGTAAATTAAGAGGCTGTCTAGGAGTGAGCCTGGAATTGTAGAAATGGGCAAATGAACTTGGTCCAGAGCTCTGGAACAACCCCAGCTTGGTGGACAGGTGATGGGAGTAGCAAGTAGGAATTTGGTGGGATCCTGAGACATCATCCTCTATTAAGGCTTGGGAAACATTCTTAGGTCTTCAGGTTCTTCAGTGTTCTATAATGAGACAAGGACACTTGGAATTCTAAGTGGAGGGATTGGGATCACGATATCTAGACTCATCCCTTAGGGCACTAAGAGTAATCACTAGGGTCACACTAGGTCCAAGGAAAGGATATGATGTGAGGGGTAACTTAGGGTCCAAATTTTCCCCCACTCCAAGCCACCCTCTTTTTCCCTAAAGCCTTAACCCACCCCTTATCAGAATACACACTACAGAATACATACATACCAAATACATAATTCTATGTATTTAGATCTTGGAGCCAGGACTTTTGTTTCCAAAAAAGACCTGTAAATGTGCACAGATATTCCCAGGAAAGGTCCTAAGTGCCTTTCCCTATTCCACTTTCAGTAGCATGACCAAGTTTATCACATGCGTGATTCATTGTCATGAGCAGTCTGGAGAACTGGGTCATAAATGGCTAGGGATGTTGGTATGTGTGCAAGGAGGAAGGGCCCCCGGTTCCTTCCTCTCCATTCTTTTGCTCTGTGAATATCACTTGGTTCAAAGAAAATAAAACAAGGACTAAAATGAATGAGAAGAAAGCCCTTTAATAGGGAGAGGGGATCAGCAACCCGATGGATGAAGGTAGCACCAAGAGGTAGAAGTGGGGTGGGGATGGGCAGAGGACCCTGGGGCCTTGCCACAGGGTGAACCCTGGGTTGGGAGTCAGAAACCTTGTGGCCTGGAGAGGGGGAAGCTTCTCTGTGCCCAAGAGTTCATTGGGGAGATTCCAACCCTTCTTTTCATGGCCCTGGACTTGGAGCCCAAGGGAAGACACTGAGGGAAGATTTGAAAATGTTATGTGGAAATCAAAATTAACTGAGAAAGGAAAGCAGGGTCATGGTGCTCATATCATCAAATTAGACTTCCCCCCAAAACCATGACTCACTCTCCCCACTGACATTCATGGGGTACATGACAGTGCAAATAGTGAGTGCATGTGTGTGTGTGTGTGTGTGTGTGTGAGAGAGAGAGAGAGAGAGAGAGAGAGAGAGAGAGAGAGAGAGAGAGAGAGAGAGAGAGAGAGAGAAGAGAGAGAGAGAGAGAGAGAGAGAGAGAGAGAGAGAGAGAGAGAGAAAGAGAGAGAGAGAGAGAGAGAATGAGATGGATAAGAAGGCAAAGCCACTTTTCTTTCTCCCATGATAACCCTACCATTTGACTATAGCAATTCTCAAAGAGCACAGTCAAGTGTTTCATCCTAGTACCCCCTTAAGAATTGTATTCTCCTTTCTTCACTCCACACCATGGACTCCATCCCATGGAAGTCAGCCTTCCCTTTCCTAGCCCTCCCATCACAAACTACCCAGCCTTCATCCAAATGAGTACTCCCCACTATTTCAGGGGATTAGTTGAAGAAATATCCCCATCAGGTCCTCTATCCGGGCTTCCTGAAAGAAAAAAATATTCACTAATTACCAAGGAGTAAGGGGAGCTCTCAAAACAACCTGAGTGAGATTTTTTTTTGGTGACAACTCCCTATTGTCTTAAAAACGTCCTCAAAATATAGAATGGAGGCAGTAAGAACCCCATAACAATTCCAGGGTCAGCTGGCAAGGTCAAGAGCTAGTTGCTCTCCAGTCCAATCCTGAAGATTCCAGGGACCCAGGATACTCAGTTTTCTTTCTCTTTCTTCTCTCCCTCCTTCTCTTTCTCCCTCTTTCTCTCTCTCTCTCTCTTCCTCCCCCTCTTTTTCCCTCTCTCCCTACCCTTCCCTTCCTTTCTCTCTTTTTTCCTTCCATTTCTTCTTTATTCTATCTTTTCTTCTTTTCTCTCTTATATTTTGACTATATCTATATCTAGGTCTATCAAGAGCCATATCTATCCATCTATCTATCTATCTATTTAGCTATCTATCTATCTATCTATTTCTCCAGTACTTAGTACAGTATTTGGAATATGGTAGCTACTTAATACTTATGAACTAACTTCTTATTCCTTATCTCCTTTTCCTCTTTATTTTATTTTTCTTCCCTCCATCCTCCTTCTTTATGTCTTTCTTTCCTTCCTTCCTCTTACTCTTTCCTTCTTTCTTTGATTCATTTCTTTCTCTTCCCTCTTTCCTTCTTTTTTCCCCATTATTTCTTCTTTCCTTCCTTCCTTGATTTCCTTATCCAATCTCTTAACAAGGAAAATCATTGAAATCCAAATGCAGGATTTCCTTGCTGGTGATTCCATGGAAAACTCTGACTTCTCCCAGTCCAATTTCTGCCTTTGGGCACCTGATATTCTTTCAGACTTTAGGACCTCTGCTGCCAGAGGAGAAAAGGGAGAGGGAAAGCTCACCTGGAGAGCTAGCATCTCAGCTGGCCATGATGTGCTTCACAAATGCTAGAAAGAAGCCCAGGATGGAGAATAGATTAATATGTGAATGTGTATTAGTGTGAGAGATGCATGTTAATGCAACTCTCCCTCCACAGACTTGGAACTCACTGATGGGGGTGGAGAGGTGGGTTCTGGGGTAGAGCTGGGGTAAGATGAGGTTTGTCTGTGGAAAAATGGCTGGGAGGAATTTCCTGCACCCACTTGGCAGTCCCTGGGACTGAGTATTCTGTGGCTTCCCTATATCTCCTTCCTCTCTCCTGCAAGAACAGATCCCAGGGAAGGGGGTCCCGGGAGCACCAGCCTATTGGCCTTTCGAAGCCTCCCTCCTGCCTCCGTCTCCCTGCCTCTGTCTCTCACCTTCATAGTTGATACATCCATTGGCATCTTCCTGCCCAGCCATCAGTTTCTCCACCTCATCTTCAGTCAGTCTCTCACCTAGAAGGGTTTAAGGGCAAGCCTGAAGTCCCAGATATTCTATGATCCTGAGACTGTCCCAACACTTTCTGGCTATAAGGGATCTCAGGAGGGCTCTTCCTTCCATAGGATCTCAGATTGAGAGCTAAAGGGGAACTTGGGGAGGCAATGTGGTGTAATAATGGTACCTGCTTCCTAAGGTTGTCATGAGGATTAGGTGAAATTATATTTGTGAAGTACTTTGCAAACCTAAAAAGCCATATATAAATATGAGATAATAATAATGATGATGATGATGATAATAATAATAATTATTATATGTGCATGTATTTGTTATTTCTCCTCATAGAAAGAAAACTTCAAACAAAAACTCCTTGAAGGCAGGAATTGTTTCATTTTTGTCTTTATAAACTCAGCCCCTAACACATGAGCTGTACCAGTTAGGGAGGTAAGGCAAGGACATGCAAGAGAAAAGTTTGTAAAATTTTCAAATGTGAACATTTACATCTCAGAGATAAACAAATGTAGCCCATTAGGACTTTATTGTTTTACTGATTGCCTAGACTTTAAAAAGTGGTGAAGAAAATGTTAATAATGCAGATTAAACTTAAAACTATGTCTTACAGACAGTTGTGAGTGTGATTTTTTTTGAACAGCTGACTGTCAAAACATTTACTAGTACACTCTTCATGTGTATGACTTTCCCATTAATAATAATAAAATAATAACTAATATTAATATAGTTTTTATTATATTCAAGGAATTGTGCTTAGTGATTTGCAATTATTTTCACTTGATCCTTACAACAACCTTGGGAGGTAGGTAATATTATAATATAATGTATATTATGTAATTTTATGATGTATGTATATATATAATGTGATAGATGAAAAAATTGAGATTAAGTGATTTGCCCAGGTTCACACAGTAAGAAAATATTTAAGGTTGCATTTGAACTCAGGTCTCCCAGGCCTTTATCTATTGTCCCATCTAATTGCCCCATTAGAATATAAACTGTTTGAAGACAGTGACTATCTCATTTATTTTTTCTTTAGCAAATTTATTTATCTATTGATAAAGCAATATTCATTGCTTTATGAATCATGTTGGGAGAGAAAAATCAGAGCAAAAGGAATTGTCCCATTAGAATATAAACTGTTTGAAGACAGTGACTGTTTCACTTATTTTTTCTTTAGCAAATTTATTTGCAATATTCATTGCTTTATGAATCATGTTGGGAGAGAAAAATCAGAGCAAAAGGAATTGCCCCATTAGAATATAAACTGCTTGAAGACAGTGACTGTCTCACTTATTTTTTCCCTAGTAAATTTATTTATAAATTAATAAAGGTCTATTCATTGCTTTATGAATTATGTTGGGAGAAAAAAATCAGAGCAAAAGGAAAAAACCATGGGAGACATAAAAAAGCAGAAATCACTTTTTAATAAATAGTTAAGCATATTGTGGAATTATTTAATAAATCTTCTCATACATTTATTCATCTATCCATTCTTACATTTTAATCTTCTGAGACTTTCTCTTCATAGTTTCTTATGAATCAATAGTACAATACATAGAAACAATGATAATAATACTTACAGTATCTACCTCCTGGAGGGTAATGTTAGAAGTAAAAATGTTTTGTGAACCTTAAAACATTATGTAAATATGAGACAATATTATTAAAACATCTAGTGAGTGGTCATTCACTGTTCATCCAACTTTGGGACACCTCAACTGCAATTCTGGCTTTTTGAAGCTTCTGTGCATTGCTCTTCATTCAACTATCCCCTCATCCCCCTGGCAGGATGGGCAACAAATCTATTTTCTCTTCTGCTTGAGCACCCTCAGCTATTTAGAAATCTCTCTGTTAAAGTCAAACAAGCTGCTTAGATATCAAGATCTCTATTTCCTTCCCAAGGAATCTCACTCATCCTTCTCTCAAGGCAGTTTATTTCAGGCTGTTATCAATGTTTAAAATATAGACTTTGCCATTGTGAGGAAAAGCAAAGTTCAACAAGGCAGGTCAGCAACTGTTCTATAATTGTTGAATCTCTGGACTTGTCCAGAGCCACACTGCCAATTTGTGTCAGTCAGGCCTTCCTGTATCTGGGCCACCTCTATCTACTCCACCACATCTTTCAATTTTTCAGTATCACCCTTTAAATGTTGCACTGAGAACAGAACACAGTACTCCAGGCGTGACATGACCAGGGCAGAAAACAATGGAAATTCTTTCTTTTAAATGCTTTGTGTCTCTTAATATTAGATTTAAAAGAACTGAACTACATTCAGAGAAATTGAGGGCAAGCAAGCATAATGTTACATAGATAGATATGAATATATGTGTGTATGATTATATTTATGTATATGTATATATATATGTATGTGTGTTTATGTATATGTACATATAAATATATCCATACTTAACTATAGCCTCCTTAGGAGAAGTGGAAGGGAGGAAAAAGGGGGAAAAATAAAGTAAAAAGTGCACAGCAGAGAATAAAAGAAAACCTATAAGGAAGCAAAGAAAAGATAGCTCTGACCACAATGTGTAGTATTCATTGTATGGACTTGAAATGGAAATTTATTGTCTTATATTTTGAATCCTTTCATGTTTTGCCATGTACATGGCAATGCTTTTCAATGTTTTTTTTCTATAAAAAATTATTGAACTAGCTTTAATTATTATTTAATCCAAAAAATTAACTAGCCTCAATAATAATTCTAGATAACATTTACATAGCATGTTTACAACTTATGAAGTACCTTACATAAAAGATTCTCAAAACAACTCTGGAAGGGAGAGAGATGCTACTTACCTCATTTTACAAATGAAGGAACCCATTTTGGAAAAGGTTAAGGGATGGGTCTAAAGTCATATAGCTGTGAAGTATCTGAGGCAGGATTTGAACTCCTAACTAAAAATCTAGTACTCTGACCACTAGGCTACCTAATGTAATAGCACCTTTAATTTGACCAAAGATGATATTCATTATTTTGTTTGTAGTGTCATATGAATGATTTATATTGAATTTGTAATCCATTAAAGCCCTCAGTTCTTCAGGACCAGGAAAGACAAAGAAGATACTCTAAGAGAAATGATTTTTACCTTCTAAGGTTGTTGTGAACATCAAATGAGATCATAATTTTAAAGTACTTAGTATGGTGGCTGGCACATAGTGAGCATTATATAAATGCTAGCTATTATAATTATTAGAGCTGACATTAAATCCTATTTCAGACACTAGCTCTATGATCATTTAATCTCAACCCAAGTTTTCTCTTCTCTAAAAAGGGTATAATAACAGCATCCACTTCCTAGAGGGGAAAGATTAATGAATGAAATAACCCATATAAAAGCTAGCTCTTACTGTGCTGTCCCAAATCTCTGGAGGCCCCAAGGATCATAAAAAGATCGGCTGAAACAGTCTTTTGGTACCTGTATGATAAGGTCAGGGAAAACTAGGGCTTTTTGACATGACCTTCTTGAGATCTTCCCTCTGCCTCAGGGCACAGAGGACAGAGGACCCTGACAGAAGAACGGAGTAACAGAGAGGGAGAGTCAGCTCTGTCCCTTGGGTTTCTCCCAGTCTCCAGTCAGAGCTCACAGGGTAGGAGGGAGGTGGGGACTTACCTAGGGTGGCCAGCACATGGCGCAGCTCAGCTCCCATAACAGTTCCATTGCCTTCTTTGTCAAAGACCCTCAACCCCTCCACAAAGTCCTCAAATGTGCCAGTGTCCTTGCAGGTGGCAATATGCTGCAGCATGGGCAGGAAGGTTTCAAAATCCATCATTTTGGAGTTGAGTTCTGGGGACAGAGAAGGGAGATGGGAAAAGTAAGAGAAAATATTAGAAAGAGCTTCCCCACACACAGACCCTTGTCTCTGCCCAGCCTATTTGGGAAGAAGCAAGGTACTTCTTGTAGGAGCTTAGGTGAATTATGAGGAAATACATCGGGATGCTCTCCAGTGAGTTACTTGCTCTCGTTAGATTCCCCCTTTGTTCCCCCAGAACCTTGGGACCTGGGTTCTAGTGCTTTCCCTCTTAGAACCTCAGGCCTACCTAGGCTTTCCACTGGCCAGGAACCAAATGTGAACAGGAGTCTTCTTTAGGGGCTATCTCCTCCAATTAGAATGGGGACTGTCCCGATTTTCTGTTTACTCAAATAGAGTACTTGACATATTTGGCATATATTTGAGATATAGTCAGGTCTAAGAAATGCTTTCCCAATACTTTTGATTTACATGGTGGAGCCAACCATAGGACCATTCTTCTGTTTAAAATGACTCAATTATCCCCTATTGCCATTTGGGTAAGATTCAGGCTTCTCTGGCTGCCGTTCAAAGTTCTCCATGATTTCACATTTCTGAAGACAACAATCTTGCTAACCCAGACAAAAGACTTTGATAAGAATGAGAGGAAGTAACAGATTGTTGGGTTCCCTTTACTTCAGACCCAGACATCATCCTCCCCACTCCCCACGATCCCAGAGTAGGCTGGAGGGCTTACCGAGTGCTCAAAAACTGCCTGCCCTTCATTTAGTGACATACTGTCGCCACCACTAATCCCTATGACCCTTTCTGTGCTTAAAACCATTGGTAGCCAGGTTGTGTGACTGTCTGCACTGGATCCTCACGGGTGTCACTCACAAAGGAGTTCACACAGAAAGGCCTCTAGATGCATCTAACCTTCTGTTCTATGGTAATAAGGCCGTCTCTGTCTCTGTCTCTCTCTTTCTTGTGTCTTTCTCTTTCTGTTTCTCTGTCTCTCTGAATTTGTCTCTGTCTCTTTTTCTGTTTCGCTCTCTGTCTCTGTCTCTCTCTCCTCTCTCTCTATTTCTCTGTCTCTCTTTCCCTCCCACCGCCCTCTGTCTCTTTCTGTTTCTTCATCTCTCTTTCCTTTCCACCACCCTCTCTGTATTTGTCTCTCTGTCTCTGTATCTCTCTGTCTCTCTGGCTTCCTTACAGTACAAATCCTGGATAGGGAGAACTTTGGGGGCAGGTAGGGCCTGGTAATGTTTGGCCGTAGCTGCTTCCTTTCCCTCTGGGTAGGTCTACGGTCACTTACCTTCCTGCTTGGGCCTTCCCAGCACCCGAAGAACCTCCGCCTGGGTTGGGTTCTGACCCAGTGCTCTCATCACATCCCCGCACTGCCCATATGTGATCTTCATCTCTGACTTGGGGGTCCGATCGAATAGGGAGAAGGCTTCCTTGAACTCTGGAGGGGTGGGATGGAAACACCCGATGAGTATGATGGCTCAGAATATAGAATGAGCAGGGGAATGAATGTCCTCCTCTGAGTTTTTGTCCCAAACTTTCCCTGAAGCCCATGGTTCCAGAGCAACTATTGATTTTGAAGTAAATCATAGTGAGTTTAGTACAACTCCCTGAAAGAGGGGGCCATGTCTTCCACCTCAAGCTAGAATCTCTGTGGCACTTAGGGAGAGTGAAGGAGGAAAGGCTCTAAGGACAGGAGCTGTTTCTCAGGGAAGATGGAGAATTTCCTGAAGGGAAGGCCACATTAGGTCAAGTATTAAGCCTTTCTCCCTTAAATTAGAGATTCCTTGAGGGCAGGACCTTCATTTCCTCCTCAGACTAAGGGCTTCCAGAAAATGGCCTTAATGTCTAACATATGATTAGATACCCAGAGGGGTTGAGCAAGTCAGTTCATTGACCTACTAATTATCTGAATACTGGATGTAGACAGAGGGACCCAAGGCTACTCACCTTCTATCTGCTCTGGAGTAAACTCAATCTGGAAAGGAAGACAGAAGAAAAGTTCTAATTACTGCCCCTGGACTCTTCAAAGTCCTCTCAGCAGAGAGACCCATCCCTGATGTCCAAACTGAGGTTATCTGTTCCACATCCAGAAAGACACCTTGAAGGTTTTTTGGGGGAATATTATTAAGCATTATAATGAAATATTATTAAACAAATGGTGAATATTCAGAGAAGAGTGACCAGGAAGGCAAAGAATCTCAGGACCTCTCATTCCTTCTGAAAACTAGTTGAAGGAATCTTTAACCTAGAGAAGACTTATAGGGGATGTGATTCCTGTCTTCAAGCACTTGAAGGATTATCAGGTAGATGACAGATTAGTCCTGTCTAGCTTGGGCCCAGAGAGCAGCACTAAGACTAAGGAGTGGTCGTTGCAGAGAAGCTGATTCCAGTTTATGGAGAAATTTCTAACAATTGAAACTCTCCCAAAATGCCCCATTCACTAGAAGTCTTTGACTAAAATCTGCTCCACTATAAAGGAGATCCTCATTAGGGAATGGAGCTATAGGATTATAGAATTAGCAATGGAAGGCAGCAGAGGTGTCATCAAGGCCAGCATCCTCATTTATACACGAGGGAACTGAAAAATAGAGAGGTTATGTCTCTTGGAACAAAACTAATTTTTGATTTGAATCCAGGTCCTTGTGATTTTACGTTAAATTCCCTGGCTATTGAATTATGCTGCTTCTGATGATTTCTCAAGTCTCTTTCAAGTCTGATTCTGTGAATCTCCATGTTCTTTTACTGGATTTTTCTTTACATTTAACTGACAGGAGTTATACGGTCACAAGAGTTGAACTTTTATCCTGGGGACCTTTTTTGGGCAGAGGACGTGGAAGAATTGGAGTCCCTCTTACCCAAGATAACAGTCAGCTCCTGATGCCCCTGTAGCATTTCCTTCTCCCTAACTCCAAGGGCAAACTTCCACTTTCAGGGACTAATGCAAGTTTCCTCAAATATGGAGCGGAGAAAGATGATCCCAATCAAGCTGTGTATGTGTGAGTGTATTGCTCACCAGGAATTATGTGGCCATGAGGGTTGGACTTTTATCCTAGGACCCCTTTTTTAGGAGGGGAGGGCATGGAAGAATTGGAGTCCCTCTTATCCTAGGTAACGGTCAGCTCCTGATGCCCCTGTAGCATTTCCTTCTCCCTAACTCCAAGGGCAAACTTCCACTCCCAGGGACTAATGCAAGTTTTCTCAAATATGGAGAGGAGAAAGATGATCCCAATCAAGCTGTGTATGTGTGAGTGTGTTGCTATGGGATAGGGAAGGAGAGCAGGGAGGCAGAATCACAAACATTTCTGGCCCATCCCCAGACAGGTCCCTCAGTCAGCACTGGCTCTGTCCCCCAGCAACTGACACACACCCATCCCCACTCACAGGGAGCTCAGTGTCTCAGACCTGCGTGCCAAATGGAGTTAGACCAACCACACCATGGAAACTCTAGACTGGGGTATGAATGGACAGGAATGTCCCATACTGGCCACAAGGGCCTCTCAGTGGGGTGGAGTTGGGGAAGAGCTGCAGAGGGAGAAATGGGTCTATCTCTGCAACCAATCCCTATGCAGACAGAGAGACCCAAGGATAGCTCGAGCTCCTCGGCAAGCTGAGAAAGTCTCCAAGAGGGAGATGGCTGTCTCCCCCACCTCATTTTAAAATTTTATTTTAACAGTTATGAAGATATAGTAGAAAGATTTAGAATCTGCTCTGCTGTTTCCTTTCTGTATGGACTTGGGCAAATCATCTCTTAGTTCCTCATTTCCTTCATCTGTAAAATGAAAGGGTCAAATTAGACGTTCTCTAAGGCTCCTTCTGGTTTTAAAATTCTATTATTTCATGACTCTCGGGTTATTGGGATAGAAGGGTCCTGGGAAAGCCAGAAGTGAACACCCACAGCACTGAATTCCGAAGATGCATTTTGGCCAGCAAGTCTCTCTAACCATCTCTTTCCCCCATCCTCCACTGCAGGCTCTCGCTCCTCAGAGCAGACTGATCCTTTAGCACTCACCCTTCTCTGCCCGAGCTGCTATGTATGGATGAATGGAGCGGGGCCTGAAATAAGTAAAGGACAGTGGATAATCCCCCACTTTCCTTCACTCCTGCAAAACCTCTTGTGGTCCTACAGTCCCAGCATCCTTCATTTCACCAAACCCAAATCTCTTGTTTCCTCAGGATTACTCTACTGAACTGTGAGCTTTTTGAGGGCTGAGTAATTGATCTTTCTATCTCCCACAGTGTCTAACACAAGATTTTGTACATGGTCATAAGAGACAACATGGTTAACTTGAAGAGTCTTGGGGATTTGAAATCTAACACACACACACTTCCCAGTGAACCATTTCCTCTCTCAGGAGCCTCAAGTTTCTCATCTATAAGCTAGGAATATAATTCTTGTACCACCTATCTTCCGAGGGGGGATGGTGGTATAAATAAAGCTCTTGTTCAGAAAGTGTCAGAGATGGGAAAGACACTGGAGACTATCTGGTCCAACCAGGTAATCTAACAGGTAAAGAAATGGATGCCCCAAAAGAGATCAGAAAGCAGATAGTAAACCTAGGTCCTTAAATTCTAGTGTCCTTCCCAGCCCACCGAGTGGAAGAGGAGAAGCAGTCCGCCTTCCACGGCTCGGCTGCCTCCTAGAATCGCCCAGGCTGCCCCTTCTGCCCCCTCCCAAGGGTGGCCAGGGTCATCCCAGCTGCTCTCCCTGATTTTTTCTCTGGGCCCGAGTCCTCACCACCCCCACTGGAACTGTGGAAGGGAGCCAGATCCCAAGCTCCAAGGGTCACGTAGAGAGAGATTTATGAGGTGTGAGCTGGATCATCGCTTGCCCGGCCCCACTGTAGCCGGGCACCCATCAGGGCAGGCCTGCAGCTGGTGCTTTTGATGCTATTTTCTCCCGGGGAGAAGGCAACCACAAACAAGCCCAGGGTGTAAGTCATCATTTCCCACTGCAAGCTGTATGTTCCAGGTCTAAACTGAGACCAGAGGAAGGAGGAGGGAGAGAGTGTGAAAGAGTCTTGAGAGAGGGTGAGAGAGACTGAGGATGTGTAAGAGAGACAGGGAGGACAGAGGGGGAGAGAGATGGGGGGGAGATGGAGGTAGAAGGAGAATTAGTGAGGAAGAAACAGAGACATAGAGGGAGGACTACAGGGAGACAGTGAAGGGGACAAGTGTGTTGTATGTCACTATCAGGGTACATACAGCTGTTTCAAAGTGGATCAGTTGGGGTTGTGACATAAGCCAATCCTGAACACAAAACTTTAAGAACCATTTTTCTCACAGATAAGAGAAAAAAAATATTGTAGTCTCCCTCCTCTGACCTAGTGGAGGTTCCTCCCAGGGAAGGAACAGTAATAAGTCTGAAGCCTGAGACATTGCCCCTGACTTGGGGGGGGTGCAGCTGCCAATGGGAAACATAACCATTTTTTCAGAGCTCCCACACTCAATTCCAAACAATCCATCACTTTTGATCTGGAAAGGGGAGTCATAACAAAGGGAGATCCCTTCTGAACCTGGAAGAGTGGGCAGGTATTCATTCTTTGGGGGAGCAGATGACCATCTTGAATTACAGCTTCATGATGTTCTTGGTCATTTCCTTCATTCCTTGATTCTGACCCTGGCTGGGAGCTAGTCCCCTCTCGGACCACCCCAAATTTTAGCTCCATGCTCTAAAGCCTGAGCTCAATTAGCCTGGATGAGCTAGAGATGGATTGTGTGGGACAGTGATGAGAGGAAGGGCTTGGGCAAGTCTCAGCTTCACAAAGCTCAGTTTTGAAATAACAATAAAAAATAATTTATTTACATAGGAAGATTAAGGCTACTAATTATCTCACAGAGAGGCAATGAGAAGCAATGGAAATATATCTGACTTGGAGTCAGAAATTCTGATTCAAATTTCATTTCTGCTGCTGACTAGCCATGTCACTACATGACTCACTCCACACTCTTATGGTCTTCTCATGTTCTACATCCTAGACCCTGTCCCTTTCAGTTTTTAAGTTCTTTAAGTTTTTAAAGTCCTTGGTTTGTATGAATGCTCAGTTGGCAGAACATGAGACAGGAATAAGGCTGTATGAGGTGAGAGCCCAAAGTGCTTTGAGGAAGCAGCTTGTCTGGGGTCTTGAGGAAGGGGTCTAGCTTTGGAGTCAGAGAACCCGGGTTCAAATCCAATCTTTGTGTGATCCTAGATAAGGCACTTAACTTCCCCAAGCCCCAGTTTCCTCACTGATACACTGAAGAGGTTGGACTAGATGGCCTTTTTAGTGCCTTCCGGTTCTAAATCAACCAGCCTCTTTATCCTCATTCCCATTATGGGCTCCCTCTAGTACTCACACCCACCCCATTCCTACTGACCTATCTTTCTCTACTCAAGCACAGCCGTTAGGGGATCATGCCTTGGTGAAAAGTGGGGAAAGAGAGGCTGGATGGGGAATGGAAGACAAAGCAGGATGAGGGAAAGAGATAGCCTTCATGGACCATAGTTTCTCAATTAAAAATGAAGAAGTCTGCACTAGAAGGCCTTCTTCTAAAACCTAAGAGACTATGTGATCCATTTTAACAGGTGAAATGTAGGGGAAGTGTAGGATGGCCCCCATCAAAACTAAAGGGACCTGTCAGTCTCCAACCCCACTCTCTGTTTCTCCACAAACCGTGTATTTTATTTTTATGTCAGCTCCTGTGGCCCCTCTGTACTCTGCATAAGGGTACCTGATGGTTGGGTCAGGAGAAGGGGCTTTTAGATCTATTATTAGATGCAACACGGGCAATGTGTCCTTGACCACTTCATCTGTGATAACCTCTGTGGCCAGCTACTTTAATAGGTAATTCCTGAGTATTGGAATAGAATCAAGGAATCTGAGAATTTTAAGAAACATACAGAGGGATGACAAAGTGCTATCCAAAAAAGCGCCAATCAAAAAAATCAGAAAAAAATCCCATTCTAAACAGAGTGGAGAAACATCTTGACACAGGTAATAGGTAGTAGAAGCAGGATTTGAAACCAGGACCTCTGACTACAAATCCATTTCAAACTTCAACTCTACTTCAGTTTATCCAACTATAAAATGGCATAATAATAATTATCACCTATCACTCACTACCTATTGAACTCAGGAGAATCTCTCTTCTGTATGGAATGGAGTTCCTATATGCATAGACAAGGGCCAAAGACTTGTTCATGAAGATCATACAGCTAGTCTTCATGAAGACAAAATATTAAGGTACAGCAAATGTGGGTATAGGACAGTAGAACAAATACCCAAATTCTTTTGAAGTACAATTATTATTAATATTATACTGGTTCTCAGTGTCCTCATCTGCAAAAAGAACAAAAAGAGTTCTTATATTGATCAAGAATTCCTTTTGACATCATCCCCAATAAGTGATCATCCAGCCTTTGTTTGAAAAACTGTAGTGAGTGCTACTTAGTCATTCCCACTACATAACAGGGCAGCCCACTTTAATTTATTCTTTGCAATAGAAGATCTCAAAGTCTATGGTTCAGCCTTTCTTCACTAGTCTATTCCTATACAAATTTGTCATATAGCAAATTAATAGTTGAGTCCATTTAGCATTCCAAAAGAATAATAACTCACTCACTCATACCTAGCATTTCAAACTTTGCGAAACACTTTTCTCATATCAGTCCTGGAGATAAGTAGTGTGAGTATCATTATCCCCATTTTATAGATCAGCTGATTGGCTTGCCCATAATCCCAGAGCTAATACCTGAGGTGAGATTCAAATTCGGGGTTCCTGACACCAGAGCCAGTGCTTCAACCGCTAACCTGTACTGCCTCTCAGACAATGTCCTCTCCCAACTCTGGGCCGTAATTTCTTCATCTATAAAATGAAAAGATTAGATTCAATTGCCTCTGAGTTTCTTTTTTTTCTTTCTAGGTCACTGATCTCATGATGCCCTGCAGGCACCCAGCCATGGATGAAGAGGGTTTATCTCTGCCACAGTCAGGGACTGACACCCTGTCTGCCCAAGGTCAATGATACTTGTCAACACCATAAACACACATACTAAGGCCTTTCCAAGTCTCTCCCTCCCAGCCCAACTTTGCAGGCTGCTGACACTTCCTCTTCTATAATTGTTACCCATGAACCGTGTGAGAAATAGCTCGGAGAGAAAAGATGATGGTTCTGATAATCACTAATGTTTATATAATGCCTACTATGTGCTTGGCACTTTACAAATATTACCTCTTGTTGCCATATAACAACCTTGAAAGATAGGTATTATTATTATCCAATTTTACAGTTGGAGAAACTGAGGCAGGTTTATCCAAAGTCAGCTACTAAGTGGCTGAGGTAGGATTTGAACTCAGGGCTTCCTGACTACGGTTCCATTGCTCTGTCCCAGTGCCACCTAGCAGCCTAGAAAAGAAATTAAGAATTCTAGTAGATAGAAAATCAAAGATTCTAAACAGTAAGATAATGAAGTTGAAAGAAAGGTCATTGATCAGTGGGCTATGACCCCAAAGTCTAAAGAAACACTGGAAATTTAAAAGAAAAGAAAAGAAACTAAGTAAAAAAAATTTAAAGTAAAAACAAAACTATAAAGAGAGAGAAAGAGAGACAGAGAGAGAGAAGAAAGAAAGAAAGAAAGAAAAAGAAAGAAAGAAAGAAAGAAAGAAAGAAAGAAAGAAAGAAAGAAAGAAAGAAAGAAAGAGAGGGAGGGTAGGAGGGAGGGAGGGAGGGAGGGAAGAAGGGAAGGAGGAAGGAAGGAAGGGAGGGAGGGAGGGAGGAAGGAAGGAAGGAAGGAAGGAAAGAAGGAAGGAAGGAAAGAAGAAAGAGAGAGAAAGAAAGAGAGAAAAAGAAAGAAAGAGAGAAAGAAAAAAAGAGAGGAAGGAAGGGGGGAAGGAAGGAAGGAAGGAAGGAAGGAAGGAAAGAAGGAAGGAAGGGAAAGGAAAGGAAGAAACACAGGGAAATGCTGACAAAGTCTTGGAGATAATCTGTGGTTGAGGAATGGTTTGTTGAATAGGACTGGTAGTTTTAATGGACCATGATGATTTAGGACAGTTTGGAGTAATAAGTTCTGGCTCTGGAGTCAGAGGGCTTGGGTTCAAATTATAATTGAATTGAACAAGAATTCCTTATTACATCATCCCCAGTAAGAGATCATCCAGAGCTTTTGTTTGAAGAATTCTGGTGAGTGTTACCTGGTAATGCCGGCTACATAATAGGGCAGCCCACTTTAATCTTTTCTACACAGAACAAAGATCTGCCACTCTGCAACTTCTACCCATGGGCACTGTAAGATATTCTCCTCTGGTCCCAAGCAGGACCAATCTAATGCTTCTTTTACATGGCAGCTACATGAGAATGTCATCTATTGGCCAATACTCCTTTGCAAACAAGGATAGAATGATTCTCAGTCAGTATACATCATTGGGCTAGGAGGAACTGCTGGAGCTGCTAGAGTCTTTGAGAGCCTCTGGGCCACCTCAATTTCAGCCTGAGATACTAGAGGATAGAGACAAAGGTGGAGATGAAAATGGAGATCTGGAGAGAATGAGGAGGAGGAGGAGGAGGAGAAGGAGGAGGAGGAGGAGGAAGAAGAGTAGCAGAAGGAAAAGGAAGAGAAAGAGAAGAAGAAAAAAGGAGAAGGAAGAGGAGGAGGAGAAAGAGGAAGAAGAAAAGAAGGAGGAGGAAGAAGAAGAAGAGTAGAAGGAAAAGGAAGAGAAAGAGAAGAAGAAAAAAGGAGGAAGAGAAGAAGAAAAAGGAGGAGGAAGAGGAGGAGGAGAAAGAGGAAGAAGAAGAAAAGAAGGAGGAGGAGAGATAACATGCCCATGGTCACATAGTTAGGGAGAGAGAGAAAGATAGGAAGAGAATTAGACTCAGAGACAGATAGAAATTGAGAAAAAGATAGAGATGATAGAGATGGGGATGGAAATAAAGATGTGGAGCTAGAGATAGAGACAGAGAGACGTGGTCATGTAGAAATCAAGATAGTGATAGCAACTGATTCAAAGACAGACAGAAACTGAGGAAGAGAGATGATGGAGATGGAGAGAAATAACACATATGTGTATGACTAGAGAGGCCATTCAGTTTTGTAGTGACAAAGTACTATGTAAATGCTACTTTTATTTATTATTGTTATTATTATCTCCACTGTGTACAGAGTTCAGGATCAAGAAAACTTTTGATCTTTACTAGCTTTGTAACCATAGGCATGTCACCTCTCTGAGACTCAGTTTCCCATTTGTGAAATGGGAATTAAAATTCCAGTAATACTTCATAAGGAAACTCAAGGGAGATCACATTCATAAAGTACTTTGGGAATTTGAAAGGCTTTCTAAATGTTATAAATGTTATTCATCCATCATCTGCACCCTTGTCGTTTGAACTTTTCCCCCCTGGGCTTGGACTGTGAAACAGGATAAATGGAAATGTTCATGAGGTGGGCAATTCAGGGCACAGATAGAAGGTGGCCAAGGCTCAGAAGGGGATGGGGGTGGGGCCTGGGGCTAGGGGCACCAACCTCAGCCAAGAACACTTTGAAACATTTCCCCCACCCCCAAACATTCACTAGAGAATCAGGCGTGCTGCTATGTGGAATGCCAGAGCCCTAAAGTCACATCCCCAGGGTGGACCTGGACCTACCTACCTTGTCCTCTTACTCTTTTAGAGCACACATCCTTAACCCTTTTTGTGCCATGGATCTTTTTGGCAGTCTGGTAAAACCTATGAACTCCTTTTCAGAAATTTTTTTAAACCAGTAAAATAAAATATATGAAATTACAAAGGAAACCAACTATTTTCAGATAATTATTTAATATAATAATTGTATTGAAATAGTTGTTTTTCTCATCCAAGCTCACAGACCCCAGCTTAAGAATTTCTGCTTTAGTGTAAAGGAAACTTTGAAAGCTAAAAACAGAGAACAATTTCCCACCACAGGAAAGGAGGCTTAACATGGGAGAATCACCTTGTTACTTACCTGTTCCCTGTGCATGAGTCTTGCCTCCTCCCACCATCTAAGGGTAGGAGGTGTGTCTTCATAAAAACTTACTGGCTCAAGTTAATGCTATGATCCCAGCCAGATCACTTAATCTCTATTTACCTCAGCTTCCTCAATTATAAAATGGGTATAATAACAGTATCTACCTTGTAGGGTTGTAGTAAGGATCCAGTGACATAAAAATTGTAAACACCTTACCGCAGTGCCCTGCACATAGGAAGTAATTCTTGCTGTTCAGTTATTCTTCAGACATGTCTGCATCTTCATGACCCCATTTGGGTTTTCTTGGTAAAGAACCACTGGAGTGGTTTGCCATTTCCTCTCCAGCTGATTTTACAGATGAGGGAACTCAGATAGACAGGGTAAAATGACTTACCTAGAGTCACACAGCCAGGAAGTATCTGAGGCCAGATTTGAACTCATGAAAGCAGTCTTCCTGACTATATTATTTATTGTTCCACCTACCTGCCCTCCCCTAGATCAGAGAAAGAAGCCAAGAGTAAAAGATATTTCACCCATCTCCTGGTTCTTGGTATACCTGAGAAGCTAGGTAGTCTAATAGAAAGAGACCAGACCTGAAATTGGACAATATGGATTCAAATTCCAGTTCTGGTTCTTATACCTCATAGCCTGAGCAAGTCACTGAATCTCTAGGGAATTGGACCAGAGAATCTAAGTTTCTTCCTAGCATTGTATCCATGATTTTATGATACCACCTTTACTCTATTGAATGACTTTCCATCTCTCCTTCTCTTTATTCTCAATATAGATTCTGTAGCTCCAAAATAGTCTAGGATCTTCAAGGAAGGTTCTAATTAGCATCTAACTTTAATTCCTCTTGCTTCACTTTCCATAAATATGCTTGATATTAAATTACTTTCCTCCTTCTTGAGCCACAGCTAGACATTCTTTCACCTGGGACAAAAATAGGGGTTTGGGAGGGGAAAGAAAGGCTGGGATTGTCGGGACAGGAACAGTGGCAGGCCTATGGGGAGTGGAAGTGGGTACAAAGGTGTGTTGAGGATGATCTAATCCCAGAAAACAGGAGAAGGGACAGCCCACCTCCTAAAGAGTAAAGGTTAGTGGGGAAAGTGATTCTGGGAGAGCAATGTCACAGTAATAGGACCCTGGGGATGGTGGCCTCGGGTCAGGTGATGAAACACCATCACACTGTAGCAAATTGAATGGAAAACTAAGCATGAGGTTTGGTGACTGAGATGACTGAGAGGAAAGGTGCCCTCCCCATCTCAGCATATTTGGGCAAAGTACAAGTCATCCCATCCTAGGCTAAGAGTTGTCTCCTTCCTTACTAGTAATTTTAGAAAATGATCATAGAATTTGGAGCTGGAGAATATCTTAATGACCACCATCAATCCTTTCTAGGATAAGTGTTGTCTCCTTCCTTACTAGGAATAAAAAAAAATGATCATAGCTTTTGAAGCTAGAGAATATCTCAATGACCACCATCCTATCCTAGGAGAAGTGTCGTCTCCTTCCTTATTAGGAATAACATTAAAAAAAATTGAAACTGGAGAATATCTTAATGACCACTTAAATTATGTTACAATTCAGAAAAGTGACACTCACTGATCTGAACAAGACCACACAGAAATTAGATGCTAGAACTGGGATTTGAACTCAGATTTTTCCACTTACAAAATCAACATTCTTATCACTCCAGTGAAATACCCTGAATACACTTCTTTCCTCCAACTCTTTTAATATTCCCCCTCCTCCTGGAAATTCATATTTTGCCATTCTCCTTGTATCACACCCTCTGGGATACAGCCTCCCAATCTCTCCTGATCTCCCAGACTCTCTTCTGCCAAGTCTCTCCTTCTCCTTCTAAGTCTCCCCTTCCGGAAGTCTAGACTAACTCCATTCAATCTCATCCCTCTTTTGAATTTCAGAATTGATCCAGAGCTGACAGTACTCTCACCCCCAGGGGAGAGACCTAGGAAAGTGACCTACTTTGATCTTGGAGGCATCAAACTCGACTTCCTTGGGGGGCTCTGGCTGGGGAGCAGGAGCCGGAGCTGGGGCTGCCTTGGGGGCCGCCTTTGCATCTTCCTTCTTTGGATCAGGCTTCTTGGGAGCCATGGAGACAGACTGGGAAGGCAAAGAAGGGGGAGGTAGGTGAGTGATCCCAGGGAGAAGAGAGCAGAGGAAGGGGAGCTCAGGGGAGCTAAGGCAGTGCTGGACTCTGGTCTAGTTCAGGGTCTTTATCTCCAGCCGGTATTGCCCCTCCCCATGTCATTAGTGTCTTTCCCGCCCTTCATCCCCCCCACCCTCAGTGGGGGTTGGGGGAGCCTTACAATAGGGACAAGGCTATAAAAGGAGAAGAAGCCAGGGGGCCAGTGGCTATTTTGGAGCTGATGTAGAACAGCATTGTTCAGAGTTGGCACATCTGAGGAATGGAAGGTTGCTGGACAGGGGGGGAGGTGAGACACAGTGTGAAGGTTACAGGTCTCTTTTGGCTCTCCATTTCTGGCTTATGTAGAGGAGGATTAATGACATTTCTCTCCAGCCATCTGCCCTTCCCACTTCAAAGAGAAAAGAGGGAGAAAGGGAGAGGAGGGAGAGAAAGAAGGAAAAGGAAGGAGTAAATAGAAAGAGGGTATAGAAAGGAAAGAGAGAAAGAAGAGAGACTGGGGGAAAGGAGGAAGCAGAATCAAAGCAAGGAAAAACTAGTGGAAAGAAAGTGAGAAAAGAATAGGGAAGGAAGTGTGAGGAGAGAGAAGGGAGGAAGAAGAACAGGGAAAGAAGGAGAAAGGAAAAAATTAAAATAGAAAGGAGGGAAAATGTGAAAAAAATGGAGAAGGGAATAGGGAGGAAGGAAAGTGGAGGAGAAAGGACAGAACAGGAGGAGGTAGAGTAGAGGGGGAAACAGAAAGGAAAGAAAATGGAAAAGAAAAAGTAAAAAAGGAAGGAGGGAAAGTGGTGAAAAGAAAATGGAGAAGAGAATAGGGAAGAAGAAAAGTGGAGGAGGAAGAACAGAAAAGGAGGAGGTAGGGTAGAGGAGGAAGAAGAAAGGAGGAAATTAAAATGGAAAAGGAAGACTAGGAAAGAGACAGAGGAAGAAAAATGGAAGAGCAAGGCTACAGGAAAGAGGAGGAAAGGAGATTGGAATAAGAAGGCTAGAGAAGGGAGGAATGAGAACAGGACAAGAGAAAGAAGGAACTATGAGGAAGAGATAAATAATAAGCTAAGAAACTATGAGGAAGAAATATAATAAAGGAAGAGAGAGGCAGAGAGGCTGGAGGAAGATCCCTGGAATTAGACTCTCTAAAATGTCAGCCAATAAACATTTTTAAAGAACCTATTATGTGCAGGCACAGAGCTAGGCAAGAAATTTCTGTCTATCTAGTTTCATAAGGCTTTGTTTGCCTTCTTCTCAACCTCCAATCTAGTGTGTCTCCTGTGACCTGCCCCACCCAGACCTAGCTGCAGCTGCCTACTCTCTTTTGCTGACAGCTTCTTTTCCCCAGGGGTTTTTAAAAGCCAAACCAAACTCTCGGGAATTGTTTTCACTGGATTAGCAGGAAACCACCATATTTTAGACCCTGGAGGATACTGGGAAAGCATTTAGTCTACTGTCAACTTGATGCAAGAATGCTTTCTACATTATCCCAGAGACCTCTAGCAATAGGGAACTCACTCTTACAAGGTAGTCCATTCTACTTTTGGACAATAAAACTAACATCTCTACAACTTCCACCCATTGGTCCCAATTCTAACTTGGGGTGGGGGACATGATGAAGAATGAAACTAATTCCACTTCCATAGAATGGCCTTTCAAATGTTTCAGAGTTCCCTCTTCCCAAGTCATCTCTCCTTTAGATAAACACCTCTTGTTCCCTTAACTTGGGTTTGCAAGGCATTCTCCACTATCTTGGTCATCGTCCTCTGAAGATATTCCAGCTGTTCAATAACCTTCCTAGAATGTGGCACTCCAAATGGAGCACACTATTCCAGATCTGTTCTGAGAAGGGTGGAAGATAGTAGTGAGGGAGGAGAAGAAACCTGAGAATCGTGATGTCTTGAAAACCCAGAGAAGAAAAAAATATCTAGGAAAAGAGGATGATCAAATTTAGATGGATAGAGAAAGCGGAGCTATGCTTTCTTTTTTTCTCTGGACATCATGTCCATCACTTCTGTACTCTTTAATCCAGCCAAAATGATCTTTTCCTTGTTCCTCATATACTCTCCATGATTTCATGGGCCATTCCCCAGACCTGGAACAACCTCCTTAATTCTACTTCCTAGAGTCATCTCTTCCTTTAAGACAGACCTTCTACATAAAGACTTTCCTGATTTCTCCCAATTGCTAATAATTTCCTTCCCAAACTGCCAAGTATTTAATTGTTCTTAATTGCCCAGGGTTGGAGTCAGAAAGAATCATCTTCCTTAACTCAAATCTGGCCTTAGATACTTCCTAAATGTGTGACCCTAAATAAGTCAGTTAACCATATTTGCCTCAGTTTCCTTATCTGTAAAGTGAGATGGAGAAGGAAATGGCAAACCACTCCAGTGGTCTTTACCAAGAAAATCCTAGAGTCCTGAAGAGTCAAAAAGCTAAAACTAATCAATAAAACAAAAGATATTTGTATTAATTTCCTTTTTTTATGCTATACTTGTATGTGTACTTATTGTCTCCTCTGCTAGCATGTAAGCCCTTGTAAACAGGGATTATTTCATTTTTGGTACTTGTGTCTCCAGCTAGAAAGCAGAATCCAGCAACATTTTTAAAATAAGAAACACACACTTAAAACAAAGAAGTTCACATAGAGTAAAGATTAAGGGCAAAGGCAAAATCTATTATACTTCAGATGAATTTAAAAAAATGGATAGACAAGATTTCAGATAAGGCTATAATTGAAAATAGACACGATAAAAAGAAATAAGTGCAAAAATTCCATTATATTTAAACACAGATAAATGAATATAAATGCTTAATATATGCATAAAATATTATAGTATCTAGTATCTATATACTTAAAGTAAAAGATAGACAAATTGAAGTGAGAAATAGTAAAATTATAATAATGGTGGATCTTAATGTATCCCTTCCAGACATGAAAAACTAATAAAAATACAAACAAGAAGTTAAGAATTAAATAAAATTTTAGAAAAAATCAGAGGTGATGCTTCTCTGCTAATTATTGAATGGGAACGAAAGGAATATGCATTTTTCCAGTTATATATATATATATTAGGGCATAAGCAATCTCACAAATACAGAAAGGCAGAAATATCAAACAAATACTTTACCAGAATGCAATAAAAATTATATACTTGCATCTCTAGCACCTATCACAATGGAAGGTTTTTAATAGTTGTATTAATTGATTATGGTATGTTAATAATTGTTAATTATGGTACCTAAATCCAAATCACAAGAGAGCCAAAATATCTCCAAGGCTAGCAAAAAGTGCTATGAATACTCCTCTGAAGAGAGACTTCTTAAAAGCGGCAAATAATCAGAGAACTTATAGAGAAAAATCTCAGCAGAGAATTAGCAGGTATAGCTAGTATAGCTGAGGAAGGAGTGGTAGATGATCTCACTAGCTCTGTGTTGCTGGAATAAGTGCCAAATTCAAAGGTAGAGGGATTTTTCAACTAGGAAGCAGCCTTAAGACTGTAAACTATCCAGGTAATGAGTATTTCCCTTCCCACCAGCAGCAGGAGATTCTGTGTGTATATTGTAAGCACAGGGGAGAAAATCTTGTTACTTATCTTGCTAATTTGTATAACTAAAATATCTTTGTTTTGATTTTAACACATGTGGGGTCCAGATGGTAGCTGAGATGTTCTCCCCTCAACATGTCAGGATGTCTCCTCTCACCCAACATGGCACCAAGGCCTGCTCTGAGCTCTGTTCCCTTGCTGCAGCCTCATTCCTCAATCCTCCATCCCTGTGAGGCACAAAAGCCTTCAAGACAAACCCATGGAGTCACATTTGGGAGGCAGGGAGACCTCCCTCCATGATTTTCATGTCTCTCTCTGTGGCTCTTTTTCTTTCTCTATATCCATGTGAGAAGAAGATAGAGAATTGGACTCTGAGCTAAAAGTTCTAGCTCGAATTTGTACAAGCTTTGACTTCTGCTTTGACTTAGTTTTAAAAAAGAAAAGAAGCAGACTCATGAGCTATAATATTGAATAGATGACGACTCAGAGAGTGCCTTGAACCATAGTTTTCAGGAACCTACACATGAAAAGGTTCAGGATACAGAAAAACCAGAGCACAGCAGTGATATCATTGGCGTCATTATGAGAGAAGCGTCTCTAAGCAAAGGCTTGGCTCTGGAATACCTGCCCTTCTCCTCTGCTCTTCTGTTATCTAATACACTTATCACATATGTTGTAGTAATCACAGATCTGGGATTCTTGACTTGGTGCCCATGAAAATTGCATTTTAGTATTATTTATTTCCCATAGAAGTGCATGCATTTATTTTTTGCACTTAAATTGAGAAAAGGCTCCATAGGGACCCATTCCCATCAAATCCCCTCCCAAATATTCTTTTATACTCCTATAAAATCTGAGTTTAGGTAATCATAAGCTCTTTGGTCCTTAAGCAGGTGACTCTTCATTATTAAAGACTGGGCTTAACAGAGTGAGTGAGAGGAAAGGAGTCCTTGAAGGTGGAGGTCCCCTCAACCTCCCCACCCCATGTCCCATTTAACTCTGTCCCTCCTAGCCTCCACAAAGAGGGGTTCAAAAGGATCAGAGAAGCATCTTGAAAACATGTTGAGTTGGTCTATGCTGGGCTATGCCAGCTGCACAGAACATAAGATGGAAAAACCCATCTAAGATTATTTTTAAATCTTCCTCACACATGGCCCCCAGCACAGCTCACAAAAGCTACAAAGCTTTCCTGAGGTACCATCTGTGTGCTTCATAGTGGGCAGAGTCCCCCTTGGGACAAGCGCACATCTTCCCCTCAGGGAGGGCAGGGGCCCAAAGTGTCATTATTGCCTGATAAAAATAGCTTCTGGGGGCAAGGAAGAGGGGAGGGGTCCGCAGGGGTCCTGAGATCACTTAGTATACCGGATGGAATGAGCTCAGAAAGAAGTCTGCTAGTTACTGTCTGTATTACCTGGGGCATCCCTTTTACATCATACTCTATACTAAGGAGGCTGGACTCGTTGTTCTAATGTCTCTAATCTCGGATCCTGGCTCTCTAAGAATGAAAGCTTCATCTCCCTCTCAAACCAGAGGCTCCATTTTCCAAGAATATCTGCTTTAAACTACAATTTCCTGGGAGTTCAGGTCGAATTTTTCTCCCAGCCATTCAAGGGGAATGAAGACTGGGATAGAATCAGGAACATCCAAGTTCAAATTCCACCATAGACACTTAATAGTTTTGTAACCTTGGGCTCATCACCTATCTGTGCCTCTGTTTACTCATTGGTAAAATGAGGAGACAGGATTTCATGACTCCCAAGGTCTCTTCCAAGTACAAAGCTACGATCCCATCATCCCTACCTCTCCTGCCATGTGCTTTCCATCTCTCCAGCAGCTCTCAGTGGAGGTTGGGGGTGTCTATAATGAGGGTTGAGGGATATTGAAGCACTTTGAAGCCTCGGCGTGACAGAAAATAGGCTCTTTTTACAAAATGATTGAGCATCCAAATGAAAATGGAAAAATATCTTTCACCATCTGGATGTTTGTATTACTGGGTCCTCAGCAGCTGGAAATGTGACAACATCTGGATGATAGACTGGATTTTTTCACTTTTCAGTCAAAAGATAGTGTTGACAGAAGAAAGGAGACATGCACCCAGAAAGAAAGAAACATGAGGGGAAAGAAGACAAATATGGAAGGAGGGAAGGAAGGAGAGAAAGAAAGAGAGACACAAAGATAGATAAAAGAGAAAGAGAAAGAGAGAAAGAGAGAAGAGAAAAGAGACATTTTGATAGAAAACAATAATAATAACAGTTCTCTTTTCTACAAAAGAAGAAAACAGGGACATTTTCATAGAAAACAATAGTAATAACAGTTCCCATTTTTACAAAAGAAGAAGAAATAAGAGGAAGAAGAGAAAGAGGAAGAGAAAGAAGAGAAATTTTGATAGAAAACAATAGTAATAACAATTCCCATTTCTACAAAATAAGAAGAGAAAGAGGAAGAGAAAGAAGAGAAATTTTGATAGAAAACAATAGTAATAACAATTCACATTTCTACAAAAGGCTAAAAGACACTAAGAGGGGGACAGAAGCTAGGATTTCAAAGAAATAGGGAATTCTTGGAAGAGCAAACTTCTATAGTACAAGTGAGCACTTTCTTTGAAACTTCTTGTTTTAGAATTGTCTGGAGCACTTGGGAAGATGACTTGTCCATGGCCACACAGCTTGTACAAATTCGAGCTAGAACTTTTAGCTCAGAGTCCAATTCTCTATCTTCTTCTCACATGGATATAGAGAAAGAAAAAGAGCCACAGAGAGAGACATGAAAATCATGGAGGGAGGTCTCCCTGCCTCCCAAATGTGACTCCATGGGTTTGTCTTGAAGGCTTTTGTGCCTCACAGGGATGGAGGATTGAGGAATGAGGCTGCAGCAAGGGAACAGAGCTCAGAGCAGGCCTTGGTGCCATGTTGGGTGAGAGGAGACATCCTGACATGTTGAGGGGAGAACATCTCAGCTACCATCTGGACCCCACATGTGTGCCTAGGGGGTTGGTCCCATCCAAGAATGAAGAAAAGGCTATCCACAGCTCTCTGGCTTACATGATATATTTTCTTTGAAAATTTTTGTATTTTATTTTTCCAATTAGATGTAATAACAATTTTTAATATTCATTTTTAAAAATTTAAGTTGCAAATTTTTTTCTTTCCTTCTTTCCCTATTTCTTCCTTCTTTGAGAAGGAAACAATTTGATATAGATTATACATGTTGTTGCATGGAATATTCTTGGAATTGGCACGACTTGGGGAAAGAGAAATTAGGGAAAAGGGGCCCCCAAAATTGTCAATATCACCCTGTTCCGCATGGAAGGACTCACCATAACCAAATTCTGGGCTGGGTCAGATTGGTCACAGCAACAGGGGGACAGGAGGTGTGTGTGTAGGGGTTCTAGAAAGTAAATACTGCCTGTGGGTCCTGGAGTATCTCCAGTAATGGGTCTGTTTCACAATGAGACACCTATATTCTCTCGCCCCATTGTGACCCATAATTCATGTTTCTGAGAAAACCCATAGGGGATCTAGAGTCAGTCTTTGGCTAGCATTAGCCTTGTGACTAGCAGAAAGTGAGCTCTTTCTGTTCAAATTTTGGGGGCATAACTTTCTCCTTATATTCTATCATATATTCTATGTAATCCCATAGGTTTTGATTCCCTGTTTTAGACAATAGTTCTCAAGACAACATGATGGAGGGGAAGGGAAGGATGTGGGTTTGAAAGATCTTCAATCTAGGAGCATTTTAGAGGTCATCTACTTCAATATGTCTAATTTTTCAGATGAGAAAACTAATACCTGGAGAGGTGACATGCCCAGGGTCATTTAGTAAAAATTAAAGATGAGATTTGAATCTTGGTTCCTCTAACTCGAAAGAGTACTTTTCCCACTGTATTATACTCTCCTCCTAAATGAGAGGACTTAGTTTGAATACTTCCTTCTACCTACCAGTTATGTAATTTTGAATAAGGTGTTTAAGTTTACAGCCTTGGTTTCTTCATCTGTAAAATATTGGAAATTGGACTGCATCACCTTCTTTGGGGATTATTCCCCAAGCTTTAATTCCATGATCTAACATAGAAATCATGTCATCTATTATCCTTGTACACCTAGCAGAGAGTTCATGGCTTTGTACAATACAGATAGAAAATGTTTGTTGTGTTCAACTGAATTGACGAGGGTCATAACTTTATGGTAAAGATTAGAACTCTGTCTGGGCCCAGCAAACACTACTAGATTTGTTTTAGTTTTAGTTTTAGTTTTAGTTTTTTTTTTTAATCCTTCCTCTGTGGCTTACCATCTGTATAAGCTCAGGCAAGTCATTATTTGGCTGTGAGAGAAATGATTATTAATAACTTCTATCTTGGGAGAGTCAGAGCTCGCTCTCTCTCTTCCAAAGTCCTGGTTTAAACTTCAGTCTCTTGAAGGACATTAACAATAATGAGACTTAATCAACTCTCCTCATTTTGTTCAGATCCCATCCAACATTACCAGAATTTTAATCTAAGACAGGGAAGCCCATTATCTTCTACTCAAGCTTGGGAAGAGACAAATCCTTTTGTCTGGACAACCCAATGCTGGAGATAATCTGAGTACAGAGAAAATTTCTCTAACCAAAAGTAACCCCCAGCCCTTCATTAGATGCCTACTATATAGTCCTGTCATCATGATTGTCTTTGGTCTAAGAGAGAAAGCCAAATAACCATCCTTTTATTAATAACCTGCTGGCTTTATTAATAAAATATTAAATTACCCAGGAAGTATGTCTCTCATATATTTTTCTATATCACACTTGGGATAAGGGGTTTTTTCCTTCCATTGCAGCTGCCTTAGGATTTAGAAAGACATACAAAACACTCAACAAAATGAGAAAAGCAATAAGTCTTTATTTAACTTAAAAGCTAACAGGAGATATCTTGACTATCTCTGACATACAAACTGTTGACTCTGAAAAAGTTACTTAATCTCTGTGTTCTAAGCATAAGTATCAAACAACTGAGTCTCAATCAACCCTCCCCATTTCTGAGAAGAGCCTGAACTAGATTAAAATAGTATTCCTATCTGGTTTTAATGTGTTGCTGTATTAACAACAGTAACCACACACATATTTTACATTTGCATGTACATACATATATATGTACATACTTATGAACACATGTGGTTATATAAGACAATATGTGGTCCCCAGGGTTCCTTCTGTACGGTTTAGCCTTCCCCTCTATTTAAGTGTGACAGCAACACTCTTTAAGACTAGAAACTGTTGAGGAGGTGTATTTTACATTGGTAGAGGAAGTGCTCTCCACCAGGTCCAATCTCCATCCCTGAAGCTAAAGATGGAGACATTCTAGTATATACTCATGGAGGTTAGTCGAAATGCCAGGTGGGATGGTCTTCAAGCCATATTAGAAAGAGGAAGAGCATTAACAATGGTCCTATGAGAGCAAAGTAGTAAAGGCAAGGTAGGATGCCCATCATTTGGGTTTTGGCTAAGTAACCTGTGTGAGTGAATGTTATAGAATATCATTCTGCTGGAAGAAAGATAAATACAGTGAATCCCAGAGAAGTATGGAAAGATTTGTACCATCTGATGCAGTCAAATATTCAAGACAAGAAAACAATATACTTAATGGCTATAATAATGTAAATGGAAAGAACCATCACCACAAAATAATAATTTTTAAAATGAATGTTGCAAAATTATAGTAAAAGACTTGACTCCATAGAAAGATACCTCTTCCCTTTCTCCTATTCCTCTCCTTTCACCATGGGTGTGGAACAGTGTATATATTATCCAATTTTTTCCCAGTTTGTTGAAGTTTTTTTTCTCTTTTCTATTTCTTTTTTTCCTTATAGAAATTCTTTATTATATGAAATAAATGGCTCTCTGGGAAAGAGGATGAGGTAAAGATGGAGAAAGCATTAGGTGATATCAAAATAAAATCAACAAAATATTTTTAAAATGAGATTTCTCTCAGATTTTTCACATTTAGTGTTGACAAAGCACACATCTGTCCTTTGAGTCATGGATGGAAGACACCTGAGTCCTTTATCCACACTGGGGCAGCCCTAATGACCCAAGTGAGGACCTCAGGCTTTATAGAAAGAAGATGGTTCTTATTTAGAGAATCTCTGCTATCACAAGTAATGTAACACCTCGACTCTTCCAAACATCCCTGCTTTTGAGTATGAATAGGGCTTGGACACTTCCAAAAGGAAGATTCTAAGCACTGAAAATTTCAGATTAAAAAATAGGCATTAGGCAAGAAGAAGACATATCTAGAATAGAGAGAGTCTATCAGAAGCAAGCCTCAGGGATCTGAGGGAACCCCTTCTCCACTCACCCGCCTCCAATTTTTTAATACTACAGGAAAAAACCTGCAATTTCCTAGGTAATTACTGAACAATGACCACTTACTTACCCAACTCTGTGATGCTGTAAATATCTTCCTATACCTTGAAGATATTTGGGGAAAATATTAAATTTATGAATCCTTCTTTTAGTTCCAATAAAGACAGTAACTCTTCCCCTCCCACCCTATACCAACACAGTGGTAGGTACATCCACCAAAAAGATCAGTACATAAAGTCTGACTAAACATGTCTTCCGTGTGGTCCATCTCAGAACTACAGAAGGACAAAGCAAAGAATATAGAATGTTGGAGCTGGAAGGGACTCTAGAACCTAGAACACGGAATGCCAACTTTAAAAGGAGACCTAGAACTTAGAATATAGACTGTTGGAGCCAGGAAGGACAATAGGATATAAAACTCAGTATGTCAGTGCTCTAGACAGGACTTGAGAAAGAAATTCAAGCACAGAAAGATGTCCTTAGTGAGGACCTTAATGAGAAATCCAACTCCATCTTTTTACAGAGATGGAAACAGAGGCCCAGAGGGGTCACCTAAAGTCACATAGTAAGTGTCAGAAATGGGACCTGGGTCTCCTGACTCTTATCCAAGGTTCTTTTCAACAATCTTTCATTGAAATTCAATAGTCTCAGCATTGGCTGTGACCCAAGGGAAACCATTCATCCAAAGGCAAAAGGATTCATCCATGCAGTCCTTGGACTTTCTCTTCCATGGTGGGCTCTTAAACAGACAGACATCCCACACTTCAGCCCGGACACTAGACAAAATTGGAAGCCATTGGGAAGATGTTTGGTCTAACCCTAGAGAAGAAGGCAGATCCACCAAAGAAATCTGAAGCAGGGAGAACTCATAGGATCCTAGCTTTCAGAGGAGTAAAGGGCTTTAAAGACCATTTAGCAATGATCTCCCTCACCCCATACACCTGAGCTTTATAGACTAGAGGATTGTAAAGGGAAATTCAGCAGAAAAACTCCTCCAATGCAGAAAGGAGAACTGGATTCCACAGCAAAACAAATTCATCTATCTTTTTAGGGACCTTTCTCTAGCTCAGTCCATGTTAAATTACCCCTCCACAAAACGAATGCAATCCTTTTTGTACTTTACCCTCTTTTTCTATGTTCCACTCCCTTTTCTCCTCCTCTCCTGGTTGTGTTCTCTTGGAAAATTCAATATCCCTTCTCTTTGGGCCAATCTTTGCATTTATAAAATGAGGAAATTGGACTAATTCATTTATGTCAAACTCAAATAAAAAAGGGATCATAAGGACCTCAACAGGCAACAAACCAACTTAAAAAAAACACATATTAACATAATGTTTTCTTGATTTGTATTGATTTTGTTAACTATTTCCTAGATGATATCTAAGGTTTCTTTCCAGATCTAAATCTCCCGATCTGCAAACTTCTCTTCCCCTTATGTCCCTTTTCCTGCCTTTCTTCTCACGAGGTGTTTACTGGCCTAAGAGGAATTTCTCACCTCCTACCAGATCGGACTCCCAAAGGGAGGAGACATCACAGCTGGTAGTTACTGCCAAAGTCATAGCTATCCCTGGCCTGGCAGGAGGCAGGAAGATCAAGGGGGTGGGGATTTCCCTGCAGGGCTGATTGAGAGGAGAGCTGGTCTCTAGAATTGAAAGGTCATCCCAGCTAGAATAATGATAACCTCTCACATTCCATGTAGCTTCCTAAGGCCCTTTGCTGGCACCCTCTCTCCATCTCTCTAACCCTCTTGCCCCACACTCAAGCTCTATGCTAGCAAATCACTCTCACACTTTCTCAGGAGAAGAGTTCCCTCTTCTCCCTTAAGAACCCTCTCCAAATCCCATTGACCTGATAGTTCATTCTTTGCTTCACCTCACGTCAATCCTGACACTAAGTGGCCTAGAGTACCAGACTTTGAGTCAGAAAGACCTGTGTTCAAATGCTTCCTGAGAAATAAACTATTAATCCTTCTCAGCCTCATTTTCCTCATGTGTAAAATGGGATTGATCATAAGAGCAGCTCCTTCACAAGGTTGTGGTGGGACTCCGATGCCATAATCCATGCAAAAGCGCTTAAAAGTACTAGATAAATCTTAGCAGATGATGAGAGAATAATCTAATCTTAGCAAGTGGTGAGAGAATAATCCAGTCTTCTTGATAATCATAGGATCAACTCAGATTTCTATAGCCTGAAGATTTGCAGCGCCCTTTACAGATATTATCTCCTTGCACCTTGCATAATACCACGAGGAAGCTGCTGATATCTCTATTAAATACAGGAAGAAAAAGTGTAAATGGCTTGGCCAAGCAATATGTATCTGAGGAGAGAGTTGAAGCAAAATCTTCCTGCTGCAAATTCAATATTTTCTCCAATAATCATCTTGTCTTTTCTCAAACCCTTTAAACTTGAAGGGAAAATTAGTATCATAGTCACCCCTCCTCTCATTTCCCCCACAACATGACAGTCTCCTATTATTCAACCACAGAATTCCTGTATTGACCCTCACCTGTTCCCACTCATAGCTCTCTGTCTTCAGCTCTATGACGATAATAATAATAATAACTCCTGGCCCGAGTTCTGCTCGGCCTCCTGGTGGCAACAACAATGGTATGGGGCTCTCAAGCCAAGGTGACCTTGAGACCTCTGTGGCTCTGGCAGGCTTTTAACCCAGACCTGGGACCAAGGACCAGCTTAGCTAAGTTTGTAGGCTCTTATCACCACTTTGGGTATAGGACCGTGAAATGTTTGGCAATAGCAACCCCAGAGATAATTAACTTCCTGAATTAGAAAATGAGTAAGATAGGGGTTGACAGCTCTTATACTCCCCCCACCAAAAAAAATATGACGTGCCCTCATCAGGGAAGGTGCTGGGCTCTATGAGCAAAGCAGAATTGAATTAGCTCAGAAGAAACACGAGATGTGCAAAGTTAGAGAATCCCCCAAATGTTCACAGGAACTACTTGTGACTGACCTGTGGCAGAGCATTCTGAGCTCATATTGGTCTGATCAGCCACCGTCAGACATACTGTAACCCGATTCTAATATACTGATGCCATTTTGGTCCTCTTTGAGAACAAAGGGCATCAACCAACCCTCCCTCCCACCAATGCAATCACAGATTCTTGAAACACTGAAATAATAAGTACCTGGAATTTAATTGTATTTTGTGTATGCTTATTCTCTATGTAGTTACATGATTATATGTTGCCTTTTTCTATAGAATATAAGCTTTATTTCATTTTGTCTTAATGTCTCTAATGTCTAATAAATATTTTTAATTCAATTTTATTTTCAGATCTTGAATGACTGACTGCTTGTTGATTAAATAATGAAAATCCTCATTTATATTAAATTTTCTTAAAGAGTTTTCTTCCCAACCCCTCCCTGTAAGATAGGTAGACTCCATATGTTTATTTTTAGTACCATCCTGTGATCTCATTAGTGAAGGGAGCTCCCAGTACCAATATAGACTAGCAACTGCTCTGCAAATTCTAATCTTAGTCTCCAGCATCACAGTCTTATTGAAATAAGACTTGGACCCTCATCTTGGCTCAGAGGTTGGCTCTCTGATCACTATCTGATGTCTACATTTTATAAATGAAGGAACTGAAGTTCAAGAAGGGCAAATGAATTGTGTGGGAGCACCAAGCTAATAAAGGTTAGAACCCCAGTGGAAATGATTCTTATCTGACTATGGCTTAAACTGGTAGCCCAGTTCTAGAATCATAGACTTGAGAACTAGGAGGGACTTTGGCCATCATATGCTTTGATTGAAAATCTCTTATTTTACAGATGAGGAAACTCAGGGAATTTCAATAACTGGACCAAAATCACCAGGCTAATGAATAAGGCAGCAGAGACTCAAGCCAATCTAGCTCCAAATCTATTACTCAGGAATCTATAGGAATGGAATGGAATGAATTCAAATTCTAGGTTCTTAGAGCTGGAAAGACCAGAAAATTTGAAGGAAACTTGGGAGTATAAAATGGCCAGTGTAAAGAATCTTAAAACCTAAACATTGGACTGAGAGCTCAGGCTCCAAGTTCAAATATTACCCCTCCTATCTCTGACCTGATTAGTCCTGAGCCTGCCACAATTCCACTTTCATCTAGAAGATGTGAGGTTTTAACCAGTTTACTCCAAAATCCTTTCCAAAGTACTAAATAAGAGTAATAAATAATTTGTTAAGCACTTAGTATATACCATTCACTGTGCTAAGTGCACTTTACTTTTACATTCTTTCATTTGATCCTCAAAACCTTGAAAGGTCTTTATGACCAAAGCAGAACTAGAGATCATTACTGATCACAAAATACAAAATTTCGATTATACCAAACTGAAAAATTTTTGTACAAACAAAACTAATGCAGACAAGATTAGAAGGGAAGCAATAAATTGGGAAAATATTTTTACAGTCAAAGGTTCTGATAAAGGCCTCATTTCCAAAATATATAGAGAATTAACTCTAATTTATAAAAAATCAAGCCATTCTCCAATTGAAAAATGGTCAAAGGATATGAACAGACAATTCTCAGATGAAGAAATTGAAACTATTTCTAGTCATATGAAAAGATGCTCCAAGTCATTATTAATCAGAGAAATGCAAATTAAGACAACTCTAAGATACCACTACACACCTGTCAGATTGGCTAAGATGACAGGAAAAAATAATGATGATTGTTGGAGGGGATGCGGGAAAACTGGGACATTGATGCATTGTTGGTGGAGTTGTGAACGAATCCAACCATTTTGGAGAGTAGTTTGGAACTATGCTCAAAAAGTTATCAAACTGTGCATACCCTTTGATCCAGCAGTGTTACTACTGGGATTATATCCCAAAGAGATTATAAAGAAGGGAAAGGGACCTGTATGTGCACGAATGTTTGTGGCAGCCCTTTTTGTAGTGGCTAGAAACTGGAAACTGAATGGATGTCCATCAGTTGGAGAATGGCTGAATAAATTGTGGTATATGAAAATTATGGAATATTACTGTTCTGTAAGAAATGACCAACAGGATGATTTCAGAAAGGCCTGGAGAGACTTACACGAACTGATGCTGAGTGAAATGAGCAGGACCAGGAGATCATTATATACTTCAACAACAATACTATATGATAACCAGTTCTGATGGACCAGGCCATCCTCAGCAACGAGATCAACCAAATCATTTCTAATGGAGCAGTAATGAACTGAACTAGCTATGCCCAGAAAAAGAACTCTGGGAGATGACTAAAAACCATTACATTGAATTCCCAATCCCTATATTTATGCACACCTGCATTTTTGATTTCCTTCACAAGCTAATTGTACAATAATTCAGAATCTGATTCTTTTTGTACAGCAAAATAACGCTTTGGTCATGTATACTTATTGTGTATCTAAGTTATATTTTAATATATTTAACATCTACTGGTCATCCTGCCATCTAGGGGAGGGGGTGGGGGGGTAAGAGGTGAAAAATTGGAACAAGAGGTTTGGCAGTTTGGCAATTGTTAATGCTGTAAAGTTACCCATGTATATATCCTGTAAATAAAAGGCTATTAAAAAAAAAAACAACCTTGAAAGATAGGTGCTATTATTTTACAGATGAGGAAACTGAGGCAGACAGAGATTAAGTGACTTGCCCAGGATTACATAGCCAGTAAATGTCTGAGTATGGATTTGAACTGGGGTCTTTTTGACTCTGAGCCTAGTGCTCTATCCACTACAGCAGGCTCTGTAACATCATCATCATCATCATCATCATCATCATTGTCACTATAGCAATTTAAAACATAAAAATTGTTTTATAATATTATTTCATCTGATCCTCACAATAACTCTGTGAGATACGTGCTATTATCCCCATTTTACAGATGAGGAAACTGAGGCAGACCACAATTAAGTGACTTAGCCAGGATTACTTATTTAATAAGCATTTAAGACTCCATTCAAATGCAGGTCTTCCTGACTCTGAGTCCAGCAATCTATTCACTACACCACCTAGCTGAGATTGTAAATGAACAGAGAACACCTAAGTAAATCCAATGCCTTCCTTTACAGATGATTCACAGAGAGGAAGAAACCTGACAACCTGAATTGAATGGTAAAACCAAAAAATGATAAAACATTTAACTTGAGCCTGAGGGAACATATTGTTAAAGCTGAATTTGCTCTGCTGGTTATCTCCAATTGATCTCATCAGTATCTTGTTTCTACATAATTGTCTTCGTATTGTCTCCTCCAATAGAGTATGAACTTCTTGAGAATATAGACTGTTTTTTGTCTTTCTTCATATATCCAGACCTGCACAAAGTATGTGCTTAATAAATGCTTATTGACTGACTGAATGATCTTGTTATGTGGGTAATCTGGGTAAAATTGACCCTAGAACAGGGAAAAGACAATGTGGGAGCGGGGGGGGGGGGGGGGGGGGGGGGGGGGGAGAGGGATTGTAAGTAATGTTAATAACCTGCAATATGTTAATGATAGCATCTTGCTTCCAACTTAAAAGTATACCAAAAATGCATTTTGCCAATTTTGTAGGTAGAGAGAAGAATATCTATTGAATATCAAGGTTGTGTTCCCATTTCTGGGAAATACTAAGAAAGCCAAAAAAAGGCTTCCATTATGTTGGTTGGATCACCTATGGATAAGAACCATTAAGAAGGGAAAGGTATCGATGAGTTGAGATTTTATACTTGTATGAGGAACATCCCATGGATAAGATCCCAGATTTATCTTTAGTAGTGAGGTGGTGCATCTGTAAAATGGGGATAATCATAGCATGTATCTCACAGAGTTGTTGTGAAAATCAAATGAAACAATATTTGTAAAACATTTTGTCTAACTTAAAATGCTATAGTGATGATGACACTGATCTGATGATGACAACGATGACGATGACGATGATGATAGAGTTTTGGACAAGAGTCAGGAAAGTCTGAGTTCAAATCCTGCCTGAGACAGGCAGGATTACTTATCTGGGTAATCCTGGACAAGTTCACTCAGCTCTTGTTTGCCTCAGTTTCCTTATCTGTAAAATGGAGAAAATAATATCATCTACCTCACAGGGTTTTTGTGAGGGTCAAATGAAATCATGTTTCTATACTACTATATAAATACTAGCTTTATTATTATTGAAGTCAGGAAATATTTTTCATGATATTTACTTCCATCTTCCATATGCCCCAAGATCTTTATGCAATCTCAGCATTTTCCATCCATAAAATTATATAGCACTTTAGGGATTATAAGGTGATTCATTATTTTATTTAACAAAAAAAAAACAAAAATAAATGAAAATCCCCTATTTCATTGAATGTCCATTTTTTCTTGTGAAAGATAACGCTTAATTTTGCTGTATAGTTGATTCTTGGCTGCAGTCTAAGCTCCTTTGCCCTCTGGAATATCATATTCCAGGCCCTTTGATTGTTTAAAGTGGAAGCTGCTAGGTCCTAGATAATCCTTATTGTGACTCCTTGATATATGAATTATTTCTTTCTGGCTGCTTGCAATATTTTCTCCTTGATCTGATAATTCTGGAATTTAGCTGCGATATGCCTTGGAGTTTTCATTTTGTTGTTTCTTTCAGGAGGTGATCCATGGATTCTTTCAGTGGTTATTTTACCCTCTAGTTCTAGGATAGGTGGTTTTCCTTGATGATTTCTTGAAACATGCTGTCTAGACCTTTTTTTTTTTTCATTTTAGTCCAATAATTCTTATATTATCTCTCCTGGATCTATTTTCCAGATCAGTTGTTTTTCCTATGGGATATTTTACATTTTTTCTATTTTTTCTTTTCTTTTCTTTTTTTTTTTTTTTTTTGGTTTTGTTTGATTGATTCTTGATGTCTCATTGAGTCATCCACTTCCATTTGTCCAATTCTAATGTTTAGTGAGTTATTTTCTTCAGTTGTCTTTTTTATCTCCTTTTGTATTTGGCCAATTAAACTTTTAAATGACTTGTTTTTTTCATTGAATTTTTTCCATTTCACAAATTCTGTTTTTCAAGGAATTGTTTTCTTTTTTCATTTCACCAAAACTGTTTTAAGAGGTGTTATTCTTCAGAAAATTTCTGTGTTTCCTTTTCCAGACCTTTCATTTCCTTTCCCCATCATTCTTCTTTCTTTTAAGATCCTGTTTAAATTCTTCCTAGAGAACTTTTTGAGTTGGAGACCAACTCATCTCACACTTTGAGGCTTCATCTGGACATTTTGCCTTTTGTGTCCTCAGAATTTGAGGTCTATTCTTCCTTGTCTCCATAAAAGCTATCTATGGTCAAAACTCTTTTTGCTCTTTTGTCCACTTTTAAAGATTGAGGTCTGCTCCTAGGGCACATCTTTACAGATGACAGCAGGCTTCACACAGCCCTGGGGTCAATGATGCTGGCTGCTGGGTGGGCATGACCAAGTCCCACTTGTAATGCTGGGGTTTGGGAGCTCACTTTTTGTCTAATGTAGTTGGAGTGGAGGTCTCACAGCTGGTCTGCTGATCACTGCCTTCTGAACCATGACAGAGTAGCCAAGGCTACTGTATTTAGCTAAGAACTTCCCAGTAAATCCTTCAGTGCTTGGGGGGAGGGCTTTCCACCCTGGACCTCCCTGTGCTGCACCTGTGCTGGGCTAAGTTCTTCCTCCCCCCACCTGATTGAGGCAGACCTTTCCTAAAGTTGTTCCAAAATATCTTCTGCTGGAAATGTGTTACCCTCTGAATATTTGTGGCTTCTGTCACTCCAAAACTTATTCAGAGGCTTGATCTGGTGTTGATGAGGGTTGCCAGGAAGAGCTCAGACAGAGACCTGTCTACTCTCCATCATTTTGGCTCATTCCCCCTCAACAATTTTGTCAGAAAGAAATTACAGGAGACCCTTTGCTGGCATTGGGTGCAGCTGGTACTGTTTGACAACTGTACTGCCTATGTGCACTTCTAGGTCCCAATTTCAGAGTGGAAAAGAGCTCTAGTGGTTAGCCATAAGAAGCAGGAGCCCTGATCACAGTTCCAAGGGGAAGAGAAGCCTTAATATTTGTGGCTCCAGGAGACCAAGATCCCTTCCCATGCAGAGACCAGAGCAAAAGCCAGGAAAGGAGTGACCACACTTCTTCCAGAATCATACCACCCAAGATGCACCAAAAAACTTGCAGATCCCCACAATTAGCTCTGAAAACAGCAGTACAAAAAATCTACAGTTAGGTACACACTATCCCCAAATGAGAAAAGACCAACTTCAACATTAAGTTCAAAGTCCAGAAGAAGACAACTGTTTGAAAACAGTTACAACCAAAGCATCAAAGAAAAATACTGATTAAACAAAAGCCCAATAAGAATTCCTGAAATTTTTTTTAAAAGAGCTAAAAGTGATAAAGAAAAAAATTAGAAAAAGGAATGAGAGTAATGCAAGAAAATTATAAAAAGAGAATTAACAGCTTGGCAAAAAAGGCATGAGATGTATTGAAGAAAATAGTATGTTAAAAACAGAATAGGTCAAATGGAAAAGGAGGTACAAAAATTTACTAAAGAAAAGGATTCCTTAAAAGGGAGAATTGACCAAGTGGGAAAAGAGGTACAAAAGCTTACTGGAGAAAATAATTCCTTAAAAATTAGAATTAGCCCAATGTAAGCTAATTACATTAGCTTACTCCATAAGATTACAAGAAACGACAAAACAAAGTCAAAAGAAGTTTTGAAAACAGAAGAAAATGTGAAATATTAGAAAAAAGCTGACCTGGAAAATAGATTAAGAAGAGACAAGTTAAAAGTTTTTGGATTACTTGAAAGCCATGATCAAAAAAGGAACCTAACATATCTCAAGATATGATAGTTCCTTTCCTTTAGAAAGGAAAACTGCCTCAGAATCTTAGATCCAGAGAGTAAACTACAAATAAAAAAATTCATAAATCACCTCCTGAAAGAGGTAATAACATGAAAACTCCCATGGATATTATAACCAAGTATCAGAGCTCCCAAGTCAAGGAGAAAATATTGCAAGTAATCAAAAATAAACAATTCAAATATTACCACAATCGGAACCACACAGTATTTAGCAGTTTCCACATTAAAGAACCACAGACCTGAGAATATGATATCCCAGAAGGCAAAGAAAAGAGTAATCTACCCAGAAAACTGATTATAATCCCCCAGAGGAAAAAAAGTTATTTAATGAAATAGGGGACTTTCAAGCATTCCTGATGAAAAGACCAGAGTTTAATAGAAAATCTGACATTCAAAGAGAAGATTCAAGAGAAACATGAAAAAGAAATCCTGTAAGATTCAATTAAGTTAAACTGCTCAAATTCTTATATGGCAAGATGATACAAGTATTTCCTAAGAAGCTTATCATTTCTACATAGACAGAGATACACTGGGAAAAGAGGAAAGGGAGAGATAGAAAAGGGAAACTTTTCTCATGTAAAAGAGGTGTGCATAGAAGTTTTTATAGTGAAGGGGAAAATGGGGAGGGAGATAAAGCTCATCACAATTGGTTCAAAGATGGAAGAATATAAGTATACACATGTAAAATGTGTGTATATATATATATACATATAATACGTATATACATACATACATATTCACACTGAGTTGGGCATAGAAATCTATCTTACCCAATAGGGTAAGCAGGAGAAGGGGGAAAGGAATATGGGAAGAGAGAAACAAAAGTAAGGATTAGAGGAAGCAATAGTCAGAAGCACTTTGGAGAAGAAACAGGATAAAAAGAAGGTTAAATAAAAGAAAATTTGTTGCAGAGAAATATAGTTAGTCATAACTCTGAATGTGAATGGGATGAGGTTACCATACAATGAAAGTGGATAGCTGAATGAATTAGAAAGAATCTCACAATATGTTGTTTACAAGAGATATACTTGAAACAGAAACACACACACATAGAGTGAAAGTAAGGAAATGGAGCAGACTCTATTATGCTTTAAGTTAAGAAAAAGGAAGGATAGCAATCATAACCTCAGACAAAATAAAAACAAAAAATAGATCTAATTAAAAGAAAAGGTGCCTTGGAATAATACCAAAAAAAAGTTACATCAAATTTCTTTGATTAAGGCCTTGCTTTTCAAATTTCTCAATTTTTAAAATTATAAAACAAGAGCCATTCCCTAACTGATAAATGGTCAGTGGATACAAACAGGTAGTGTTCAAAAGAAGACATTAAAGCTAGCTATAGTCATATGGAAGAAATGTTCTATATCTATTGATTAGAGAAATGCAAATTAAAACAACTCTGAAGTCCTAGCTCACGCTTTTCTGAAATGACAAATGTTGGAGTGGATGAGGAAGATTGGGTACACTAATAAAGTTTTGCTGGAATTGTGAACCATTCCAAACATTCTAGAGAATAATTTCAAAATATACCCAAAGGACTATAAAACTGTGCATACCTTTTGACCCAGCAATATCACTACTAGTTTTGTACCCCAAAGAAAACGAAGAAAATAAATGGACTTATAAGTTTAGTTGGTTGATTGTTGTCCCTCATTCTCTAAGAGGACCAGAATGACATCACTGGTAGAATCGAATTGCGATCTTTCCAATTGTGGCTGATCAGACCAATAGGAGCTCAAAATGTTCCGTTATAGGTCAGACTCACACAGTCCCCATGAACATTTGGGGGGATTCTCTAACTTTGTGGATCTCAAGTTTCTTCTGGGTTAATTCCATTCTGCTTTGCTCATGGAGCACAGCACCTTCTCTGATGAGGGCACGCCATGCTGGGTGCTTCTGTGCCAGTGTGTCCCATGCCATACAATCAATTCTAAATTTTAAAGAGAGACTGAGAATATCCTTGTATCACTTTTTCTGACCATTGTGTGAACACTTGCCCAGTTTTCTATAACACACACACACACACACACACACACACACACACACACATATTGGCAAATATATATTTGACATAAAAAAATGTGGACAGTCCAACAGAGTTGTGCTCTTGCAGTAGAGTTGAAATGCTTGGCAGCTTAGTTCTAAGAAGGACCTCAATATCTGGTGTTTTATCCTGTCAGGTGATTTTCAGAATCTTTCTAAGACAATTCAAATGGAAGCGACTCATGGTGCTGGTAGATTGTTCAGGTTTTGATTCAGTGCATAGAGTACCGGTCCAGAAATAAGAGGACCTGAGTTCAAATGCAACCTCAGATACTTAACACTCACTAACTGTGTGACCCAGGAAGTAGCCTGGCAAACAAATAAATGATCTTAGATTCAAATTTTAAAAAAGAATATATGTACAAAAATATTTATAGCAGGTCTTTTTGTGGTGGCAAAAAATTGGAACTTGAGGGGATCCTTATTAATTGGGAATGGCTGTATTGTGAATGAATATAATGGAGTATTAATGGGCTAAAAGAAATGATGAAGAAGGGGGTTTCAGAAAAAAAATATGGCAAGACTTATAAACTGCTGCAAAGTGAAGTGGGAAGAATCAGGAAATCATTATGCATAGTAGCAGTGATACTATAATGGTGATCAAACTGTAAAAGACTTGGCTACTTTAACCAATACAGCCATCCAAGACAACTCTGAAGGACTAATGATGAAAAAATGCTATCCACCTCCAGAGAGAACTGATGAACTGAGTGCAAACTAAAGGATAAATTTCTCATTTTTTTTCTTTTTTGCTGATATGGCTGAGATGGAAAATGTTTTTATGATTTCACACATATAATTGACATCATTTTGCTTACCTTCTCAACATGTGGAAGAAGGAGGGAGAGAATTTGGAATTCAATTTAAAGAAAAGAATGTTATAATTTTTTTTAAAAAATCAAAGTGAGGGTTTTTGTTCTCTATAAGCACACTCCTTTGACTATCCTCTTTTCCCTCCCTATTTCCCATTTGTTTTAATTTGGTTAAATATTGTATCTCTTTGGATCTCAGTTTCTTCTTCTTTAAAATAAAAGTCAGGTGATTTTTAAGGTCCCTCTTATCTCTAAATTCTTTGATCCTGTAGTATTGGGGTTAAATTATTGAATTCAAAGAACTCTGTCCCACCTACAGTAAAAAGAAAAGAAAAGAGGGACAGTCTTTATTTGTGCTTTACCCAAGTATTCTCCCCTTAATCACAAAGATCATTATTTGTGTGTCCCATAATAAGCCAGCTGTTATTTTTTTTTGTCAGCACATTCAGCTTGTATATCTCTTGATTTAAACAAAATGAATAACTTTTAGTTATACAAAACCCATCACTTTGTATAGTCTCTCAGAGATACAATATATACATATCTCTGTGTGTATATAAGTTCTATGACAAGATTGAAATCCTGTCAGAGAAGAGGAAGTCGAGACTCAAAGTTCAGTTAATAATCATGGAGCCTTTATAAAGCACCTTATTTATTAAACCCTTGATTGAGCACAAAGAAAGGCAAAAGCGATCTCTGGCCTCGAGGATCCCAAATTCCAATGCTCCCTAATCAGATGATATGCTTGGATACCCATAAGACTGTGAAATCTCTGAGTCCAGGAACTATATTCACTAAATCTTCTTTCCCCTCATTACACTTAGAAAAATACTGAGTGCACTACAGAGCCATAGTAAATAATATCTGAGGAAAATGGAATGGAATCATAGACACAATGTCAAAGCTGGCGGTGACTTTAGAGCACTGAAATTTTTTTAACACTAGCTTTTCATTTTCAAAATACATGCAAAGATAGCTTATTTAAAACTTTTTAATTTTCAAAAGATATGCATGGATAATTTTTCAATATTAAGTCTTGCAAAAAAGCCCTGTGTTCCAATTTTCCCCTTCTTGCCCCCACGCCCTCCCCTAGATAGCAAGTAATCCAAAACATTCAACATTCACCAAATTTTTCTCCCCTAGGCAGCAAATAACACAATATAGGTTATTAAACATGTGCAATTCTTCTAAACATATTTCCGTATTTATCATGCTGCACAAGGAAAATCAGATTAAAAAGGAAAAAAATGAGAAAAAACAAGCAAACAATAACAAAAAAGGTGAAAATACTATCCTTTGATCCACATTAGATCATCATAGTCCTCTCTCTGGATGCTGATGGCTCTCTCCAGGATAAGTCTATTGGAACTGGTCTGAATCACTTCATTATTGAAAAGAGCCACATCCATCAGAATTGATCATCCTAGAATATTGTTGTTGTTGTGTACAAAGATCTCCTGGTCCTGCTCATTTCACTGAGCATCAGTTCATGTCAGTCTCTCCAGGCCTTTCTGAAATCATCCTGTTGATCATTTGTTATAGAACAATAATATTCCATAACATATATATGTATATATATGGAACATCATATACCATAACTTATTCAGCCATTCTCTAATTGATGGGCATCCACTCAGTTTCCAGTTTCTTGCCACTACAAAAAAAGGCTGTCACAAACATTTTTGCACATGTGGATCCTTTTCTCTTTTTAATGATCTCTTTGGGATATAAGCTCAGTAGTAACACTGCTGGATCAAAGTGTATGAGCCTGATAGCCCCTTGGGCATGCATAGTTCCAAATGGTAGAGCACTGAAGTTTAAGATCTGAATGGGAATTTAGAACACACACACGCACACACACAGAATTTCAGAGAAATTCAGATGGGATTTCAGATTGATCCGTTAGAAGAGTTGGATGAGACCCCCAAAATCGCAGAATCCAGCGCCCTCCCTTTGCAGACTCAAAAAGACAGAGCAGCTTCATTAGAGCCTCCAGCCACAAAGGTTGCAAGCGCAAGCCCCGGTCCTGTGGTACGGGAGCCAGGGTTCCAGAGAGCCTGACTGAGAACCCTCTTACGAGCCGAGCTCACAGGATCTCGTATTTAGAAATAGAAGGGTCTTTGGAGCTCATCTCGTTCATCTCATTGATTTTGCAGAAAAGTAAACTGAGGCCCAAGGAAACTGACTTGTCCAAGATCACACAGGCCAAAAGTATGGGGGTCTGATCTGAATTCTGCTCCTCCGACTCCGGGGCCCAGAGTCCTGAGCGCAGAAGTGGGCGCAGCCCGGGGCTGGGTGGTCAGCTGCCTCGGGACCCTTCTCTCCGGTGAGAACGGGAACAAGGGGAGAGGGCCAGCGTCTCGCGTCTGAGCCGCCTCCTGGGGGGGGGGTCTCCTGGGACCCTCCATCCCGAAGCCTGAGCGAGGGGACCCCTCCCCCAGCAGCCTCCCGCTCGCAGGCGGTAGATCCGCACCTGTGCCGAGGTGCGAGAGAACGGAGCTCCCGGCTGCGGAGGACCGCGGTCACCGGCCGGCCAGGGAGCCGGAGAGCGGAGCCGGACCGCTAGCCGGACCGTAGCGTGAGCTCTCCCGCCATCTGGCTTCCCCGCGGGGTAATGCAGGGCACTCGCGGTCCCTCCTCCTGCCAGGGGCGGCGCGGGGAGGGGGGCCGGGGAGGAGGGAGTTTGCCCTCACTTTCCCTCTGCAAACTTGTGGGTCCGGACCGCATTGCCAAAGACACAGATCCAGCCTGGAGAAGTAGGTCAAATGTTACCGAGTTACAGGAGGGAGGCTCTGGGACTCTGGAAGAGCCCTAAAGGCCGGCAGCAGGGGGAGGCGGCCCCGGCCCCTCCGGCCCAGCCCATCCAGGGTCCGGAGTCGGGGGCCGCGCCTCGGCTCTCCGAGCCCCCAACCACTAGATGTCTTCCTGGATCAGGCTGCTGCAGGAGCAGAGAAAGTCCTGGACAGAAGCAGAACTAGGTTTCCTTTTTTTAGGGGCTGTGAGAGAGGAGGGACAAGGATATTGCTGGGTAGGTGGGAAGCATAAGAAGAAGAAGAATATTAAAAAGGTCAAAAATTAGAGGAATGAGGGCAGGCGACTGACGCTAATATCTCCAAGATAATATTTATAAAAATATATAATATGCAAATAAAAATGTATAAATATTAAGATAAGATAATACAATATTATTTCTATATTCTTATTTGAAGCTGATAATAGGTCCTGCGATGTAGGTGGTGCAAAGTCCCGTTTTACAATATATGGAGTGATGTACCCCAAGTCAAACAACTAATGAACACCTATTTGAACCCCCAATTCTTGATTACAAGTCCAGACTCCACAGGGAGGTGGAGATGGGTGGAGTCAGGGTAGGGGGCTGTAGTTTGAGACAAGAAATGATCAAATATATAGGTTGTCATTCCATGGGGACCACCCCCCACTCCAGCTCCCCATCCCTGTGGAGTCAGGGAAAACTCTCTGGAGGAGGAGGCAGGCTGGGCTATATGGGAGGAGAAGGAGGAGGTTCTGGCTGGAGGAGAAGCGGGAGGAGGGTCATTCCTGGAACGAAGGCCCTCATCTTCATCCAGAGCCATGGGATGAAGGGATGGGGGAGGAAATGAAAGGGGAGGCATTCGATTCCCCCACCCCACCCTCCTCGCTCTCTATCCCTCCCTAGAATAAATTGTCTATGACACACATATGTTCCCTCTCTCCCTCCCTGCTGGGGATCAGACACACAGCCTGCAGAACACCACCTTCTCCCCTTTTCTGTTTCCTTTCCTCACATTTGGCTGCCAAGCCAGGCCTCCTCTCCACCCCAGAGGCATAAAGCAGCTACAGCCCAGTCATCAGCCCAAGGGGGAGCGGGAAAGGATGGCCCAGATTCTGTTACAGAAGCAGAGTTCCTAAGCAGAAGCAGGCCTATGGAGAGGGAAGCATGTTCCAGTCCTGGCACCCTGGCCAAGTCATTTTCCCTTTCTGTAAAAAAAAGACAATAATCTCCTCTAACTCAAAAATACTATTTTAACTCCCGTTTTCAAAAAAAAAAAAAAAATCAGATTTTATTGGTGTAAGGAAGCAGTTCACAAAGTATGGTCTGGGAAGCCTAGAAAGGTCCCAAGATTCTTTCAGGGGAACACTGCTTTCATAGGATTGCAAAGCAACATGTTTTCATTTTAATACCATAATTAGTGATAGAAATAATCCATATAAATGAATGTTCTTTGAGAGGGAATTCAAAAAATTTTCAATAATTCAGTGACAGATATAACCCACATACATGAATGTTCCTTGGGAAGGGGTTCAATAATTCACCAATAGCTATAACCCACATAAATGAATGCTTTTTGGGAGGGGGTTCAATAATTCAGCAATAGATATAACTCACATAAACAAATGCTATTTGGGAGAAGGTTCAATAATTTTTCAATAATTCAATAATAACTTCAATTTTTTTTTTCTTTTGCTGAGGTAATTGGGGTTAAGTGACTTGCCCAGGGTCACACAGCTAAGTATGTTAAGTATCTGAGGTCAAATTTGAACCCAGGTCTTCCTGACTTCAGGGCTGGTGCTCTATCCACTGTGCCACCTAGCTGCCCCAATAATTTTTTTAAAGAATATAAAAAGGTCTTAAGACAAAAGGTTTGTAAACCTCTGGTATAAGGAAGTCTCAAGCAAGGAAATTTTCTTTAACAATGTAAATGGCAATCCTAGAGAGTTTTCTAAAACACTGAAGTAAAATAACTTGCCAGGGTCACACAACCAGCTTTCCATCCACTCTGCCCCAATCTCCTCTTCTTGCATTATAAAGGTTTATTTCTTCCACCTTCTATGTTCAAAGCTCTGGAGCTCTGGAGTCTCATGTTCCCAGCTCTCTCCTAGCTTTCACAGTCAGTGTTCCCCAAATCTCTCTCTTCCCTCTGAGTAAATGGGGCACTCAGTTCCGCCTTTTTTGTGCCCCACAGCAGTAGGAAAAATTATATTGCCATAATAAAAAATCACTGTTGGTTTAATATTTATATAAACATGCACATTTTGTCTGGAGTTGATATCTGTGCGTGAAGTCTGCACGATTTCAGAGAAGAACTTAACGGGGGGCCGTCCCTGGACCAAAAAGAGCCGCGGGTGCTGGGACAGTGGAAGTCAAAGTGCTAAGATGAAACAAGATCGATAATAACATTTTCGTAGATATACCAGCGCACATCGACAGTTTTATACTTGTCCAAGTTGTTCCTCATCAATCATAACGGAGGCGCTGGGGCCCGAGACCCGGCGGCACTCTGGCCAGGGGAGGGAGGAGAGCTCCTCTTCTAAATCTGTCCTGGGGCCGTGGCCAAGTCACTTAGCCCTGGGCCCCAGCCCTTCATCCTTAAGGCCCGGGAGTCAGGCTAAGTTATCTCTGATCTCCTCGACAGTCCGTGGGAGAGTGGGGTCGGGAAGTCACAGGACCCATGAAGAGCCCAGCGGCCGGACCCGCGGCCCTTTCCCCGGGGGCCCAAACATGGCTGAGACCGAGGTTTGCCCGGAGGTTCTTAGGGAGTCACCGGGCCTGGATTCCTGGGCGAACTCACACACACACACACACACACACACACACACACATTATGCACCCACTCACAAATACACTCTTACACACACACACACACACACACTATTGCACACAGACATAGACACACGCACACACAGAGTCACTCATTCCCAGAGCATCCTTATCTTTAGAGGTGGACAGCCCCAATCTCATTTTATGAAGGGAAAAATTGAGAAAAGAAATAAGGCCGCCAAGTTCACACATACAAACAACACACACACACACACACACACACACACTCACACACATTGTGGCTTCTCATGGCCACAACAAAAATAGAACAAATTCTTAAATGATGATTATACAAGGATAAGAAGGCAGAGATTTGACTAAGGACAGTACACTATCCTTAGTCACAAGGAAGAGGTAGAACCAAGCACACTCACATATTTATACACTCTCTCACCCATCTACACACACACAGTCACCCTTATTCACACATATACACATTCACACACATTTACACACACACTCATCCATACACATACACATTCACAATACATTTATAATATACACACACATACATACACGTACACATTCACAATATATTTATAACAAACACACATACACACTAATTCACACACAGATTCATGCACACATGCATATACAAGTGAATACACATATTCACACATTCCCACTCACAAACATACACTCATATACATTCACACACATTCAAATACACACACACATACATTCATACAGGCATTCACACACTCATGCACACATTCACATACAAACAGATTCACACACACCTGCACACCCATTGATACACACCCACATAGACATTCATACACACATTCACAAACATACATCTACACCCTCTTGCACATATACATTCACACACATATACACACGCATATACTTGCAAACACACACAGAGTCACTCATTCCCAGAGCATCCTCATCTTTAGAGGTGAAAGCACCTTAGAAAGCCCCAGTCTCCTTATTTTATGAAGGGAAAAATTGAGAAAAGAAATAATGTGGCCAAGTTTACACAGTACACACACAGATGCACACACATATATGTATTTACACACACATTCATACACACATTTTTATACATATGTATATACACATACACTCTCATACATTCATATACACATTCATAAACATATACACACATGCATCCACATACACACACACACACACACACACACACACACAGAGTCAATCATTTCCAGAACATTCTTCTTATCTTTAAAGATGGAAAGCACCTTAGAAAGCACCAGTCTCCTCATTTTATGAAGGGAAAAACTGATAAAAGAAATAATGTGGCCCTGTGTGACCTTGGGCAAGTCACTTAACCCCAATTGCCTCAGTGAAAAAGAAAGGAGAGAAAGAAAGAAAGAAAGAAAGAAAGAAAGAAAGAAAGAAAGAAAGAAAGAAAGAAAGAAAGAAAGAAAGAAAGAAAGAAAGAAAGAAAGAAAGAAAGAAAAGAAAAGAAAAGAAGGAAGGAAGGAAGAAAAAGTGGCCAAGTTCACACCTACACTCATACACATATTCACAGATGCATCAAAGTCAGAATTCAAACCCAGGACTCTGACTCCAAATCTAGCCTTCTTTCGATTTCCTCCCACAAAGACTCTTTCCCTCTCAGGTCCCTTGTAGCCTAACCCTGGGTGTTCTACATTCTAAGGTTCCTCCTTCTTCTAATATTCCAGTCTCTGTCCAAAGCTCCCTCTGGCTCTAGCCTTCTATGCCCTGGGTTCTGAGCCCTGCCCCGCTCCAGGTAGTTGGGGTGTGAGAAGGGGGTCCCAGGGACAGCCCCGTCCCCTTTCCCCAGCATTCCCCCAAATGCCCATTCCTAAAAATACATGCCATGTGGATCTCTGGGCATGCATCTGTGTAAATAGTTCAGGCTTGTTAAGAATGACCCCTTTTAAATTCCTCATTAGTCTCTGGGGCTTGGGGAGGAGCAGAACAGTCTGGAGAAGGCGGGTTTAAAGGGAAATAATGAATAACACCTATGTCAATGGAGAGGGGGGTGGGTGGAGTCATAAAATGTCAGAGCTGGAAAGGGGCCTTGGGACATAGAATGTCAAATCTGGAAGAGATCTTAGCTATCTAGTCTGATTCTCTGATTTTATAACCCAAAAGCTGCCGTAGAGTAGAACTTGAGTTGCTCAAGATTATATAGCTAGAAACCAGTCATGGTGAAAGGTCATAACAGTCTAGGGAGAGCTAAGGAAAGCCTCCCAATGCTACTCCCAAGCAGGTAGGGGAGAAGGGCCCTGGGATTGGGGGCAGCCTCACAGTGGCTGGGTCTCCCCAAGTCCTCCTCCCTGAACCCTTAGGAGAAGTGCCTCTTTGCTTATCCTTACACGTGACTCCATCCCTCTGTATAAGTGGTCCTCCGTGACTTAAGCATGATCCTTCTTCGCCTGCATCTCCCAGCTTCCACAGCTCCCTTCCAGATTCAGCTCCACTGTCGCCCACTGCAATGGCTCTCTCTCCATCCTCCTTCCAACCCTACCATGACTTCCCTCTGAGACCCACTTCTCATTCACATTGCCTATGTCTTGTAGGGGCAGAGTTAATTGCCTATAGTTTTTCCCATTTTTGCCTTTAGTTGTATTCCTCAGTTTTCAGCACAGTGCCTGGTATATAGCAAGTGCTTAATCAATGCTTGCTGTCCAAAAAGAAAGTAGGAGAAAGACTGGAGCATTATCTAGGAGAAAGTCCACACTGTTCTAATCACCCTCCCTCCATATCTACCACTGAAGACCAAAGCGGGAGCAGCCCTAAGAGTGGAGTGGAAGAATATGAATCAGAAGCAAGGTCTAAGGGGACCTGGGCTGTGTCAAAAATAAAAGGAGAAAGAATGGCTTTCAACAACCTCTCCCCAAAGGGCTATGTCAACACTCTCTCCCTTTAGAAACATGGGTTGGGGGTCACCTAGTGTATGGTTAAAGGTTGGTTGAGGGCTATAACCTCTCCTGAGATCTGTAGACCCCACGCCACCCAGTTATCCCTAAGGTCCATGTGAGATTGTGCACAAGGAGTATGTAAACATCAACTGTGATGTCCAGGGAGAAGGCGTAGATTGTGGCCCAGAAGGTCAGCAGACAGAGCAGGCCAATGGACAGCTCTCCTCCACCCCTCTCTCAGGAGAGAACCAAAGAAAAGGGGTCTTAATGCCGGTAGGCGTCATTATAATTCAAACAATGGAAATGATTTCTCTACAGGCAGGGCATGAATCATACAAAACTAAACCAGAAATTGTCAGTATTTTGAAGAAATTTTAAGACATAGAATGCAGACTTTGAGAGCTGGAAGGAATCTTCAAGCTTGGAACGCAGAAAATTCCAGCTTGGAAGGCCTTTGTTCGTACAGAACATTAAACCAGAAGGAATTTTAAAGCTCATCCAGTCCAACATCCTGATTTTACAAAAGTGGAAACCAAGGCACCATTAATTTCCTTTTTTGTACCCCAGACTCCACTTCTGCCAAGTGATGAGATTAGTATGAAGCAGACAAAAAGTCAAACCCAGATTTTCCAGCTGGCCCCTGTTCAGAGATCTGAGCTTATCTTTCCCTCAAGGATAGCTAAACCTGCCTAGTGTCTAGAGGCGGGGGAATGGATGGAATGACCTCTGGGGGGTCCCCCTTTTAGGTTGTAAGTTGTGGTTTCTCTCCTGAGAAGATATCATGGTATGTTACTCCCCATTTTCAGTGTAAATCAGAAGTAGATCCAATATCCATTTCCCCCAACTCGGAAGCAAGAAGGCTGCTGGTTCTCAATGAATAATAAATATTGGTAATAATAGCAGGAGAAAGAGGAGCAACCCAGTCTAGTATGGCCAAGTGATGCATCTTCAGAAACACAGGACGTCCAACTAGATCTTCCCAGAAGGAAGTGTGGAAGTGTAACACTCCCTCATCCCCAGCAGACATTTCCAGGTCTCAGGGTGCTAATCTCAAAATCTTCCCAATCGCTCCCCCAACCCCAGCCTGCTCAACCCTCTCCCCCCAAAAGCTATCCATGGTGGGGGGATGTGGTCCTTCATTTCCCTCCCCAGTTGCCTTACACACATTTCCATCTCATTCCCCTTACCAACCAATACTCCCCACTTGCTGCTGCTTTCTCAGAGCCCTGTTCTCTGAGTCTTACAGGATGAGGCTAGAAGGATCCATTCCCCCTCAGGGACCCTCCCTCTGCCTATGGGAATCTCCGATGCAACTTCATAAGGGCCTTTCAGAGAGAATCCTTTGTCCCTTTTCTTGGGCAAGAGTTCAAATCTCACCTCAGACACTGTCTAACTTTGAGTAATAACTTTTCGGCCTCAGTGTCCTTATCTGTAAAATGTAAAAATCTATAAAATAATAGCATCTACCTCAAAAGGATTTGCAAACCTTAAAGCATCATATATACATGCTACCTGTTAGGATTATCATCATTACTATTGTTCAATTCTAAACCAGAAGGGGAAGGAGAGAGAGCAGCAGCTTGAAAATAGAGGAAGAGGAGGAAAGAAGGAAGGAAATAAGCAATTATTTTGTTTTTTGTTGAGGCATTTGGGCACACAACTAATAAGTGTTAAGCGTTTGAGGCTGGATTTGAGCTCAGGTCTTCATGACTCCACCCCTGGTATTCTATCCACTAGTGTGTGGGGTATTTGTCAGTTTTAACTCATGATATTCTTCTGTAGGGAGACTGAGGCTCCATGACCATATCTTGTCCCCTATCTTGGATGCTGACTTGGGCTCCCAAATATGGAACTGCAAACCACAGCCACCCAAAACATTGCCTAGGCATTTATTAAGTAATAATTATAATGATAGTTAATATTTACAAAGTACCTACTATGTGCCAGATACCAAATAAGTACATCATCATTATTATCTTTGCAATGATGAAGCTCCTTCCAAGCTGGAATTTTCTGTGTTCCAAGCTTGAAGATTCCTTCCAGCTCTTAAAGTCTGCATTTTATGTCTTAAAATTTTTTCCAAACATTGACAATCTATGATTTAGCTTTCTATATTTCATGCCCTGCCTGTAGAGAAATCATTGTTTTACAGTTGAGGAAACTGAGGCAGGCAGCAGTTAAGTGACCTGCTCAGGGTCATACAGCTAAGACATATCTGAGACCAAATTGGAACTCAGCTATTTCTGGTGCTCTATCCGCTGTGTCACCCGGCTGCCTCTGTAAGGACAGAAAACAGTTGGAGGGAGAGGGATCCATGGCAGAGAGGTGGTTTGAGACTGAGCACTAGATCAGGATTGGGAAGCATAATTCTCTAACAGCCTGTGAGATTCTGGGTAAATTACTTCCCTTATTCAGCCTCAGTTTATTCATCTATAAAAAGGGACAATAACATCTGCAGTAAGCTCCTCATGAGACCATTGGACTATGGAAATTCCTATTAATTTTTATAATTTATAATTATACATATATATTATATTTAAATTATAATATAATTTTTATAATTAAAAGCCAGTGAGACTGATCTGGCCCTCCATCTCACCTTGGGATTTCCAAGCCCTGTCACCCCATCTTTGAGCAATAGCATAGTCCCCCTATGCCCCTCTAGGATCTTCCCCTGTCCTCTTGCCACCTTTTGAAACCTTCCCATCGTCCCAGCCCACTGTGGCTGCCACACACAGACAACTTTGTCTTCCTACTGCCCACAGGGCCCGAAGCAACCCCCGCCTCCCAGACTGGCTTTGCTGACAGGGAGCAGATTGGACAGCCCTGTGGTTCTCTGAGGAGAGGGTGGCTGGGGGCAGCTGGGGCAGTGGAGGGGGCGGGGAACAGGGGTGGGGAGGCAGGTTCTTGGAAGTCAGAACTATAATCAGTTCACCCTCCCTGTGATCCTGTGCCCGGCTCTGACAGGCCAGCGGTGGCTTTGGGCGGCTGTGGCTTATGGCCCTATATTTGGGAGCCTCGAGTCAGCATCCAGGAGGGGGGACAAGAGACAGAGTCATGGGGCCTCAGTCTCCCTAGAAGAGAACCATGAGTTAAAATTAGCACACACACCCCCTACTAGTGATCAACGGCAAGGTGGTTCCCAGATATGTGGGGTACTCTCAAGCACCCCAATTCTGTGAAGGACCTCAGTGGAATCCTGATAGAGGGGGGAAGATGCAACCCCTGTCTTTAAACAGTCTTCCTCCCTATAAGTGAGACAGCCCCAGCTCTCTGTTAGAAAGGGGGACCCAAGATGCTTACACAAAAATGAGAAAGAGCAGTTAACAAGCTAAGCTATCCAAGTCAGATGAAACCAGGGGACACACCTTCTGGAGGGTATTTGAAAGTCCAAGAACATCAAATAGAGATTCAGGTCAATTAGGAAATGCTTCCTGGATGAAAGTAGTTGTGAGTTAAGGATGCTCGTTGGATGGAAAATCTGACAGAAAATAGCAATGCATTTAAAATCAGAAGACCCAGGTTTGAATCTCTGCTGTGCTGTGTGACAGCCTTCTCTGGATTTGTTTTCCCAGTTTTCCTCATCTGCAAAATGGCAACTTCCTGAACCCCAAGATCTTTTACTGCTCTGTGTGGGAGAGACAAGACCAGAATTTTGTCCTCCCCCACTCCATGCCTTGGTTCCTAGTTTTTGGACACAGATTGGGCTGCCCCTGAGCAGGGCCCCTGGGCTGGCCGCTCCAGGCCCTGGTCCTGAGTCCTGTGACCCACAGGTGGCCATTCCTGTCCTCTGGGCCAAACCCAGGAATCTCCAAACAGCAGCTTCCCAAAGAGCAAATATTTATTGTCCTTGGAAAAGAAAAAAAAAGGTCCCCTTTTAGGCTCGGGATCTGGGAGCTGCTGCTGTGGCTTCTAACCTCAGAGCGTCCCAAGACAGCCAGGCCAGAGCTCCTTCCAACTGGCCTGGCTATGTCTGAAGGAGGGAAAGGCCCAGGAATATCAGCAGCAAATCAAGTCTGTCTATTCACAAGCAGCCAATTATTTGGATTGAATAGATTTGAGGGTTGAGCCCCGCCCCCCCCGTAAAGTCGAGTCTCCTCCATCCTATTATGTAAGGATACTATGGCTTATCCTTGTGACTCCCCATAGGGCCATCCTCATCTACTTCCTTCCCCCTGGGTCCTGTCCATCCATTCCATATCCTCACGACCTCCAGTATACGTTTCTGCTCTCAGGAACCATCTGACCCATTCTTATTAACCCCCATTCCCATCTGGGAAGAAGCTTTGTTCTCACTCCCCAGATTCTGCAGCTGAACCTCGATGTTTCTGTTCCCAGAATTCTGCATTTTGCTAGGATGGGGTTTGGCAGAGTCTACAGATTCCATTCCTCAAGGGCAAGACCCAGACCTGGGCCGCAGAAACCATCCTGTAGGGATCTTCCATCCCTGGGGTACCGGCACCCCATGTCAGAGGAGACCTCGTTCATGATGAGTGTGTGAGTGTGCTTATAATAGCTTTCATGCATGGGTCACGTTTACAGGTATATCCCATCACATGGCTACGTGTATGTTTGTGAACATCTCTCTGCACATGTAAGTACATATACACATGTGTGAGTATATATACATGCATGTGAGTACATACACACATGTGTGAGAGCCTTTCTGGGTGGATTTCCCCATTAAAAGACAGCCCTCTATACTGGTGTTCTTGGTCTGTACACCTAGGAGTGCATCCTGCGGGTCCTTACGGCTTGCATTTGGCAAGTTGTATATTTGCTGGGTGTTCCTGTGTATCCAAGGTGTGTGAGTTAGATATATTTGGTAAGTCCTCTATTCCCTATGTATCTGTGTTTGCTGAAAGCCTGGGGATCCTTCCAGTCCCCCAGGTTCATAACCTCATTTTTCTTCTCTTTACTCACCCAAGCCACCACCTTATTTTGAGCCCTAAAAATAACTCACCCCGTTTATTGAATCAGCTTCCCTTTGCCTTAGGTTTCTCCCCATTCACCCATCCTTCACACATGCAAGGCAAGACATCCCCCTTGTAATGTCCCTGGTCCTTTGAGAATGGCAGCCCAAGAGATTATTCTCAAGTGTAGTTCTGACCCATGTCAGCTCTTTACTTGATAAATTCTAGTGATTCCCCATTTCCTCTGAAATCAAATATAAATTCTCTATTTGGCATTTATCGCTCATCCATCTGGCCCCTTCCTACTTTCCCAGTCTTCTTATATGTTGCTCCCCTCCATCCATTCTAGAGTCCAGCCATTCTGGCCTCCTGGTCCAGTGCTAGAGTCAGGAACAGCTAAGTTCAAATCCCACTTCAGATACTTCCTAGCTCTGTGACCTTGGGCAAGTCATTTAATCTTTGTCTCGGCTGTAAAATGGGAGTAATAAAAGTAGTAAAGTAAGAGGATCAAATGAGGAAGTATTTGTAAAGCACTTAGCATAGTGGCTGACACATGCTTAATAAATACTTGTCCCCTTTCCATCACACATTACTCCACTTTGTGCCTGAAATGCATCCCACTTCACCTCACCAGTGGATTTGGAATCCCTGGTTCCCTTTAGGATTTAGCTTAAATATCACCTTTCTGCAAAAGGTCTTTTCTTCCCTGTTAGAAGGCAAGCTTCTCAAGGGCAGGGACTATTTCTCTTCTCTGTTAGCAAAATACCTGGCACATTTGTGTCCAACTCTTCATGACTTCATTTGGGTTTCTTGGCAGAAATCCTGGAGTGGGGTGCCATTTCCTTCTCCAATTCATTCTACAGATAAAGCAACTGAGGCAAACACAGGATCACAAAGCTAGTAAGTGTCTGAGAGCACATTTGAACTCAGGTCTTCCTGACTCCAGACCAGGTGTTCTATCTGCTGCACCACCCAACCACAACAACAAAACACACAAAAATATGAATATGTGTGTCTATATGTATGTATGTATGTATCTATCTATATTGGGTGTGTATCTCTACACATATGTGCTTTTTTCATTTCCCCAGAGTCATTTTCAGATGGCTTTGAGGTACCTGGAATTTTAAACATATCATTTCTCTTATCTGTAAAATGAGAATTCGAGCTACATGATCTCCAAAGTCCCTTCAGGTTTAAAACTATTTGTTTGTAACATATCTCAGTGACGTGAATTAAACCCTTTAAACCCAGAGACAACTTGATGTGAAGAATCTTATGTCATGCAGTCAGGAGATCTGGAATTAAATCTTCATTTTGACATGTTGTGTCATAACAGGCAAATAACTTACTTTTTTTCTGAGACTCCTTATGTACAAAATGGAAATAATTATATTTGGGTTCCCTACCCCACAAGGTAGTGCTGGTGGGTTTAGAGGAAAATGCTTTGAAAACTTCCAATACTTTAGAAATGAAAGCTATAAGTATTATTATAGTCAGTCTATACCCACTAGGGACCAGTTACTTGACTTCCTCAAGGGCAGTTAATTAACTCCTTGAGTCTACATCAGGAAATAGCAGCAGGCACTGTGAGCTGAGCAGAAATTAGAGTCGGGTAGGGTATGTCAGTGGTTCATCTGTGTCTGCTTTCTTTCTTCCCAATCATACCCGATACTGTAACAACTCCCCCCCCCCAACCCTATAAGAGAAGGAGGAAGGGGAGACAAGAGAGAGCAACAAAGCAAATGAGAGAATAATAACGACTCCCACTTCTAGAACACTTTGAGGATGCAAAGAGTGTAGGATAATGCAAAAATGATGATCCAATTTTAGATATGAAAAACTGTATTTCTTTTTTTATTTTATTTTATTTTATTTTAATAACTTTTTATTGACAGAGCCCATGCCAGGGTAATTTTTTACAACATTATCCCTTGCACTCACTTCTGTTCCGATTTTTCCCCTCCTTCCCTCCACCTTCTCCCCAGATGGCAAGCAGTCCTATACATGTTAAATAGATTACAGTAGATCTTGGATACAATATATGTGTGCGGAACCGAACAGTTTTCTTGTTCCTCAGGGAGAATTGGATTTAGAAGGTATAAATAACCTGGGAAGAAGAACAAAAATGCAAGCAGTTTACATTCATTTCCTAGTGTTCTTTCTTTGGGTGTAGCTGCTTTTGTCCATCCTTGATCAATTGAAACTAAGTTAGATCTTGTCTTTGTTGAAGAAATCCACTTCCATCAGAATACATCCTCATACAGTATTGCTGTTGAGGTATATAATGATTTCCTGGTTCTGCTCATTTCGCTCAGCATCAGTTCATGTAAGTCTCACCAATCCTCTCTGTATTCGTCCTGCTGGTCATTTCTTACAGAACAATAATATTCCATAACATTCATATACCACAATTTACTCCACCATTCTCCAATTGATGGGCATCCATTCATTTTCCAGCTTCTGGCCACTACAAACAGGGCTGCCACAAACATTTTGGCACATACAGGTCCCTTTCCCTTCTTTAAGATCTCTTTGGGATATAAGCCCAGTAGAGACACTGCTGGATCAAAGGGTATGCACAGTTTGATAACTTTTTGGGCATAATTCCAGATTGCTCTCCAGAATGGCTGGATGTGTTCACAATTCCACCAACAATGTATCAGTGTCCCTGTTTTCCCACATCCCCTCCAACATTCTGCGTTATCTTTCCCTGTCACTCTGGCCAATCTGACAGGTGTGTAGTGGTATCTCAGAGTTGTCTTAATTTCCATTTCTCTGATCAATAGTGATTTGGAACATCCTTTCATATGAGAAGTAATAGTTTTAATTTCATCATCTGAAAATTGTCTGTTCGTATCCTTTGACCATTTATCAATTGGAGAATGGCTTGATTTCTTATAAATTAGAGTCAATTCTATATATGTTTTGGAAATGAGTCCTTTATCAGAACCTTTGACTGTAAAAATGTTTTCCTAGTTTATTGTTTCCCTTCTAATCTTGCCTGCATTAGTTTTGTTTGTACAAAAACTTTTCAATTGGATATAATCAAAATTTTCAATTTTGTAGTCAATAGTGGTCTCTAGTTCTTCTTTGGTCATAAATTCCTTCCTCTTCCACAGGTCTGAGAGGTAAACTATCCTATGCTCTTCCAATTTATTTATGATCTCATTCTTTATGCCTAGATCATGAACCCATTTTGACCTTATCTTGGGTGTTAAGTGTGGGTCAATGCCTAGTTTCTGCCATACTAATTTCCAATTTTCCCAGCAATTTTTGTCAAATAATGCATTCTTATCCCCAAAACTGGGGTCTTTGGGTTTGTCAAACACTAGATAATTAAAGTTATTGGCTGTTTTGTCTTTTGAACCTAACCTATTCCATTGATCAACTAGTCTATTTCTTAGCCAATACCAGATAGAAAAACTGTATTTCTGAGAACAGAGACTACACTCTGGAGAACACACAGCTAGTGAAAGTAGAAGCCAGGATTTGTCCTGAGTAGTGGGTCAAAACTCTTTTGAAGGCAGCACATCTGTAGTGTTCTTCTGCTGCTTTTTAGATGTAGAGAATCAGTGTTTGGTGTGGGAGCCAAGTAGCTTCAGGGAAGAATGGAATTATGAGACGTGACATTGTTTCTGGAGTATACCTAATTTTTCTTTTAATTGGCCTAATTGATCAGAATAAGTGATGAAAACAGTCTATCTCAGACCTGTGGGAACTGAGGGTGGATCATAACATGGCACTTTCACTCTTTTTGTTGTTGTTTGCTTGCATTTTATTTTTTCTCATTTTTTCTTTTTTAATTTGATTTTTCTTGTGCAGCAAGATAACTGTATAAATGTGTGCATATAGTGGATTTCACATATATTTTTACCATGTTTAACATATATTGGATTACCTGCTATCTAGGGGAGGGGATGGGAAAGAGAGAAAATTAGAACATAAGGCTTTGCAGTGTTGAAAAATTATCCATGCATATCTTTTGAAAATTAAAAAGCTTTAATAAAAAAAGTCCTTTAAAAAATAAAGCGCTCTCTCTCTCTCTCTCTCTCTCTCTCTCTCTCTCTCTCTCTCCCCCCTATTGTCATTGAACAATATCACAGACCATCTAGACAGAAGGAGGGTTTAGATGAATTCAGGAAACTGGTAACTGGTAACAAGATTGGCAACATTCTGTTAAAAGCACCAAAAATATTTTGATTTTTTAAAAGATAAATTCATATTTCAAATAATGGAGTCATTAAGGAGGGGAAAACTCTTCTGAACCTAAATCTCACCAACAATGTGGTGATTCCCCCCCCCAAAAAGGAAGAATAACTAACATGTCACTGGATGACAGTCAAGAGATATAGAAAGTCTAGAAACACTGAATTAAATTTAAATAAGGGTATTTTTTTGTGCTCTCATAAAAATTTATTTTGCTGTTATTCAGTCATTTCAATTATGTCCAACTCTTTGTGCCCTCCCCCCCATTTGGAGTTTTCTTAACAAAGATAGTGGGATAACTGTCATTTCCTTTTCCAGCTCATTTTACAGAGGAGGAAACTGAGGTAAGTAGTGTTAAGTGACTTGGCCACCAGTTATCTGAGGCCAGATTTTAACTCAGATGTGAATCTTCCTGATCCCAGCCCCCACCCTTTATGCACTATGGTACCATCTAAGTTCCCATAAAAACTTTTATTTAGGTTCAAGAAATCAGCCTCCCATAGCTAGACAGCAGCAAAAATAAGAAAGAACTGGGGGAGTTAATGAACTGCAGGCTCACCATGAGTTGACCACATGAGATGGCAGCCAATATGATATGATCTTAGGCTACTTGGAGAGAAGGTAGCATGGTGGGGGGATGCCTTTGCTGTCAGACCACATCGTGTTCTGGACAAGAAATTTAAGGAAGGACATTGATAAGCTGGAGCATGTTCACAGGAGAGCAATCAACATGATAAAGGTCCTTAACCCTTAGGTTGAATGAACTGGGGATGTTTAGCCTGAACCAAAAAAAAAAAAAAAAGACTTAGAGCTTTCTCCCAGGGTTGTCTGTCATGTGAAAGGGAGACAACACTTGCTTTGAAAGAACTGGGAGCAGTGGATGGAATTCAGAGGGACAATTTTTTGGCCTGATAGAAGGAAAAACATCCTCGCAATTAATTATCCAGAAGGACCATTAAATGAGGTAGCAGTTCCCCCCTCACTTAGAGATCTTCCCACAAAGGCAATGGTCACTTGGAGGGAATGCAGAGTCTGTTCAGGGGTGGGTTGGACTTAATATCCTCCTCATGTCCCTTCTGGCTCTGGGATTCTGATTTTACACAACTATAAATAAGTAAATTTGGGAGGTATGCTTGAGAGGTTCTGTGGCTGCCTCAGAGAGTACCTGTGGACGTATCTTCATCATTGGAAATGTGTGTGAGGTTGTGTATGTGAGTGTGTGTAGGACACAATGTCTGTGGAGAGGTAATTCAGTTTTGAAAGGTTTTGCTTTAGTTCTGAGGAGTAGGGGGGGGGGGGCAGAGATCACTCAAATGAGCCACTTGAATAGCTCCGTTGTTTGGCTGAGTTGCCTGGCTATTTCAAATGGAATCTGAGCTTGTTCTGTCTTATTTAAGGGAGAAATAGTAGATAGAGAAAGAGGGTCAGAGTCAGAGACAGATAGGGAGAGAGACAAATAATGAGAGATAAATATGGAGGAAGCAAGGAATAGAGAAAATTCATGGCAGAGACAAAAAAGACAGAAAATAGAGCAGAGAGAAACTAAGAAAGAAAAGTGAGCAAGAGGTAGGAGTAGAGAGAGAGAGAGATACAGGGACAGAGAGAGGGACAGAGCTGGGACAGAGAGTCCAGAATTCAGAGGAGGGAAGTCTAGGACCTTGTTCCTTCGAGTTCTGACATATTCCCTGGAGTAGGGACAGGCAGGCCTGAGGCAGCGGGACCCAGAAGCCTTCCCCCCATGCTCCGTTTTGAGCAGAACCTTTTAATTTCCTGTAATTTAATTAAGAGAGAAATTTGTATTGGGCACAGCCTCTCCTTTCTCAGATGGTTTTGGACCTGGCTGCCTTCAGTAAATGAGGAGTCTGTGAAGAACAAGCCCTCATGCCCATGGAATGACCACAGAGATCCTTCCACTGCAGGGCCCAGCCCAGGGACTCCTGCCCTGCAGAGAATATTTCCTGGAGCAAGAACAGTCCCTGTAGAGTCATTTAGGTCATCCCACTGCCTCCAGGCAGAGACCCCCAAGAGAACAGGATTATAGTTTCAGAACTCCCAGGCATCTTTGAGGTCACCTGGTACACTCAAGAAACTGAGGCAGAGAGAAATGACTTGAATCCCACATCCTCTTAACCCAGATTTAACTCTCTTTCCACTCTCCCTCAGTAAGGGTGAACCCTCTGAGGCTGGAGGAAAGAAAGGGACAAGGAGCAAGAGAACTGAGAGACTAAAAGGAATAGAAAAAGCAAGCAAAACATGATGGATATCAAAATATGTTTAAAAGAATTTCACATGTTTAATCTATATGGGATTGCTTACTATTTAGGAGAGGGAGGAGTGGGGGATAGGGAGAAAACTTTGGAACACAAGGTTTTGCAAAGGTGTTTTGCATGTATTTGGGAAAATAAAATACTATTTTTAAAAAAGAAAGAGAAAGCAGAGAGAGCACATGTCTGACAACTTTTATCCTATGATTCTCACATATTATAGCATTATAAAAGATCGTTCATTATAATATCTGTCACTTCTATTGCTCCTCAAGGTTTTCAAAATGCTATTGAAATCACATGATCCTGATACCATATGAGACTTAAATATCAAGTGACTTGCCCAGGTACAAACTACTCCATATGAGAGGTAAGATTTGAACTCCTCTGTGTGACCCTGGGCAAGTCACTTGACCCCAATCGCCTCAGGGGAAAAAAAGATTTGAACTCCAAATATGGCACCTCTCCATTATTACTAGAAGGGGCTTTGCAGATTCTTTTCATTTTATGGAATTTTAGAAAAGTGAAGTGACTTACCTAGAGTTACATAGTGAGTGAGGAGCCCAGCTTAGATTTATTTCAGTTCAGTTCTTCTAACCTCAAATCAGACTTCTTTCTATCACACCAGATACTTAAAGCTTCTCTTGCAGTGGCCAAAGCAAGAATTATCAGTCCCATTTGATGACTGGAAAGAATTCCTACACCAAAATTTCCCTGAAGTGACAAATCACAATCTCTGTACGTAGTAACACAAACTCTGTGGGATTCAGACAGGTGGTGACTTGTCTTGGGTCACTCACCTCATAAGTGTCTAAGGGAAAGGGAATAAGCGTGAATATCATTGATCCTCCCTTGCCTAGGAGTCACTGTCACCTACATCATAATGGTCATCTTCATGAGGCTCAGGTGTCCCACAAGGCTAAACTCTTTCTCTGGCCATAATCTTGCACCAAAGAATTTCTCACATCTCCCAGCTCTCTGGGATCTAACTAACATAACCCCTCCACTCCAGCCAGCTCCCAGCAGACACCAAACTCATTTCTGTTCCCCCATCTGCCCACCCTTGCCATGCCCAGTTCAAAACCTCCTTCCCCTATACTCAAACCCCCAGACTCACCAAGATCTTGTCCCATCATTTACTCCTTACCTCCCTCCTCCTCTTCAATCTCTCCCTTTTTGTTGGCTTCTTCCTCTTTGCTGTTAACCTAAAGAACTGTTCCCTATACACTACTACTCTGTCCAGCTCTTTTGTCTTATCCCTTTCTCCATTTTTTCCAATCAAAACACAAAAATGGTTGTGACAAGGTGGAAGAAGTAGGTATGGACTTCTCACTATAAAGAGAAGTCCATACTTGCTTCCTCCACGTTGTCACAACCATTTTTCTCAAACCTTTATAACCATGTTTCTATCCACGTTGATCTACCCAAACTGTTTTCCTTCCAAGATCCATCACTTTCTTTCCAACTAATCCAAAAGGCATTTTCTGTCCTCATCCAGAAAGTACTTTACAGATTCTCTTCATTTTACAGAATTTCAAAGAAGTAAAGTGACTTTTCCAGGAAAACACAGTGACCTCCCATCAGCATCCTACACTGCTGATCCTCCTTTTCTCCTTGATACCTTCTCCTTCCAGAGACTTACATGAACTGATGCTGAGTGAAATGAGCAGGACCAGGAGATCATTATATACTTCAACAACAATACTATATGATGACCAGTTCTGATGGATCAGGCCATCCTCAGCAACGAGATCAACCAAATCATTTCTAATGGAGCAGTAATGAACTGAACTAGCTATGCCCAGAAAAAGAACTCTGGGAGATGACTAAAAACCATTACATTGAATTCCCAATTCCTATATTTATGCCCACCTGCATTTTTGATTTCCTTCACAAGCTAATTGTACAATATTTCAGAGTCTGATTCTTTTTCTACAGCAAAATAACGTTTTGGTCATGTATACTTATTGTGTATCTAATTTATATTTTAATATATTTAACATCTACTGGTCATCCTGCCATCTAGGGGAGGGGGGGGGTAAGAGGTGAAAAATTGGAACAAGAGGTTTGGCAATTGTTAATGCTGTAAAGTTACCCATGTATATATCCTGTAAATAAAAGGCTATTAAATAAAAAAAAATAAAAAGATACCTTCTCCTTCCTTGGTTTCTATGACACTGAATTCTCTTGGTTAGAGACCTGTCTTTCTAATTGTTCTTTCTATGTTTCTTCTGCTGGGTCCTCTTCTCCTTTCTGATCATAAAATGTGGATTATTATTCCCTTCTCCTTCAGGCTCTGGCTCCCCTTCTCCATACTCTCCATTTTTGTGCCCTGTGCATTCAGGAAGCTCTTCCCTCATTCCTGGGGTTTAAACCTAATGAGGATCTTTGGAGTAGAGAGAGGAAAAGGACATGAGAAATATGGCAGAGGGAGAAGAAATAAGATTTGGCAACTGAATATCTATATGAGGGAAGGGGAATATGTTGAGGATGATACCATGGTTGCAAAATGGGTGATTTGAGGGGTGGAATTGCTCTAGAAAGAATTAAGGAAGTATAGAAAGAGATGGGCTTGCCATCTAGGGGAGGGGATAGAGGGGAGGGAAGGGAAAAGTTGTAACATAAGTGATTGCAAGGGATAATGTTGAAAAATTACCCATGCATATGTTCTGTCAATAAAAAGCTATAGTAATAATAAAAAAGAAACTCCCTCCGCCAAAAAAAGAAAGAGATGAACTGAGTGCATTTGGGGAGCATTGAATAATGATAATGAGTTCTGTTATAAACATGATAAATTTTACATGTTTATGGAAATCTAGTTTGAAATATCCAATAGTTAAGTTAGGAGGAAGACTAAAGCCAAATATAAAGATATGGGAGTTATTGGAATAGTGATAGTATTTAAATAAAATAAAATTTAAATTTAAATTCTGGATGTATTTAAATATTGAAATTTCAGGAAGGGGTGCTTAAATAGCCAAATGAGAGTACAGAAAGAAAGGAGATAATGACTGGAAATAGGATGCTGGACAGTCAGACAGAAAGGAAAGGAGAAAAGAGGGTGGTCAGCTGTATCAAGAGCTCCTTGTAGCTCAATGAGAATGAGAATGAAAAAAGGCCATCAGATTTGGTAATTCAGCTCACATTTCAACTCCAAAACTTCAATTTAGCAAGTATTTAGTAAGCATGTACTTTTTTTAGGTTAAACATGTATAATTATTTTAAACATTTTCATATTTGTCATGCCGACTAAGGAAAATCAAATCAAAAGGAAAAAACCCAAGAAAGAACAAAAACAACAAAAGGAGATAATACTTTCATGCATATTATATGCAATTCTTTTAAACGTATTTTCATATTCATCATGCTGCACACGAAAAATCAGATTAATAGAAGAAAAACCCAAGAAGGAAAAAAAACAAGCAAACAATAACAACAAAGAAAAAATATTATGCTTTGATCCATATTCGGTCTCCATAGTTCTCTCTCTGGATACAGATGGCTTTTTCTATTGGAATTGCCTTGAATTATCTCATTGTTGAAAAGAGTCCCATCCATCAGAATTGATCATCATATAATCTTGTTGCTGTGTTCTCTTGATTCTGCTCATTTCACTTAGCATCAGTTCATAGAAGTCTCACTAGGTCTTTCTGAAATCAGCTGCTCATTTCTTATAGAGCAATAATATTCCATAACATTCATTTATCCTAACTTAATCATTCTCCAACTGATGGGCATACACTCAATTTCCAGTTCCTTACTATTACAAAAAGGGCTGCTACAAATTTTTGCACATGTGGGTCCTTTTCCTTCTTTTATGATCTCTTTGAGATACAGACTCAGTAGAAACAGTGCTGGATCAAAGATTAGCATGTACTTTCTTTGGCCACTGTGCTCTAAGTCAGGAATATCAAGATGAAAAATGCCCTCAAGTTGCTTATAATCTTGCAGAAGGACCAGATTGCATGGATAAGTGTAGAGTAGAATGTGGCAAATGCATAGAGAAGGTCAGAGTGATATGAGAAAGGACCACTTCCAACTGGACTGATTAAAGTTTTTTTGAAAGTGAGACTTGAACTTTAATTGGTCATTCTCATCCTCATTGACTTGGATGGAGCTTTTCCCCTCTCAGTATTCTCTCCCATCTAGATTTTCATGGCACGGATCTTTCTCTTGCTCTTCCTACATTTCTAACTGTTCTTTTGCTGTATCTTCATCCTTGACTTGGTCATTAACTGCAGGTATCCCCTAGGACATCCCCTGGGCCATCTTCTTTACACTTTCACTCAGTGGTCTCATGAATGGGGTTGATTTCTTTAGTTATCCCTTTATGATACCCATAGGAAACTAGGATGATAATCCAGATGGGGATGGAGAAGCAGCAGCAGTCACAGTGAACTCAACATTGCTGGTGGCGAGAGCAAAGGTAATCCTTCTGGAGATGATCATGACCATGCTGACGGCATCGTCACTGATGGGAAGCCGTAATACTGGTAATAGTGATGGTGTCCATGCTGGCAATAATGGGACATTGATTGATTGTGATGGTGATTGAGACAGCAGTATGATGTGAAGAATTGGGGCAAGGATACTTAGTCTCCATCCATTTTCTGGATCCCTTCTTCTCCCTAGACTGTAATAGCTGTGTAAGACACACACCTTTTGCATGGAATTTCTGTTGCTTGAACAAAGCCCTCCTATGAACTGCAACCAAAAGGAATTAGGAGGGAGAGTTAAAAATGGAGTATCTAATTTTCTCTCCCCAGGAATAGCCCCCAGGTGTCCTGTTCTAATATCTACATGTATATTTATAAATCCATCCAAGGGGGTGATTAAATCTATCTGGGGACACCCATCCAGCCCCCCTTGGTAATTAAGCAAGCGGCTCTATTGACGTTTGTTTGTCAGTTCCAATCCATCCAACCCACAGGCCACAGCTCCTACCCCTTGGGTGTGAAAGGAAAACAGATCTGCTTTGGGCACCCCAAACCACACCAGGAACAAAAAACACAAACTCACACGTATGCAGGCGCACAGAGACGCACTCATGCAGACCCAGAGGGAGCCCGGGCTACTCCATGGAAACACGGGGCAATGAGCAAGCACACAGCTCATGTCCCATACATGTTAGACACATGCAGCAGACATCCTGTGTCACACACCCAGCTGTGAAAATTAGTGATCCACCAAGGAAGGGAAGTGCATTGCAGTGATCAGCATCTGGGACCGAAGTTGGAGTCAAGGACACTGGGCAAGGGGTCTCCCTAGGTCTTCCTCTGTAAAGAAGGGGTGACCAATAAAGTTCCCCCACACACACATACGGGCAGTACAGGATGGTGACAAAAATGCTCAGTCTGTGGGCATGTAACCCAGATTCCAGTCCTGCCTTTAGTTCTTGTTTCTCGCATCAGAGGAGGACAATTTTAGAGCTGGAAGGGACCCCCAAGTCCAACCACTCATTTTGCAGATGGGGAAACTGAGGTTTGGGGATAGAAGTAATTTATCCAAGTTCAACAACTAAGTGATGCTGGGTCAGAAGTCAAGAAGGTATGAGTTCAAATACAGTTTTGGATATTTTCTAGCTCAGTAGTCCTAGTCAAGTCAACCTAACCTCAACTTATTGTTAATGTAAGAATAAAATTAGATGATATTTACACAATGTCTGGTACATAGTAAGCACAATATAAATGCTAGCTATTTATTATCATTGTTGGAGTTGTTTTAGGAATTTAGTTTTCAATCATGTCTGACTCTGTGATCCTTTTTGAAGGGAGCAGCTTTTTTTTTTGGCAAAGATACTGGAGTGATTGGCCATATCCTTCTACAGCTCATTTTACAGAGGAGGAAACTGAGACAAATAGAGTTAAGTGACTTGCCCAGAGTCACACAGTTTGTAAGTGTCTGAGGTTGGATTTGAACTCATGAGGATGAGTATTCCTGACTCCAGACTCTGTGCACTATGGCATGTCTTTTGAAAGAAAGAAAGAAAGAAAAAAAAGAAAGAAAGAAAGAATCTGATTTATAGATAGGTGGGTACCTGGCACACAGTAGGTGCTTAAACAATGTTTGTCAGTTGATTGATCAAAAATATGATAGTTTGGGGATAAGTCCCCAAACATGTGACCTAATGTAAAGAATTGGGAGTCAAGGAACTATATTTGAATCCAAGATCTGCCAGTTACTGTGTGTCTCCAGCAAATCATTTCATCTCTCAGAAACTGTTTTCTCATCTGCAAAATAGGTCTTATAATCCTTGTACTGCTTACTTCATAAGGTTGTTAACAGTAAACTGTTTTTAAAAACTGGAAAAATGTGATCAATAAGGAAAAGAAGGAGGAAGGGAGATACAAAATGTCATGAAATCAGATCTCTCAGTTATAATTAAGTATCAATAAATATAATTAAGAATGCAATCTGTAAGGGATAAGTTTGGGACTGGAGCTGAATACAGGTTAAAATGAAAGGAGACAAATTGATACAGTGGTACCTGGTGGTCTCATCTCAGGGTCACTAGCTCATTTTATCCCAGGCCCTCAGAGCTAAAAGGTACATCAAGAGTACTTCATCCAACTGGGACCTAAGCAAGAATTCTTCCAGATTCTCAACTAGTGTTCGTACATTCATTGCTTAAATAAATCCAGAGATCTCATTGCACTCTCTAATTCTTGAAAATTCCACTCCACCACTCCCATCTCCAACATGACCTGAAATCTGGCTCTCTGCAAATCAGAATTATAGATTTTGGAATTAGAAGGGACTTTAGAGTCTTTCCCCTCTATATCCTTTTGTTTGTCTATGTCCTCTTGCATCTCTTTGTCTGTTTCTGTTCCCATCTCTGTCCCTGTGACATACACTCTCAGCTTCTATTTCCATGCTGCATGTTCTCTCTCTCTCTCTCTCTCTCTCTCTCTCTCTCTCTCTCTCTCTCTCTCTCTCTCTCTTTCTCTCTGTGTCTCCTTCCCTCCATATCTCTCTCTCTCTCTCTCTCTCTCTCTCTCTCTCTCTCTCTCTCTGTCTCTCTCTGTATCTCTGTCTCTGTCTCTGTCTCTCTCTCTCTCTGTCTCTCTTTCTTTGTGTTTGTGATGGTCATGTACAAACTTCCATCTACTTTTGACTTTCTCTGGTTCAATATTCATTTGATTCTACTTCAATTGCTGTCTCTCTACTTTCATACACTTTTATAATAGCTTTTTATTCAAAATAGATGTAAAGATAATTTTCAACATTTACCCCTGCAAAACCTTGTATTCCAAAATTTTCTCCCTCTCTTCTCTCCCTAGACAGCAAGTAATCCAATGTATGTTAAACATGTGCAATCCTTCTATATATATTTCCATATTTATCATGCTGCACAAGAAAAATCAGATCAAAAAGGGGAAAAAGAAGAAAGAAAAAGAAGCAAGTAGACAACAATAAAAAGATGAAAACACTATGTTGTGACCCACATTCAGTCCCTATAGTCCTTTCTCTGGATGCAGATGGCTCTCTCCATCACAAATCTATTGGAATTAATGGAGCAGTAATGAACTGAACCAGCTACGCCCAGAGAAAGAACTCTGGGTGATGACTAAAAACCATTACATTGAATTCCCAATCCCTATATTTATGTCCACCTGCATTTTTGATTTCCTTCACAAGCTAATTGTACAATATTTCAGAGTCTGATTCTTTTTGTACAGCAAAATAACGGTTTGGTCATGTATACTTACTGTGTATCTAATTTATATTTTAATATATTTAACATCTACTGGTCATCCTGCCATCTGGGGGAGGGGGTGGGGGGTAAGAGATGAAAAATTGGAACAAGAGGTTTGGCATTTGTTAATGCTGTAAAGTTACCCATGCATATAACCTGTAAATAAAAGGCTATTAAATAAAAAAAAAAAAACTATTGGAATTGACCTGAATCACCTTATTGTTTAAACAAACCAAATTCATCAGAATTTATCATTGTATAATCTTGTTGCTGTGTACAATGTTCTCTTGGTTCTACTCACTTCACTTAACATCAGTTCATAAAAGTCTCTTCAGGTCTTTCTGAAATTATCATGCTGACTGTTTCTTATATAATAATAATATTCCATAACATTCATATACCATAACTTATTCAGCCATTCCCCATCAGTTGCTACAAACATTTTTACAGATTTCATACCTTTTCTATATTCTACCTTGTGTTCTATTCAACCCTGAAATCAATTGTTTGGTAATGGAGGCAATATGATGCCTTATTAAATTTGCACAAAGTCAGTAGGAGCAACCAATAAGGAAAAGAATTAAGATTCAGAAAAATCTGAACTGACCGTAATAATGAGCTGGACAAAGCAGAACTTATAAACTCTAACTTTTCTTTCCTCTCTTCCATCAAGAAGAAAACCCATCAAACCAGAAAAGGACAAAAGAGACATCATTAAAAAGGAACAGGAGAGGATAGAGTGCAGATAGTAGGCCAAAGCCCAGTTGAACTTTTCCAACATTCTCTTCCAAACAATTTCAAAATAACTTAACTTGGGAAGGGAGAGCCAAACAAGAGTCAGGATGAGACTTTTTAAAAGAGGTACAAAAGGCTCACTAAATAAAGTGATTCTTTAAAAATTAGAATTCGGTGAGTAAAAGCTAATGACTACAAGAGGTATCAAAAATAACAAAACAAAGTCAAAGGAATGAAAAAGAAGAAGAAAAAAGAAGAAATATTTTATCTGACCTAAAAATAAAAGAGAGATAATTTGATAATTACTACACTATCTAAAAGCCATGATCAAAAAGAGCCTAAATATCCTATTTCAAGAAAGTATTAAAGAAAACTGCCCCACTATCCTAGATGAAACTGAAAAATTACAGATTGAAAGAGATCCCAAAAGAAAAACTTGTAGTAATATTACAGCCAAGTTCTAAAGCTCCCAGATTAAAAAGAAAGCTTTGCAATTATCCAGAAAGAAACAATTTAAATATTGTGGAGCTAGAGTTAGAATCACACAAGATTTAGTAGCTTCCATATTAAAGAAGGAGAGGGCTTAGAATATGATATTCCGGAAGGCAAAGGAGCTAGGATTACAACTGAAAATAATTTAGCAAAGCTAAGCATAATCCTTCATGGGGAAAATGGGTATTTAATGAAATAGAAGGCTTTCAAGTACTTCTGATGAAAAGACAAGAACTAAATAGAAAATATGACATTCAAACAGAAGATTCAAAAGAAGCATTAAAAGATAAACATGACAAAGAAATCATAAGAGTTAAACCTAATTAAGTTAAACTTATTTACACACATTCTGATATGAAAAGATGTTACATGTAATTCCGAGTCTTATCATTATTAGAGCAGTTAAGTCTACATAATCAGAGGACATGGGTGTGAGTTGACTATGTTGAGAACAAGAAGAAAAAGAAGAAGAAGAAGAAGAAGAAAGAGGAGGAGGAGAAGAAAAGAAGAAGAAGAAGAAAGAGGAGGAGGAGGAGAAGAAGAAGAAGAAGAAGAAAAAGAAGAAGAAGAAGAAGAAGAAAGAAAGAAAGAAAGAAAGAAAGAAAGAAAGAAAGAAAGAAAGAAAAAGAAAGAAAGAAAGAAAGAAAGAAAGAAAGAAAAAGAAAGAAAGAAAGAAAGAAAGAAAGAAAGAAAGAAAGAAAGAAAAAGAAAGAAAGAAAAAAGAAAGAAAGAAGAAAGAAAGAAAGAAAGAAAAAGAAAGAAAGAAAGAAAGAAAGAAAGAAAGAAAGAAAGAAAGAAAGAAAGAAAGAAAGAAAGAAAAAGAAGGGGGAAGGAAGAAGAAAGTAGGATGCACTAAGAAAAGAAGAAATTTTTTCTTACATAAAAAAGAACTGCAAGGAAGAACTTTTATAGTGAAGGGTGAAATGGGGGGAAGGGAGGTTGACAATGCTTGAAATTCAGTCTCATCATAATTGATTCATAGAGGAAAAATACACATGCATGTGTGTGTACACAAACCTCACACACACACACACACACACACACGCACATTCAATTGGGTAAATAAATCTATCTTATGCAACAGATTAATTGGAAGGGAAGGAAATAAAAGAAAGGGGGAGAGAAAGTGACAAGAAGGCAAATTAAGGGAGTCAGTGGATAGAAGCAAAACAGACTTTTGAAAATGAACATTATAAAAAAAGAGAGAAAAGGATAAACAGAAGAAAATAGGATGCAGGAAAATAGTAATCAATAGAAAGTGAATGGGAGGAGCTCATTCACAAAACACAAGTGAATAGCACAATGAATTAAAAAACAGAATCCAACAATGTGTTATTTATGAGAGACACACTTGACACATATACAGAGTTAAAATAAGGCAATGGAGTAAAATCTATTATGATTCAGCTTATGCAAGAAAAAGAGGGGTAGCAATCATGATTTCCAGCAAGATAAAAGCAAAAATAGATTATTTAAAAGAGATAATCAGCAAAACTACATTTTGATAAAAGGTACCATAGACAATGAAGAAATATGAAAATTTTCACAGCAAATTTTTCAGATAAAGGCCTCTTTTCTCAAATACGTAAGGAACAGAGTCAATTTTATAACAATAAAAATCATCCCCCAATTAATAAATAGTCAAGGGATATAAATCAGCAATTTTTAGAAGAAAACATCAAAGTTACCTATAGTCATATGAAAAAGAATGTTCTAAAATGCAATTGATTAAAAAAATAAATAGAAATAACTGAGGTACCACCCCTCATTGATCAAAAATTATGAATGCTGGAAAGGATAAGGTAAAAAAAAGATACACTAATGAACTATTGGTAGAGTTGTGAATTGATCCAACTATTTAGAAAACAATTTGGAACTATGTCCGAAGGGTTATAAAATTGTGCCTTCCCTTTGACCCATCACTACTAGGTCTGTACCCCAAAGAAATCAAAGGAAAAAAAGGGCCTATATATTCATAGCAGGTCTTTTTGTGGTGGCAAAGAATGGGAAATTGGGAGATAATTACCAACTGAGAAATGGTTAAACAAGTTGTGGCACATGATTTTGATGGAGTAAGAAATGATGAGGACCAATTTCAGAAGAAAACATAGCAAAACTATATGAACTGATGCAAAGTATAGTGAGTAGAACCAGGAGATCATTGTCCATAAAACAGTAATATTGTAATGATGATCAATTGTGAAAGGCTACTTTGATCAATAAAATGATCCAAGGAAATTCCAAACAACTAGTGATGAAAATTGCTATATATCTCTAGAAAAAGAATTGATTTACTCTGAGTGCAAACTGAATTATGCTTCTTATGTTTTCTAATTTTCTTTCCTTTTTGACATGATAGGGCTAAAATAGGATTATATTTTGCATGATTATACATGTCCAATTAGTACATTGTTTGCCTTTTCAACATGGAAAGGAGAGAATTTAGAAATCAAAAATTTTTAATGTTAAAAATTAATAAATAACATTTTAAAAAAAGATCCAGAAACAAAAGGAAGGAAAGGGGAACAAGGTTTCAAGATAGGAGAGAAAACCATAAAAGAATAGCCTGTGGGTCTAAATGAGCTCATCTCCAAATCTGGATGAATAAATAATAGGGTTAGCTCATAATTTGAAAGTGCTTTCTGGGCTACAAAGTACTTTCCTCACAACCTTGTAGTTATAAGAGACAGGTCTTAGTCTCTAGTCAGAGTTAGGTCTTGGGCTGTGATAAGGAGACTTTTGACAAAAGTCTGTTTTTCTATTGTTGTAAACAAACTAGAGAAATGTGAGCAATTGCTTGGATTCAGTATTAACTAAATGGTCAGACTAGCAGGCATTAATAGTTCCTAAATGAGATGTATAATCATTCAAAAGAATTTGGCCTAATTATCCATGCAGGGAAAAACAAGTGGGTGAAGAATGCTAGTAGCCCAAACTCCGGTGGATGGATAGTTTGTCCCTCAGGACGTCTTTCTTGGGAAATGAACAGTTAGCTCAACCCAGAGTTGAACAGGAGAGGAGAATGGCTGTATTGTATTTGGGAAATTGAGAATGATGGATGGACAGTGTATGTGCTCTACTGGGACCCTTAATTGAAGATATCAGAAGAAAAGTCCCCAGCATGTTGAGTCAGCTCTGTGTGCTAGATTTCTGATGAGACGTGAATAATAATCATATAGAATAAAGATAGAATGTGATCAGCACCTGTGAAGACAATACCAACATCAGGAAGATCGCAGCCCTATCAAGGGTTTGTGACTTGGCTGTGGAGTCAGTTAGGAAGCACGGTTAACATGTTGAATGACAGAGTCTGGACCCAGTAATAATAATTAATATAATCATCATCATAATCTCGAAAGGTTACATTATTGGGCTGGCTCTAGCATAACAAAATGTAGTAGAGTTAAACGCAAAGGTCTTGTGCTTGGATTCAAAGAATCAACATTATGAAGATAAAATGGAGGTGGGAATTGGGGTGAGGAAAAATGATGGGAATTATAGTTCCCTTGATTAAGGCTTGGGAGGCTTATAGACTGTAAGCCCCTGTGAGTCAAAAATGTGATGTATCAGTCAAAAAAGTTAAAAATCTTAGGCTGCATCAATTGAGTCACAGCAGTGTTAGGTTCGGTTCTGGATGCTACATTTTAGAAAGGATGTTGGTTAGCTAGACAGCCTCGGGAGGAGGATGAGCAAGAGGCAAAGAAACTACAGATTTACTCATTTTCTTATCTTGAGCAAACCACCTCAATTCTTGAGGCTTCTTTTCCCACCTGGGAAATGGGCATGTTATCTCACCTGCCTGGAGGAAGGGGGCTAGGTCTTGGGGTCTTCATCTCCAGTTCTATGTGATGGAGTTGGAACCTGCAGCTTTGGCCTTGGCAGGCGGAAAACACAAACCGCTGGCTTTAACAGGCTCCCAGGGATCCTGAGGTCAGAGCAGCTGAGTCTGTCGAACCTTATATGGGCCCGGGAGTAAAAGCTTGTTATCAGCCCAGAGACTCTTCTCCCAGACTCCCGCGTCTGGGAAAATGGGATCGGAAATCTCCCAACAGTTTCTTTTCCCATGAGATCCCTGGGCCCTGACCCAGCCTTTATCTAGTCCCAGCAGGGCTGTGCCAAGAACAATAGGGACAGGACAGAAGGTCCATTCTAGGACAGCCAGCAGCACTAGGGAGCAAGAGCAACTCCCCCTCCAACCCCGACTCAGTCACACTGACTGACCCTAAGCCTCAGTTTCCATCCCCTGTAAAATGGACCTGATGGTCAGGGAAAGGATGTTCCATCAATGATCTGTGGGAATTTTAGTCATTCCATAGATCTGGATAAGGTCACCCCCAGAATTTGGATTCAACTCTGAAAGTGAAATTAAAAATCACCATAGAATGTAAGAGATTAGTTCCCTGCCCAGTTCTGGTACCCTGCCCCACAAAGAAGGTGTTATAAGCGTATTGCTGATCAGAAAGACCAACATGGTTCCTGAATCTCAGCCAAGGGAGGTCAAGTTCACTTTAACAAGAATCATTTCTTTTTTCTTCTGCTATTTCTTTGATTTTATCAGTGATCCTGGGCTCTGATAAAGGCCATCCTCTACCAATACAAAACCATCCACATCTTTTTTATTGAAGGAAAAGCTAGGTACGATAGAACTTTGGAGAAAATTGAATGGAGACAGAAAAGATTATACTTTTTTCTCAGTGGTTCATGGAACTTATATAAAAATTGCCCATGTATCGGAGCATAAAAAGCTCAAAATCAAATGCAGAAATAGTAAGTGCATTTTTTTCAGACCATGATGCAATAAAAATTACATGCAATAAAAAGCCATCCATTTTAAAGTTGCATTGGAGATATTTGGAGATCCAGCGGCTTGCCAAGGAGCAAGCAGTATGTGTCAAAGTGGCCCTGCTTCTAAGGTTAGTTCTCTCTCTGCCACTTCATGTGGACTCTCATTATTATGCCCAAGATCTTTATTTATCACCATCATCTTTTTCAATGAGGTTCAGATAGAAACTGTCTCAGAACAAGTAAACTTGCTATTTATATATATAATGTGCTATGACCCCAGGAGTTTTGAGTTGTAGTCAACTTGATATGAGGGTAAACCATCCCGGGCCAAAGAAAAGAAGCCATTGAAAGCTTCTCTCCTGATCACTAGGAGGACTGAACCCATGAGTGATCACTATGCTCCCCAGCCTGGGTAAGATAGGAAGACTCAGTCTCAAAAAAAATTTTTTTAATATGTTATAAAATATATATACATATATATGTATAGATATACATATGGGGCTGTATAGAGAGACAATATTTATTTAAAAACTATAGATTATTGCACAAGGAGATAAAATAATTGATTTTGTAGCTAAATAAAAATAATAGGCAGTTAGGTGACTCAATGGACAAAACTCTAGAACTGAAGTCAGAAAGACTTTAAAGTCTGCCTAAGACACTGATTAGCTGTGCGGCCCAGGTCTTGAGTCTCTGTCTCTCACATTCATAAAGTGAGAATACTTATATATCCACCTTCCAGGTTGTTGTGAGAATAAAGTTTAATAATATTTGTAAAGTACTTTGTAAACCTTAAAGTGCTCTATCAATGATAATGATGATGATGATGATAAAAGCTTATTTTCCTCTAGTTCATCAAAAACCACTTTGGTACAATTCCAGTTAGACAGGAATGACATATTCCTCATTCTGTCTCCATAAGATTTTTTATCTCTGCGATTGTCATAATCATCATTACTATTCTTTCATTCTTCTCATCTTTTTGGATGGAATGCAAACACAAATGGACAAAAGATTATTTGCTCTCTTGCATTATTCTTTTATTCTTAATGTGCTAAGCAATGTTGTTTTGATAGACAAAATTATTGCCTTTGGTAACTGAATGAGCATTGGGGTGCAAGCTAAAGTCCCTGAAAGCATCTTTGGGGCAACTCCAGCAGCAGACAGGGGGATGCCAAGGATTAAATGTCCTTCTTCCTGTTCTGGCGTGGTTTGAATTTCTTCTGTGAAGTCTCTAAATTTGGAAAGCTCATTATTCCACATCACTTGTAGATGATGACTTTTTTGTATGGCAAAATCTATTAAGATCATTTTCCTTAAGTTTTTATATATCGATGGCATGAGTCCAAGAGATTGTGGGCAACAATTCATTCTGTGATGATAGTCCAGTTCCAGTATAATTTATGGGTTGATTTCTCAGGATAATACTAATAAATAGCTAAGATTTATATAACACTTAAAGGTTTACAAAGCATTTTACACATATTATTTCATATGCTGGGCTTGTATTTGCAGTGTGGGGATTGGCTGCCTGTTAGTTTACAAAGACTAGTGAGCTTCAAGTGTATAATTAAGCCCATCTGATCAGGTCTTTTTAGGTATGCTAAAAATTTTCAGCTTATGCTGATAATGTGATACACGGTTTTCATTAATAGAATATTGGGGTCTGCTAGCTTACTGTGTGACTCTGGGCAAGTCACTTAAACCTATTTGCCTCAGTTTCCCCATCTGTAAAATGAGGTGGAGAAGGACATGGCAAATCACTCCAGTAACTTTGCCAAGTAAACTTCAAATGGGATTATGAAGATTCAAACACAACTAAAAATGACTGAAGAACTGAAATCTCATCTATTTCATAGACTTCATTAAGAAATAGCTTCCAACTATATTAGACAAATCCTAACCACTTGGCTTTTACTTTCAATTTTTGGTTAAGGGTATCATGACTTTCTGATATATTTTCTGGATTCCATTACACGTTTCCTTTTTGTTGTTGTTGCCTATTATCAAATGATATGTTCAAATTGTCTGCTGAATATACAGCCTAGATAGTAATATAATATTCCAAAGTCTTTCTACAAGTCTTTAAAGTTTTCTTCGTGGCATGATGATATTTGAGCCTGTACATTCTGCCCAGGAGGAATGATTGTAATCCCTATTCCTACGGAGGCTAAGGCAGATGGAACCCTTGAGTTTGAGAACTTCTAGTAGCATTTAGGTTAATCTATGTCTACACTGTCTTGCACCAATATGGTGGGCTCCTTGGAAAGTTAGAACATACCAACTCTACATAGGGAGAAGTGAAGCAATCATCCTCAGAAATAGAGCAGGTCAAAACTCTTAGTTTCAATCAGTGTTGTTGATAAGAAACATACCTGAAGCAGAGAGTCACACATAGAATAAAGGTAAGGGACTAGAGCTTAATCTTTTATGCTTCAACTGAAGTAATCAATTAACGGGGCTTGTAAAGCTTAGTTGAAATAGGAAGACCTGTGAGAAAAAAAAAATTCCTACCTAGCTCAAATATCACTTTTTTTCCTGTGATCCTTAATGTTATTATTGTTAAATAATAGTAACTGCTATTTCACTTATAGTCAAAAACACCCAAGTTTAGATCCTGTCTCAGACACTTACTAGACACATAACTCTAAGTAATTCACTTAATATATATAGCCTCAGTTTCATTCTCTGCAGAATGGGAATAATAACACTTCACAGGGTTATTGAGGAAATCAAATGAAATGATATATTTTATATTATGTATCTTTTATATATTTATAGAAATATATAATTTATTTTCATTTTATCTATATACTTATTTTTCTATATCTTATTTATAGAAATATTTTATTTATATGTTATAGATTCATGTACTATTTATATATTTATAAACCCTAAAGTACCATATAAACACTCCTTGCTATTTCTATATGCTTTAAGATTTACAAAGCATCTTGCTCAAGTATGTCCTTTGAGATGAGGAATAGAAATATAGATGAAGAAATGGGGAGATAACTAGGTCATACAGTTATTAGTGAGCTGAGATCCCTTTAAGATATAACCACCTGAGAAGTGTTTTCTCCCTCCTCAAACCTTCCTGGACCATTTTGTCTGGTTCTCCACTTAATCCTTAATTACCCCCTACCTTAGGGTGACTTATTTACAGGATTGTGCAAACCAACCCAAACTGGCTACAAAAAAGTCAATGATTTAATTTTCTGTGGGAGCATTTACACTTAGAAATCAGCAAGCAACAAGGGTTGGGCTTGTTAATTGTTTTCTAGATTATCTAGACCAGAAAGTGATGGAGAAAATATTCATACTGTAGACTGAAGAAGAGGATATATAGTAGATACATTTTTTCAGAGCTTGTTAAAAATTCACTAATATAAAAAATACACTCATGCTTATTTGTGTTCTAATTACCATAAAAGATATGGCTTCCCCCAAGGGAAAAATAAAAGAGATCCTTAATGCTCAATTGGAATCAGGTCAGATACAGGTAGCTTATATGTCAGCAGGAAGCAAAATTAAGTGAAGAAGAATCACAGCATACATGAACAGAACATGGCAAGGAAGATTCAGCAACTTAATTTATAACTATGGTTACAAACTCCTTGAGACATAAAACAGTTTTCAAGGCCACTAATTGCCCTTTTAACATTTTACCTTGACTTGATCAGTTCCTAATACTAACCTGCCAGAGAAATAAATGACAAAGTTTGGCCAGATTTCTTTCCAGTAGCATCCTCCTAGCCACATGCTACCACCAGTCAGCTGCCATGAGTGCCATGTTGGCAGATTCTATTATCACCATTGTGTCAGGAAATAATGCTACAACTGCAGCTTCAGATTTCCAGATGGTTTAAAACTCACCAAATCACCTGTTCCTTGAGCAAAGGAAATTCAAAAGAGAAGCAAAGGTAGCCAGCTTTGATGACCCAGCCAGACTTGGGTCATCATGTCTCTGTAAAAAATACAATACTCCACCATCCCTCTGGTGACCCAAATTGGACAAGAAGTGGTCCACGAAGCTCCAAGAAATGTATTGTCTTTTTTTAAAATAGTAATTTTTCCCAATTACATGGATCTGGATCATGGAGATCAAATTTTTTGTTTCATTCTGCTCTTCTCGTTATAAAAGCTTGAATCCTATTTCACGGAATGACCATTTTCCCCTCTTGAAGTATTATGCTTAATTCCACCTGGTAGGTAATTCTTGGTTGCTGTTCTAACTCTTTTGCCTTCCAGAATGTCATGTTTCATGACCTCTAATCCTTTAATGTTGCAGCTGTTATTTTTTTTTTATTATAGTAACTTTTTATTGACAGAATCCATGCCAGGATAATTTTTTTTTACAACATTATCCCTTGCACTTACTTCTGTTCCGATTTTTCCCTCCCACCCTCCACCCCCTCCCCTAGATGGCAAGCAGTCCTATATATGTTGAATATGTCCTAGTATATCCTAGAAACAATGTATGTGTGCAGATCCAAACAGTTTTCTTGTTGCACAGGGAGAATTGGATTCAGAAGGTAAAAATAACCCGGGAAGAAAAACAAAAATGCAAACAATTTACATTCATTTCCCAGTGTTTTTCCTTTGGGTGTAGCTGCTTCTGTCCATCATTGATCAATTGAAACTGAATTAGGTCTCTTTGTCAAAGAAATCCACTTCCATCAGATTACATCTTCATACAGTATCGTTGTTGACGTATATAATGATCTCTTAGTTCTGCTCATTTCACTTAGCATCAGTTCATGTAATTCTCTCCAAGCCTCTCTGTATTCATCCTGCTGATCATTTCTTACAGAACAATAATATTCCATTACATTCATATACCACAATTTACCCAACCATTCTCCAATTGATGGGCATCCACTCAGTTTCCAGCTTCTAGCCACTACAAACAGGGCTGCCACAAACATTTTGGCACATACTGGTCCCTTTCCCTTCTTTAGTATCTCCTTGGGGTATAAGCCCAGTAGAAACACTGCTGATTCAAAGGGTATGCACAGTTTCATAATGTTGCAGCTGTTAAATCCTTATTGTGGATCCTCAATGTGTGAACAATTTCTTTCTGGACACTTGCAGTATTTTTTCCTTAACCTGATAGTTTTGAAATTTGGCAGGATTGTTCCTTGAAGTTTTTATCTTGGGATTTCTTTCCTGTAATGCTTGATAGATTCTTTCAATACCATTTTTACCCTCTGTAAATCAGAGCAGTTTTCCTTGATAATTTCTTGAAAGTTGTTATCCAGGTCCCTCCTTTTAATTATGGCTTTCAGGTGACAATGTTTCTCCTAGATCTATTTTCCAGGTCAGTTACTTTTCTAATGAGGTGTTTTATATTTCTTTTCTTTTTTCATCCTTTTGAATTTGTTTTATTGAGTATTGATATCTCATAGAGTCATAAGCTTCTATTTATCCAATTCTCACTTTTTAAGGAGCTCTTTTCCTCAGCTTTTGTACTTTCTTTTTCATTTGGCCAATTCTACTTTCTAATTAGTTGGGTTTTTTCTCCAAACTGTTGAATCTTTTTTCATAAATTTCTTGCATCACTCTCATTTCTCTTTCTAATTTTTCTTCTACCTCTATTTTTAGGTAGATTTTAAAGCTCTTTTTTGAGCTTTTCCATGAGTTCTTTCTGGGTTTTAGACCACTTCCTGTTCTTCTTTGGGGTTTTTCCCATAGGCATTCTGACACTGTCTTCTTCTTTGATTGAGTCTTAGTCTTTCCTGTCACCATAATAACTTTCTGAGGTCAGATTCTTTTTTGTTGTTGTTGATTTTTACTCATCCTCTTTGGGGCTTTTTCCTTTCTTTTAAATTTGAGCTCGCTCCTGGAGTGGAAGGAGCATTGTCTCAGGCTTCTTGTGCCAAGGGCTGCCAGTCCTGGCTGTTTACTGATGCTGCACTGATGTTGCCCTAAGACTCCTGTGGGGTGCTTGTATCTAGTGCTTCATTGAGCCGATAGGGTGGGGGTGGCTGGCCCTGCTATGGCCATAGAGATCAGGCAGTTTACCTGAGCTGAGCCCTGATCCTAGTCCTGGGGCCTGACTTTTGCCCCAGCCTACGCTGAAGCATGTGTGGGTCTGTCAGCTGGGAGACTACCTTTTTGCTAAGGCATTTTTTGGGTTGGTATCTACCTGTTTGCCTGGGGCTATGACTAATCACATGGAGGTCTTGCTGCTGGAGATTGCCTGTTTTCCAGGATCTTCGAGGATTCTCAGAGCTACCTGTTCCTCTACCTAAGCTGAGACACTGGTGCTGGTGTTTGCCTGCTCCACTGCACTGGGGCTCAGGATCTTTCACTGGTTTGCTGAGGTGAGCCTTGCTGGGTCACTTCCTGTCCTAATCTGCATTCCCCTTTTATCTGAGTGAAACAGACCTTTCCTGTAAATATTCCAAATTTCTTGCATTAAAAGATTGTTTCACCCTGGTATTTTTGCTGGTTCTGTTATCCCAGGCTTTGTTTTGGGGTGCTATTTTATGGTTATTTGTAGGTGAATATGAGAGAGTTATAGTGATTTAGTGATTGCTCCACCTCTTGACTCCTAGAAGTCTCCAAATTTTATTTCCCCAGAAATTTCTAACACTTAATTTCCACATAGGTATAAGCCCTAGAACCATTATTTCATTAGTATAAGGAATTCCCAGGTGAGAAAACTACTTTTACCAATGTACACCTTTAGAAAGTCACCTAGAATAGAGGTATTCAAATGCGACCCATGCTAGTAATGCTACTGAACCAAATTAAAATATAATTGGGAAATATTTAACAAAAATCAGCAAAAATACAATAGAACATAGATAATGTCAATATGTGATTTTCTAAGCCAATATGTGGCTAGCTTGGATTCTTATGTATGGTTTGATGGTCCTGTTTCTATTTGTGTTTGACACTACTGATCTAAGAATATAAAGACTTGCCTAGAATAATCCAACCAATATGAATCAGAGGTATATTTTCCTGACTCCAAAGCCAGCTCTCTACCCACCATACTAGATACTTTTAAAATTTTTTATTGAATCGAATTGTTAGTATTTATTCTACATTGTCTGAAAGCGTAGGACACAGCTATCACTATATGTCTCTATAGGACCAGACTAGCTAAACATGAGAAGTTTGTCTTTAGACAGGATAAATTCTCCTTCCATCCTAGCACTTATAGATACAAAGGACAAACAACAGCCATTGGAGTCTAACCTCCTCTTTATCCCTGGCCCTTCCTTTCCCTTTTTCCTCTCCCCTTCATCTCAATAGTTAAATGATTAAAAAACAGTTTTGTTCTGGGAAGTGTTCTCACTAACGGTGACCCCAGGTTTGTGAGACTGACTGCTTCAGTCCTGGCCCCAAGAAACCTTCCCTATTCTTATCTCCATGATGACCTCTAAATCTGTATTATTATAATTCAGAAAGGAACCCAATGCCTCAACCTTAGGATATATATATCAACAGTCAACCAAAATTTGCCCAGAGCTGGTGGTAAAAGCACTGACCAGAATTGAAGACTGGACAGGGACAGGGATTTAGGGTTCTCAATAAATTGGAAGACAAATTCTTTGATGTTTTTGCCTGTGTATTCTTGGGGCTGCCTTAGGCCACTTGTTATTCCTACATTTTTAAAGAGGATCAATGATATTGACTTGTGGGAATTAAATTTAAATGAGGCAAAGTTGTACAAAATCCCTCTGCCTCTTCCAGTGCTATCAAAGTCCAGTGGCAAGGCAAAAGCCAAGACAACTGGTGATGACCCAAGATGGAACGGATAATCCTGGTGTTTTTAATGTCTGAACAAATTCTAAGTACTCCACAGCATCTGCTTCAGCCACCTTCATGGCTGTTGAGACAAATTGTTCTAATCCACCCATTTTGCCCAGGGAAGTCTTCACGTGTTTGAGGTAGACATCCCCCTCATTCACTGCCTGGATTGAAGCCCCTCAGTTACCTTCAACCTGTTTTAGTCCATTTGCTAAGACTGTTTTCCTAGGGTATGGCTGCTGTACATGCTACAGATCCCTGGAGCCACAGGTGAGAATTGGGTAGCAGGTAAGATACCCAAGGTAGATGAGTAGCCCTGAGAAGGGACCAGCAGCCCTACATCAGAGGTGGTCATCCTCCTTGAACACTCCTTACATGCTTTAACACAGTACCATGCAGATAGCAGGTTATTTTTAAATATTTGTCTAGTAGAATTTTATTAAATAAAACATGGTTAGGGTTTACCTTTGAGCCAAGAGAGATTTCAGACTACAAGGGGAGTACAGACTCTATCTGTGAGTTAGGAAAAGAGTTTTCCTGGCTGTGCTGTTAGCTGTAATTGAGAAGGGTAGAAAGAAAGAAATTGGTTGTCAGAAAAAAGGCAGAGGGAGAATGATTCTTGGTCTAGTCTGCTTGTCTGCAGGAGCCCAAGTGGACTTCTCCAGACATCCCCCACAGAAGGACTTAGTGGGAAGAAGCCCAGAGAGATTGACCCTTATCCATTACTATAGCCCCTGAAAAGGGGAATATTAATCTGGACTTTATACATAGCCATATATATGTATGCTTGTGTGTGTGTGTGTGTGTGTGTGTGTGTGTGTGTGTGTGTGTGTGTTTGAATTGAAGGGATAGAAATCAATGCCCTCTTTCTGGATTCCAAGGTCAATGTGAGGGGGCTGGGTATGAGGAGGAGGTCCTAGGCTGGCAGGGAGACTGAACTCTTCCGCTCAGTTCCTCAGTTCCCTATCGATCTGGAAATAGCCTGAAAGGAGTCTTACTCACAGTGGTTTCTGACCCCAAACTGCATTAGGAGTAATTACAGTCCGTGGCTTCTAAAGAAGGAGGATGGAGAAAGACTTGGAGGAAGTTGCCCACCATGAGTGGGGAGGGGCTAGAGGGGCACTTAGCTCCCACAACAGCTGCTCCGATGGGGATGGGAAGCCACAAGTCAGGGAACCTCACAACTCCCAGGAACTCTAAGACAGCAAAGTTTTTTAAATGGTCCTCTATATGCCTCATATGTTACCATAGCAGCATGGGGACTATAGAATTAGGGGTCCCGGTGTCACCGGCTGAGTCTCCCCATGAGAGCAAAGACTCGCTGAGAGCAAGATCTGGTCTTTCTTTTCATTTTCATATAAGCCATCCTAAAGTGGGCCCAAGGGTCCTTAGCAGTTTATCTCTGAACTTCGATGACTTTCTATTTGCACAATCCTCAGGACCAGGACAGCCTCTATCTTTTCTCCCCTTGTGGATGGCTCACAAAAGTCAGCCTTAACTATCTTTATTTTTAAAACATCATGGGGAGGGAAAAGGACAGAAAAAACACAACCATATTCTTCCCAAGTCTGACAGCCCTCTAGCACCACAGATTCTGAGTTATAGGACACCTTAAAGATGATCTACCTCCTCATTAATCAGAGGAAGGAATGGAGTCAAAAAAGGGGAAGGACTTGTTCCAGTTCACACAGCATGGGGAGGTAGTTATTGAAGTCTAACTGAGACCTCCCTTACTTTATTTCTATTCAAAGTGAAGGAGAGAAGATGAATAGGAAGAGAGATGAAGGACAGACACAGTCCTATCTGAAATCCTTTATCCTAGTAATAAGTATTTTGTCCGTTCAATTTTTTCATTCTCATCTGGAAATCATTTTCCTATTTCTTACATTTGGGGTAATCTAGGGACAAATGTCATGGTCCAAAGGGAGTGAGAACACATTGATGGACTCTCCCATGGTCATTTTAGGGGAGGACGTTACAGACAAGAGTCACACAGGATCACTGCCTCAATGGGTCAACAATGAAGGTGATACTTAGGTTAATAGGATTGTAGATCCAGTTGAGTAAAAGGGTCTTTGAGCTTCCCTATAATCCCAGAATCCCAGCATCTCAGGACTCCAAGTGACATTAGATGCCATTTAGTCAAACCCTTGCTTGAATAAGAATGACCTCTCTAACCTCCATGAAAATGGTCTTCCTATATGCTTTTGGAGATTCCATTGGTGAGGTCTTACTCATTTCTGAGGTGGCCCATTTCATTTCAGTGCAGTTTAAATTATTAGGAAGTTTGTTTTTTATTTGACATAGCACTGAAATCACTCTCTTCAATTTCTACCCTTTGCCAGACAAAACAAATGTATCCCTCTTCCACCCAACAACTGTATAAATGCTTGAAGAAAAGTCCCTACGTCATCTTTTCTCCAGACTAAACATTCCCAGTTCCTTCAAATAATCTTCCCACAACATGTTCTCTAGGTCCTTCACCATGCAGATAGCCATCCCCTGCTGCAATCCAACTTGTCAACATGCCTTTCTTGCATGTGTTACCCAGGACACCCAGATGCTGTGTACAGAATGGCAGGATGAAGCAGGAACATCCCCTCTCTTGTTCTAGACACACTCCTAACCTTGTTCTCAGGGTAGCCTCAGGTCACATTAGTTCTTTCCCTCCTGGGGAAGTGGGAAATCATCTGAATTGAGTGTGAGACCAAAGCCTTGAATCCCAGCTCTGTCACTTACCAGCTGTGTAACCTTGGGAAGCCATTTCCCATTGCATGGATGCTAGTAAATTAGGAGCCTAGATCAGATAATTTAAACTAAATTCAATTGAGCATTTATTAAACATCTACTGCATGCAATATACTTTGCTAGGGACTGAGCAAAAACAAAATGAAAAACAATACCTGCCCTCGAGGATCTTATATTCCTTTCCAAATCTTAGTTTGAATTGATCATTATGCTTCTGCTAATGTGATCTAAGATGAACCCTTAACCATCCTTTAAAACCTGGCTCAAAAAGTCACTTTCTCTAGGAAGCTTTCCTCTCAGAAAAAAAATGCTCCCTTAGGCCTCAGGAATTTTGCTCTTCTCTATCACCTATTATATTACAGTTGGCCTTATTTGCAAGGTCAGATAGTAGATAATCCAATGGATTTGAAGTTAAGGAAAGAGGGAAATATTTACCTTAAATACTTACTAGCTGTAGGACTCTATCCAAGCTAACTTTCTCCTTCAACTTTAGTTTCTTCAGTTATAAATAGTTTAACAATAATAACAGCTGCAGAACTGTTGTGAAATTCAAATGACATCATACATATAAAGCATTTTGTAAACTTTACATGTCATTTTACATATTATATATATTTACATATTATTACCTTACTGGATTTTGAGTTCCATGGTCTTCTATTTAAACTTTCAGTTTTCTCCGGTTCCCAGAGTAGGATTCTGTACATATTAAGAGATGAGTACAGCTGAAAAGAATCAAATTGAAATTAAATGAACTGAACTAAAGACAGAATTAGCTCTTTTGCTTGCCTTATTGCTGACTCACATTGAGTTAGAATCCCAAGTTATTGTTGTTATTGTTGTGATTTTTGGATTCCTACAGCCAGCTCTGGGTTACTAGGGAAAGGGGAATTTGGGTTATTCAGGTCTGTAGGTTTCCACCCTTTATTCTGAAACTGTTTGTCTTCTCTTCTGGGCTGAAGGAAATAGCCACTATTGATTAAAAGGACGGGGAGGGGGAAGGACAGCAGAAGGAAGAAGAACAAAGCCAGTTATAAGTGTTCTGTACTAAAAGACAAGAGATAGGAGTTTTGGCTCTGCCACTAACTCTGGGCCTCAGTTCCTCATTAGTAAAAAAAAAAAAAATAAGGGTTGAACCTGGTAACTTCCAAGGATTCTTCCTGTTCTGATACAGTCAAGTTCTCAATATGTGCTTCTTCCTCTGACCACAGCAGCCCCAGTGCCCTCTACAACATCCCCAGGGGGACCTTCAGTTCACTATCTATTTATTGGCCCTCCTCTCCTTATCTCTGATGTCCACTCCAAGCCCCAGTGTTTGTCTGGGAATTCTGTGCCTTTGTCCCATTGTTTTACTGCCATACAGAGGTCAATCCAATCTGGTGCCAGGTTAAGACAGGGACTAAAAAGGATCCAGGAAGGCCAGCTGAATACACACTGGACAGAGACAGAACCCTAATATTGGCCAGAGGATGAGTCCTGACCTGGGTCACAAATACTGAGTCCTAGTTACACAAATGTGGTGAGTCACAAAGGGATACAAGGTGAGAGAACCTGGTCAGGGGCCAGGACATAACTCTCATACCAGAATTCTCTCCAGCTAAAGGAAATCCTAGAACACTTCAGCTGGACTTTAGAAAATCAGTTGCCATGTCTTTGTTTGATGGGAAAGGGAGACTCAGAGAGAGCCAAGAAGATTTGATTCTGAATCGGAAGGCCTGAATCTAATCCCAGCTCAGCTCCTTTGCTATATCATTTAGGCAACTCCCTGTCCCTTTGTGGGCCTCAGTTTCCTACTCTACACCCAAAATCCTTAAGATTCTTTCCAGCTCTGAATGATGCTATCAGAGATGTGGTCAAAGTCATGAAGTGGCTTATTAGCAGAGCTGGGACAAGATCCGTGGTATTCTGACTCCTTGTCCTGAGCTCTTTCCACGATAAGGAGGGGGGAGCCTTCCCTTGCACAGAGACAAGGACAGTAAATTTACTAGGTGGCTTTTGGTGTGAAAACCTCAAAGGCCAGCCCTGGGAGGAGTACCACACAGTATAGACACAGAAAAGAACATTACACTTCTAGGCAGTCTGCCTGGGTTCCATCTTCCTAGGGCTCCAAAGGGAATGAGGCAATTGGGGGCCCAGGGATGGGGTTGGTGAGAAGGGGGATGGGGGAAAGGGGAAGCTGCTCTCCAGATGCACCCGGGCCTGGAGCCAAAGAGCAGGGATCAGGAACTTGAGGTTTATGCAGAAAAACCACATAGGCTCCTCTGCCTTCAAACACCCTTGCCTCTCCCCGTTCCTACTGCTTCCTCCCAGAAGGAATGCATACAGGGATCAAGGGTCACTGCCTGGCAGGGAGAACAAGGGAGTGGGAGACATTGACAGGGAAGTTATCTCTTAAGGAACTGAAGGGTCGTTTTCAGTAGTGTGGGAGGCAAGGGGCTATGGGACAGACTGACAGGGGGACTGGGATTGGTGGGATTGAGAGAACTGGGCCTCCTGCTCAGTCAGCTTTGTCCTTTCTGGACTAAAGGAAGGCTATCTCTAATGAAAATAGATCCAAGCCCTCTCTGGGTGGGTATACAGTGCATCAATGTGTGCAGACTGCATGCAATGTGGGCATTGTGGGATCATAGACTTAGAACTAGAAGCAACTTCAGTAGAAAGGAGAATAAATGAAGGAGAAGAGGGTGGCAGGGGAAGGGATGTTGTAAAAATATAATCAAGTCAATATTAGCAAGGAGACATGGCATGAATAACCCAAAAATAATTTCTCTCATATTTAGGGTTCCTTGAAAAACATTAGAGTATAGCTATGTCTGATATGCAAATGCCCTTGTAATCTAGGTTGAAGTCTGAAAAAAGGTACAAGAGGAGATTCTTTGCCTCAATTGCTACCTAAACTTAATCATTGAATGAGTGCAGCCAGAGGTAAACTGAGACCTGTTGAAGACCTTAACTTAAAAGGGCCAAGGTTTCCCATTTCATCCATGACCATCTCCAGTTGTCCTAATCTATACCTCAGATGACTCTAGAGGGAAAAATGAGCCTTCCCTCACTTAAATCCAATTCACTTGCATGTCATGGCATCTCCTCCCTAATGTCATGGTTATCTTTAAGAATGAAGGACAAACAACAATATCTGAAATGCTGAAAATTCCCTGCAAACAGACATGAGCCTGCCTGAGCCAACTGTGACCTCTCTTCTCAATTTCATCTCTTGTAAAACAAGGGAGGTGGGCTTGTGGACTTTTAATAGGCTTCTCAGCTGTGACATTCCATGTTTTCCATTGTAGGTCCCACAACTACTTATATATATATATATAGTAAACACTTAAAATATATGTGATTCTGAAGTCCCTTCCAGCCCTGTCATTCTGTGTTTTGTGCTAAGTTCTCCCCAGGATGAAGGGTCTATATTCTATTATTCAATAATTTTCCCTTCCATTTTGGACCCCACTTCCACACCATAGTGGACACCCAAGACTCATAATAGTCAGCACCTAATTCCTCTGGAAACTTCCATGTGCTATGCCTTGTCTTTGTTCCTTTCTGTTCCTACTTCTTTATGCGTCTTTATCTCTCTATCTTTCTAGGTCTCTCTCTCTGTCTCTTCATGCATGAGCCTTTTTCTTTTCCTTCCATTTTGTTGGTTTCTTCTGTCTGTGCCTTCCAGAGTAGAAGGATAAGGCAAATTTGGAACTATGCCCAAAGAGCTATCAAACTGTATATATCCTCTGACTCAGCAGTGTCTCTATTGGGTCTGTATCCCAGAGACATCATAAAAGAGAGGAAAAAAAATTGTTGAATTCTTTTTGCAGTGGCAAGAAAATGGAAATTGAGAGGTTGCTCATTAGTTGGGAAATGGATGAATAAGTTGCGGTATTTGAATATAATAGAACACTAGTGTTCTATAAGAAATGATGAGCAATCTGACTTCAGAAAAGCCTGGAAATACTTACATGAACTGATGCTGAGTGAAGTGAGCAGAACCAAGGGAACACTGTACACAGTAACACCAAGATTATGTGATGATTAAGTATGATAGACTTAGCTCTTCTCAGCAATGTGATGATCCAAGACAATTCCAACAGACTTGGGAGGGAAAGTGTCATCTGCATCCAGAGAGAGTATTTTCACCTTTTTTGCTTTTTCTTTCTCATGTTTTTTCTCCTTTGGTCTGATTGTTCTTGTACAATATGACAAATATGGAAATATGTGCAGAAGGATTGTGCATGTTTAATCTATATCAGATTGCTTGATATCTTGGAAAGGAGGGTAGAGAAAGACAGAGGAAGAAAAAAATTGAAACACAAAATCTTACAGAAATGACTGTTGAAAACTATCTTTACATGTATTTGGAAAAATAAAATTCTACTGAGAAAAAAAAGAGAAAAGATAAGGCATTCTGACAATGGGAGAAAGCTGTAGAATTCCTCCCCACTACATGCTCCCTCTTTTTCAGGGAATGCTAGTTTATTTCCATAGGGGTCTTCTGAAGATAATACATACTCCCATTGTCAACTCCAGGAGAAAATGGCTCCATAGAGGATACATGAAGTAACAGCAAGGAATTTTCAAATCAGGGAAGAAGGGATGAAATATATGGAATTAGATGAAATCTCAAAGATTCTCTCACCTTCCATCACTAGCTATGATTAGGTGTGGCTCTGTTCATAGACGCCATCAGACACATGGCTCCTTATGGCAGATCTGAGCACTTCCTTGTCTAGACCCTTCATTTATGAGGACATGCAAGTTAGTGCCTTTTCTAAGCTGCCCCTTATCTCCCTCCATTCCAGATGTCCAATTCCAGCTACCCTGTGACTTTTTTAGGGTATATTTCTCTGGATCCCCTCCCTTCTCTTTATCCTCCTATGGCCTTCTTTTTCTCCCCCTTCTTTTTCCTCCATCATTCCCTTCATCTCTATAACTGTCCCAGTTTGGTCTCAAGTAGAATGAACAGTAGGCTTGGAATCAAGGGGGAAACCTGAGTTTGAATAATGTCTCTAGCACTTATCAACTGTGTCACCTTGAGCCACAATCACTTCAACCTTTCTGAGTCTCAGTTTCCCCATACAAAGAAGATAATCTCCATAGCATATATCTATCTATAGATATGTACATATAGAAACTATATGTATAAAGAAATTAATCTTGTAAGACTTAGAGCAGCATATAAATGTCATTTATCATTGGTCATTCAACAAATTTTATCAAAATCTTCTATGTGCAAAGAACCATGATCTAGCCTCAGCCTCATATATTCCAAGTTAGAAGAAACTTCAGGTGCCGTGTAGCCCAACCTGAGCAACAATCATCTCTACAGCATGCCTCAGAGATGGCCATCCAACCTCTATTGGAAGGCCCCCCAGTAATGGGGAACTCACTGTTTTGAGACAGTCGATACCACATTTGGACAAATTTTTGGAACTTTTTCCTCATATTCAATACAATCTTTAGGATATTTGAAAACAGTTCCCATGCCTCCCACACATCAATTCTATTTCTCCCATTTCCCTCAACTGATCTCTCATATGGGATGATTTTGAGACCCTCAACTATCCAGGCCATTCAAGCTCTGACCACTCCAGCTTATTACAATGTGCTGCCTAAAATATGTCATCCAGAATTGAACACAATACAACAAATGTGGTTAGACCAGAGCAGTCTTACATAGCAAGACTATCATTTCCCTTGTTCGGATAGTATCTGGCTCTTATTATAGCTCAATATCTCATGAGATGTTTTTGGCTACCATACCACTAGTTATCATTATATTGCTGATTCCTATTAAGCTTGTAGCCCACTAAGACACCCCCAAAGACCTTTTTGCAGAAGCACAACTATCTAACCGTGCCATTCCCCAACTTACTGGTGATAAAATGCCAGTACCAACAATACATGGTACTCTATAAGTACACAAAAGAGACATGAACAAAATGCTATATGTATAAGGTTCAAGGGGCAACATGCTTAAGAACCAGAAGACTTGAAGGCTTCCCTTTAAAAAAAATTATTGATATCTTTTTTAAACATTACTTTTATTTCCTAATATATTCTTGCCCATTTTTTGAATCCAGAGAGCCATCTCTTGAATCAAAAAAGAAATGAAAAAGAAAAAAGCAGTTAAATAAAACTAACCAACTCATTGTTAAGAAGTTTCCCCTCTCATTGGTTTTCTTCTTCAACATCAACCAAGATCTAATAATATAAATATTAATATAAATTTAAATACATATAAATATAAGCAAAGTCTTATACCGGTAGTTCCTCACTTAGGTAGATATTTTTATGTTTTCTTTGGAAACAAGTTTGGTTATGACAATCACATAGAATTCAGTTTTGATTTTTGTTTTTGCTGCATTTTTTCCATTTGCATTGTTGAAATCATTGCTTTCTGGTTCTACTTATTTATTTACTTCTATACACATAAATCTTTCCATGCTTGCTGTATTTTTTTACATTATTCAAATGGTAACAATTTTTCATTACATTCATGCAACATAATTTGTTTAGCCTTTGCTGAATCAATCTACTTTGTTTCCAGTTCTTTGCTACAATAAAAAGAGCTGCTGTGAATATTTGGATGCATATGGAACCTTTCGACCTGCTTTGGGCCTATGCCTAACAGTGGCTCAAAGGAGATGGAAATGCTAATCATTTTTTTAACATAATTTCAAATTATTTTTCCCGAATGGTTAGACCAGTTCACAGCTCTGCCAACAGTCTATTATTGTTCTCATCTTTCCACAATGCCTCCAGCGTTGACTGTTTTGTTGTTAATTTTTTTAAATGCTGGGTGTGAGGTAGAACCTCAGAGTTGTTTTAAATTAAATTTCTTTTCCTAGTGATTTGGAATAGTTTTTTTGTGCAGTTGACAGTAGTTTGTACCCCCTTGGAGGAGATCGTTCATGTCCTTTGAGCACTCATCCATTGGATGGTGTGTTTGTTTTAATTGCCAATAGATACTGGTCAGCAATCCCTTCTCAGAGAGCAGTGACACAAAGACTGGGGGCTTGCTAGAGGAGGGGGAATTTTGCCCCTGCATTTTAAAGGATGGGTAGGAATGCAATGGGCAAAGAGGGAGAAGGAGGCCATTCCAGGCTCCCTCTTAAAAGCAGCCGGCAGTAATCCTACTCCAGTGTTTGGGGGCTGGGGCTTTGCCCACAGGGAGCAATGTCTATAAGTGAGGCCCCAACCACAGCCTGGTGGAGACGGGAGAGAGGAGGGGATAACAAGGGGCCGAGCCAGGGGCCCCACCTCCCTCTGCTATTTCCCATTGACCCCTCCAGGCTCAGGGCAGGGGAGGCAGGCAGGCCCAGGGAAGGAGGCAGCTAGTCCCAGATCACGCAGAAGGGTATAGGACAGACCAACAAGCTTATGGAGGGCTCATGGTCCTTACTCAGATGGATTTAGCACTAAAGAACAGCTTTATCTCTAGGGAGACAAATGTTAAAGGGAAGGGGGGATGTACATGCGAGAGAGGCAAGGACAGAGAGACAGCCAGAGAAAGACTGAGAGATAGAGAGAATAAATACAGAGACAGAGCAGCTGACAGAGACAGAAAAAAAAAAAAAAAATATATATATATATATATATATGGAGAGAGAGCATGGAGACAGAAAATATGGGTATGTGTGTGTGTGAGAGAGAGACAGAGACAGAGACACAGAGAGACAGAGATAGGCAGAAACAGACAGACAGACAGGGACAGAGAAAGAAACATAGAGACAGAGAGACAGAGACAGAGCAGTTGACAGAGACAGAAAATATATATATATATATATGGAGAGAGATTAATGGAGACAGAAAGTGTGTGTGTGTGTGTGTGTGTGTGTGTGTGTGTGTGTGTGAGAGAGAGAGAGAGAGAGAGACAGAGAGACAGAGAGACAGAGAGAGACAGAGAGAGACAGACAGACAGACAGAGAGACAGACAGAGACAGAGAGAAACAGAGACAGAGAGACAGAGGCAGAAAGATACAGAAACAGAGACAAAGAGACAGACAGAGACAAATAGAGAAAACAAATACAGAGACAGAGCAGCTGAGATAGAAAAAAAATAGAGAGAGAGAGAGACATGGAGACAGAAAGTGTGTATGTGTGTGTGTGAGAGAGAGACAGGCAGACAGACAGATAGAAAGAGACAGAGAGAAAAAAAGAAATAGAAACAGACAGAAGGAAGAGAAGGAGAGAGAGAGAGAGAGAGAGAGAGAGAGAGAGAGAGAGAGAGAGAGAGAGAGAGAGAGTAGATTTAAAGGATTTATAGTTGGGAAAAGCTTCCAGCCCTCTTATTTTACAGATGAGGAAACAATTCCAGAAATAAGTGACTTCCAAAGTCACACAAGAAGTGAGAAGCAGAGCTGAGATTTGAACATTGTTTTATGAGTTCTTTATCAGAGAAACAAAGAGATGGGAGCAGAGAAATTAAGAAAAGTTGAAGAAAATAAAGTATATTTTGAAATATAAAAAATTAAGGAAATAATCTGGGTCATTGAAGACAGATGAAGAGATATACTTTGTCCCTCTCAATAGAGACGTAAGGGGGACTACTGTTATAGAGTGTTCCAGCTAGGGGCAGGTAGATGGTGTGGTGGATAGAATTCTGGGCTTGGTTTAAGAAAGACTGATCTTTATGAATTCAAATATGGCCTTAGACTCTTACTAGTTGTGGGACCCTGAGCAATTCACTTAACCCTATTTGTCTCTGTTCCTCTATTTGTAAAATGAGCTGGAGAAGGAAATGGCAAACCACTGTAATATCTTTGCCAAGGAAAAAACCCAAATGAGTTTATGAAGAGTTGGACACAACTGAACAATAAGCTACATCTACTATCAAAGGTAATCTCTTTGGCCTGGTCAGTTTTGCTGAATTGTTTTTCTTTGTTACAAGAGAAGGTTGCTGGTCAGGAAGGAGGGGGACTGCAGGAAGAAGCCACAGTACTATGTAGGAAATCAGAAAATGATTGGGGAATACAGAAGAAAAGGCATCAGTGAAACTTTTTTGAATAACATAAGAAAAAACAAGATAGAATATAGCAGTATGGAAGAAATGAAACAATGGAAAAGTTGAAAGAAAAGAGAAAAAGGACAGAAGAAAAGGAGGGAGGGAAAAGAGGTAAAGATAGGATTTGAGAAATAGAAAGAGGCAAAGAAACAGATACAGAGAATGAGAAAGAGATGACAGCAGTAGTCTGAGTTGGAGGGCTCTCTCCTGCTTCAGAAAGAACAAGGAAGCCTTAGGCCTTCTTCTCTACCCCACCCCCAGTCCCATTCTCCTGGGAGGGCTGCATTTCCAGAGAATCCCCCTACCACCACCCTTGTGCCCAGCCTAGGGGTTTCGGTGGGGGCTGTGGCTGGGCAGAACTCCGCCCATGCTTTGAAGCAAGGGCCAGACCACAGGGCCTGGGCAGGCCTAGCTTGGGTTAGAGGCTCAGAGCCCATAGTCTGCTCCCCACAGGAGTGAGGGAGCTGGGTTGTGGTGTGGGCGTAGGCTATGAGACCATGGCATGGCAGGGGCTAGGGGTGGGGGCCACTGGGAGGAGCTGAGGGGGATGCAGTAGGAAATAGCAGAAGAGAGATCTGAGCTGGGGTCCTCACTCCTGCTCTTGCTAAGACCTTACACTTCTTGATGGCCTCCTCCCCAACCCACCATATGGCCATAATGGGTACAATTGGGGTCCTAATGATTCTTTGAGTTTTTGATGGCAGGAATGAATTCCCAACCCCTCATCCCTCCTTCTTTGAAGCTTTTTCTTCTCCAAAGAGAGCAATAATACTTTCACAAGGAAAACTTTCAATCAACCCACCAGTTCCCCTCTCCATAGATACACTTTAATGCTTTTACTCTTTATTCCCCAAACTGAAGCAGCTAGTGTAGGACTCCTTAAACTTTTTCCACTCATGACTCCTTTTTGTCCAGGAACTTTTTATGAGTCCCCAGGTATATGGTAATATAAAATAGGTATACAAATCAAACATTTTCTGATAATCATAATTTTGAGACTCCCACAGCATCACACATTTATTAATTGTACAACAATGAAACCACAGTTTAAAAAGCTGGGGCCAGTGGATAAGACATTGAAAACATGGATTCAAGAAGATGAGTTTAAACTCTACATTATGCATCTATTAATTGTACAATAATGGAACCACAGTTTAAAAAGCTGGGGCCTAGTGGACACAGCATTAGAGACATGGATTCAAGAAGTTGAGTTTAAACTCTACATTATGCATTTACAACGATGGAACCACAGTTTAAAAAGCTAGGCCAGTGGATAGAGCATTGGAGACATGGATTCAAGAAGATGAGTTCAAATTCTACTTCATGCATTTATTAATTATGCAACAATGGACATATCACTTAAGTTCCCAGTCTCTATCTGGAAATTGGGAATAATAATGGTCCCTACCTCATGGAATCGTTATACTTTTTTTAAAAAATGAGATGGCAGGTACAGAATTTTGTGAAAATTAAAGTTCTATATAATTGTAAGTGATGATGATATCTTGTTCTCCCTCTCAAAACAGACCTTCCCTGAAGACAGGGTCCCTATCTCTCCCTTAGAAAACTCTCTGAAGGCAATGGATCCATCAAACAAAGGATTTCCAGAGAGGACAGAGCTCTCTCCCCCTCGAGTTAGAGATCATGTGTTTCTTCTCTCCATCAAAACAGGGTCTTTCTACCTACAGAGACCCAAGGTTGTCAGAAGAGCAATATCTATGTGTATCTCTCATTGGGAATTCAAAGCTTCAGAACATTTAGATCAGCAGGGAGATCCCAGAATCATCATATCTAGATAACATGGAATAATAGGTATAAGAAGAGTTTGGCAAACCTTTAAAGTACTGTGTAAACGCTAGTTATTATTATTAGCTCTCTGCCTTTGGGCTACATAATAATGATAGTTTTCTTCTTGCCCTGTAGTTTATTAATATTTTTATATGTAAGAATGACTTAAACTGACCCCATTCAGCTACTTAAGGGCTATAAGTAATTTTATAATTAATAGTTCCTTTTTAATAGTATTTTATTTTTCCAAATACATGCAAAGATAGTTTGCAACATTCATCTTTGCAAAACCTTGTGTTCCAAATTTTTCTCCCTCTCTCCCCCTCTTCCTTCCCTCTTCCCTGCAAGGTAGCAAGCAATCCAATATAGCTTAAACATGTGCAATTCTTTTAAACATATTTCCATATTCATCATGTTGTGCATGATGAATCAAAAGAGGATCAAAAGATCAAAAGAGGGAAAAACCCAAGAAAGGAAACAAGCAAACAACAACAAAGGTGAAAATACTAGGCTTTGATTTTCATTCAGTCTCCATAGTTCTTTGAGTGCAGATGACTCTCTCCATCATAAGTCTATTGCAATTGCCTTCAATCACCACATTGTTGAAAAAAAGCCAAGTCCATCACAATTGATCATTGCATAATCTTGTTACTGTGTACAATGTTCTCTTGGTTCTTCTCACTTCACTTAGCATTGACTCAATTACACAAATCTTTTAATTGTTTCCCCTGATTCTTCACATGCTACTGGAGTAATTTTCTTAATTCATAGCTCTGGCAGTATCATATTCCTACTCATGAAACTCCTATGGCCTTTTTTGTTGTTTGCTTGCTTTTTGTCTTTCTCATTTTTTTCCCTTTTTGATCTGATTTTTCTTGTGCAGCATAATAAATGTGGAAATATGTTTAGAAGAATTGCACATTTAATCTATATTGGATTACTTGCTGTCTAGGGGAGGGGATAGGGGAAAGAAGGGGAAATTGGAGGTGTGCTCCAATTTCCAATGTTTTGCAAGAGAGAATGTTGAAAACTATCTTCGCATATATTTTGAAAATAAAAAAAAGCTATTATTTTAAAAAAGAAAAGTAAGAAACTCCTGTGATTTCCTGTGGGATGACATTCTGTGATCGAACTCCAACCTACTTTTCTGGAATGTGCACAACATCCATCAGAGGTTCCTTGCTGTAGCTAAACTGGACAACAAATTTTCGCTAAATTATAGCAATGTTCCCTGATCCCTACTACTTTGTGATCACACTTTGGAAGTGTTGATCAATGCATTGATTTTTATAACTGTTTCCACTGAACTGAGAAGTACAACTCCCTAATACTAATTATATTCTTCTAAGACGTCTGGGATTATATTTACTGGTTGTGGAGCAGGGGAATAAGGGAAAAAATATATCCAGGAGTCTGCTCATAGATAGAGTCGATTCAGGTATATCATTGTTCATTCACATATTCTACTGTTGCTTAATGATACTTTGGCCCAATGCTATTTTTAAGTACAGGGCCTGGGCTGGGTTGGGTTTGTTCTTTTTTAGGGGGAGTAGCCAGGTGGAACTAGGCTATTGATTTCATTAATTTAGGAAATTCTTGGAATGAATATTCTCCCTGCCAATGTAGATTAAAAATAAAGGAAAAGTAATATTTTTTGAAGGATACTTAGAATGACTAGGGTTTGAGTTTCCTGAATCATTATTTAGAAATCCTTTGGAAGAAGCAAAAATTCATTTGGAGAATTAATGAGGAAAGTTTATTTTCAAAAGTTATCCAAAAAGTTATTTGCAAACACAGAATGCAGACATTGCTATTATTAAAAAAAGACAATTTTAATAGATGACTAAAAATATCATTTAAAAAGAGCTATTTCTTAATGATATAACATTGAAAAATATTTTTCTATTGCCCAAATATTGTTTCTGGGTTATATTTTTATTGGAGTTATAGTCATTGGCTTTGTTGTATGAAGATGAGAGCCAGAATGTATTTCCATAGTGCAATATCAGTTTAAAATAATAATAAAGTATGGAGAGAAATGGAAAAACTAAAAATCATGTCATTATTTTAAAAATCCAACTGCTACCACTAAATTTTGATCTTGGAATTGTCCATTATAAAGTTTGAAAATATTTTAATGAATATGAACATTAATTGAAAGAGGAAAAAAGGATTAGTAATGTAGTGCCTTTAGGATCTGAATTCAATAAGAGCCTTTGACATCATTTTATTTCTCTTTCATGTTCCATGAATATTGCATTCATGAATCTAAAAAAAAATTCAATCTTGCTTTTAAAAAATAGAGTCAGTTTTAAAATTTTCAATGTGAACATTTATATCTCAAGAATCAGCAAAAGCCATAAATCAGGGCTTGATTTATTGATTTGTTGATGTCCAAAATTTTTTTTTAAATGATGGAGAAAATGTCAATAATGCAAATTTAAATTAAAAGAGTGTCCTGGGTATATTTATTTTTGGAGAGTGTTTTTTTTTAAACATTTATCTGAAGCCCAACCAAAGCAAAATATTTTAAAGGACATTAGTCACTAGGGGTTTGGATCACAAAAATGTTCATGTAGGAAGCAATGGATAGAGCACTGGCATTGGAGCCAGGAAGACCTGAGTTCAAATCCAGACTCAAACACTTACCAGATATGTGACCCTGGGCAATGCACCTAACCTCAAATTAGTTCCAAATTATATATATATATATATATATATATATATATATGTATGTGTGTGTGTGTGTATGTGTGTATACATATGTATACACATACACACACACACACACACACACATATATATATATATATATATATATATATATATTCCCAGACTAAGCCCTACACTTAAAAATAGCACATTTTGTGTGTGTATATACATATGTATATGTATGTGTATACACATACACGCACACACACACACACACACACACACACACATATATATATTCCCAGCCCAAGCCCTACACTTAAAAATAGTACATTGTGAGTGTGTGTGTGTGTGTGTGTGTGTGTGTGTGTGGTTCATATAGGAGATGCCCTTTTGATCTGCAATATGGCAGAAGCTAGGGATGAGGTAGAAGGGAGAAAACCATGTACACCACACACAGGGGACAATCTGTGCAAAGGCAGAGAGATGAGAGATAGCATGTTTTTTACAAGGGACAGCAAGTACACAATTCACTTGGGCTAGAATATGCTGGGCATGGGTGGAAGTAATGTATAAGGCATCCAAGAAGGTAAGCTGGAACCATATTGGGAAAAGCCAGAGAGAGAGAAGGAGAGCTACAGAGAGATTATCATTGTACGCATGAGAATTAGTAACTTCCCTGAGAGAGAATGCCTAGAGACACAAGACAAGAAGGTTCAGCAAAGACTCTTGAGGAATTTCAATAGTCAGGAAGCAGGCTTTGGAGAATGACCCAATAAAATAGGCTGGAGAAGGATTAGTTAGAAAGATAGGTGTAGAATAAAGAATTAGTAGAGTCATGACAACCTAGAGAAGAGAGGGAATCTCCAGAAGATGGTCAATAGTGTCAAATACCATGAGGAGGTCAAGAAAGATAAAGACTAATTACAGGTCATTTGGATGTTACCGTTAAGAGATCATTGGTGAAACTAGAGAGATTGGTTTCATTTGAGAGATGAGATCAGAAGCCAAATTACAGAGATGAGAAAATAGAGGAAGTATTAGCATGACACTTTTTTTCTGGAATTTTGTTTGAAAAGGGGAAAAGAAATATAAAAGGATAACTTGAGGGAATGTGGGTTCAAGTGAGAATTTGGATATTTTTTAAGGACTAGGAAAATTGGGCATATTTTAGGCAGCAAGGAAGAAGCCAATAGAAAGGGAAAGATTAAAGATTTGAGGTGGAAGGAATGATTGCAGAGATAATCTGCTGGAGAGATGGAAAGGGATAAAAAAAGCATATGTAAAGAGGAAGAAAAAACTGAGGGAAATCCTCGAGGGGTTTGAGACAGAGTAGAGAAGAAGAAGCTCACAACAAATGTAAAGTCATCTGTTCATGGAGAAAAATGTTGTGAGAGGCTTGAAGAGAAGAGAAACATTCCAAAACTGACCTCTATATAGAAAATTATGGTCAAATAGGAAAGACTAAAAAGAATTGTCCTTCTTTTGAACAATAAGGTGAATCAAGACAATTCCAATAATCTTGTGATGGAAAGTGCTATCTGAATGCAGAGAGAGAATTATGGAGACTGACTATGGATCCAAGCATAGTATTTTCACCTTGTTGTTATTGTTGTTGTTGTTTACTTATTTGCTTGTTTTCTTTCTCATATTTTTCCCCTTTTGTTTTGATTGTTCTTGAACAGCATGATGAATATAGAAATATGTTTAGAAGCATTTCACATGTTTAAGCTATATTGAATTGCTTGATATCTTGGGGAGAGGGAAGGAGGAGAGAGAGGGGAAAAAACTGAAACACAAAGTTTTCCAAGGGTGAATGTTGAAAACCCTTGCATGTATTTAGAAAAATAAAATGCTATTTTTAAAAAATAAAAAGAATTGCCTTGCTGAAGTGAGAGACTCATTGAGACTAGATAACAATTCTTTATGATAGATTCCCATCAACACAACTATGTAACTTCTAATACAGTTCAGTGGCACATGACTAGGAACAGAGGAGAAAGATGGAGGAGGTAAATCAGTGTTAGAGTTCAGCAAGGTATGAGTGGTAATCAACAGGAGAAGAAGTAAGGAATTTGAGAATAGAGAATGGTCTAAAGTTGAAGTAGGTATATATAGGGCCAAAAATGTCAAGGGCAAAAACTGAGACAAGAGTAGGAATGATGGCCTCAGAGAATACTAAGCTATGATAGATATGATAAGAACCAAAAAATGGGCTTAGGAAGAGTAAGGTATAGGAAAATATGTAATGGTATAAGGTTATAGCTGGATAGAGGAATTTAATATTGCTTGTTCATGGAAGTAGAAGCTCTATGGGGCAATGGTGAGCTCAATGATGTGACCACTCCTGTGTATAGTTAAGGTAGAGTGAAGGTTAAAGTGAAAGGAAGTAAGGAAGCTTGGTGAGTCTGGAGTATTTGGAAGGACATCAACATATAGAATAACGTCACAAAGTAAAAGGGTAGAGTTTGGGTTGGAAATGAAGCCTGTGAGCCAGATACTGAGCTTGAAGAAAGGGGACTACTAGAGGATAGGAAGGCAATCTGTTTTGCCACTAGACTTTGACAAATTTAAAAGAAAGTAAGGCATTAAAATCCAATTTATGGGAAAATCATGATATCACCTTCCTGATGTCATGGGGTCTCTTCAAGAATTTAAGGTTGAACAATAACAAGGAGATAATTTTCACCAGGTCCTAGATAAGGTAATCCTCTGAAGAGACTTTGTAGTATGATAACATCAGAGATATGTCTGAAAAAGACCTCTTCCAGTGTGTTGGGGCCAAGACAAGTCAAGTCAAGAAATATTTATTACATAACTGCTAAATGCCAAGACAAGGCAAGTCAAGACTGCTAAGTGCCAGGCACTGTGTTCAACACTGGGGACCCAAAGAAAGGCAAAAACACAGTCGCTGCCCTTGAGGAGTTTACAATGTAATGGGGAAGACAATGTGGAAACAACTGTGTATAAATAGGATATATACAGGATAAATTGGATGTATTCTTGGAGTGACAGCACTAGCATTAAGGACAGAAAATATATCCATTGCTAGAAAGGATAGTCATGGATATAATGTCTTCTAGCAGAGACCCATCAGGGTCTCCATAAATTACACAAAATGGAAATAGCTGGAGTAGAAGTCTTAAATACTTTAAAGGCAGCTTGTCAATTATAGAAAGGAAGTCCCAGAGATCACAATGGAAGAGATGAGTAGCGCTGGATTCAGGACTGGTAATAGTAGGGCTGACTTGGGTAGGTAGGAGAACTAGAGAAATGATAGTAAAAGTGTAGCCTTGATAGCTGGGGATTCTGTATCACATGGACTGGAAGAGGAAGGAGTTTGCTCACCATAGAAAAGGAATAGAGAACTTTTGACTGATGATTTAACTCTTTTATTATCCTTTTTTAACAATAGCTTTTTATTTTTCTCCCTTCCCCCACCCCTCCCTTACACATCAAATAATCCAATATATGTTAAACAGGTGCAATTCTTCTTTCACAATTATGCTGCACAAGAAAAATCAGATCAAAAGAGAGAAAATGAGAAATAAAACAACATGGAAGCAAACAACAACAAAAAAGGTGAAAATACTATGTCATGGTCCACATTCAGTCCCCACAATCCTTTCTCTGGGTACAAATGGCTCTCTTCATTACAAGATCATTGGAACTGGCCTGAATCCCCTCGTTGAAAAGAGCCACACCCATCAGAGTTGATCATCACATAATCTTGTTTTTGCTATGTACAATATTCTCTTGGTCCTGCTCATTTCACTCAACATCAGTTCATGTAAGTCTCCCCTTCTGAAATCATACTGTTGGTCATTTCTTACAGAACAATTGTATTCTATAACATTCATATACCATAATTTATTCGGCCATTCCCCAGCTGATGGGCAGCCACTCAGTTTCCAGTTTCTAGCCACTACAAAAAGGGCTGCCACAAACATTTTTGCACAGGTTCATTTCCCTTTTTAATGATCTCTTTGAGGATACAGACCCAGTAGAGACTCTGCTGCATGAAAGGATATGCACAGATTGATAGCCCTTTGGGCATAGTTCCAAATTGTTTGGAGATTCCATTCTTGAGAATCTTAGCATTGGAAGAAGGTATTGTAAAGTTCAAGAGAAGAGACTGAGTTTGGGGTCTGGGGTCCTTCCTGAAAGTGAAGGGAAAAGAAGGGATGGGAGGAAGGGGAGAGAAGAAACAGAAGACAATAGAGGAGAGAGGAAGGAAAGGAGAAAGAACCCTGAACTTGGAATAAGGTGACTCATTTAACTGAATTTAGAGTAAGAAGGCAGGTTGAGTCATTAGCTGTGTAATTGATCTTGGCAAGACATTTTTCCATCTCTAAACATCAGCTTCCTCATCTGTAAAGTAGATATTGTCATACTTGCAGTACTTACCTATCACAGGGTGGCTGTAAGGAAAGTACTTCAGAAGAATAAAATACCATAGCATTGGTAGCTATCACACTAATTATTTGGAAGGAAAGTAATGGGACCCCCATGCTTTGGAGCTAGGGATAAGAGAAGGGGGCTGCCAGCCTCTATTTTCAACCTCCCCCTGGGAGCACTGGGAAGGGATTGCTGATTTTCTAATTTATAGCCCTGAGCTGGGCCAAAATAAATGTTTCCCTTCCCTAAAGTTGGTGGAGGAGGGGAATGGGGCTTGGTAATCCCCCACTCAACCCACATCAAGGGCTTGGGAGCCCCAGCTCAGCCCAAGATAGAGTGGAGACTGAGCACTGGGGAAGGAGTGCTGGGGCTCCCCTGTCCCTATCCCCTGCAATGGCTAGGTGGGATTTGGGCTGGGCCCCAACCTCAGTTACATCTTTCCATACCCTTGGAGTTCAGTCCAATGGCCTGGCTTTCTGCCAGTGTCCTTGTTCACCTCCTCTTACAGAGGCCATGGAATATCTGATCTTCATCACAGTCTGTAGAGCTAGAGAGACCCTGAGGACCATCTCAACCAATTCCTCCCATTTTACAGATGTAGAAACTAAGGTCCAGAGAGTAGAAGCAATGTGTCCAAAGTTACCCAGCTAATAAATGGAAGAGCAGGGACTCAAACCCAACCCCAGCCCCATTTCTGCTTATAACACTGATTTGTCCTCATTATGTTTGGGTTTCAAAAGAAATGTTCTGAGGATTAGACTAGGGTCCCTCCTTCCATGAGTCTCCAGTCTGAAGAGAGAAATGTGGCTCCTGCCTTCAGAGACATAAACCACACTCAAGGGCTAGTATTCAGAGATGGAGTCAGAACAGGGGCTGCCCTGGAGGTTTCAGCGTCAGTCTAAAGTAACTGGCCAAGTTCTTCCCATTCTCTGAAGTTCAGATGCCTCACCTGTAAAGTGAATGGATTGGATCATTTACCTCTGTTTATTTGCTTCTGACATTCTTTGTTGTTTATTCTCAAGTACTTTCCAGTTCTAATACTTCATATTCTAGATTCCAAGGTTCTTAATTCTCCTAGCTCTCATATCTTATGTTCTAAGATTCCCTCCTTTTCCTACATTTTAAGCTTGCTTCCAGCTCTTTCATGCTATGTTCTAGGGGCTAATGTCCTTTGTAGAGCTACGGTTCCATGAAGGAGATAGACTTTGGAGGAAAGGAAAATGCCCCAATGGTCCAGTTGGGCTATAGTGGGAAACCAAGGAAAGAGGGCTGACTGGGTTCGTTGAGGGGGGTGGGGAGAAGGTATTATTCTTTCTTTGCTCTCATTTCCCCCAGTAATTCTAGTTCTGACCTCCTGGAGAGAAAGCTGGTATTGTTCTCTCCACTCAAATGAGCCTTCTGTGGTTATGTTCAGGCTGAGCTGGAAAATCGATTTGGAATAAATAAGTGAGCTCCCCAGGGTGGGAATAAATCATGAGCTTCTAGGATCTCACTGTGGGTTGCCCCTAACTTTAGCCTCAACTGAAACTTGAATGTCTTCCAGGGCTAAGGAAAAGATGGGAAATTATGGAGAAGCACCAAGAATTGATGTCCTGGGATGAGTTTGGTGATCTTTGACCAGAAGTTGTTCTATTCCCCTATTGAGCAACCTCAGTCTATACCACCTCCCTTAATTGTCAGTAAAGGGAAAGGGAGAGAAAATGGAAGTAGAAAGGGAAGACAAGACAAGAAAAATAAGACTGAGGCTGAATTGTCCTTGAGTTAGACAGTAGCTATATCTCCAGAAGGCTCCAATGCCCATCTGAAGGTACATCTTTACAAAGTGAAGGATATTCCTATCAGCAAATCCCATTAGCGCATGAGCATGGACCAGTTTGTCATTTTGGAAGAGGGAACCAAGCCCTAAGAAAAAGACAACCATTCCTCTTTTAATAATCATTTCTCTTCCAACCAAGAGTTGGTTAAGGAAACATTTCATCTGTTAGGGCAGCCCTTTTCAAAGTAGAATGCCATGGACCCTTGGCAGAATCCAACACTCTTTCAAGGCTCCACAAGATCTAAACTTAATCTTCATAATGATATTGATGTTTTCATTCCCAATCCAATAGATATTGATAAATACAACTCATATAAACAAAAGTTCTTTGGAGGGTCCTCAATAATTTTTAAAAATCTTAAAAGAGTCCTGAGACCAAAAAGTTTTGGGATATATAGCCTTGCCCTCAGGGAGCCCTCATTCTGAGCAGGGAGAGCAGGTCAAACAGGAAAAAGAGAGAAAGATAGTATACAATTTGAAAGAAATGTCAGGATGTAGTAAAGCAGGTAAAATGTACTTTTTTTTCTTAGGGAGGGGGAGAGAGGAGGATAGCTTCCTGAGAATATGTAGGACTTCTCAAAAGTTAGTCTTTAAAGAGTGAGCTTAGGGCCCACTGTATGGGATGGGCAAATAATGATGACAGCAAGATAAGAGGAAGTAAGGGGTACTTGAAGACAATGAAAGGCAGCTACCTGGGGTTGGGGGTAAGAGGATGTGGCAAGGGAATTGCTGGCCTCAGCAGTACTGCATGGTGAAAAGAAAACTTTAAGTGGATTTGGAATCATCAGACATGAGTCCGAATAGCATTTGGTCACTTAGCTGTAATTTAATGTGTCTGGCTCTCAGCTTCCCTATCTGTAAAATGAAAGAGTTAGACTCGATTAATTCTAAAGTTCCTTCTGATTCTAAATTTAGGAAAGGATTCTATTACTAGTCTGTACCCAATCATCTGCCTTGCCTCAGACCAATCTAGAATCAGGCCAACTTGGGTTCATATCCCACTTCAGATACTTATTGGCTGTGGGAATCTAGGCAGGTCACTTAACCTTGGTGCCTCAGTGTCCTCATCTGTAAAAATGGGAATAATCAAAGTACCTACCTCCCAGGTTTGTAAAGATTGAAAGATAAAAACAATTTTCTCCCCACTAATTGTACATATGGGGAAACTGATAGAAAGGACTTGAACAAGTGTCAGCAGAAGGACTTGAACTCAGTTCTCCTGAGTCGAGTACAATTAGAGAAACAAAATGTACTAGTAGATGGTGTTGGGGGTGAGGGAAGCATTCCCCGGGAGCTGTAGGACCTCTTCTGTAAAAAGGGAATAATAACCCCTGCCCTGTTGTGAGGAAGTGAGTTGTAAATTGTTAAGTGCCAGAGAAACAGGAGCTATTATTATTATTACAGACTGCTGGCCCCAGCATGGCATCTGTCTCACCAGAGGCTTGTTCACCTCCCTCCTCATTCCCTAACCCTGGCTTCCACCCCCCACTCCCCATGCTAGAACTGACTCCTCCCCAAACCTGTCTAATTTTAGCTCTCCTGTCCCCCCCCCTTCCCACACACACTCTCCGGAAGGGGGGAGTGCAGGAATTCCGGAACCGCTTTGGAAAGCTGGGAGGAATGTCATAAATCAGAGAATGTTAAAGTAGAGAGGGACTTCAGAGAGAAGGAGCCTGTCACAGCCAAAGAGGTGCTACAATGAGGCCTGAGAGTCAGCCAAGCCAGGCTTGTGCTTTGCCAATGACTGATTCACAGAGTGACCAGGAGCAAGGGGTGGATGGCCCCATTCTGAATCTCAGTTTCCCCATTTGTCAAATTAATAGATTGAACTAGTTAGGTCCCTTCCAGGGCCTAGAAGACTAGTCTATGGAAAAGCCTTGGTATAGGAAATACAGTGAGTCCCAGTTTACCCTCAGTTGTGTCACTTTTACCCTTGTTGGGACTCAATTTTCCCATCTGTATAATAGGGGCAGAAGCAACTCAATAATCTTTACAGTCTATGACTCTATGATCTATTCCCACTTTAAGTAACTTGATCAAAGGTGCACAGTGAGTTAAAGGCAGAGGCAAGATCTCTATCCTTCTTAGCTAGGATTCTGACAATGGGAAACAGGCTTTCTCATTCCTCCTCTCCCTCTAGATTCCCTCCGGGATCTCCTTGTTCCAACAGCCTTCTTTGTTCTCAACTTCTAAGTCACTTTCTGGATGAAGGAGAAAAAGGGAAAGTGTTAGGGAGAGACAGATGTAACCAACCCTTGAAAAATCCCTCAAAGTTCTTGGTCATCAGACCATGGGGAACTTCCTTGAAAAGCAAACTAACCAACAGAGAAATAGAGCATGTGGCCAACATTAAAGTGTGTTATGGTACAATGAAGACTAGAGCCTGAGAATCTAGGCTCAAATCCTGGCTCTTCAACTAGTTTGCTTCTTGACTTAAAGCAAGACCCTTTTTCTCTCAAGACCTCAATTTCCTTCCATATAGAATGAAACTATTAGAATTCATAGAAATATGGTTTTTGAGGTCCCTCCGAACTTTTGAATCTGATGCCAAACATTTCAAGATCCCTTTCAGCTCTTGCATCCTAAGGCACATTGCCTCCTAAAAGCGAGAGGAACTAAGTAGTGTCAGAAGGTCTGCTTCTTCGACCCAGCCTGGTTCCAGCACGCAAGCTTGCCTTCTGGAAAGTGGGTGAACCATTCTGAATTTCCGTTTCTTTACCTAGAAAATGGGCTTTCTTACACTAGCCCTCTCTGTTCAGCAAATTCCTTGGGTCCGTATTGCTCAGGAAGGACTAAGGAGGTCAGACAGAGTCTAGAAGCAAAGAATCAACTTTTACAGCTGCCTTCAGAAAAGATACTACAGGGATGGAAGGCAGACGAAAAGAGCAATAATGGCCTATTCTATCCTTTCTAGGGCTGGCTAGGTTGAGATTGGGGTGCAGTACTTTGCAAGGAGGGAGCCCTAGGCAGGCTATAAATCCCTAGCTACTTTGGGCTATAATAAGCAGCTGTCCTGTTTTCCCTGGAGCTCTTCATAGTTTGTCCTGACGTAGCCCCCTGCTCCACCCTGCTCCAATCTTGTCCTGTCACCCATCCTGTCATTCAAGTCACCATCCATGGGCACTTCCATTTTCTTCAAAGCACGATTGGACTCACCAGGAAACTGAGCTGAGATTTACAGAATTCTAATCCTGGCTTAATTGCCTAATTCACCCTGACCTTTAGCAATCCACTCTTCTTTGACCCTCTCTCTCTGGTCAGAGCCCCAGTTCTAGGCTCAGAGGACTTGTGTTCAAGTCCCAGCTCTTGCCTTTATGACACTGAATCTCTCTGGACCTGAATTTCTTCACTTGTCAAATGAAGGGATTCAATTAGAATATCTTTATGGCCGTTATCTACCTCTACAATCTCTCCTACCCCAAATTCTATGATACTCTTTCATTCTCACTATATTTTGCCCCAATTTAAGCTCATAGGGCTGCCAGCAAGAGAAACAAGACTCAGGGAGGCTGGGTAGCTCCTCTGAGGACCCACAGCACCCCAGGGGCCCACTATTCTATTCTCTGTTCTAGGCATCCCTCTCATTCTGAGATCTCCATGGCCCCATTCTCCTTACTCCACCTCCTGAGATCAGTAGGTATACCCCAGAGGCAGCCAAGGACAAGAATCTTGCCAATTCTGCTCCCTCTCTCGTCCCTCCTCACCCCACTCTATCCCCTCCTCTCCAAACCACAGGACCCAACCTGACGGCTGAATAGCCAGCCCAGGGTTCTCTGCTGTGTCCGATATTTTGAGCTTAAGAAAACTTTCCAGCAGGGCCAGAGCTCTTAAAGGTTATAAATAGCAGCATCCCGAAGGGGCGTAGGAAACGCGTGGCAAAGGATGCTGTGGGGGGTGGATCTGGGCTGCTTGGCCCTGCTTCCCTCCCACTATTCTGTTCACCTAGGGTACCCATTTGGCTGTGGGGGGGAATTTTAAAATGAGCCAGGAAATCACACCCCTGCCTGCAAGGAGTCTGGGAAACAGGCCCTCTCCTTGTCCTGCTAACATTTTCAGCAAGATGAACAGAATGGCTTGGGGAGATGAGAGCTCTGGATCTCTTTGGCCCCTAAACTGCACCAAAAAAAAAAGGCATGCTCCCAAGTGTGGAAATCAAGCTTTAATCTGTTTGCATCAAAGATTTTTTCTTCTATACCCTCTCCTCAACACTATTTCCTTCTCTTAGAGCCTTCATGTATCTAGCCTGGCTGACCACTGATACTCATCCTATCCCAAAATTATAACATGAATTATATCAGACCCAAAGAACATAAAATATCACAATTGATGGGGACAGGGAAAGGAATTAGAGATGGATCTTAGAACATAATAAATATCAAGAATTTTCTATATCGTCCAAACCCTTTCATTTTATAGATGGGTAAATTGAGACCCAAAAAGAGAAAAATGAGTTTATCCAAATCATACAAGCAGTGAGTTTCAAAGCTGGGACCTGAACTTCCAAGCCTCCTGATTCTCATTATTCCTTCCACTACACCAGGTTGTATCCCCTCCTCCCTTCTCCTCAGACAACTTGGCTCTCCTTCTCCTTCTCTCTTGGAAAGAGAATGATGAACTGTCATTCCTACTGAGGTGAAAATGGCTAAATATGCCAGGGATAGTCTGCCATTGAGAAGGTAGCCAAAGAGATTTCCAGCATGACAGAAGAGAAACTGGCCTTCTCTTCTTATAAACAAGATGTCCCCATTTTGCCATTAATCTATGTACAAAACCAACAGGTCATCCCTGATTGTCCTTCATCTTTTATGCTGAGTCATATTGGTTCTACCTATACAGAGCCTCTCAAATCCATCTCCTTCTTTTTCTTTTTTTAAAAAAAAATTTATAATAGCTTTTTACTTTCAAAATATCTGCAAAAACAAGATAATTGTATAAATATGTGTACATATATTGGATTTGACATATATTTTAACATATTTAACATTATTAGATTACCTGCCATTTAGGGGAAGGAGTGAGGGGAAGGAGGGGAAAATTTGGAACACAATATACACAATACCTCTACTACAACTCTTATTAACTGTGTGACCCTAAACAAGTCACTTTGCTAAAATATTAAAAAAAAAAATAAACTGCCTCAGTTTCCCCATCTGTAAAATAGGATCATAACAGCCCAGCAGATGTTATGCAAAAGGTGCTTAACAAGCCTCAAAGCATTTTTTTTCATTTTAGACTACTTCTTTCAAGGTGAGGCTCAAATATCACCTCTTACAAAAAGCTTTTCCAAATTCCTGTAAATGTTAGTGTTTTCTCCCCTCAAACTACCTCGTATTTATTTAGGATGGCAGGATCTGAGACAAAAAGTTAGAAGGGAGCTTTATGGTCATCAAGTCATGGAATGTTCTTAGGATCGTACACCTAGAGCTAGAAACAACCTCAGAATTCAAGACCCTCATTTCATAGAAGAGGAGACCAAGTCCAGAGAGGGTCATTGAATTCACCAAGACATTTGTCGTTCAGTCGTTTTTCAGCTGCACCTGACTCTTCGCCACTCCATTTAGAGTTTTCTTGGTCAAGACAATAGAGTAGTTGGCCATTTACTTCTCCATCCCATTTTACAGAGGAGAAAACTGAGGCAGTGTGACTTGCCTAGGATTGCACAGTTAGTAAGTGCCTGAGGCTGGATTTGAACTCCTGAAGATGAATCTTTTATGCACTACAGTGTCTCCTACCTGCCCTGCTCAAAGATAGACAGGTGGAATTCGAACCCTGTCCTCTAATTGCTAAATCAGTCATCTTTGAGGAAATTGGATTCTTGGGGGGTTAAGTGGCCAAGACTGCAGAGCTCAGAAATAATAGAGCTGGGATGCAAACCCTTGTCCCCTGCCTGAAAATAGTGTATCCCTCCAGGAGAACATAAACTCTGTAAAAGCAGGGATTGCCCTAGTAGTCTGTGTCCCTGTGGCTTGTACAGACAGCGTGGTGTCAAGTCCATAGAAAGTCAGTTTCAAAGTCAGAAAGACCCGAATTCAAGTCCTGTTTCTGTCCCATAATGATTCTGTGATCCTGGGCAAATCACTCAACCCCTTGTGTTCTAGGTAACTTTCTGAAACCATAAAGAAGTTGAAAGTAAGATGTTAACTAGAAATGGTAGAGAATTTCCTGTGGCGATTAAATCAGAGTCCACTCTCTCTCCCTAGCTCCAGTGGATAGTCCAGTGCCCTGTGCAGAAGACAGCAATATGAGCTGGAACTGATGTGATACCCAGTCCTTCCTCTGAGGCACCCTATCCAACAGGATGTTGGTTTGGGGTTTCCAATCTCATTCCTAGGGTGAGCTAGCCCCCTCCCACCCAGCCCATTGGGAGCAAAGAATAAAAAGAAAAGTAATTTCCCTGAGTCTTGGCAGTCCCAACGATTTCTTGCAACATCTGGGTTGGTTTTGAATGCTGTCCAGAGTGACCACCCCAAGTCCAGGATAGAACATTTCATTTGGGCCTCAGACTTAGATTATAGGCTTCAGAGCTGGAAAGGACATTAGAGATCATGTCATCTAGTCCCCTCATTTGTCCTTTTCAAGGCAAAAGAATTTAATGCAATAGCATGGTAAGAAAAGCATAAATAAGGCATTTCTTCCATAAACTCAGGGTACGCTTTCCCATAAATATTCATGTCTTTATAGGAAAAATTGGGTAAACTTAGGGGATACAAATGGAAAGGTATCCCATATAGAACGTATACGGCTAGAGTATATAAGTGTGAGACATAATGTAAAGAACATGTGACTAGGACCCATATGGAGAGGCAAGTCACGGCTCTGTTACTGAAGATCTGGTGAAGTTACACAGCTGCTCCTGCCAGGTCCTTCCTGGTCCTCCCTGTCTCCAGATTGTCTTCCCTACCAGATGAGGTTCAGAGACAGTCCTTCTCCTCTCTCTGTTTGCCCAGGGGAAGCACAGTGCCTGGCACATAATAGCTGCTTAATTAGTGCTTTTATTAATAAATAATTATTATAATATTAGATAATATTTATATTATATGTAATAATATTCAAATATAAATAAATAATAATTAATTAAGTGATGCTTATTGACTGACACAGACTCTACAGTAAGCTGCTTCATCAGATACTTCTCTAAATTCATTGTGTCCACTCCAAGAAAGTCTCCACAGGACATAGGGCATGAGACTTTAAAGTTTCTTTCTGTTCTATCTTCTGGTTTCAGTGGGTCTTCAGTGCTGGACAAAAGAATGGATTCTGCATTGCTCTTTTTGTTCAAAGGTTGTCCTTTTATAACTCTTTTAGAAAAGTAGTGACTCCCAACATAGACGCCTCATGTTATAAATGAAGAAATTCAGGATCCAGAGATAGAGGGAAAGGGTCCTTCAGAGGGTCACACAAGTAGTGAGAGCAGAGTTTTTATTCAAATCCACGGTTTCTTTCCAATATCATGCTTTATCTCTGAACTGCTCTGCCATAAGGTGGGCCTCAGAACCGAGGGAAGAGAGGACATTATCCAGAGAGTCAAATTACTGATGTTCCCACCTTAATAGTACAGAGCTCATAGGGTCTCTCTGTGCCTCTCTCTGTGTGTCTCTCTCTTTCTCCGTCTCTGTCTCTGTCTCTCTATCTCCCTCTCTGTCTCTGACTTTCTTTCTCTCTTGCACTCCAACTCTTTCTTCTCTTCCTCCCCCCCCCCCCACACACAAATGTCCCTCCTCTTGGCCTTCAACTGGTCTGAGGAGGGTCAATAGTCTGTCCCTTCACAGAGTCTCAGGTCTGCAGGAGTCTGGAGAATAGAGAACACACATATACCTATGCTCACACCTAGGACCCAGGGATATGTGAGTGGCTTAGGGACCCCTCTGAGCTATACACTAATTAATGCTGATTGAAGTGTCCAGAGCCCTGCAGAGTTATAATCAACCGAGTCTTCCTAAAAGATATGTGACTTCATCAAAGTTTTGAGGGGGATGGGAAAGACAAATATGGGAAACTGGGAGCCACTTCAGAGCACAGGAACAGAGAGGTGAACCAGAACTAGAGTGGAATATGGAATTTATTATGGGACATAAGCATGGCCAAGCAGAAAGCTCTCTGACTATGAATCAGGTTTAATCCTGACCTAGATACTTCCTTGCTGGGTGATTCAGGGCAAATCACATAACCTCTCTAAATTTATTTTTTCCTTTTCTAAATAAAGACTATAATCCTTGTGTTATTTACTTCTCCGGGTTGTTAGTAGGAAAACATTTTTCAGACATTATAGTATTATGGAAATCTATCTGTAAATATATATTTTATTTCCACAGGCTTTCTATCCCCTCTCCTTCAGGCCTACCAGGTTCTTCTCTTCCTAATTTATGTATTCTTTTTGCTTCTTCTTTCTTACTTTCCTTTCTTCCTTCCTTCTTTTCTTCCTTCTTTCCTTCCTTCCTTCCTTCTTTTCTTCCTTCTTTCCTTACTTCCTTCCTTCTTTCCTTCCTTCCTTCCTTCCTTCTTTTCTTCCTTCTTTCCTTCCTTCTTTCTTACTTTCCTTCCTTCCTTCCTTCTTTCTTACTTTCCTTCTTTCCTTCCTTCTTTCTTACCTTCCTTCCTTCCTTCCTTTCTGTCTGGTAAATTTGGCTTTTTTAATTAGAGTTCTCTTAAAACAAGATACATCTGCACAAAATCCCACTAAACAATAAAAAGTCAGAATTAAAGTTTGATCCAATGAAAACTATCCGACATTTCTTTCAAAGCACATATGGAAACCCAGGATGTTCAGTGTCTGGCACTTGCATATTGATGCCCTTACTTTTCTTAGGAAAGTTTCATGAGTTACCAAGGATGGGAAAACTTGTTCCTTGATGGCCAAACTTTTAAGGAAGATTCTCTGTATATTTAGATACAGGTGGATGAAAAGTCCATCACTGACCCATACTCAAAGTCTTTCCGAACCTGGTAAATGATGTCACAGTTTTCAATCTACTGGAAGAGCTAAGGATTATTTTTACACCATGGTGAGATATTGGAGAAGAATTGCAAGAAAAAACATGGCCAAGAGCTCACTTGTCCTTCAAGGTAAACACTTTGGAAGCTGCTGAATAAGCACTCCCCTTTCTCACCTGGCAGGCCTAAAGGGAAGCAGGTACTTTGAGCTGTGTTCCCAAACCTTCCTGCTATTGAAGGTATTAAGAGGTCCCTCCCAAAATGAAGGGAAAAGGAGAGGTCCTAAAGGTAAAAGATCTTTGCTGGCTGTCACGACTTTATCCAGATCCTAGACATGACCATCTGACTCTGTGAGGACAACTTGGTCTTTGCCATCTTAGGACCATAGGGACCTTCCATCCTGCTGAATCTTCTATATATGTTGTCTTCTCCATTTCAAATGTGAGTTCTTTGAGAGCATGGCTTGTCTTTCCTATTTGTATCTCAAAAATTTAACATGGCGAAAGCATCTAATAAGTGCCTTTTCTATTCATTCATTCATACATACAGAACTTGTACTATCGTAGCAATTAGTAATGATACCTACTATGGTTAAAAAGGTCTAGATCTTCAACCTCAGGTGAAGTGCCTTCTGTCTAGCTATGGGGGTCACCTTAGTCATCCTCATCCTTTTAGAAACCTACCAACCAGGAAATGTCTCTAGAAGGCTACTGTCCAATTCTCAAACTCAGGAAAGCAAGCTATGAAATGGGAAGGGCCTGGGAAAACCATTCTTAGGCTCTCTCCTCTAGGGTCTAGTGAAAACATGTCCACTGCTGCCATGTGCTTCTGCAGGAGCTATAACAATGGACCAGTTTCTGCCTTATCTTGGGCAATGAAAACCTACTCTCAGGAACTTTAATCAGACCCACAATTCTCAGAAAAGAGGAAACAGGAAGTGAGAAGGAATACAGGAACTTGAAGGTTCACTTCTCAGGCAACTTAAGCTTGGCTTGGGTTTTTTCTAACTATCATTAACTAGTTGTTCAAAGTGGGAAGCAGGAAACTGAGGGAGAAATCAGCTTTTCCCTCTACCCAGAATGAAAGTCTACTGTTACCTTTAGGAAAAATTGACTGAACTGTTATCTTGGATAAAGTATTCCCTGTTTTCCACCCCTGCCCCCAGCTAAAAATGATCTCATTCTGCACAAATGACCCTACAACACTTTGCCTTTATCATTCTTTTGACCATCATTCCCTACCTTATATAATGCAAATTTGTGAGTGTGCCTTATTCTTCTCCCCATTGGCTCCTTAAGTTTTCCGAAGGCAGAAAGCCTCTATTGATTTTTCTTTTCCATTTTTATGTTATTGACAATCCACAAAGGATCTGGCACATAGTAACGATTTAATGAATATTTGTTGTATTGAATTTAACTGAAAATAACAATAGTTTGGGAGTCAGAAGAACCAGGCTTGAACCTTAGCTGTGCCACTGAATGGCTGGGTAACCTAGGGGTTATTTTTCCCTCTCAGTTTCTTCACCAAAATGAAAGAATTGGTCTAGATGACCCTCAAACTCTTAAAATCAAAGAACTATCCATGAACTATAAAGTGAAGTAGATTGATTTGGAGTTGAATTGTTGACAAAGGCCTTATTACCAAGATGCAGGATCCACACCCACGCGCCAGCCACTGTCTCGGGATCCCTTTACCCAGGAGCCCTTCTCCCAGGGATGCCTTCTTCTCAAACTCCTTGGAGGCAAAGATCGGCCTTTCTGTGGGGCAGACCACCCACTCCCCACTCATGACTGCTCCCGATGTTGGACGGTGAGTGATCTTTGCAGTTGTTGCTGTTAACCCCCTCACCAAACAATCAGTCCCTGAAACAAGATCTCTTAGTTACTTCCATCTGGATTTGACTATCATTGTTGCCGTTAAATCATTTTTCAGACATGAGAATGTCTTTATGATTCCATTTGGGGTTTTATTGGAAAAAATACTGAAGCAGGTTCACTATTTCCTTCTGCAGTTAATTTACAGATAAGGAAACTGAGGCAAACAGAGTGGAGTGACATGTCCAGAGTTACACAGCTAGGAAGTGACAGGCTGGATATGAATTCAGATTTCCCTCCCTTGACTATCATACAATTGTTTTTCTTCTATGTAGCAAACCTAAACATTCTTTCCACAGGATCAGAGAATCAGAGAATTCAGAGCTAAAAGGGATCATCCAGATCTCTTCTCTAATGTCTTTACTTTATCAGTGAGAAAAATGAAGCTCATGTAGGATAAATGGCTTACTTTAAATAATTACCACAACAAATTCAAACCCCCTGACACCAAACCCAGTGGCTCTTGTCACAACACTAGATATAAATTATAATTATTGGAAAACACAATATGATAAAGATGATACAGTCACTGAGCATATCTATCTTATCAAGATTATAATATTGAGGACTATGGGATCATAGACTGGATTTGGAATGGGGAATCATGGGTTCAGTCCTGGCTCTCCCACTTCCTAGTTATGTGCGTCTGGACAACTTATTTTTCTTCTCTATAGTTTCTACATCTGCAAAATAGGGGTAAAAATTTTCATGCCACATTCCTACTGGGATGGTTATTAAGAAAAGTCCTTTATAAACTTAAGGCTCTATAGAAATATGAACTCCATTGATGAGAATAAAAAATGGTGGGAAAGTTTATTTTCAAGCTTGTTTTCCCTGCAAATCAATCTTTAAAAAAAACATGAAATTAGCCACGATTTTTAACTTAGAATCCACAAGTTATAGGCTATAAGGTTCTAAATATGGCACTGCCTCTCTACCTCCTTCCTGGAGCCATGCCTTCCCCTCCCTGCTTCAGGACAGTCCAGACAGGGGTCTATACTGGGTCCTTCCTGTCCCCTCTAACCTAAACCAAAGGGGTGTGTGTGTGTGTGTGTGTGTGTGTTGGGGGCAGGGGAGACGGCTGTCCTTGGGTAAACCAGCATTTCAGGAATCTTTCCCAAGCTTGGGGAGGGGTTTATAGGGCTTGCCCAGATGAATAGGATCCTTCAGCTTGGGAGAAGGCTAGAGAAGCTATAAACAGGACTAAGTCTGAGCCACGTTTCTCTCTCCCACTTCAGTGGGACCAAGGGACCTGACATACAATTTCCTGGCTCCAGCCCATGTTTGCTCATGTCTCTGCCCTGTCCATCCATCTGTGTGTCCATCTGTCTACTCTCTCGACGCCCACCGCCTTGACTTGTCTTGGGAACTATTAAAACTCCAGCCTTGTGGGGTAAGGCAGACATGCCATTGAGTGGTCAGATGTTTTCGTGGGGTAGAGTCCTGGATTGGGTATTGGAGTTGTGGTAGGGAGGAGGAAATATTTAATCCAGCTCCACCAAAATTGCTTAAGGACTTAATATATTTGAGGCCTTTGGGGGATATAGATAAATAAAATAAAGAGGACACAGGCTCTGCTTCCAAGGTAGAAGAAATAATGAGATGGACTACAGGGGTAGAATGACTGATCTTTTCAGACATGACTCATGTGTTCCAGTGGAAAGAGATAGGCAGGGATAGTGGATGGTGATAAAGATACCTTTTAAAAAAGGAAAAAGAGAAAGAAAAGAACGACAGCAAAACATTTTAAATATGAAGGAGAAAAAGTAAAGAAGGGGACACAAACTGGACAATTTTGTTACTACAATGTAAAATTTCATATATATGAAAGAGTAACAAAATTGCTCTGCATACATAATATGTTTATACATATTAACACGTATAAACATATTGTGTTCACAGTTTTATTTATAATCAGTTTGTTTTTTATAAATTGAAATATTTCCATTTGCTAATAGTTATTAGGCTTAAAATAAATAAAGAAGACAGTGAAAGACACATGCACACGTAACTCTAATACAAAGGAGTGTGAATGCACACCAATGGGAGACATCAGTACAATGAAGTGAATGAGAAATCCAAGGTTGGATTCACATTCAAGATGGAGAAGCTGACTCTGAAGACTGGACTTAGAAGGAAAATAGAAACTGCTTTGTCAGGGAGATCTCAGTTTTCTAATCCAAAAGACAAAAGAAAGACAAAAACTCCTGCTTTCCTCCCTTTGGGTTGTTGTGAGGTTTTAAAGAGATCCTGCAGGAATAAAGGGTGTTGGTCTAGGGAGCTATTCACATCAGCATTATCTTGTCCATCAGTTGCATGATCTCAAATTGAGATCAGATGGTCAATTTTTTATCATTGTTGTTTAGTTGTGTCTGACTCTGTTATCCTATTTGAGATTTTCTTGACAAAGATACTGGAGTGGTTTACCATTTCTTTCTCCAGGTCTTTACAGATGAGAAAACTAAGATAAACAAAATTAAATGACTTGCCCAGGTTCATAACTGGTAACTGAGTAAATAACTGAGGTTAGATTTGAACTCAGAAAGATGAGTCTTCTTGATTCCAAGCCCGACACACTATCCACTGTATCACTAACCATCCCAGTTTTTCATTACAAGGCCTGAATCCCTATCTGATGAAATTATTCCCAAGAGGTGTACCCCAGCACCTATCTCAGAGAATGCAGGGAATCCCTTCTGCTGAAAACTCTGGTTCTCAGTCACTGGAACTCTCAGTGACTGGAAGTGCCTTCAAATGAAATAGATTTGTAGCTGGAAGAAACCCTGAGGTCATCCAACTGCCTTCATTTCACTGATAAGGAAAGAGTGCAAAAATTTTTTTAAAAAGCTTAATGAGCTAAATAACTTACCTAGCTTGAGGTCAGGGGTGATTTGAAGCCAGCTCTTGCTGACTCCAAGGCCAGTAATCTATTCCCTGCACTGTGTTGCATAAGCTTGGAAATGATGTTTTCTAGAGTGTTGAGGGCAGGTCTCTAGTGTCACAGGGAAATCAGGGATCCAATCTAGAAAACTCCTCAGAAAAGAATCCACATCCCCTGAGTCAGTAGAAATCTGGTTAGTTGCCCAACTAAATGGCTGTAGTACAGTACTAGGTGGGCCTCCCAGAAAAAAAAAGTATTATAAAGTTGCAAGACAAGAGCCACCTGCCAGTGGCTGCTGGAGGTCTAACTCAGACTCATAAAATGGATCTCTTCATGTGAGACAATGATAATGATGATGATGATGATGATATAAGGAGACTAAGAGGCAGTTGTGTTCTCTGACCTCTCTCTGTGACGTCCGGATTAGCTCCCTGTTGACCTCAGGATCAGCCAGAGTCAGGATCAGCAAAAGTCCTTGGTCTTTAGGAGGAGAAGTAAATGAGATAGACGAAACTGCCACAAGCTCTTCACCTACCCACCTCCCTTCTCCTAGTCCTCCTCCAAAGTGACTCATCTGGCTTGTCTTACTCCACCCCTAATCTCTCCTACAATTATCTGTATACACCAAAAGATAGAGCCAGTATGGAATAAGGAGAAGGGCCATTTTTTCCAAGCATATGCTAATAGAGTATTGTCCAATAGGTAATTAGCCTTAAGTGCTCAGTTGACTGATTCCAGTGCCCCCAGTTAGAGTTTCAGCCCTTTATATCTCTCCTCTTCTTTTTTGCCTCCAATTTATTTCATTCCCAATCCAAAAGGAACATCTGCAAAGGCTGCTTTGTAATTCCTTCAAGTTTATGATTCACAACTGTGGAGGCTCTGGGAGAACTGACCTGCCCCTTCACCTAAGCACAATCCTTAACAATGTAGTATAACTATTTCAAAGTCTGACTCTTTTTATACAGCAAAATAACTGTTTGGACATGCATACATATATTGTATTTAACTTATACTTTAACATATTTAACATATATTAGTCTATCTGCCATCTGGGGGAGGAGATGGGGAGAAGAAGGGAAAAAGTTGAAACAAAAGGATTTACAACTTTAAATGCTGAAAAATTACCTATGCATATATCTTGTAAATAAAAAGCTATAATAATAATAAAAAAGGAGAAAAAAAACAATGTAGTATAGCAGTAAGAGGTCCATTTTAATATTTGTGTAAAGCCTGATGGTAGGGAATGCTGAAATCATACATTGAGAATGATTTCAAAGCCAGACGGGAAGGATGGAGGCAAATGCCAACTTTCTTAACCATTATCTGAATGGTTAACCTCCATGTTTCTTAGCCTTTCCAGCTCTGATACTCTATGTTCCCATGCAAGTTTAAACTCTAATACTCCTTGTTCTATAATCTAAGATCTCTCCTAGTTCTGGGATCCTATTATTTCTCTATTATGATTCCTCTTGACTCCCCTAGTGATCATTTGCTTTCTGCCATGCCCCTCGTAGTCCTTCCCCCTCCAGGATGAACTTTTCTAGAGCCTGTCCTATTTTGTCTCCCGAATCCAGGGAAGCAGAAAACCCCATCTGGTCCCCCATGGCTGCCAAATTCTCCAAACCCTGGGAAGCAGCCAATCTGTCATAATACCCCCACAGCTCCATGCTCTCTTTAACTGTAATCTGTTAACTGCTATATACTCCCCACCCCATGCCTGTTTTTACCTTTGAGTTATTGTTTACTATGGCCTAAGGCCATCTAGTCAGTTCTGGCCCTGCCAGAAAAGCATCCCTCAATTATCCATTAGTGATTTGTGGACTGCCTCATTTACTAGCCCTCTGGAAGATATCAGCATAATTACATATTGGCATAATTGTTCAACAAATTTATCAGTGACTTGGAGGGGGGAAAATTGTGCAGGTTTATCTGATTTGTAGTTAACCCAAAGTTGTGGAGGTCCTGGAAAACATAGATTCCAAAACGTTCTGGTTCCAGAGCTGAAAGATTTGGATTTAAACCCTTCTCTTCTTCCTCCTCCAAAATGCCTTTGTGATCTTGGACAAATCACTTAAAACACATAGGTCTCCATTTCCTTATTAATAAAGTGAGAAGTTGGTCTAAGCGACCTTATTGTTCCGGATCTAAGATAATGAAATCTTTTAGAAATAATTGCAAAGTGCTCTAATTATATTTTTAAATCAGCTATACAATTATAAGTAGGGAGAAGTAAGGCTAGATAGCATTTCATATAAAAAGGACTAAAGGCTCAATGCAAGTCTGAATATAATATAGGCACAAAAAATCTAACAGAAGCATAGAATTGGAATTTACTCCAACTCCAGTTAAATAACACTTGTTGGAACCATATTTTAAGAAAGACATCAACAATTGTTGGAAGAGAAATCTTAGCAGTCACATCTTCTGCCCTATAAGTTCTCAATCTTACCTTCCTTCCTCAGACAGGTAAAGCATTTACATGCCTCCTGTAGCTCAACCTCAGCAAGGACAGACAAGTTAATATGGTGGCCAATCTGATGGAGAAGAATGATAGCTAATAATAGGCAACTACTCAGGGAAGGGGAGCAGACAGAGAGTTTAAGATGAAGGGGCGAAAATTAACATAAGAAGGGGGTCTTCTTTAAGTTCAATGGGAACTATGCCCTTTGTCTTGGGGTGGTGGAGAACAAGATTGATGGGTAGACCTAGGTGGACCTTTTCCTATGAAGGAGAAGAAAAGGAAGCCTCAAGCTTCATGGGAAGTTCTGAGTTGCTTACTATTAGGTGACTTTGGGCAAGTCAATTATAACTCTTTGACTTACCATTTTACCCTCTTTAAAATGAGACAGTTGAACTTTTGAGGTTCTTTCCAGCTCTAGATCTGGGCCATGTGACTTGAAACAATTCCTCACCATGGAAGAATGGGGCTAGAATCAGAGGAAAAGGTAAACTATGGGGTACTTGGCCTTCTGTTCACCTACTCTCTTGGCTGTCTTACCTATTGGAGGACACTGAAGTCCATGCTACCTCTCCAACTGACCTGCCTTCAGGCCAAGGGCACCGGTTAGTTCTGGGCTATTGGTCTCACATGCTTCCTGTGGCTGAATATCTCCAGGAATCATTACCACTTGCCCTCCCCCAATCTCCAGGCCTATGGGGACTTTTCTGCCTATAAAATTCAGCTCCAAACCAGTCTTAGGCAGGAGAGGCCAGGCTGCCCTCCTAACCTTCCCCAATGTCTTTTTTTCTATTTTGTTTCTATTCTCAGAATAGAGGTTAATCAATCCCTGAATTCATAATGAGGAAAGAATCAGAAATGACATCAGAAGGGTAGGGTCAGGGCAGGTGTATGCTGGTAACTGTTTAACAACCATCTCCCTGGAAAAGAAGAAATAGGTGGTTCAGATCACACAATTTTTTGTTTAATTTACATTATTAACATTTTCTCTATGATTTTCTCAAGTCTAATCATCAACAAAACATAAATCAGATTCTGATTTGTAGCTTTTGCCAATGACCAAGAACTAAGTGTTCACCTAGATAATTTAACTATTGACTCTCAAGAGCCAGTTCAAGGGATAAAAGGTAGCTGCCAGATTAGAAGGGATCACCTGGCTTTTGTTTAATTTATCATAGACTGTCCAAGCTGGAAGGTTTTTTAGAACACAGAAAATATCATTCAAAAGTGGAAATGACCCTTAGAGATGATCTAGTCCAATATCCCCATTTTATAGATGAAGTAATAGAGGTTCAGCCAAAAGAAGAACTTTATACAACATTATCTAATCCAGGCATCTCAATTTTCAACTGGTTCTGTTTCTTCTGGAAATAGTGGCCCATTTAATTCAATTAGAATTTGAATACCACAGATATTGTAAGATTCATTTCAACAAGTTGATATTAAGTGCCTCCTATGTGTTGTTCTGATGCTAGGAAGGCAAAAGAGGAGAATTAGTCCCTCCTCTGAAGGTAAAGATGGAGAATTAGTCTGGAGAATCATTCTATTTTCAGCTTCAGCAGGAGCCCTTAATTGCTATTTCTTCCTCAAAGAATAAGAAAGTTCTGAAATAATCTTGTCCTAGTAAGATAGGGTAAGTTTCTCGATTTTAGCTCAATTAGAAAAACAAAAACATTAATATACCCTGTCATTGAACTAGCAAGAAAATATTCTTCTCAGCTTTCCCCCACCACCACCTCAATTAGAGGTCTGCTTCTCAAAGCGTTCCCTAAGAGGGGTTTTTCTCTCCAGAAGAGCCTTCATTCCCAAAGACGGAGCTCTTTAGGAAGCAGAGCAGGATTACTCCTGCCCAGCTAATGTTATCAGACTTAATTCTACTTTTTAAATTATATTTCCTGGTCACTAAGGCTTGAGTTTCTGCCAAATAAAATATTCTCTAGTTAGGATTAGAAAATCTTTGTAGCTTCTTGTTTAATTCCTCTTATAGAAACCTGTGTCTGCAACCCATCTGGGAGTGAACCCTGTCAAAGAAACAAAGGGTAGTCTAATCCCTTATCATCTTTGGAGCTCCAACATATTACCTCTACTGTTCAGATAAATCTAAATAAGTTCAAAAGCTAAGCTGGGGGAGTAGGGATGAGGACAAAGGTTATAGTTTCTTACCTAGCCACATTCCTAGCCTCTTATATATAGAACACCAGCAAATTCTTTTCAGATTTTGAGATCTCTTTATGTGAGAGAAACAAGGAGCAAAATCAGGGAATTAGAAATAAGTAGGGTGTGGTAGAGAGAAGGAGGGGGAAAAAAAGAAAATAGGTCTGGCTGAGATGGAGAGGAAGGAGATAGTATCCCCACGTATCCCCACCAATAGTTTCTCTGGACAATTGAATAAATATGGGAAGTGTCAGATGTGGCCCTGAAGAGACTCTCATTTTGATAGGCAGGCAATCAGAGGATGATGGGATGGTGGATTTAGAGATGGAAAGGATTCTCCTCCTTTGTCATGCTGCCTCAATGAGTTGTCTTGTTTCATGAGAGTTTGATGGAAGGCTTCTCAGCTGACCTAAGCCAGGTGTCATCAAGGTAGGTAGCTCTATCTAAGGCTCCAAAAACTGAAAGGTATAAAATACATACCATCCCAGAGGGAGACCAGACTCCAGAGGTCATTTTCTTCAACCCAAACTTCAGTAGAAACCTATAAAATGGAAAGACTGGGACTAGGTCATCTCTAAGTTTCTTTCCATTTCTGAATGATATTTTCTGTGTTCCAAGGGACCTTTCACCTCTGACCATTTACAACTTTTGTCAGTGGGATGGAGATCTTCAAGAGGAGACTGACTGACCCCTTATTGGGGATGTTGTACACTGGAGTCCTACTGGGACCATTCATTGAGGCAGCATGACAAAGAAGGATAGTGCTGGACTTGGAATTAAGAAAATCTAGGTTCAAATGCCGTCTATGTTGCTTATTAATTGAGTTTCTCAGGACAACTCTTTTTCTTCTTATCTTTGCTCTGAGAAGTCAGTGATCTGACTACACACAGATGGCTAATTCTGCTCTCCGGACAGTTGTGTTGGTTAGCAAGTTTCTCCCTACATACATGGAACAAAAATTTACCTTCAGCTTTGATGTCACAGTTCAAGAAGATGAAAAGGGTCTAGAAGAGAGAACCCAGGATGGTGGATGGCCTTGAATCCATGTCATAATAGGATGAGTTGAAAGAATCGGGAATAGTAAAAAGGAGATCCAGAGAGAAAAAAAATGGATGTCTTCAAGTAATTTAAAGGATTCTTAGACCTTTAAAAACAGAAGAAATTGGGGTTTCTTCTGCTTTGCCCCAGAGGACAGAATCAGGAGCAATGTATAGAAGTTGCAAAGAAGCTAATTTAATTTTCATATTAAAAAAACAAACTTCCTAACAATTTGAGCAGTTTACATGTATGAAACAAAAGCTCAGAAAGTGTTAACAAGTTTAGACCTATGGAAAGCAATAGAAAAGAGTAGGCTAGGGAACATCCTTCAAAATCAAAATATTCAGGCTGCTTCAGAGGTGGTAGGCTCCTTCTCACTGAATATCCTTAAGAAGCTTAATGACCACTTGTCAAATGTGTTATGATTCTTATAGGGTGTGAGTTGGACTAGAAGACTGCTCCAAAACCTTCTAATTCCTAAATTTTATGATTCTTCTCTTTGCTCCTGATTCTGTCTTCTGGGATCTACAGAACAAGTCTCTTCCATATAACAGTTCCTCAAATATTTGAATATAGCAATCAGGCCTCTTTTCTATATTAAATATCCTCATTTCCTTGAGATGAAGAGAAGTGTAGTCAATAGAACATTTGACCTGAAGGTAAGAAGACTTGGGCTGAAATCCTGTTTCAAGTTCTCATTAGCTGTGTGACCCTGTGTGACCAACATTTAATCACAATGGATCTTAGTTTCTTCATCTGTAAAATGAAGGTGTTAGATTTAATACTTAATATCTATTCTAACTAAATCTATGATCCTTATAAAATGATCAATCACCCAACAGTTTAATATTCTGGCAACTTTCTCTTGTCCAATTAAGGAACATCTTTAAATATTATTTCTTTATAACTATGCCAAAAAATGCTTCTCTCATAATCCATGTGGACTGGTTTTTATAAGAAGTCAAATGCATGGGAATAAGTATAAAATCAAATTCAACAAATACGTATTAAGTATCTACAACATGTAAAGTGAGGCACCTGGTAGCTCAGTAGATAGAGCACTGGGCCTGGAATCAGGAAGACCTGAATTCAAATCTAGCTTTAGGCACTTGCCGAGCTATGGGACGTGGGCAAGTCATTTAATCTCTGATTGCCTGACAAAATGGATTCATTGGATCCACAGAGAAGGAAATAGCAAATCACTCCAATATCTTTGTCAAGAAAACTCCAAATGGAATCATTAAGGGTTGGAAATCACTTCAAATGACTGAAAAACAAAAGCAAACATGTAAAGGACTATGTCATCTTAGCCAGTCTGAGAGTTGTCCCTACAGAGATAATTTTAAAAAACAATCTATAATTCCATAATATCTCAAAGTTGGTAAGGTACTTTTCTTGCAACAACACTAGGAATATTGTTATTTTCATTTTTCAGATGAGAAAGCTGAGTATAAAAGAGGGAATGTCAATGTCACACAGCAAGTAAGCATCAGATTTAAAATATGAACCTTGGGCTCCTGATGGGTACTGAATTCTTTGGTCTTGACAGCCTTTGAAACAAAAAATATATATATAAAATGGTCCTTCTACTTCTGCAGTAATGGTGACCAAGTAGCAGAAAAGGTAGAGGAGATTCTATGAATCACACCACTTTTAGATTATCTTAATTTGATTTAGTCCTTAACTTGATTTAGTCCTCTAAATGTGAAATCCCTGGCCAATAACCAATGATAAGTAGATATACTGCTGGAAAAACAAAATTGTGTTAACCTTGACATTCTTGCCATAAACAGATGAAAAACCCTGAGTAAAGCAATATTTGACTTATTTCCCAGAGAGAGATGGTGGCCAAATCCAACATTATTACAAATCCATAAAATTTTGTGAAAATGAGTCATGAATGATAATGAACAATATTGTCTTATAAATGAGAGAATTTTTAGCTAAATGGGGTATGGTTCACAAATATTCTTAGGTAGGGAAAACAAAGGAGTCAACAGAGTTGGTTTTTAATATTCCCAAATGAAACAAGAAATATTATTTTATTTGAGATGTGATCATATTATTGTATTCATGATTCAAATTTGAAAAAAATGAAAATAATTGCAGCTTATATGCTGCAACATTCATTGTTGTTGTTGTTTTTTAATTTAATAGCCTTTTATTTACAGGATATATACATGGGTAACTTTACAGCATTAACAATTGCCAAACCTCTTGTTCCAATTTTTCACCTCTTACCCCCCCCCCCTCTCCTAGGCAGGATGACCAGTAGATGTTAAATATATTAAAATATAAATTAGATACACAATAAGTATACCTGACCAAAACGTTATTTTGCTGTAGAAAAAGAATCAGACTCTGAAATATTGTACAATTAGCTTGTGAAGGAAATCAAAAATGCAGGTGTGCATAAATATAGGGATTGGGAATTCAATGTAATGGTTTTTAGTCATCTCCCAGAGTTCTTTCTCTGGGCGGAGCTGGTTCAGTTCATTACTGCTCCACTGGAAATGATTTGGTTGATCTCGTGCAACATTCATTGTAAAGGGTAGCAAAGTAAAGAAATTATATGGGTTACTCAGTAAAGCTCTTCAAATTGAATCAATGTACACTCTGCTATTCAATAATTTTAACACGAAAGTGGAAAAAAGTTGAGAATGGTAAGAAACAAATTGGAAAATTGTTCAGGAAGGAAAGAAGAAGGAGGAGGAGGAGGAGAATGAGGAGGAAGAAGAGGAAGAAGAGGAGAAGGAGACAGAGGAGGAGGAGGAGGAGGAGAAGGAGGGGGAAGAGGAGGAAGAGGAAGAGGAGCAGGAAGAGGAGGACAATAACAACAACTTCTGGATTTGGTTAGCATCAAATGTCACTTCTCTCCCCCCAAAAAATGGATTAAATTTTAATGGACAGAAAAAATACTTGTGATGTGAAAATTAACCATCTATGTGCAGTCAGACCATTGACTTATTAGAGCAAAAAAAAATTTTTTAAAGATATGCTATACAATTAAAACAATGGGATAGGTTGAAAAACCTGGAAATGCTTAGCATGGAGAGCTACTAAAACAATTTAATACTAATTAAATCTAGTAGGAAAAGATGGAGAAAGTCCACTTAAAATTACTACAGAATGCATAAAATATTTGTGGAAGTCTATCTCCCAAAATATACAAAAGAACTTTATAAATACAAGTAAAACTCACTTTATTTACATAAATGAAGACAGGCCTAAATAATTAGAAAAATGTTAATTTCTCATGGGTGAGATGAACCAGTATAATAAAAATTGGCTTACTTTTTGAGGCAAAAAAGATGGCACTCAAAAGTTCACTAGCTATCAAACACTGTGATAAATATTGAAGATACCCTCTCCAAAAAAAAGGCAAAAGATAGTCCCTGCCCTCAAGAAGTTCACAATTTAATGAAGAAGATAATAAACAAATGTATTCAAAAATGATGTGTACAGGATAAATGGGAAATAACTAAGAGACAAAAGATATTGGAATTAAGAGAGATTGGGAAAAACTTCTATAGAATGGAATTTTAATTGGTACTTAATAGAAACCAATAGGGAAAGATGAGGAAGAAAAGTGTTCTAAGTATGGAAGATAGCTAGGGAAAATGCCTAGAGTCAAATGATGGAATATCTTGTTAGTGGAACGGCAAGGAAGCTATTTTATTGGATCAAAGAGTGTATGGTAGGGAGTAAGGTATAAGAGTACTGAAAGTGGGAAAGGGTTAGATTATGAAGTGATTTGAATACCAAGGAAACTATTTTGTATTTGATTTTGAGTGAAATGGTCATCTCTGGGCTTTAGAAGAATCATGTTAGTGGTTGAATGGAGGGTGAATTGGAGTGGGGAGAGACTTGAGGTAGGCAGACCCACCAGCAAGCTATTTCAGTAATGCAGGTATGAAGTGATGAGGGACTGCATCTCAGTGAGAGATGTTGCAAAGGTAAAATCAGAGGATCTTGGCAAATGATTGGAATCCAACACCATTACAAATTCTTTTTTTTTTTAATCTTAGAAGAAGAGTAATAAATGATTATAAACAATGACATCTCATAAAGCAGATAGAAACAATAAAGGACAAAACCAGTTTAAAGAACGTATAATCAGAGACTCAGCTAAGCAAAGTCATCCCAAAGGCATTTAAGGATAAAAATGGAAAGACAACAACTAAACCAAAAAGAGAAAAAAGCTAAAAAGATTACTATGACAAACTTTTTTTCACCATGAAGGAAATGGAACTGACACTTGTACTCTACAATACAGTCCTAGATGTGCTTGTAGGAGAGGTAAAAATAGTACTAAAGAAAACAAAAATGGGAAAAACAATCATATTAAAACAAGTTTATAAAAAGGATATCCATGCTGGAGGTGACGCCTTTGGAGGGTATGGAAGGGTTGATATGCAAGATATCTGAAGATACCAAAGGCATGGAAAAAACTTGGCTGTTATTCCATTGTGTCCAACCTTTTGTGACCCCATTTAGGATTTTCTTGGCACACATACTAGTCATTTGCCATTTGCTTCTCCGGTTCATTTTACAGATGAGGAAACTGAAGAAAACAGGATTAAGTGGCTTGTCCAGAGCTACAGAGTTTCTAAGTGTCTGAGGCTGGATTTGAACTCAGGTCTTCTTGACTCCAGGAATGGTGTCACCTAGTTGCCCAGCAACATTTATGAGGGTTTGAAAGGGCTGGTCTCTGAAGGATAGAAAGATATCAAAGTTATGGGGAAAATCTAAGACTTTGTTAATATTGAAAAAAAAGCAACTGAGAAGACATCACAAACTTCTGACCTACATCGCTACTATCCCATCTATACAAAATTTTTATGAGCATCATCTATATGTAGAGAGCATCTTTACTAAGTGTTTTAGTAAGGAACAAGCAGGCTTCTACGATTCATATTTTTAAATGGACCAGATCTTTTCTATTTTATAATTGACTAAAAGATGAAGAAAATATAGAATTCCAATGTCCGTATTGTTAGTTGACTATGAAAAAGCATTTGAGTCAATAGGGCAAAATACTGATTTAAAAGCTCTTTTCTAGTTCAATTCTTTCCCCTCCATATGTAAAGATTCCTTTAAAAAGATATATATGTATGTATGTGTGTTTATATACATATATATGTAACAATTAAAATAGCTCTGTTCAACAACCCCAAAATCATGAATTATAAGGCAATATATTTATATATAATTATATATTAACTTTTAATTACATTATGAATTATAAAATAGGAAGGCATATATTCATTAAAGATGCTCAACACTATGAGAGTGATAATACACTAAGTGCCTCTACTTGCAGATGACTGCATGCTTACAGAAAGTCCCATGCATGCATGGAAGATAATCTGCAATCATTCAAAATAATTTTGCCTGACGATTCACACAGGAGAGACAAAGTGAATGGATTATGTTCATTGACTAGATTATGGTGTACATTTAAATAGAAAGCCTATAGAATTTGTTCATATGTTTATTCTAGGTTTATTAAAGTGATGGATTAAGTTAGATTATATTCTAGGACAGACAGTAGATAAATAAATCCTAGAGCGTATATTATATTCTAAATTCTACACAGTCAGTATATTATATTCTGGAACAGACAGTAGATAAAGAAATCCTAGAGAACCAACCAAAAAGCTAGTTGAAGTAATTAACAACTTCAGCAAAGTTTCAGGACATGAAATAAACCCATGCAAATCATCAGCATTTCTATATATTACCAACAAAGTCCAAAAGAAAGTGATAGAAAAAAGAAATTTTATTTAAAACAATTGTAGACAATATAAAATACTTTGGAGTCTACTTGCCAAGACCAAACTCAAAAACTAAATAAACACAATTATAAAACATTTTTCACAGAAAAAAAGACAGACTAAATATTTGGAAAAATATTAATTGCTCATAGGGAGACCGAGACAATATAATAAAAGTGACATTTTTACCTAAATTAATTTACTTATTCAGTACCATCCAATCAAATTATCAACAATTATTTTATAGAGCTCAAAAAATAAACTTCATATAGAAAAAGATGGTCAAGAATATCAAGAAAATTAATTTTTTAAAATTGTGAAGAAAGGTGACCTAGTCATGAGATCTGAAAGTACATTAGAAAGTGGTAATCATCAGAGCACTTTGATATTGGCTAAGAAATAGAGTTGTGAATCAGTGGAATACATAAGGGATGCAAGACACAGTAGTAAATGACTCTAATAATCTACTGTTTGATAAACACAAAGATCCAAACTTTTAGAACAAAGATTCACTATTTGTTTAAAAAAAAATTACTGGGAAAACTGGAAAGTGACTTGGCAAAAACCAGGTATAGATCAACATCTCACACAATAAGAAAAGACAAAATCAAAATGGGTATATGATTCAGACATAAAGGGCAACATCATAAGCAAAGTTTTATCTGCCAATTTTGGATAAGGGAAGAATTTAATTTTTTTTGATAGTATTTTATTTTTCCAAATACATGTAAATATAGTTTTCAGCATTTGTTTTTATAAGACGTTGTATTACAAATTTTTCTCCCTTCCTCACTGGCCGTTCCCCTTCCCAAGATAGCAAGCAATTTGACATAGGTTAAACATGTACAATTAAGGGAAGAATTTATGACCAAACAAGAGATGAAAGAGGATCATAGGATATAAAATAGATCATTTTGATTATATCAAATGTAAAAGCTTTTGCATAAACAAAACCAAAGCAGCCAAAATTAAAAGAAAAATGGGAAACTGGGTGGGGGGAGGGAATTATAGCAAATTTTTCTGATAAAGTCCTCATTTCTTAAATATATAGGGAACTGAGTCAAATTTGTGAAATGGTAGTCATGCCCCAATTGATAAATGGTCAACGAATATGAGCAAGCAATTTTCAGAAAAGGAATATTATAAATGTTGGAGGGGAAACGGATTCTGGGAAGATGGCAGAATAGGTTGGTAAATTTCAAGCTCTCCCAATTTTCCCTATCAATAGAACAAATTTATACCTCAGGGAGAACATAGATTGATGAAAAATCTAGAAGACTTGGGTCAGAATAGGAATCCACGATACAACTGGAGAGGATCTGAAGAAATATCAGGGGCAGGATTAGCTCCTGCAAAACGAACTCTTGGTTTCTGATCAGCAGAGAGAGTTGAAGTAAGGCCAGAGTACCATTCCCCCACCCCAAAATTAGAGATGCTTACACTAATACTTCTTTAAAAAAAAAAAAAAAAAGAACCAGCAGAGAAGAAAGAATCTCACCATAGAAACATACATACTATAGGAACAGGGAAGACTGGGGTTCATCTTCTGAGGAGGACACTGAAGTAAAAAAAATCTTCTACCCCAAAGAGTAGAAATGGCTCCCTGCCCAAAGAGAACTTATAATAGAATTCAAAAAAGAATTTAAAAATCAAATGAGAGACTTTGTAGAAAAACTAAAAAAAAATTAAAACCATCCAAGATTATAAAAAAAAATTAATCAACTAGAAAAGGAAATACAGAGTCTCAAAGATGAAAATATCTCTTTGAAAATTAGAATCAACCAAGGGGAAGCCGGTGAAGGTGTGTTAAAGACCACAAAATAACAAAACAGATTATAAAGAATGAAAAAATAGGACCAAAGAATAACTAGAGAATATTATGAAAGGCAAAATGGACAACTTTGATTATATTAAATTAAAAAGGTTTTACACAAACAAAACCAGCAGAAACAAGATGAAAAGGGAAGTACAAAGCTTGGGGGGGGGGGAATTTTTATAGTCAGTGTTTCTGATAAAGGTCTCATTTCTAAAATATATAAAGAACTGCATCAAATTTATCAGAATACAAGTCATTCCCAATTGATAAATGGTCAAAGGATATGAACAGACAATTTTCAGATGATGAAATTAAAGCCATCTCTAATCATGAGAAAAAATGCTCTAATTCACTATTGATTAAAGAAATGCAAATTAAAACAACTCTGAGGTACCATATCATACCTCTCAGATTGGTTAAGATGACAGGAAAGAATAATGATAAATGTTGGTGGAGTTGTGAAATGATCCAACCTTTCTGGAGAAAAATATGAAACTATGCCCAAAGGACTATTAAACTGTGCATATTCTTTGACCCAGCAGTGCCATTACTAAATTAATTTACTTACTATCCCAAGGAAATCTTAAAGGAGGGAAAAAGACCTACATGTACAAAAATGTTTATTTCAGCTTTTTTTTGTAATAGCAAAGAACTGGAAAATGAGTGGATGCCCATAAATTGAGGAATGACTGAATAAGTTGTGGTATATTAAGGGAATGGAATATTATTATTCTATAAAAAAAATGATGAATAAGTTGATTTTAGAAAGCCTGGAAAGATTTACAAGAACTGATGCTGAGCAAAATAAGCAGACCAGGAATACATTGTACATAATAACAGCAAGATTGTGCATGGATCAACTATGAAAGACTTGGCTCTTCTCAGTGTACAATCCCAATAGACTTTGAATAGAAAATGACATCTACATCCAGAGAGAGAACTATGAATATTGAATGTAATAGAAATCAAGATATTTTATGTTCATTTCTTTTTTCTATTTTTTTCCTTGCCTTCAAAATGGATGGGGAGAGATGAGTGGTAGGGAGAGAATTTGGAAATGAAAAAAAAATTTAATGACTTAAAAATATAATAATCTTTTTAAATAAAGAAAGAGTTGAGTCTAAAATTCAAAAAGAATAAATTTCTTTTACAGGAAGCTTTTCTCAATCCCTCTTCATCCTAGTATCTTCTTTCTGTTGCTTATTTCCTATTTAACCTGTCAATAACTTGTTTGTATGCTATCTTCCTAATTAGATTATAAACTTATCAAGAGTAGAAATTGTTTACTGCCTTTCATTTTGGGGGGTTATATATTTTTGTATCCCCGGTACTTACTACAGTACCTGGCACACTAGGAGTTTACACATATTTTTTGCCCTTAAAAAATTGCAATCCCTTCATGATTCCAAGCTTCCCCAAGAAACAAAGGTCTCGCTGTAATCATAAAAGAAAGGAAAGGATCCACAAAATGTTTGTAGCAGCTCTTTTTGTAGTGGCAAGGAATTGGAAATTGAATGAATACCCATCAGTTGGAGAATGGCTGAATAATTATGGCACATTGATGCAATGGAATATTTTTGTTCTATAAGAAATGATGAGCAGGCTTATTTCAGAAAAGTCTAGAAAGACTTACATGAAATGATGCTGAATGAAGTGAGCAGAACCAGGAGAACACTGTACACAGTAACAGCAATGTTATGATCAATTATGATAGATTTGACTCTTCTCGGCAATGCAGTGATTCAAGACAATTCCAATAGACTTTTGGAAAATGGCTTCTGCATCCAGAGAGAGAACTATGGAGACTGAATGTGGATTCACCTTTTTTGTTTGCTTGCTTTTTCTTTCTCATGGTTTTTTTCCCCATTGGTCTGATTTTTCTTGCACAACATAACAGATGTGGAAATGTATTTAAAAGAATTACATATGTTTAATCTATATCAAATTGCTTGCTATCTTGGGAAGAGGGGAGGTAAGGGAAGGGGGAAGAAAATTTTGTAACACAAAGTCTTACACAAATGAATGTTGAAAATTATCTTTCCATGTATTTGGGGGAAAAAATAAAATGCTATTGAGAATCTTTTTTAATTACAACATTCTACTAGTGTCATGTTAATGATTCATAAAATAAAGATACTCCAAAAAATATAAAAATGAATCTCACATAAAGGACAATGGAGAGGCTCATTGTGATCATGAGCATGTTATAGCATATCACCACTGAGGAACACTGAAGAACAGGTGTAAAAGGAGGGAAAGGAGGGAAAAAAGAAGGGAGGGAGAGAGAAAATAATGGAGGGAGGGAGGAAATAATGAAGGGAGGAAGGGAGGGAAGAAAGGAGTGAAAGAGGGAGAGAGGAAGGAGGGAAGAAAGGGAGAGAGGTAAAGAGGAAGGAAGGGCTTCCCTATATAATTTTAGGCCATGAGATCCACTCTTTCTATGAACCTTCTGAAACCTTGTTCTCCCAAATTCAGGATATATGTCAGATTATGCCAATTTACCTTCCCTTTTCTACCACTAATCCAAAAATTCAGTTCTACATTTCAGTCCCCATAGTCCCCATTATTTCTATTCCTAAAATCATTTTATCTTAATTGTTGACATTCAGATCCCTTGTTGGTTCCTAAATCTTTGGAAAGGTTGAATTCCATTCATTCAAGTCATGAAATGGTTGCTAGTTACTCTACTTTTCTTGAAGACAAATAATGGAAGGTGGGAAAGGCAATTTGCAGGGTGTTGTGAGGTAAGACTTAGGATTGTTTTGATTTATATTTCTCTTGTTAATAGTGATTTGGAGTCTTCTTTCATGTGATTATAAATACTTTTCTGTTCTTCTTTTGAGAACTGTTTGTTCATATATTTTGACCATTTATCAATTGGGAAATGGCTATTAATCTTTATACCTATTTATTCACTGTTTATATATCCTGAATATCAAACCCTTATCAGGAATATTTGATACAAAGATTTTTTCCCCATTCAACCACTTCCTTTCTTATCCTAGATACTTTAATCTTGTCTGTACAGAATCTTTTCAGTTTCAAGTAGTCAAAGTGGGGTTTTTTTTGCAATTGCCTTTATTTTTTGTTTGGTAAAGAATACATTTCCTACCCATAAGTATGAGAGGCATATGATCTGTTTCTCTTCTAATATTTTTATAATGCGATCTTAATATGACCCTGACTTTTTTGATAATATCCTTTATCACTTCAAAGGTAATATTTTTTGTTGGTTGTATGAGAAAGACTATTTTTGCCACTATGTCCAACCATTGCCCTTCGGGAAACTCATAACTTTAATTCTATAGAAACTGTTGGGGTATGGATTTGTAGCCATGTAGCCATGGAAGAATAGTTTTATATTCTTTCATTTATTTTCCCAGTTATGTCAAGACAATTTTTAGCACCCATTTTTACAAGATTTTGAATTCCAAATTGTTCTCCTTCCCTTCCTCCTTCCTTTCTTCTTAAAATGGTAGGCAATTTGATAAAGGTTATACATATACTATCATGTAGAATATATTTTCATAATAGTCACAGCTATGAAAGAAGAAACAGATCAAAATGAAAAAACATGCAAAACAATAAAGTAAGTGAAAAAGATTGCTTTGATCTCCATTCAGAGTCCATCAGCTGCATTTTCCTTCATGAGTTCTTTGTATTTGTCCTGGATCATTAATGTTGCTGAGAAGAGCTGAGTCATTCATAGTTGATTACCATACAATATTCCTAAAACTGTATACAATGTTTTCCTAATCTGCTCATTTCACTTTCCTTCAGTTCATAAATCTTTGCAGACTTTTCTGAAATATGCTTGTTCATCATATCTTATTGCACAATAGTATTCCATTACATTCCTATACCACATCTTGTTTAGTCATTCCCCATTTGATGATCATCCCCTCAATTTGCAATATTTTGCTACCACAAAAGGAGTTGCTTTAATTGTACATGTAAGTCTTTTCCTCTATTTTATGATATCTTTGGGATATAGATCTAATAGTGGTATTGCTCGATGATAGGTTAAACACAGTTTGGTTTCCCTTTGGACATAGTTCCAAATGGCTTTCCAGAATAGTTAGACCAGAATAGGTACAGCTCTACCAACAATGCATCAGTGTCCTAGTTTTCCCACATCTCCTCCAACATTTATCTTTATTGTTAAGGAGTTGGTTTTAATTGATTTTAAAGTTTTCTTCCAACTCTGTTATCTGTTGAAATTTTTTAATAGTATTTTAGTTTCCCCCCCCCAAAAAAAAATGCATGTCAAGACAACTTGGAGCATTCACTTTTACAAGATTCTGAGTTTTAAATTTTTCCCTCCTTCCCTTTCCCTCTTCCTAAAATGGCAGGTAATTTGGTACAATTTATATATGTGTTATAGAACATATTTCCATATTAGTCATAGTTGTGTTATAAGGAACAGATCAAAAGGAAACAAAACACAAAAAAAGAATAAAGTAAATGAAAAAGTATGCTTCATTATGAATTCAGAATCCATCAGTTTTTTCTCTAGATGTGGATAACATTTTCCTTTGTGAGATCTTTGTACTTGTCTTGAATTACTGTGTTGCTAATCATTCATAGTTGATCATTACATATGTTTTTGATACTGTATACAATGTTTTTCACTTTGTACCAATTACTACAAGTCTCTCCAGGTTTTTCTGAAATCTACCTGTTCATCATTTGTTTCACCATTTTCTAATTGATGGTCATCCCTTCAGTTTCCAATATTTTACCATCATGAAAAGTGTCCCTATAAATATTTTTGCACCTGTAGGTCCTTTCCTCTTTTCTTATATCTTTTTGGGATACCGACCTAGTAGTGTTATTGCTGGATTAAAAAGTGTGCACAATTTGGCGTAGTTCCAAATTGCTCTACAGAATACTTGAACCAGTTCCCAAATCTGCCAACAGTGAATTATTGTCCCAATTTCTCTACATCCTTGCCACATTTGTTATTTTCCTTTTTTTTTTTTATCATATTAGCCAATCTGATAGATGTAAGGTACTACCTCAGAGCTGTTTTAATTTGCATTTCTCTAATCAAAAGTGATTTAGAGTACTTCTTCATATGCCTATAAATAGCTTTGGTTCTTCATCTGAAAACTGCCTGCTCATTTCCTTTGACCATTTACCAATTGGGGAATGGATTATAGTCTTCTAAATTTAACTTAGTTCTCTATATATTTTAGAAATGAGGCCTTTATCAGAAACACCTGCTGTAAAGGTTTTTCCTCAGCTTTCTGCTTTCCATGGTTGCACTGATTTTGTTTGTGCAAAAGTTGTTTAATATAATCAGAAGTATCTATTTTACATTCTGAAATCTCTCTATCTCTTGTTTGGTCATGAATTCTTCCCTTATCCATAGATTTGACAGATAGACCATTACTTGTTCTTCTAATTTGTTTATGATGTCATCCTTTTATCCAAATTATGTGCCCATTTTGACCTTATCTTGGCATAGGATTTGAGATGTTGGTCTATACCTAATTTGTGCCCTGTTGCTTTCCAGTTTTCCCAATAGTTTTTGTCAAATAGTGCATTCTTATCCCAAAGGTTGAGGCTTTTAGGTTTATCAAACACTGGGTTACTGTGGCCATTTACTATCATGTCTTGTGTAACTAATCTATTTCACTGTTCCATCACTCTATTTTTTTAGCCAGTACCAGATAATTTCAAAGATTACTACTTTATAATAGTTTGAGATCTGGTATTGCTAGGCCACCTTCCTTTGTATTTTTCCCCTTAATTTTCTTGACCTTTTGCTTCTTCAGGTGATTTTTTATTAATTTTTTCTAATCCTTTAAAATAATTTTTGATAGTGTGACTGGTATGGCACTGAATAAGTAAATTAATTTGGATAGGATTGTCATTTTTATTATATTGACTCAGCCTCTCTATAAGCAATTCTATTTCCTTCTATTTCTTTTTTCTTTCATTGCTATAAGTTACATTTCTAGTACTATATTGAATAATGGTGATGATAACGGGCATCTTTGTTTCACTTCTGATCTTACTAGAAAAACTTCTAATATCAATGTTTAAAAAAATGATGGTCTTTTGTTTCAAGGAGAAGTTTAGGAATATTAAAAGCAATCTTCAGTTACCCACATGCAAAGCATTCTGCTCTGTTTCCTAATCAATTCTTGGCCCAGTTCATTGTCCATCTGCAATATCTGTCTAAAATATATGTACTGATGAGCTATGTAATTTAATTCATTTCAACAAGCATTTATTGAGTGCTTATTATATGCCAGACACTAAAGATAGAGAAGTACAACTAAAATATTCCCTGTTTTCAAGGACCTCACATGCTACTGGAGATAAATAGCATGTATAGAGAAAAGTTGATACAAAATATTAAAAAAAAAAAAAAAAAGCAAAGCAATTTCAGGAGGAAGAAGAGTAGTCCTGGCAGGGGAGGAGGGGAGGAGAAAGGGTAAACGGGGTTATCCAGGGGAAGACTCATGTAAGTTATAGCCATTGAACTAAGTCCTGAAAGAAGCTGGAAAATTCCAGAAGCAGCTATAATAAGGGAAAGCATTCCATATCTGGGAAACAGTCCATACAAAGGTATAGGAATAAAATGTGTCATTCTATGTAAAAGAAACAACAAATAAGTCAATTTGACTGGAATGTAAAGTATTTGAGGGGGAGTAATGTGAAATAAGCCTGGAAAGATAAGATGAAGTCAGACTATGGAGGTCTCCACATGTCAAGGAGAGGAGTTTCTAGTCTATCTTAGGAGTGATAGGAAGTCTTTGGAACTTTTGAAGCAAGGAAGTGACGTGATCAAGCTTGTGCTTGAGAAATATCAATTTGACAGCTGAGTTGAGGATAGATAAATTTGGGAAAGGACTTAAATTAGGGAAAACAATTAGGAGGAAATATCAATAGTCCATATGAGAAGAACTGAGGGCCTGAACTAGCTTGGTGGAGGTATCAGAGGAGAGAAGGGCAACAATGTGAGAAATGTTGTAGAGGTATAATTGACAAGACAATAACTGATTAGGTGTGAGATATGAATGAGAATGAAGAATTGATAATGACTCTTTTTTGAATCTAGGTGACTGGAAAGGCTCTGGTGTCCTTGACAGAAATAGAAAAGTTAGGAAAAGGTATGAGTTTTGAGTGGAAGATAATGAGTTACCTTTTAGATTGTATGTTAGTTGCTTATGACACATCTTGACTAATGTCAAAAAGTTTAGAAGAATGCTCCTGTTCTGTATTGTGGATTTATAGAACTTGTTAAAAAAAAAAGTTGAACAGGGTAAGAAAGCATGAATGTATTGCAAAATGTTGTCATCAGCGAAAGTATTCACATCAGTTTCACAGATGCATTGAAATACTGAAGGGTCAAAGTACTAGGCAGGCAGATCAAGAGAATGTTGTAAAAATAGCCTATCCAGATTTCTTTTTAAAAACATTAAACAAAATCTTTCATGATATTCTTGTAAAAAAAAAAGACAAGGAAATATAAGCAATAGTGTAGCTAAATAGGTTCAAAATTTCTTAAATGGCCAGAGCCAAAGAGTTACCTTTAACATCTTGATATCAGCTTGGAAGTAAAATTGCAATGGAGTGCCCCAGATGCCTATCCTAGATTCTATGTTTTATAGCTTTATCAATGGCTTAGACAGGATGCTTAATAATTCATACAATTATTTGTGCTTATAATGATTGTTGTTGAGTCATTTTAGCTGTGTCCAACTCTTCATGACTCCATTTGGGATTTTCTTGGCAAAGGTACTGGAATGGTTTGCCATTTACTTCTCCAACTCATTTTACAGATGGAGGCAACTGAGGCAAAGATAGATAAAAGGTCACACAGTTAATAAGTGTCTGAGACTGGATTTTGAACTCAGGAAAATTAGTTTCCTAACTCCAGGCCCAACATTCTATCTACTGTTTTTTTGTTTTTGTTTTTGTTTTTGATAGTTGAAGTCTTCAAATATTTCTAAGTCTTCATATCTCCAAGATAAATATCCCAAATTGCTTCAATGACTCTTCATATGTCTTGGTCTTTAGGCTCCTCTCTATCCTGATCAAACTAAATTTAATCAGTTCAACAAACATTTAATAAGAGCTTACTGTATGCTAGATATTTAGAATAGGAGAAAAAAGGCATATGGTGGGAGTAACTTATGGATGGGGTTGGGCTAATCATGAGTCATGACAGGACAAAAAGGCAAGAAATTCAAGGGTAGAAAATAATATATTGTTGAATCAGTTAACTTTAGAGTCAAGATTGTAAAAGGAGGCAAGGTAAACCAAAGCAGGGATGAGAGAACAAGGAAAACAGAATGATTGGAGGTAGTAATGAGGACAAAGAAGAAGTTTATGAAGAATTGAGGCAGAAGGCAAGATGGAAGAGCAGGAGGTTGTGATAAGAGAGAGGGATCTCAGAGGTTTATATCACAGAAATGATATCACCATGAGTGATGGTGAGATCAAGGTTTGAGCAGCCCTGTCTGTGGCTGAAATGAAATAAAGATAAAAGTCATAAGAGTAGAGAAATTTAGTGAACTTGGAGATCAGGGTATTTGAAGGGACATTAATATGCATACTGAAGTCTCTTCTTATAAGGGCAAAGGATGTGAACCAAATCCTAAATTCCTTGAGAAAGAAAAGGAAACAAAAAAAGCCATAGACGATGGTAACTAGGCTTTAGATGCACTGAGAGAAATGAATGGAGTAAATTTCAAAGGAGAGGACAGTTGTTTAGTGATAGGAACATTAGGAAAGTTCAGAAGTAGCAGTAAAAACGTAAGGACTATGTCTACTCACTTTCCAGTGTCGATGCATTAGGAATTATAAAAAAGGCATGCTCTCAAGAGAAATATAAAAAAGATAAAAAGAAAAGAACTCTTGAGAATTTTATTTCTGTTATGGGTATGTATAAAGAGTATATGTATAATTTGATTTTACTGTTATAATATAAAAAAGAAACTAGAGGTGGAAAGGGGATTGTACTGGAAAAAAGGGAAAGTGGAAGTAAAATTAGGAAAATTACATCTCAGGAAGAGGGAAAGTCTATTATAAATGAGGGAAAGAAGGGAGGAGGATGAACAGTGTATGAATCTTACTCTCATCAGATTTGCTTAAGAGAAAATATTAGATATATTTGGTTTCACCGAGAAACTTCTCTCACCTTATAGAAAAGTGTAAAGGGAAAGGTGAAAAGGGAAGGGGTAGGCTAAATAGAAGGGAAAACAGAAATAGTAAGGGGAAAGTATAAGAAATGGGGAGAGACGCTAAAGGGGGAGGGCTGCTTGAGGCAAGTGGTGCTTATAAGTAAAACACTGGGGAGGAGGGAAAGAAAAAAATGAAAGAGAACAGTATAATTTGGGATTAATAAAATGGCAGGAAATACAGAATTAATAGTTTTAATGTGAATGTGAATGTGAATGTGAATGGAGTGAACTCTCCCATAAAGTGGAAGCTAATAGCAGACTGGATTAAAAGCCAGAATCCTACAATATGTTGTTTTTAAGAAATGCATTTAAAGCAGAGCAATACATACAGAGTAAAGGTAAAAGAATAGAGCAAAATCTATTATGCCTCGGATGAAGTTAAAAAAAAAAAAAAGCAGGAGTAGCCATCCTGATTTCAGATCAAGCAAAAGCAAACATTGATCTAATTAAAAAAGATAAGGAAGGAAACTATGTCTTACTAAATGGTACCATAGATAATAAAGCAATAGCAATACTAAACATACATGCATCAAGTGGTTTAGCATGGAAATTCCTAAAGGAGAAGTTAAGAGAGCTGCAAGAAGAAACTATAACAGTGGGAGATCTCAACCTTGCTATGTCAAAACTAGATAAATCAAACCACAAAATAAATAAGAAAGAAGTCAAAGATGTAAAAAGAAGACTAGAAAAGTTAGGTATGATAGATCTTTGGAGAAAACTGAATGGAGACAGAAAGGAGTACACTTTCTTCTCGGCAGTTCATGGAACCTCATGGTTCCTACGAGGAACCTATAAGGGAAAATAGACCAAAAAGTAACTGGAAACTAAAGAATGAAGGTAAAATAGCAAATCATAAATACAATTAATAATTTCATCCAAGAGAATGACAATAATGAAACAACATACCAAAATTTGTGGGATACAGCCAAAGCTGTAATAAGGGAAAATTTTATATCTCTAGATGCTTACTTCCATAAAATAGAGAAAGAGAAGATCAATGAATTGGGCTTGCAACTTAAAAAGCTAGAAAAAGAGCAAATTAACCCCCCCCCCCGCATCAAAAACCAAACTTGAAATTCTAAAAATAAAAGGAAAGATTAATAAAATTGAAAGTAAAAAAAAATTTTGAATTAATAAATAAAACTAAGAATTGGTTTCATAAAAAATCCAACAAAATAGATAAACCTTTAGTTTATTTGATTAAAAAAAGGAAAGAGGAAAATCAAATTGTTAGTCTCAAAAATGAAAAGGGAGAACTTTCCACCAATGAAGAAGAAATTAGAGTAATAATTAGAAATTACTTTGTCCAACTTTATGCCAATAAATTTGAGAAACTGAGTGAAATGGAGGAATACTTACAAAAATATAGATTGCCCATATAAATAGAAGAGGAAATAAATTAATAGTCCCATTTTAGAAAAAGAAATAGAACAAGCTATTAATCAACTCCCTAAGAAAAAACTCCAGGACCACATGGATTTATGTGTGAATTCTACCAAACATTTCAAGAACAATTAAGTCCAATACTATATAAACTATTTGAAAAAATAGGAAACTAAACAGTCCTACCAAATTCCTTTTATGACACAGACATGGTACTAATACCTAAACCAGGTAGAACGGAAACAGAGAAAGAAAATTATAGACCAATCTTCCTAATGAATATTGATACAAAAATCTTAAATAAAATATTAGCAAAGAGATTATAGAAAATCAACCCCCAGATAATACACCATAACCAAGTAAGATTTATATCAGGAATGCAGGGTTGGTTCAATATTGGGAAAACTTTTAGCATAATTGACTATATCAATAACCAAATTAACAAAAAACATATGATCATCTCAATAAATGCAGGAAAAGCATTTGATAAAATCCAAAACCCATTCCTATTAAAATATTAGACAGTATAGGAATAAATGGACTTTTCATTAAAATAGTCAGTAGAATCCATTTAAAACCATTAGCAACTATCATATGTAATGGGGATAAACTAATTCCCAGTAAGATCAGGGGTGAAACAAGGTTGCCCACTATCACCATAACTATTCAATATTGTATTAGATATTCTAGCTGTGTCAATAAGAGAAGAAAAAGAGATGAAAGGAATTAAATTAGATAATGAGGAAACCAGATTATCACTCTTTGCAGATGATATGATAGTATACTTAGAGAACCCAAGAGAATTAACCAAAAAACTATTAGAAATAATCCACAATTTTAGCAAACTTGCAGGATACAAAATAAATCCACACAAATCATCAGCATTTTTATGCATCACTAACAAAATCCAACAGCAAGAGATGTAAAAAGAAATTCCATTTAAAACAACTGCTGATAGTATAAAATATTTAGGAATCTATCTCTCAAGAGAAAGTTAGGAACTATATGAGCAAAACTATAAAACATTTTTCACACAAATAGTCAGATCTAAATAACTGAAAAAATTATTAAGTGTTCTTGGATAGGTCGAGCAAATATAATAAAGATGACAAGACTACCTAAACTAATTTATTTAGTGCTATACCAATCAAATTCCCAAGAAACTATTCTACTGTCCTAAAAAAAAAAAAGTAATAACAAAATTCATCTGGAAGAACAAAAGGTTAAGAATTTCAAAGGAATTAATGAAAAAAAAAGCAAATGAAGGTGGCCTAGCTGTACCAGATCTAAAACTATATTATAAAGCAATGGATATCAAAATCATTTGGTACTGGTTAAGAAATAGACTAGTTGATCAGTAGAATAGGTTAGGTTCATAGGACAAAACAGTCAACAGATAGCTATAGCAATCTAGTGCTTGACAAACCCAAAGACCCTAGCTTTTGGGATAAGAATTCACTATTTGACAAAAACTGCTAAGAAAATTGGAAGCTAGTCTCACAGAAACTAGGCATTGACCCACACTCAACACTGTACACCAAGATAAGGTCAAAATGGATTCATGATCTAGACATAAAGAATGATATTATAGAGGCAGCTAGGTAGTACAGTGGCTAGAGCATCAACCCTGAAAATCAGGAGGACCTGAATTCAAATCTGGTCTCAGACACTTAACACCTCCTAGCTGTGTGACTCTGGGCAAGTCACTTAATCTCAATTGCCTGGAGGGTGGGTAGAAAGAATGTTATTATAAACAAACTAGAAGAACATAGGATAGTTTACCTGTGGAGGAGGAAGGAATTTGTGACCAAAGAAGAACTAGAGAGCATTATTAATCACAAATAGATAACGTTAATTATATTAAGTTTAAAAGTTTTTGTACAAACAAAACTAATGCAGACAAGACTAGAAGGGAAGCAATAAACTGGGAAAACATTTTTACATTCAAAAGTTCTGATAAAGGTCTCATTTCTAAAATATATAGAGAATTGACTCAAAATTATAGGAAATCAAGCCATTCTCCATCTGATAAATGGTCAAAGTATATGAACACACAATTTTCAGATGAAGAAATTGAAACTGTTTCTAGTCATATGAATAGGTGCTCTAAATCACTATTGATCAGAGAAATGCAAATTAAGACTACTGTGAGATACCACTATACACCTGTCAGATTGTCTAAGATGACAGGAAAAGATAATGGTAGATGTGGGAAAACTGAGACACTGATGCATTGTTGGTGGAGTTGTGAACAGAGCCAACCATTCTGGAGAGCAATTTGGAACTATGCTCAAAAAGTTATCAAACTGTACATACCCTTTGACCAGAACACAGTGTTACTATTTGGGCTTTATCCCAAAGAAATCTTAAAGAAGTGCCAAAATATTTGTGGCAGTCCTTTTTGTGGTAGCTAGAAACTGGAAACTGAATGGATGCCCATAAGTTGGAGAATGGCTGAATAAATCATGATATATGAATGTTATGGAATATTATTGTTTTGTAAGAAACGACCAACAGGATGATTTCAGAGAGGCTTGGAGAGACTTACGTGAACTGATGCTGAGTGAAATGAGCAGGACCAGGAGATCATTGTACATGGCAACAACCAAACTATATAATGATCAATTCTGATGGTTATGGCTCTCTTCAACAATGAAATGATTCAAACCAGTTCCAGTTGTTCAGTGATGAAGAGAGCCATCTACACCCAGAGAGAGGACTGTGGGAACTGAGTATGGAACAGAACATAGCATTCTCACTCTCTCTGTTATTTGCTTGCATTTTATTTTCTTTCTCAGATTTTTTTTCCCTTCTTGATCCAATTTTTTCTTGTACAGCAAGATAACTGTATAAATATGTATATATATATATATATATATATATATATATATATATTGGATTTAACATATATTTTAGCATATTTAACATGTATTGGACTACCTGCCAACTAGGGGAGGGGGTAGGATGAAGGAGAGGAAAATTTGGAATAGAAGGTTTTGCAAGGGTCAATGTTGAAAAATTACCCATGCATATGTTTTGTAAATAAAAAGCTTTAATAAAAATGTTTTTTTAAAGGCACGCTGATATTGGCCAGGGATAGTGTCTTCTGGACCCTCAGGTTTCCATGAGTGCAAAGAGATATGAAAGGAGGTGTCCTAAAGTAAAAAGAAATCTGTTTATAATAGGATGGAACACAAAAGAGTGCAATAAAATGTTTAATCAATACTTATTAAGTACTTGCTATGCATTAAGAACTGTGCTCAACTCTGGGGGTACAAAAAGTCCTTGCCCTCAAGGAGTTTATGATCTAATGGTGGGGTCCACATACAAAGCAAGCAAATAATATATAAGATGAATGGGAAATAATTTTTAAAAGGAAATTCCTAGAATCAAGAAGGGTTGGGGAAGACTCCCTGTAGAGATGGAATTTTAGCTGGTATTTAAAGAAAGCCAGAGGTCAGCAGTCCGAATGGAGGAGGGGAAAGCATATCTAGAGATGAAGAACCTTGTTCACAAAACAACTAGGAGGTTAGTATCATTGGATTAAAGAGTATGGGTTGAGGAGTGGGATATAAAGAGAATGGAAAAGTAAGAGAGTACTGGGGGAGAAGGCAGGGCTCAGGAGTAGTACCAAGCTCAAAGAGGAGTGCTAGGGGAAGGAAGATTTTTATTTAGGCAGCTGGTGACTAGGAATCACAGTGATTAAGGAGGAAAAGGATGGAATTTAGAAGCTATAACCCTAGAAATACCAATTTACAAGGCTCTCACATTCAGGAGGACTATGATAAAAGAAGAAAACAACAGGAAAATGGGAAACAGGTAAAACATCCTAGTCACCAAATATCTGCTAATGGACTTTCCAGAGACCTGACTGAAGTTACCCCAAAAGAAGATCGTATAACTTGGCTCCTTCTCTTTGGTGGTTCTCCGGCCCTGCTGAGTTCCAGGAAAGCTTCTTGGAGGAGATCCCACCTGGGCTGAGCTTCTCCAGGAAGCACTCCAGTTTGTCAAGGTTCTTCCTAAAACGTAGCTTTCAGGATTGAACACAATATTCTAAAATAGGATTTGACTGGGGTATCGGCCAGTAGCACCATCACCTCCTTTATTCTGTATATTATATTTCTATTAATGCACGCTAAGATTAATTTAGCAACACTACCATGATGCAGTGTTAACTCATTGTCAACTACACCAAAAACCCCAGATTTTTTTTCCAGATAAACTGTTACCTTGGCACTCTTCCCCTATTCTATACTTGTGTAAATATTTGTTAAATTTCTTTTATTTTTATTTATTATTCTTTTTACTTTTGCAAAGACAATTGCGAGTAAGTGACTTGCCCAGGGTCACACAGCTACCAAGTGTTAAGTGTCTGAGACCAGATTTGAACTCAGGTCCTCCTTACTTCAGGGCTGGTGCTCTATCCACTGCACCAACTAGCTGCCCCATTTTTATTTATTATTAATTTTTTAAAGACAAATATGAGAATTTACATTTATCCTATTAGATTTTTATCCACTGTTCTAATTTTTCGGATCTTTTTGGATCCTGGTTCTGTTGTCCAGCATATTTGCTATCATTCCCAAGACTTTGTCATTTGATAAGATTGACATCTCTATCTTTATCCTAGTCATTGAGAACAATGTTATCAAATGTAAGCAAAACACAAAATAGGAATATAAAGTATGAGAGTACTGAAACAGAAGTAGGGAGAGAGAGACAGACACACAGGCAGAAAAACGGACAAATATAGTGTGAGAAAAACACAGTGAGATAGAGAAATGCACAGAGACAAAATAAAGAGTCAGGAGCAGACACAGAGAGAATCGGAGTCCATGCTTGTTAAACCTGAAATTTAAAAGAAAAACAGGCAGAGAGAGATGAACAGAGACAGGAGCTGAGAGAGAAAAAGAAGGGGGGGGGGGGAGGGAGGAAGAAAGGGAGAGGAGAATGCATTGGACACTATGCCAGCCTGACCTTTGCCTTGGTGCTACACCAGTAGTCAGGAGAGCAAAGTTCCCCAGCAGATACGTGCCTCACAAAAAATTAATTAAAATTGTTGTGTTGTTTTTTTTTAAACCTCTGGCTCAGACCTTCTTCTCCTCCATGCCCTTCTGTCCTCCCCCTCCCCCTTCTTCCTCCTCCCTGCCCATCCCCATCCTCCTCCTCCTCTCCTGCTAGGCAGGACCCGGTGCCTCAGAGGCTGCTGCTTATCGTTAACTCCTGGTGTCCCCCAATCCCGGCACAGCCATCTGGTTGCTAGACAGGGGCCAGCCCATTGAGCTGGCACACCAGCTTCTGGGTAAGTCTGGGGAATTGAGATTTATTTAAGCCTTGAATGTTTTGAAAAAATCATAGGTCAAGGCCCCCTGGCCAGGCTTTCTGGGGCCAGGCCTCATGTCCCAAAGAAGGACTATTTCTCCTTCCTTCTGGCATGGCTAAAATAAGACAAAGGGGACGGACAGGGGTCACATTATAGAAATACCTTGGTTTCTCTGTGAGCATGTGGGGCTAGGAGGGTCCCTCTATATTTCAAAGTCAGTGAGAACATTTTGCTTTATTACATGTTGTGTGGAGACTGTCCAGTATTTATTGGGTGGGTGGTATTAAAGGTAGGGCTTTGGATTCTTGACTGGGGATGATTGCACCCAGTTTTGAATGACCTGGACTCTCATTTCTCTTGTACTGATACTGATTATAGAGAAGTGACTGTCATGTTTCAGGGAAGAAGGGTTTGACGTTGAGCTGGAGATGGAGCAGAAATGAAGGGCATTTAGGAAACTGAAGGGTGGGAAGAGGTTTGGATTCGGGTCTTGGCTCTCTGAGTATCATTAATCTTCACCAGGCCTTTGTAAAAGGAGACATTTGATAAGATAATTTTAAGGCCCCTTCGAGCTCTAGCTCATCCCTACCGCTCTATAACTTGTATGTTCACTTCCATTCCTTAAAGAGAGACAGAGTATGGTGTGTGGTGTGTGGTGTGTGGTGTGTGGTGTGTGTGTGTGTGTGTGTGTGTGTGTGTGTCTGGCCCAGCCGCTCTGCAGGAGCTTCAGAGGAGGCAGGGGAGAGGGGAGAAGGGGTGTGAGCTGCAAGCCCTCTCCCACCCCCAACTCCTTGCTCACTCCTCACTCAGCAAATACCATCCTTCCCAGGGATATGAGGCATGTGACCAGGGTTTAGGGCTCCTTCTGTAACTGAGGTCAGTGCTCAGTCTGTGTCCAGGATTAAGGCTCAATCTGTAACCAGGGTTAGGGTTCAGTCTGGGCCTGGAATTAGGGACCCGTCTGTGACGAGGGTCTGGGCTCAGGACACAATGGGTCTCTTCCAGAATGAGGCAATCAAACTTTTCCCGTCCAAGAAGGGGTGTAGGTGCGCAATCCCTAGAGAAAAGGGGATGGGTAGATGAGCCACTTGGGTCGGTGGGCACATGACTGCAGAGTCCAGTGAGCAAAGCCAGTGGTTTTCCTGTTTGCTACTCACGCTGGGTCCTGGCTCGGGGCAGCCCTGTGTACCTTGGCTGGTGCCTTACACACAGGGGCTGAGGATGATGGAGCCAGCAAGGGGTCAGAGCCAAATTCTCTACCTCCCTTCCATTTTCCCATACTGGCTCTAAGCCAGTAGCCCCAGTCTCCCTTGGCCTCCAGTCTCTAATCCCCAAAGCCCTGGCTGTGAGCCCTAGAAGGAGAGAAATGGGATGAGGGAGGGAAAGGAGTGGACAATTCACTTCAGAGGTAGGGAGTATTCAATCCCATTCCATTAAAAATTCAATCTGGTTTAAAATGCAATTCAGTTCAATTCAACTCAAAAACCTCAATGTGTCATGTTTAAATGGTTACCCAAAGACAGATCTCTTAAAATCATCAAACCTCTCATCAGACACAGTCCTCTATTTATAGAGTACCCCCCTTGCTTCAGGATATCATTTCTTTCCGGAGATCCCTGTTAAAAAAAAACAAAACAAAACAAAAAAACCTGTCAGGATCCCCTGACTCCAGTCCTGACTCTAGCAATTACTGGTTGTGTGACGCGAAGCAAGTCATTGTCCTAAACCTCAGTTTCCCCACCTTACAGTTAGGAATAATTGCATCCTTTACAGGGTGATTATGAGCAAAGTATGTTCCTTAGAACATTAGAGAAATGTGAACTGCAATTATTATTGCTCTCCCCTCCAACCCCACCCCTTCCCTTCTCAAAAACTGACCTGCCTTGCATTCCATCCCCTCCGGGCTCTATACTTGCCTAATTTGGTTAACTAATTCCGGCTAATGGATCAGTGGGTGCTAACAGGTTAATGTATCACTTTCAAGGTAACATAATTGCATCTTTACCGGGACCTTGAGGGTAGGGGGTGGGAGGGAATAGTTTGCCTCAAGCAAAAGCAATAAATAGTTAATGGTAGGATTATAGTAGGGAAATGGAGGGTAGCGGGGTGCAGAGGTGGGTTTATCCCTCCCCCTTCCCCCAGTGGACAAACCCTCAAAACAAAAATAGAATTTTAGAACTTTTGAACAGGAAGGGACCTTGGATCATCCCTCGAGCCAGATTCTTGTTTTACAAGGAAAATAACTGAGACCCAGTGGGGAGAATTCAATTTGTCAAACATTTATTAGGCGCTTCCAAAGGTTTCATCATTCCATCTTCTGGGGATACAAAGCTGAGACAGAAACAGAAAGGTTCCAGTCCCTGCCCTCAAGGTGCTGCCTTTTTACTCTGGGATGCAATTCATGCTGACTTTTTACTGTAGGATGCAATTACTACACAGAAAAGAAGGAATAGGATAAATTGGGAAGGAACCTGGCACTGGGAAGAAGTACCTTCTCACCCCTGAGCTGAATCTTGAAGCAAGAGAATTCTGAGAATCAGAGATAAGGAGGGGAATACATTCTTTATCTAATGGAGAATTCCCTAGGATCATAGACAAAAAACTAGAAAGTTTCCCCCAACCTCTCTTGTTTCACAGAAAAAGATATCCAGAGAGGCCAATTGTCACAGAAGTAGTAAAAGGATTTGAACCCAGGTCCTTACAGTCCAAATCCAGCACTCGTTCCACCCTGTGCCAAAAAAGTGACTTGACCAAGATTGTCAAGTAGGACATATATTAGCTAATTATATTAATAATCATTGATTGTTTTAAGGATAACCCACATTTTTACAGCCTACTTTCCTCACAATACTTCTGAGAGGGAAGAAATCCAGTGTGATCTCCCCCATTTAACAGAAGAGGAAACTGGGGGAGAAGGGGGATGAATTGCTTGAAGTCCCATAATTGGAAATTATCCTGGTTCTTTCCACTAACTACGCTGACTCTAGCCAGCTACAGACATTCTGCAGTCAGACTTTATTCCTCTAGGGACCTCAGTCTCAAACAGAGTTTTCATGGATAAGCCCACAATCCCCTCTGACCATATTTTGACTTCTTTGTATCCCTGGGTCTAGTATAGTACCTGGTACATAGTAGGCACTTAATATATGTTGACTGACTCACAACCAGAGCCTAACTATACAAGTTCCCAACTCTAGAGAGTTATTTGGAGCTGGGACAAGCCTTGGCAGGGACCTTCTTCTCTAGGGTCCCGTTGAATGTCTGGATATATTTGCTTAACCCTCAAGTATTTATATATTCATAGACAGAAGCCTGCCTGTTTCCAAATCCAGCCAAGGCTTCCAGGTTTTAGGGCTAAGAAACAGACTGACTATAGGTCATATTTTGCTCTATTAGATGACTTCTCCATTCTCCAAGGTTTCTCCTCCCTGTGAAAGAAGGAATAGCAAGGGGCCCTGTATATTAATCCCCTCCCACCCTCACCCCTATTCCCATGCATAATCACTACAAGATATCATAAAACAGAATGTTCATGCTGGATGGGACTTTAAAAGTCATCGATCCAAACCCTTTACTTTGCAGATGAGGAAACTGAAGACCAGAGAGAGGAAGAAATGAACTGCTTTGGTAGGTAATGAGTTCCCCATCACTGGAGTTCTTCAAATAGAAGCTAGATGAGAATTTACCAGGAGTGTTATAAAGGGGATTCCTGATAAGAACAAGTTGAACTAGATGTCCATTGGGGTTCCTTCCAACTCAAAGATCCTAATAAACACATGTTCTCTCTGAAGTCTACTCACCCTGACCTTCCCCTAACCCCATTCTCTCTGTCTCAAACACTCCAATGTTACTATCCCAAGGTCCAACTTGCTCAGAACCCCCAAACAGGACCTTAACTTAGGGCACAGGATGATATGTTGTAAAGATGTGGTCAGGACACCAGGATAGAAATAGAGAACCAGAAAGAAACACTAAAGAAATCATAAGCCAAATTCATAAATTGACCATGCCTCTACAGATCAAGTTATTTCAAGAAGAAAAAATCTTTTCTCTGGTTCCAGTATCAACTCTAGTCATTGATCAGCTCCTAATTCTGGTCACAGATGGAGCTCTAACACTGATCTAATCTTTAGCCCTGATAACTGATCCCTAACTTTAGTCACTAAACTCTAAGTCGAGGCACAGATCAACTTTTAAGTCCCTCTCACCTTATTAGTCTTCTCTTGTCCAGCTATCATTCCTCCATATACCATGTCTCATCTATTCATTCCCATTTATCCAAATCTTACCCATCCTGCAAGATGCAGCTCAAGACCTATTTATTGTCTTATCTTTCTCCTGACAATCCACCCTGCATACCCTATCATTTGAACTTCCCAAAGCAAAATCCTCCATCAGGAATCCTTTCTCAGTCACTCCAAGCCATGTGATTTTTTTTTTCTCTAATCATTCTGCAATTCTTTTCAGAATTTCCACAGCAATTATTATCAATAATATCTGAGCTTTTAATTCCTTACTGCTACACTGTTCTCTAATTGTTTCATAAAATCATAGGCTCTTAGTGTTGGGAGGAACCTCAAGGGATCAACAAGATTAACACCTGCTAAAACAGGAACCCTTTGACAACATCTTTGACCAATGGCCATCCAGGTTCTGTTGGAAGAATTCCAGGGATATGGGGCTCACTACTGTTCCATTTCAAGACAGCTGTCATTTTTAGGAAATTTGACCTGATACTCTTAGCACAGTGTCTTGCACAAAGCAGTCACTTAATAAATGTTTGTGAAATTGAACTTTATTGAACCAAAATCTACTTCTCTGTTACTTCTATCATTAATCCTAGTTTTTACCTCTGAGACCAAACAGATTAAGTCTCTATATGACAAGCCTTCAAATATTTTAAATTTGTGACCTTCCCCTAATAATGAAATTGACACTTATAAAGAGGAAGAGACTTGTCCAAGGTCACACCGGTAGGAAAGTAAGCCAAGTCTCAAATTCAGGTCTTCTGACTTCCAGTTCAGCACACTTTCTGTTGTATATCACAGCACTCAACTATTTTGCTTCTCTTATATCTATCAAGAAGAATTATCTTCAGACTAAAAAAGAGCAAATAAAAATGGCTATGAGAGATCTGACCATCACAGATTCTAGAGTGAAATGGACTCATCGCCAGTACTTTCATTGTGTTCATTAAAGTGGCCAGATCTTTGTTGGTCAGAATTAAGACCAGAATATCAGGTCCCATCAATACTTCTGAAAGATAAAAACAATTTCTATCACTTTCTTCAAGGAGATTATCATAGATTTGTATGTTATTTGCTCAGTTATATGCTAAGGTCTCTGAGAACAAGTATTATATCCTTACCTATCTTCCTTCTTTTCAAATTGGATTATAATCAAAACCATTCAAAAATCTAACCAAGCTGTGGGAGAGAGAGAATGAAGATCTGAAAAGAAAATTTAATTTAAAAAATTTGTCACAGTTGAATAAAACTTCTAACAGACATTTAGGTAATAGTTCCTCTTCATTATTTGCCTCTGTGCAATTTCTATGGACTATCAGGAAAGCATCATCCATAGACTCCATCTGATTAAGCAATCTGTATTATATACTGTTTCTGTTTCTTCTATCTCCTTTTATCTTCACCCAAACGCTATCCCAGTATGCTTCTCAAGTTCACTGAGTTCCACACATATGTGTACACACACGCATACATTCTCATACATACACATATGTATACATTCTCTTTCTCATATACATACACCCACACACCACCTCTCTCTCTCTCTCTCTCTCTCTCTCTCTCTCTCTCTCTCTCTCTCTCTCTCAAAAATTTAAAAAGGTGACTGACTTAATGTCATACAATTAGTTGGTAATAGAGCTAAGATTTAAACCTAGGTCTTTTGACTCCAGTGCATTTAGCAAATATAACATTTTCCCTCTCCTCAATTTCTTATCTAGTCTGAGCATTCCCTACCTGCTAATAATGGTTTCTAATAATCAGAACTTGTTTAAAATGGAATGGGCTAAATGAGGTGAGCTCCCTATCACTGGTATACTTCAACCTGTACAACTTATGTTATGGATTATTATATGGATACTTCTCTGGATTATGTGGTTCTTCTCCTTACATAATAGGATATGGATTTTTAGTTCAAGTATAAATTGAAATTGATGACATCTAGCTCTAATTCTTTGATAATACACCACAAAAATCCTCCAAATGGGGATGGGCTCAGGTATGGTCTTGAGAGCAAATCACCTCTGTCTTTAGGGTCATTCCTATCCAATTCAATTCAACAAACACCAAGTCCTCCACTAGAATTCTCCTCCTTTATTCGCTTTACTGTGAAAGAGACAGTGAACAATCTAGTACAGTCAAAGAATTTCTGAAGTTGGAGTTAGAAAACCTACTTTTCAAATCTTGGCTCTGTCAGTAAGTAGCCATATTACTATGATCAAGTGCCTTCCCCTCTCTGGACCTCAGCTTCTTTCTCTGTACGTGGAGGGAGTTGTGTTAGATAAATTGTAAGTTGCTTCCAGTTTTAAATCCTATGATCTTGTGACTGATCATAGATCTAGTAAGTTCTACCTAGTATGAAAATTTCAAGCAGAAGCCCAAAGATTGGTTGAATATGCCCTCAGAAAACCAGTAGAGCTGAGTAAAGAGATTCAACAGTAGCAGGTTAGCCACTGGGAATACACTAGGACTCAAACTTCATTTGGCCACAGTAACTTATGCATATTGTCTAATGCTAGAAGGATTCAAATCCTATGTTGTCAGAGAGGACTCACACGAAGAATTCACAGATCCTTGGAGTCTTGATCTTGATAGTTGTCTTGCTCCTCAATCAGAGACCTAATCTGGAGAACTGAACTTTTTTAGTTCTTGAAGCTTCACACTGGGGCACTGATGTCCTGATTGGTTAGGACTTCAAATAGCTCATCACATCTAAGCAGGACTTCATTTAGCCATGCTTTATTTGACTCCCTGGTCATTTTCTCTCCAGCTGTCTTGTTTCCCTTCCAGTTCTCAAACCATAATCAAATTAATGCTGTCTTTGCCAATGGAAAGTATGTATGATCCACTCTCCTATGGCTCCACTCATCATCCCTGAAATTTTCCAAGCCAAAATATCCTTCCCTGGCCACCACTCCCCTAACATATTGTCTTCTATAGAGGCTAAGCTCCTTGTGTGTGGCAATTGTCTTTGCCTTCATATTTTTATCCACACATTTTAGCCCAGGGCTTAGAACTTAGTAAATGCTTAATAAATGCTTGTTCATTCATTTGAAGCCCATAGCACCAACTATGTGCAAGGTATTGGTTCATTTTGTGGACTGCATACTACATATGTAGATACAGCTTCATGATGTGGCTATAAATGTGTATTAGAAATATGATCCCCAGACTTATCATAACTTGAGGTATATTTAATAGCTTATCCCCAATATCAGGAATACCCAAAAGTTATCATACAAGGACATGTCCAGCTATAGGGAGGCAAGGCAGGGTTTCCTGGATAAATTTTTGGATCATAACAGCAACTGATATTTATAAAGTATTTTGTGGTTCATAAAATACTTTTAAGTACATAATCTCATTTGATCCACATTCTAGGCAAGGGAGGTCTAACCCTATTAATATCCTTATTATAGATAAAGAAACTGAGATTTGGGACAGTTAAAGGATTACACATGATCAAATAGTAACTATTAAGAGCAGAATTCTCACCATAAGCTCTTCTGCCCCAAGTTTGCACACTTGCCATAATACCATGCTCAATTATTACAAGGTACGGTACCTAAAAGTTCACCTATTCTAGCCCCCTGATTTTATAGATTAACAAACAGGCTTAGAGAGAAGGATCTTGAGCAAGGTCATACAGGCAATATGTATAAGAGCTAAGAAGGAAACCTAGATCTTCTATCTCCAAATCTGATGCCCTTTAAAATTAACTATATTATAGATTCCAATAGGAGGTGAGAGAGAAAAATGGAAACTCTATCCTCTCTGGGTAATGGGTCTTGACTACATTCTTGATCAGGTATGTCCTAATAAAAGGCTGATATTTCTTTCTTCCAAACCCCTTTGTGAAATTTATCTCCTCCATTTTTACTTTATCAATGGTAGAACAAGATAGTATACCAGACTTCTCCCCCATACCCATAAAATTAAGTTAGTCCTCTTTTCCTCCAGTAAGCTTTCATCTCTTTCACTGGTTATATATCCTTTCCACTCAATCCATATTCCTTCAGTGAGCACCCATATTCCTCAAAGAGTCCATCTCTGGTCCTTCATCCTAGATGAAATACAAAGAGCCTCAATCTAAGAATCAGAAAACCTGAGTTCTAGTTCCAGTTCTCTTATGAATTAGATATATGACTTCCTCTTTCCAGGCTTTGGTTTTCTAATTCTTAAATGAATGGAGAAACAGAACAGGGAGGGATGGGAGGAAATTGTACCAGCTCATCTCTAAGTCAGCTCTGAAGGTTTCAAATTCTCCCCTCTCCTTTATTATCCCTGTCTTTACCCCCCAAATCCACAGGATTTTGTATCTTTTCTCTTTTTCTACCTATCAGAGGTATCTCAGTGGAGTGAAATGAGGAAAGAAGCTTTCAAATAATACAACAGAGTTCTCTGCACTCAAGGACACAGTCCTCCAGTTTCCTGCCTTTTCAATGGTTATTGTTTGATGACCTAAACTGAAAAAGAAGTGAAGAGAGCCAAGCTTTCTTTGTCCTGCTATATACCTACCTCGCAGATCCCATAACCTGTCTGCCCAAATAAGCTACCTAAGTTGGTCTTGCAGACAAAGGAAAACAGAGAGATAGAAAGAAGAAAGAAAATGAGAGATGGGAAGAGAAGAGGGTGTGTGGCAAGAAGAGAGAAAGTAAGGGAGATAAAGGCAAGCAAGGGGAAGAGAGCCATAAAAGAAGAAGAGAAGAGAGAAAAGAGGGAAAGGAATGCAGAAAGGACAGAGAAGAGAGAGAGAAGGAAGGAGAAAAAGAGAGAAGAGAGATATAAATAGAAAGGGAGAGAGAGAGACAGATATAAATAGAAAGGGAGAGAGAAAAAGAAAGAGAGAGGGAGAGAGGGAGAGGGAGAAGGAGAGAGAGAGAGAGAGAGAGAGAGAGAGAGAGAGAGAGAGAGAGAGAGAGAGAGAGAGAGAGAGAGATCGCATCCAAAGAGAGGGAGGTTTTCTGGCTTTACCAGGAAACCTTGCTCTGGCCCTGGAAAGAGGGGCCTTTTCATGAAGGAACTGAAGGCACCTATTCAGACGCTGAGGGGCTGTTGCAATTAGAAGGGAAAAAAATTAACCCAATAGCAATTTCATGGGAAAAAAATAATAAAGTGGATCGTCTGGAGCCCCCACCTTCAGGGTGAACTGGGGAAGGACTGAAAGAGAGACTAATGAAGGGACTGATGGACTCACTAAGAACCACTGACACGCAGCCCCATTCTCTGGAGCCACGTAGCCCCTGGAACGGGGGCGTAATTGCTCTGTGTTCCACCTACCTTTCCCCTACCCATGTATCTTCTCATGTACCCAAAATCTGAAGTGGGAGGCATGAGGTGGAGGAAAGAAAAGAAAAATATCAGCCCCCCTCTCTCCGAAACTAATCCCGGGGCATATGAATGAACCGGTCCAGCGGGGATGGTGGGACGAACCCTGGACCCCACCAGCATCCAGCACACACTAACTTAGTAAAGGACTCCGGTCTGGGTTTAGGAGGTTATTGAGGTGGGGGTGGGGGGCTCGTAGCGTCCCCCTCCCTGCCCTATAACCTGGGACTTCAGGACTCCTCCCCCAATTCAAAAGTCCTCCTTCTCTCCCTCCTCCTCCTCCTCCTCCTCCTCCTCTCCCCCCTCCCCTCCCTGTAAACACTGTCAGTGTCGTGTTCCGGGCCGGAGTAGCTGGGTAGCGAAGGAGGGAACCAGAGGGAAGGATAGAAAGCGAGGCAGAGAGAAAAAGGAAAGGAGCAAAAACAGACGGGGAAAAAATTAGGGAGAGAGCCAGCCTGGAAAGAGAGAAAGGAGGCCGAGGACCAGGGGTGGGGGGTGGACGAGGTGGGGAGGAGCAGGAGGAGGGCGGGGGCAGGGAGGGGGGTAGGAAGGGGCCCCGGCGCCCGATGAAGTCCCCCCGGGATCGCGGACGGGGCGCTGTCCTCGGGGGGCCGTCGGGGGGTCCCCGACATCCATGGCAAAGCGGGGCCCGAGGCTACCGGCTCAGAGTAAGTGTTAGTATATGTGTATTTGTGTGTAATGTGCTTGTAAAGTGAGGGTGGAGTGGATGTGCTGGAAGCTCGGAGTTAGGACAGATGGGGAACTGAGCAGGCCGGGGGTCCTGTACCTTTCCTTTCCTATGACGCTGTCTCGGGGCAGACTGCTAGTATAGCAGCCCCAGGGCCCAAAGCCCGCCCTTCTCCCGCTTGGCTTTGGGGCTTTTTTGGAAACTTGCAAATATTTTCGGGGATGGGGGTGGGGGCGAGACGTAGAGAAGAGAGCGACGGGCATCAGAGCCACAGACTGAAAGAGAAAGAGACAGAATAATAGAGGCAGAGACTGAGAAGAGACAGATGGAGAGAGACAGCTACAAAAAGAGAAGGGTAGAGGGGAGGTAAGGAGAGACAGCCACTGAGAGAGCCCCAAAGGGAGGGGAAGGGGAAGCCTGGAGGAAAACAGAAAAAGCCGGAGGAAAAAAAAAGGTCTGGGAAGACTGGGAGGGAAACAGACTGCAAGAGAGTCCGAAAGAGCAGTAGACTGCAACGGAAGAAAAAAAGGAAGAGAGAGGGAGAGACAGAGACTGAGCTGGACAGGCAGACACTTCCAGGGGGCCGGGGGAAGGAGGGGAAGCAGATCCTGGGCCCAAAGACTGAAAATGAGGGAATGAGAGGGAAGCCGCCGGGTCGGCGGGCCAGGCCTGGGAGGGGAGGGAAGGGAGGGAAAGGGATGGGAGGAGAAGGGGCCGGGGCTGGGGACGGGAGCTGGCGGCCGCCAGCCTCCGACTACTGTAGGTTTGAGTGTTATTGCAAAGTTAAACAAGACTTTCTCCCCCCACACCCAGGCGCTGTTTAAGTTGCAGAAAAACGCGTCCCCACAACCCCCATCCTTCCCCTCCCCTTCACTGTCTCCTTCGGCGCTTTCCTTCCCCCCCTTCCTAGAAACCTGGAAAAGATAAAATTACCAGATCTAAAAATACACCCGGACTTGGGCGACCACCCCTCACCCAGCCCCGCCCACTCCCCCTCTGGGCCCGGACCACTCCCCTTCCCCAGCCCACCTCCCCTTTTCCCCCAGTCTAAACCACTCCTTCTCCCCCACCTCCGCCTGACCACTCCCCTTCCCCAGCCCGTCTCATCCCCCTACTACCCCTTTCCCAATCCATTCCTTAATCCCATCCCACCCACCCCCTCCCTCCTCATCCCCACCTCTTTACCACTCCCCATCTCACTCTTACCCCAGCCCCCTTTTCACCCCCTCTACACCCCCACGTGCCGGCTCCCACACCCCCTAGCCTCCACCCCTCCCCACCCAGGGAGACCGGCATCCACACACTCCCAGCCTCCATAGCCCACATCGCCCCAGGCCCCTCTCCCACGTAGCCCCCCAGGATTCCACCCCCCTGCAGCCTCTACACCCCCCCAGGCCACACCCCCGCTTTAGCTACCCCCACCCCACCCCTAGAGCGTTGGACAAAACCACCACTCGAACTTCCCATTAAGGGGAGGGGGGAGTTGGGGGCGGGGCTGGGAGGGGGAGAAGAGCGGCTCTGACATATGGATGTGATTTCCCTGCTCCGAGGCAGATACCCAGCGAGCTAACCGAGCGCAGTGCGCTCTTCTCGCCCTCTCCTCCAGCTCTCTGACTCGGGCTTGCTCTCCCAGCACATGGAGCCAGCGCCGGGCTCTGGGGCTGCCCAGAGCCTCGGGTGGGGACGTCCAGAGCCCCGGGGCGGTAGCCTCTGCCTCCGCCTTTTTCTTGCAGCCTAGGTCTGGGAACGAACCCCCGGAGAGCCAGAGGAAAGAGGGCAAAGGGAGAGAGGGGGGCGAGGGGGTGGAAGACGCCTCCTGGCCCCCTCGGCTAACCCGCAGGCCTTCCTTTCTCTCATCGCCATCATCACCCCCCTCCCTCCCGGTCCGGCCCATTCTGTCCCCAGCCCCGCTGGACTCGGCCCTAGGGAACGGTGGCGATGGGAGAGCCCCGGATCTCGCACAGCCTTGCCTTGCTCCTCTGCTGCTCCGTGCTCAGCTCCGTCTACGCACTGGTAAGTCCTTCTGTAGCTCCCTCAGCCTTTCCGACTATGTTCTCCTTCCGTGAGCGGGATGGGGGGGTAGGGGGAGAGCAGGACTTCTAGGGAAGGGGTCTTCTGTTTCTCCACTGTGCTGAGATTTACAGACACCTTCCATCCTTACCCGGAGACATAGCGGTGGGAGAAGGGAACCTAAGGCAAACGTGAAGGGAAAAGGTGGGGGACATTGTAGGGTGAAGAGGTCGCCTCCTAGGAAGAGCTGGACTGGAGAGGGAAATGGAAAAAGAATTGGGGGATGAAGAAAGTCAAAAGGTTCCTTCAGAGGAACTTGATGACTTTGCATTAAGACCCCCTTTTCTTGGCAGCTAAATATTTTAGGGTTCCCGAAAAGTTCTTTGAGCTCTAGGATGTCCCTCTCAGAAGGGAAGGGCTATTTTGAGGACTTCCCCAAGGAGTCCTTGGTAGATCTGTGTCTAAAGGGTCTCTCCCAGGGGCTGTTGGTGGCCTTGTTTTTAGACATTCTCCTAGGTATCTTTAGTTTAACAATGTTTAGGGATCGACTCCAGGAATTCTTGATGGATCTGTTTTTAAGGGTTGCCTCAGAAGCCTTTGATCATTTTATGTTTGGGGTTCCTATTCCCATGCACTCTTGTTAGCTCCATGCCTAAAGGGTCTCCTCAGGGGTTCTTGGCAGATCTGGGTTAAAATCTCCTCCCTAAAGATCTTTGGCAGATCTGTGTTCAGGTTTCCCTCCCCAAAGGAGTTTGTGTTCTCTGTATTTAGGGGTCCCCGTTCCAGTATTTCTGGATAACTGTCTAAATTTCCTCAGCACTCCGTGGCAGCTCTGCATTTGGAGGTGGACCACCGTTGTCTTTAGCTATATGTTTAGCAGTTCCCCCAGGAATCCTTGCTTACTGTTTAGAAATCCTCCTTCCAGAAGTCCCTTGGGGTCTCCTGTGTCTAAGGGATCCTCACCAGCATTCTTAGCATCAGTGTGTTTAGATCTTCCTAAACACATTTGATGGATTTGTGTGGAGGATTCTCCCCTCTCAGGGGTCCTATGTTAGAGATTCCCTTCAACTGGTCCCTGGTCACTTTGTAATTTAAGCATTTCTCCACACATATGTTATCCCAAGTCCTTGGATTGTTTTGTACTTACCAGTACTCTAAGGATTCTTGGCAGCCTTGTTATATGGAGGTTCCTTGAAATCTTCAGGAGGTCATCTTCTCCCATCAAGACTATAATCCCACTCAGCAAGAATATGGGATGTTGGGATGAGTAAGAGGCTGGAGATATTGCTTCTCCTTCCTGGCACAGTACTCAAAGAGGTAAACTATGAGTGTCATCAGCAGCATGGGAGCGAATATTCTTCAAAAGGAACAGGATATCATCTCCAAGATCCCTTAACTGGTTTATGAGACCTGCTTGCTCTAAATGGGAACTCCAGGAAGTGAGGTGACAATTCTCAAGGGGAGGATTAATGCCTTTAGAGAAAGAGAAACAGGTTGAAATTGAAGGAGATAAGGGGATGGAGAAGAAAGGGATGAAGATAAAATTAAACAGAGAAAGGTACAGAAGTTTAAAAAAAAGGACAAGAAGAGAGATTGAAGAGAGAGACAGAGGAGATCAATATAGGGAAGGAGAGACGAAGAAGAGAGAGATCAGGAAAAGAGGAAAAGATAGGGAAAGGCAGAGGGATAGTAGCAGAGAGGAAAGGGGAGAAAATAGAAAGGAAATGAAAACAAATCTTTAGAGGGAAAAAAACTAGATCACAAACAACCTCTAACTCTCTTCAGAAAAAAAGAATGGAGAGAAATGTGTAAAAAGAATTCCTGCTAAGATAGTATACACAATCTAGCAGAAAAGAGGGTACTAGACTAGCTGATTATCTGACTAGTTGATATCTGTTAAGGAAACTGAGGCTAACTGAAGGGAAAAAACTGGCCAAATACTACACACTAAGTTTCCAAGCAGGGTTTCCCTCCCCCAATACCTTCTTCATCAAGACTGCCTAGTGGTCCACCTTCTCCCCATTTCACAGCTACACTTCACATTACTACAAGAAATTCTTCCTCTTCTCCCCATTCCAAGATGTACCCTAACCCAGTTAGTCTCCACACTTCCTGCCCCAATGTATTCCAGTCTCTCAGGATGCTGTTCTCTGACCCAGATAAGTCCTGATTGACTAAACTTTTTGCTAACAATATTCATAATTGTAATAATTCATAGATTGTTAGAACTTGGGGACTGGAATCATCATCAGTGAAAGAAACGGGCTTCTGAAGAAAACATTTCCTGTAATAGGAAGATCGATAGATTTGGAGCCAACAGACCTGGGTCCGAGGGCCTCCAAAGCAAAATTTGCCAATAACTAGTCTCACCACAAGAAAATTACCTCTTTTCTATGAACCTCAGTTTCTTCATCTGAAAAATGATAGTGAATGATAAGATAATCTTTAAGGTACTCTCCAGTTCAGAGATTCTATCATTCTGTGATTTCACTGATAGTGACTTTTTTTCCCTCTTCGGTTTCAAATGATACATATATAATTTCACATTAAATATACAATTATGTATGTATCAAAATACTTTCAGCTCTGTGTATTATCTGTAATAATAGCTTACATTAAATTGCTCTCCCTTACCCTGCTGGTGAGCCAGAAACACAGCTGGCCCCTGGAGAGCATCTGGACTTGAGAACTGGGGCGTGGTCTTCTATTGCTCCTTGGGCTTGCTAGAGGAGGTAGAAGTCAGATTCTCATTGGGAAGAATATGGCCCCAGCCCCAGCCTGTCTGTCCCTCTGACAAACAAGCCTGGCGTCTGGTTAAGACAAAAGAATAGTCGAGCCATCTTTGAGTTCCAGACATCTCATCCGGACCTAGAATCTGAGCCAAGCCCTACCTGGTTTTTCTCTCAGTCCCAAGAGGCTGACATGTAGTCTATGTTGGATTTCATACCTTTAGAGGGAAGCTACGTTTATTGGGACCAGCAGGAAGAAGAGCTTTGTTGATCTGAAGCGAGGATTCTGAGAGTGTGAGTGCTGGATGTAATGATATGAAGGTATATAAGTGTATATGTACATTAGATACACATATACACGTGTGTGCACATATGTGTATAAGTGTGAGTAGGCATTACATGCCCATGTTTGTAAGTGTATATATCTCTAACAATAAAAAAGTATATGTCTATGCAAGAGTATGAATGAAATGTGGGTATATATATATATATCCATATGTATATATGTCTTCAATGGTTTGTTAGAGAATATAGTGTGTCAAAATTTATATGGTGGGTGCAGATGTGGAAATATAAGCTCTTGGTTTTGTGCATGAGACAGAGAGATGAAGTGAAGAAAGAATATGGAGAGAGAGACAGAAAGAGAGATAGAGACAGACAGACAGAGAGACAGAGAAAGAGAGAGGCAGACAGAGAGAGAGAGAGAGAGATGAAGTGAAGAAAGAATATGGAGAGACAGATAGACAGAGAAAGAGAGAGAGAGAGAGAGACAGAGAGAGATGAAGTAAAAAAAGAATAGAGAGAGAGAGAGATTTGGAGGGATCAACATTCAGTGTCTGGATAAAGTTACAGGACCATGTACTACGGTGCTTAGAAATAAATGGAGAAAATATGTAAATTCTGGGATTAGTAGTTTTTGACATGAGTGAAAATTTGTATTTAGATGGAAATTATTCCAAAGAGCAATTTTAAATCTCTCCAGCAGTATAGATAGGAGTCTAAGAGGAAACAAAACTAGAATGTTTGAAGATCTGAGATCCAGGAAAGAATGAATGGTAAATAGGAATTGTATGCTGGTTTGGAGTTATCATTCGTAGGTTCTTATTAAAATCTTCCCATTTCGTACCTGTGTTACTTCAGGCACGTTACTTAACTTATTTGGGGAAATGAAGGGATTAGGACTAGGTTTTCTCTAAGGTTCCTTCCATTCTAAGGAATGTCCATAAAGTGGCACTTTAAGATTCATATTCTATGAGGAAACAGAAAGGTCTTGAGCCCTCAGTACCCTCCCTAATTGCCAATAATAACAACTGACTTTTATGCAATGTTTTCCATATGTTATCTTATCTCAGATCATTATTCCATTTATCTTCTTCATTTTACAAATGAGGAAAGGTGATAAGATTCTTAGATTCTAAAAGGTAAAAGTTTAATGTTAGGGCTTTATGATGAGACAGTAGGAGCTCAGTGAGTGGGTTGGAGAGTCAGTGAGGGAAGACAAGCTGGAGCTCAAGAATTTGATCAAGGAGTCTGTGAAAAGAGGTTGAATTTATGTTAAAGGATGGGGGCCCAATGATGGGAATAAAGAGAATAGTGCTTAGTGATGAGAAAAATACTCTAGTTAAGGAATGAGAGCTCCATGAAGAGATGAGGAGCTCAGTGAAGAAATAGGAGCTCCATTAATAAAGAATTCAGTATAAGGATTAGGAGATACTGTCTATCCACACTGTTGGTTTTCGATGCCCAAAAAGATCTCCTTTCCTCTTTCTTTCCCCTAGTTCATCTGCTATCACCTCATCCATTTCTGGCCATTTACCAGGGGTCTGAACCCTGAGTGAGAGTCTGGCCAACTTCCAACTTTGCTCTTGCTGAGCTCAGTCTGTACCATCCTTCCCATGTCAGGGATCAATCAAGATATTTTCTCTACAATGGACCCATCAGCCTTGTACAAGTCACAAACACTGATGGATCATTTAGCCCTGCAGCCAAGACTAGAGCTGCTCATCAGCTGGGGCAGAGTGGAGACAGGAGATACAAAAACCTGCCACTAGACGCCACTCTGCCTCCTCTCCCCTTCCCATCAGCGGAACTTGGCTGTTGCAATGAGGGTGGGTCACAGAGTCATCTGCACTTTCACTCCTAGTCTCCCTTGGAACTCATTCAGTTCCTGAGGTTTTTGAGATAAGTAGTAGGGCTAAGGCACATTTTGTGACTGGGATTAAGACTTGGTTTATGTTTAGGTTAGAGCTCATTCTGACTAGATTAAGTACAAAAAACAGTTCCCGCTCTCAAGAAGTTCCTGATCTGACTAGGACAGCAAGTCCGGCATCTTGGATACAAAAATAAAAAAATTTTCAATCCAAACTCCCGTCCAGTGTAAAGGAGTTATTTGCTCACTTAGGGTATTTCTAGGCTGTGTTCCCTAGATGGAACAGAGTTTGGTGGGTTCCATTAAGGAAGTCTTCTTGGAGGGAGTGTTCTGTGAGATGGTTTTGGACTTTCAAAGGATGAAAAATATTATGTAAGAGTGAGAACTTGTATTTAGTTCATGACTAAAGAATCATATTTTCTTTCCTAGATCAGAGAATCAATGTGGAGTGAAGAGAGATGGGGATGGGAGGGTAAGGAGTGCTTTCCATCCTATTTTTCAGGACAGCCATATGATGCTTTCTTAGTTAATATGGGGCATCATAGCAGAAATAGCATTGACTTGGAAACCTTAAACCTGTTCTTAATTTACTGTATGATCTTAGACAAGTCCTTTTCCAGACTTAAGTTTCCTTCATTTTATAAAAGAGCTGGGTAAGATGATGTCTTTTTGTGGTTCACTTTTTTTTTTAAACTTCTATTTCTATAGAGTTTAAAAGTTTGCAACAACCCTGGACAACAGTTCTGGTCTTGGACCATTTTACTTACATGTCAGGCAAATTTGGCTTAGAGAGGATTAGATGTCTTCCCCAAGATCACACAACTTGTATTACATCTGGGAATCCAACCCAAATCTCCTGATGCCAAGTCCAGGGCTTTATCCCCTTCGGCCGTGTGTTAAGACTCAGTCCACAACTCTCCCTAGTGTGCCAGAACCAGATTAAAATGTAATTGGAAAATATTTAATGACATAACCAAATGTAATAAAACATAGATAACATTACATTTTAAAACAAAGTCAATATGCTGCCCAGAGGGATGTATAGTTCAGTGCCCCTCAACTCTTCTATCTGAGTTTGATATCACTGCTCTACACCTCATTGCTTCTCATATTCTGCCCCAAGCAATTCAATGCACAGAGGGCATATCTTTATAATCAGCTGAATAATTTATGTTACATATTTTTTAAAACTCTGTTCAATCAATACATATTTATTCAGTGAATCCTTATGACATACCCAGCCTTGGACTCGTTTGCTTGTGTTTGTTGTCATTGTTATTGGGAAGAGGGGTAAGGAGGGAGGAAAAAGAAAAGCCAGCATTTGGGGAGCTCCCAATCTGATTAAAAAGACATGCAGATGCCAAAATAACCTACAATCCCAGATTCAGTTATCCAATGTGTGGTATATAGTATACCCAACACCAACGCTTCAGGAGCTAAGAGGAAAGTGTAGGATAATGTGAGTTTGGGAGTGTAGGATAATGGAGTTGAAGATTGGGGAGGGGTCAGAGAAGGCTTCCTGAAGAGGTGAGACTAAATTTTGTCCTTTTGGTGGAGAACTTGGTAAGGGAAAGAGGAAGAGAGAGGGCATTTGGGGCAGGAGCTCTGTATAATGCAGGAATGACCACAGTGGGTGATTTAAGGAATATAAGAGAAAATTTCTGAGGCAGAAATCCCCACTACAGTAGATACCTTTCCATGTAAGGTTTACAAAGAGTTTTCCGTCACATAGGGTAGGTAATGTAAATATTCTTATTTTATAGATGACTAAGCTGAGGCTCAGAAGGATTCAGAATTGACTTGGCCATGGTCAAGTGGCAAAATTGGAATTTGAATCCAGCTTTTTTTCTCTAAGATTATAATACTTCTCACTATAAAAAGATTAACTTTGCCAATATTACTAATAATATTGTTCTTGGACAGCACAACTCTTTATTCTTCCTTAAAGGGATAACAAAAGTTTTGGGTGGTGGAAAAGAAAGTCATCCCTTTAAATAGCGCTTTCTCTGAAAGGCAGAGATTGATGGAGAAAGGAGTTGTACTGGAGAATTTTTTTGAAGGAATTTTTTAAAGGAAGCTATGAATGAACTTTCAGGAATCAGGATTGATTCATTATATTTTCCTCTTCTTTCCCTATATTAAGAATTTTCACAGGATCATTCTTTTTATATGTATCTTCAGGTCCTAGTATCATACATGGCATATAATAGATACTTAATGAATATTTGTTGATTGGTTGGTTGCCTGTTTAAAGACAGCTCTTGGCCCTGACTAAAAGTTCTGGGAAGGAACAATTTATATTAAGAGTAGATGTGCTCCTAAGGGTGCTGGGAGATCCTATCCCATTCTAGAAAAATTAAGATACAGGGCCTAAAATCGCATATATACATATGCGTATGTCTCAATGAGATGTTATATTCCAACTTTTATGCAATATAAGCCTATTAGGAAGATTTTGGGAGGGAAGAAAACCATTCTATATTTATCCGTACTCATCAGCTTCAGTGTGTCAGGATGGAGCATGAACTGTTAGAGTTTAAAAAGATATTAAAATCTTTCATGGGTCATTTTACAAATGGGCAACTTGGAGCCATGAGACATTAAGTGATTTATCAAGGACATACAGTTTGTAAGTTGAAACTAATTCCTAGCTTAGAATCCTTAGGTCACCAGCCTTTTCTGAGGTTGGGGAAGAAGAATCAGCTGATAGAAGGGCAGTATATTATATGGGGCACAATCTCTCAGACTGGTTGAATCTGTTTCCTAGGACATCTAGATCCTCATGACTATCTGCTGTCCAGAATGAAAAAGCTGGAAGGGTGCAGGCAGGAAAAGAAGTCAAAGAAGTAGAGAAGTATGAGATATGTTTGCATCAGATTCCCTAACCCATTTCATTTCATCCTGTCCTCTGGTCAAAGGGCTCAGCTTTCACACTGAGATATATGATAGCCTTTCCATGCTGATGATCCGCAAGCATGTATTTTTTGCTATCTGCCTTTTCAATAACTATTGATCTCTTTACTCCCTGAATCTAGGCCAGGCTTCTAGCCCAAGCAAGCAATGACTCTTACCTCAAGAGCAAAAAACACATTCAGGGGCAATAATCATAGTGGTGAAGTTATTGCTATTCTGGATGTGGCCACTAGTATCTTGCTTGATGATATCAGAGAAAGTGGAGCTCCAAGATGCTGCTTTTTTCACCATACATCACTACCACCATAGTATCATTACCATCACCATCACCACCCTCCCCTTCTATATCATCATCACTACCCTTTTCATCACCACCCTCCCCTTCTATATCATCATCACTGCCCTTTCTATCACCATCCTCACTTTCCGAATTATCACTTCCTTCTCTATCACCATCACTGTCAGCACCCTATCCTTATCACGACCCTCTCTACCACCATCACTACGGTCTTTTTCCCCTTCTTCATCACTACCCTATCCCCATCTTCCTTATCACCCTTTCTAACATTATCAATTATTGTATTCATCACTCTCACTAGCTCTCTATCTCTGTCACTACCAACTGTTATTACCATCATCACCATCTTGACACTCAATTATTATCACCATCATTACCCTAACACCATTAACCATCATCCCATCCCCACTTTCTCTATCACCGTCATCATTCTCTATTACCTCCATCATCCCTATCACATGTGAATCTCTCACTCAGTGAGGGAATGAGATTATTGCTAGGGATGGACAATCTTTTGATCTAGGATAATTTTCTATGGGAAGCAGGGTCAAATGATGAGGACCATTTGGAGGATTATTGGCAGGCAACTAAGGGCATCCAGGCTTAGGCTACTGTGTGAAAGCAGGACTAAATTACCCGAGGCAAGAGGGATGAGGGGAGGAAAAGAATTTGAACTTCAAGAACTTTGTGTAGGAGGCACAAAGGAAAGCAGATGGCCTCTGTGAAGTTTGGGGGCAGAATCTCCATTTGCTTGATTCTGTTTTCCTTCTTTCTCTTTCAATAATAATAGTAATAATTTTCATTTCTATAAAAATTTGAAGCATTAAAAGAAATTTTTATACTAGCCCTGCAAGTTGCACAGTATTTTATTCCCATTTTACAGAGGAGAAAACTGTGGCTTAGAGAAGGTAGCTTACCAACAACACATAGAAAGTAAGTCAGAGAGCTAAAACATATACTCAGAAGTGTTTCCCAATTCCAGTTCTAATGCTCTTTCCATCAAACCCTGCTGCCTTCAGGAAGTCTTTCCATATGGAAAGGATCTAGGCAGAGAGTGGGGGAAAAAAAGGAAAAGTCAAAGAAGTGAAACTTGTCTTTCTTAGTGTCTCCTCAACGTTGTAACAAGTCATCTTAGAGAAAAGGTGAAAAAATACTCACTGAATTTAGACCTGGATTCAAATCATGAAACTATCTCTTAACAGAGATGTCACCCTGAGCAAGTCACTTCCCTAAGATTATAGATTTAGAACCAGAAAAGAGTTTAGAGGTCATCTAATCTCTCTCTCTCTCTCTCTCTCTCTCTCTCTCTCTCTCTCTCCAAAGAGACTGTGAACCATGAAGGTTCAACAGTCAAGAAAAAGCAACAGGGAAGAGATTTGAACCCAAGCTACTAACTCCAATTTTACTGCACTCTGCTATTTCTATCTCCCTGAGCCTCACTTTCTTCCCCTGCAAAAGTGAGGGGTTGGAATAAATTATCTCTAGTGTCCTTTCCGGCACTCAATCCCTCCATCCTGAGAAATTCCAATCTATTTAGAAATAGGTTCTGTCAGTCTTTTTCCTGAATGTGCCCGGCACTCCCCCTAGGGGTAGATTAGAGAGAGAAAGAACTCAAAAGCTTTCAGCAAGAATTTAGGATAGACCTGAAGAAGAACTGCCTAATGAAGAGAATGAGGAACCTCATGGAGTCTCCTTTCCCATTCACCGCCCCCCCCCCAATCCTAGAGTCGAGCATAGGTGCCTCTATTCCCCAGAGAAAGCTGATTTATCTGGAGGCAAAATTTATCTTGAAGTGTGATAACCTCAAGAAATGAATTCCCAGGGCCCAGATCCCTAGAATGAGGGGCAAGTAAGAAGTGTGGGGAAGCTGAGAAAGGGGTCTCTTTCATGATTCCTGAAGTTTTCTTCAGAGCTTGAGAATTCAGCACCTTCCTGGGAGCTGAGACAGGAATGATGTGGAATTTGGCAGTGGAGTTTAAGAGAAGGGGAGGTTAGGGAAAGTCAGCTTTCCTTCTGCGAGATCTCAGAGCTTTTCCTACATCTCAGCTGCCATCATTTCCTACTGCCACTATCCTTTACCCCCCAAAAAAAACCATCATTTCTTATCATTTAACACCAATACTACATTGACAGTACTACCTGACATGGCAATACCACTGACCATAACAATATCACCTACCATAATAATATCACCTACCATGATCATTATCACCCACTGTAATATTCTCTCTAAAATGTAATGTTCTCTGTTGAGGTTTTCTTGGGGTCTCTGGGAGCAGCCTTCGTTTCAATTCAGTAATCATCACAAGTACAGCCAGGTGTTAAAGTCCAAATCCTTTATTGTCTCTTTCAAAGTCTTGTCTCCTTTTCTGGGGCTGGGTTAGCTTTCTTAGAGGCCTATCCTTCTTCTTGGTTCCAAGAGCTTAAGCTCTCACTTGTCTTCTCTGGCTTCTGGAATCTCCCGGAATTCAAAGGTTTGTGCTTCTGCCTGCAGCCACCACAAAGGTGGATGATGGAATGAATCTGTCTCTGCCTCTGAGAACTTCTGGTATGCTTGTCCTTTTTTGGGTCTGAGACTTCTAACTTATATGCTCCACACTAAGTATACACCAATCTTTATATCACTAGGAACCCATTATTTGTTGTAGGATTAAATCAATGCTAAACTAGATTTAACCACTGTCTTCTCAATTCCACTTAAGTACCTTGTTTCAAGTTCTGGCTCATAACAACCTACCATGACCATATCACCTACAATATCACCTAGCATAATAATATCATGTACCATGATCATATCACCTACCATAACAATATCACCTACTATAACAATATCACCTACCATAATATCACCTGCCATAACAATATCACCTACCTTGACAATATCACTTACCATGACAATATCACCTAGCATAATAATATCACCTGCCATAACAATATCACCTAGCATAATAATATCACCTGCCATAACAATATCACCTACCTAGACAATATCACTTACCATGACAATATCACCTAGCATAATAATATCACCTGCCATAACAATATTACCTAGCATAATATCACCTGCCATAACAATATCACCTACCTTGACAATATCACCTACCATGATAATATCACTAACCATAATAATGTCACCTACCATGACAATATCACCTACCATGACAATTTCATCTACTATGACAATATCACTTACCATAACAATATCACCCACCATAACTATAGCATCTACCTTGACAATATCACCTACCATGATAATATTATCTACCACAATAATATCACTTACCATGATAATATCACCTATCTTGACCATATCACTTACCTTGACAATACCATTGACAATATTTAGCATGGAATACAATGTTTCCTTCTCTTATCACTATCATGACCTTACCAAGGCATCACCTGCAATCATCAATACCAGGGATACCAGAAGACACCTGATTCAAAACTTTCCTCTAACACTTTTCAGTTGTAATGTCATGAGCTAGCTACATTTCCTATCTAAGCCTCAGTTTCCTTATCTGCTACATAGGTAATACCAGTAGGTCCTGGCTCACAGAATTTTTAAGAGGTTCAAGTGAAAATCAAAGCTAGAGATGTCAGCTATTGTTATCATCACTGTCTCCTACCAGCATTTCTCCCAAATACTTTCTATTTCTACAGCATTAAAAGGTTTACAAAGCTGCTTCCTCACAACCATTATGTTGAGGTAATAGCACAAGTCAATCAATCCACAATTATTTATTAAGTACTTACTATTATCTTCTCCCATTTTACCAATGAGCAACATCATGCTGAGATGTTAGTTATCTAGGGCAAGATTTGAACCTAGACAAGGGGTATGCTGACAAATGTTTAACAATTAACTCTCTAGAGAGAATAATTCACATATGATATACTTGCATGTTTAAACTGCATCATTTATATTTTTCTCCATCACTTTCCTAAGTCCAGACAATCAACAAAATAATAAATCAAGCCCTGGCTTGCAGTGTAAACTGATTTCCCAGGTGTAAATGCTCACACTAAAAATTTAACAATTAGGCTATCAATTAGCTGACTGCAGCATATGGGGACCCAGTTCTCCTGACTCCAAAGCTAGTGGAATAAGTATTCCCCTGTACCACACTGATTCAGAACTAAACCACAGCTGGACCTAGAATCAGAAAGACCTGAGTAAGGGCCTCGGTCACTTCCCAGCCATGTGACCAAGATCAGTTTCCTCATCTTTAAAATGAAGATACTTATTGTTAAGGATTAAATGAGGATGTATATTAAAGCACCATGTTAGGCATTATTACTACTTATTTATCCCCAGTCCCACTTAGTGCTCTCATCTACTAGCTGAACGTTGTCATCCCACCCTCATCCTCCACAGAGGCTCAGTCACTCCAGGCTCTGGGGGAAGAGGCAAAGGAGCCAGTGCTTTATTCCTTCTTTCCTCTCTCCAATATTCAGGAGGCCTGATGCTGGTATCAGCCCTGAGCCTCCTCCCTACAGATCTCTATCTTCCTTGGACAGATCTCTCCTGAGATACTAAGCAGTTGGTTCCACTTTTCTCCTTCCCTCCCTCCACCTTCTCTCTTTCCCTCTTCCCTCCTCACCCTTACCTCCTTCAACTCAACCCTGCAGAACCTCAGGCAGGGGGAAAAGGGAAGTCGGGGAGAGCAGATGAGTCCACAGAGGAAGGAGTCAGGGAGGGAGGGTTGTTTGTTTGTGTTGGGTGGCAGGACCTTTCACAAACACCAATCTTCCCACTCCTCCGAGGGGAGACAGAGCTAGAACGTGGAGCTTGGGCTCCAGCAAGGGGGGAGAATGCGGTGGGCAGTGAGGGCTTAGCTCATATTACTGGGAAGGAAAAATCAGAGTCATTTCCCCTCACCAACACCCACGACCCTTTCTACCACCATCATCATACCATTACCCCACCCTTTGATTCTTATGGCTGAAGGTTATTCCATAATATGATGGAAAGGTCTTTGGGTGTAGAGTCAGGAGACAACTGAGCTTAAAACTTACTTCTGATACTTACTAACTTAACCTCCATGGACCTCAGTTTTTTTTATTTGTAAAATGGGGATAATAACATCTGTACTAATTACTCTATTTTGCTGTACAGAAGACACCTCTGCAAACTTGTAAATGGCTCTCCCTTTCCCTGGGCCCCCTTCATCTTTCTCTATGGAACTCCATAAGGGTAGGAACCATGTCACCCCACAGAGATGAGGGGCTCCCTAATGAGAAGTAAGCTCCCAAATCCTGCCAGCTCACAGAGACTGCAATGTGTTCTCCTTCATGTCACTCAATTCTCTGTCTTATCCTTTCAATCAAGAGAGAAAAGTAGTGATGTTGTACACAAAGGTAGAGATTGGCTGCTGTGACCTCCAGACAGATCCTAGCTTTCTTTCCCCTCCCCAAAGCCTACCTCAAGGGGAGTGAGGCTGAGAGCTATAGTCAGAGCTAAAAGACTTTAGGCATTATGTCATCCAACCCCATCATTTTACAGTAGGTAAATTACTTCCCCTGAAACCCACAGGCAACAATTCAAATAACCCATATTACTTAAAATGCAAACTTTAAGGTCTACAAAGCACCTTCCTGAAAACACCCCTGTTATCATCAAGGCTTGTTGTTTCCATTTTAGAGGAAGAAATTTAGGATTAGAAAGCCATCAAGGTCAGGGAATTAGTAAGCATCAAAGCCAGACTCTCTCCTGATTCCATGCCTAACAACCTTCCCATAGCAGATCTGGGATTCAAATCCAGAGGCCTCAGATCCTAGGAACAACTTCAGGCCAGGACCCCCTTCTTTACTAGTTTCAGATCTGCCTTAGCAGAAGGGAATTTGTGAAGGGGAAGGTGGAGCCAGGCCTCTGAGAGAAGAGGTAATGGGAGCAGGCAGTGAAGGGAAGATGTCGATATCTATCCTTTCTGAATCTGTCAGCATTTTTTCTGCTTCCCTCCCAAGAGATAAGACTCTTCCTTGTGGGAAGTATGGCGGGAAAGCCCAGAAAGAGTCTGATAAGCATAATCAACCACCAGAGGAATGGACAACAAACCCTTGATCCTGGGCCAATCTAAAGCCAGAAATAAGCTAGGGAGGTGAGGAAAGATGGAAAGAAGGAAGCGACTGTGAAATAAAGAAAAGTATAATCCTTCTAAACCAGAGGGTTCTTAACTTGGGTCCACAAATATTTTTTAAAATATACTTTGGTAACTTTATTTCAATATAAATAGTTTCCTTTGTAATTTCATGTATTTATAAACATCTTAAATTATTTTGAGAAGGGACTCACAGGTTTCAATAGATTCCTGAAAGGGGTCTATAACACCCTCCCCCCAAAATTGTTAAGAACTTCAGGTCTAGCATAATTCTGCCACCTGGGATCACCAGCTATTTAGAAGTCTCCATTAATTGGTTGATGTTTTTCTGTTTTGTATTATTTTTAATCTCCACTCACCAATAAGATCAAAGAATCATATGTTGTGGATGATGGTGACCCCTCAATACTGTCCCTATCCAGTCAACAGGGGCATAATGTTGTATATAGGGAAAAGAATGATGGTCATATTCAGTTGTTCAAGCCTAAATATTCCCAAGGCCAGAATGGTGATCCAGGATGAGGAAAGAGCTGCCCCAACAGAGAACTTCCTGAGGGGCAGATACATGTTCTCCCTGCCTAACATTTTGCCTTTACATTGATTCTGGCATTATCTGTGATCTCCTGAGCCAAGAACCAGTTGGTGGTAGTTAAGTTCTGGATACCTCTTCTCCCATAGAATGCTGGCCAACAAGGTACCTAAAGATACTTCCAGAAATCATCTCCTCCCACCCTTTTAATGCTATATTGTCAAAGGAGAACCAATAGTCCTATTAAAGATCTAGAGGGAAGGGAACCCTTTATTCACTCATTAATTATTCACTCTCATTGGATCATTCATTCATTTACTCATTTGTTGATTCACAAATCATTCATTTACTCACTATTCATTCATTCATTCACCAGAATTTACTTATTCATTCACTCATCCAACCATTTATCCAGTAAATTCTTATTAAGTTCTTCTTTATTCACTCCAGTGCTAGAGATTATTAGAGGAAGAAAAGAGAAGCAAAATTCCCTGCCCTCAGTGAATCACTAGTTTGATCAAGGGAAATAGACCTAAAAGTAAGAACCAGAGATGATATAAAGTGGGCTATAACAAATGTTAGAGTGCTGCAGATAGTCAGGCTTGTAGAAACTCAGAAGAGCAAGAGATTAGTATGCATAGTCAAGGAAGACTTCTTGGAGGAGACAAGACTTGAGTTGAGCTTTGAAGAACTGGAAAGACTCTGAAGAGGCAGAAAGAAAAGGAGGACACTCCAGCCAGGAGGGAAAGCCTGAGCAAATACAGAGGCAGGAAAGACACTGGCTTGTTAAGGAATGTCGGGATTGTACCTGCTTCTGGTCTAACCCTGACTTCTCTTGCTGTGGCTCAACAACCACTTTCTCATCCCAACGTCAGTGAACGGGGACCCATCCTTGGTGGGTTCCAGATGCATCTGTTGCCTGATATAGGGAACCAAAGGAACTAAGGTAGGAATTGGGGGGCCAAAGAATTGGGTCTCTTATTCAGGTCTTAGGTCTTATGGAGGTTCTCTTACACCTTGGTACCTCTTCCATGCTATTGTTTCTTATCTAGAACAGCATTTCTGTGGGTCTAGCCTGAATCTTTCTTCATTGAATAGCAGGTTAAGGCAGTAGAGATTGGGAATGTTCTCATAATCAAACATCCCCTGCCTGCAAAACAGTAATCTCAGACCAGCTCTCCTAGCCCTCCTTTCCCCATTCTGACCTCAGAAATGGGACTCCAAAAGGAAAGGTGGGTGAGATGGAATCTTCTGAATGAGGGGTGCAAGCTGGGCTGGGAGCCAAGTGAGAGGAGAATGACAACAGCTGGTTGGCAATATCTGGAGACATCTAAGCTAGAGAATGAGAAGAGCAGAAGACCTGACTCAAGGAGACACACACAGAGAAATCTACCACACGTGCAAATCCATAATGATGCCTCTAGGACAAACACAACGATTTAGAGAACACACTCAACACAGAGACAAAACACACAGACATAAATGCAGTCAAGATTCAGGGCTTGTCTGTGCCCAGGATTATGGCTCAGTTGGAACTTATGTTCAGAATAGACAGAGGACTATGTAGATGATATAACTTGCTACATGAACATGTGTTGTTACTCAGTATCAGCAAATCTCAGCTCTGGAGGGGGCTCCAAATCCAGGCCAACCTGAACAAGAATCCCCAACAAGTTGGCCAAATAAACAACATAGAAGTCATCTACATCTTCATCCCAAATTTCATAACAGAATACAATTGTATAACTAAGTATCATTATTGTTGCTTGTGGAGCACATAGCCAAGGGGACAGATAGCTACAATCTGAACTAGGATTTGTCTCCTCTCAGAATATTTAGCCTTGGCCCTAGTCCCAGCTCTCTGGCAGGGTGGCAAAAAAAAAAGAGACTGGAAACCCCCAGAGATTATTGAATCTGTCATTTGGTCAATCAGCTTTCTGGTTAATTGATTGGCATGGAAGCCATCAAGTCAGCTAGAATGTCCAACTATAGGTTTTTCAGTCAATTATACAATCAGTGAATCATTCAATCATTGGTTGGCCATCCAAGCCATCAATCACCTGGTCAGTCATCAGTCAGCTGTTCAATCAATCAGTCATTCTATTCATCAGTCAACTTATCAGTTGTTCAGATGATAATTCAGCTGACCCATATCCACATACCAGAATTCAGAACTCTCCTCTCTGCTCCAGGAGGATATGTACCCTACATTCTGAGTGGGGAGATCCACCTGGAAAGAAAGGTCCATTCCTTCACCAGTGTCACTATATCAATGATGGAGAGCAGATCCTTATCCCCATCTCCACGATTACTTTTTTCCCAAGGAAACTGGAGTCTAGAGGAGGCAAGAGTGACATTTCTCTAAGTCAATAATGAATATTTTGAATGCACAGAAAAGCGTAAACACCTCATCTTGATGATATAAGGAAAAGGAAAAAAATGATGACATGATTATGATGGTGATGAGGGGTGACAGGCATAAGGATGGGGAAAATAATGATAATAGTGAGAATGATGGTGGAGATAGCAATAGAAATGGTGGGATTAGTGATGAAGATAGAATGGTGGGGGTGATTGGCATTAAAAATGGTGGTAGTGATGGTGATCAGGACAGAGAAAATAATGGTGAAAATGGCAATGATGAAAATGGAATGGAAAAGTGTGTCTTTATTAAGTGCTTACTATATGTCACGCACTGTTCTAAGTCCTGGGGATGTGAACAGAAAATTTCTCATGGAATTCCAATTATTTGGGGAAGACAACATGTAAAGGATAATTCATATTCATGATCAGTCAGGAAGTCCAAATAACATTTGGATTATGGTGATGGTGATGGTGATGGTGATAGTGATGATGGCAGTAGAATGGTAATGGTAAATATAAAAATGGTGATGGCAATAATGATGGTAGTAATTTTAAGAGATGAGGCCCCTCCTCTCAAAGAGTCCCCAAAAAAGGCACAAAATAGATCAGTGACAACATCTCAACAAATGCAAGTAATTATGATCCAAATGGAGACCTTCATGGTATATGGATGTCAACTAAAGAAATTATCAAAATAGGGTTATGAAAGAAGGCTTCATGGAGAAGACTGGACAAAAACCACCCTAGAATTAGAAACCCCAAATAGCCAGTGAGTGAGTCCAGAGATCATGTCCTCTTTCCATCTCCTTTTCCCATAAACATATTTTCAGCAGCTTCTCCCAGCTAGCCACTCCCCCTCCCTGTGGTCCTCAGTGCCCAGCCTTTATCATCTCCCAGTTCTACATCTCCTGCCTCACTGTTTAGTTGCCTTTTTCTGCCCTAAACCTACCTCCTCCCTATATCTCCAGACCTTTAGTCCCTGCTGGTAACTTGGGAAGGGGGAATTGAAAAGAAATAAAAGTAGACTCAGTCCCTAGGGGGCTGAGGAATGCTGTGGGTAGATGTGTCACGCCATGTTGGCTGGGCAAGAGCCAAGGCAAGTGGCGGGGCTTGGGGAGCTTGTGGTTGGGCCCTAAGCCCTCGGGAAAGCCGGGAGGAGAAGGCGGGGAACAGGCATTTGGTTCCAATTGAAGGAAGTCTGGAGCCAAGCCTGCTGTGAGGGAGCCCCTCCACCCAGGCCCTCTCTTCCTCTCACACACAGAGCCATAGGCCCTCGGACACATATAGAGATGCATATAGGCAGGCACACACAGGCATAGTTATGAATTCAGAAACAGAAACATACACATTTAGACAGATCTATGTATTTTATACTCAGAACAGGAAGAAAAATACACACACACAGGCTCTCATATTCCCAGATGTTGAGTATTCCCAATGGACATATATACACACAGAAGACATTTGAAATTCAGATACAACAAACATACCTGCACTGGCCCTCGAACAGAAATGAATGCACTCATAGACATTTATCCACAAATGTATTCACCTGCCCAGGTATCCACATACAAAGACATGCAAACATATCAACGTGCACAGATATGCAGAGATATACATGTACACAGACATCGAGAACTCATACAGACACACGCACAGTTAACTGAAACCAGGAGGAATCAACTCTCTCTAGAGCCAATTGAATCATCATTGGTCCTGGAAGCCTTTACTGCCAGAGAGATGTGGTCAATTAACTTCTCCCGCCAGCTCCTGACTCCCCCTTCTCCTCTCAACTCTCACTCCTAGCTCCCGTCTCTCACTCCTATATCACTTGCTCTCCCTCCCTCTCAAAGGAATCTTTGGCTGGGTAGCCATTCTTGACTCTGTGTCTTCAGCAGCCTGCAGCCTACTAGGAAGCCTTAGAAATCTGAAAATCTCATTTCTCCTTCAAACATCTAGAAGTTGAGGGTCTCACTCTCAGCAACTTTATGTGGCCTTTCTCTGCTCAAGGTTCCATAGTTGTCTAAGAGATGCTATATGATCAGGGGAGAAAAGGTAGATGAAGAAAACTTCCAAACTTTGCACTGTTTGCCGAGTCTCTGCCTTCTTAATCACATTTTTTTATCAATTCTGGGAATTCTCAGATACCCCTATTCCAATCCCACTTCAACCTGCTTGGCTAAGGCTGTTACTATCTGCTTGGACTACTGCAATAATCATTAAATTATAGAATATTAGATCATAACATGGCTCTGTTCAACAATGAAGTGATTCAGGTCAATTCCAATAGATTTGTGATGGAGAGTGCCATCTGCATCCAAAGAGAGGACTGTGGGAACTGAATGTGGATCACAAGATAGTATTTTCACCTTTTTTGTTGTTGCCATTGCTTGCTTATTTCTTTCCCTTTTTGATCTGATTTTTCTAGTACAGCAGGATAAATGTAGAAATATGTTTAGAAGAATTGTATATGTTTAACCTATATTGGATTATTTGGATTAGAGGAGAGGAGGGAGGGAGGAGAGAGGAAGAAAAATTTGGAACCAAGGTTTTGCAAGGACGAAAGTTGAAAACTATCTTTGCATGTATTTTGAAAAATAAAAAGTTCTTATAAAAATATTAGACCACAAAGGAAGAAGGCATAAAGATTCATTTCCCTTATTTTAACAAGAGGAAAGGGGAGCTCAAGGCATGTAAGTGATTTTCCCAAGATCACATAATTAGTGAAAGTTAAAACCAATATTCATATGTGGGTGACTTTAAAATGAATGGGGTTCCCCTCCCCAAAAATCACAAGCTATGTCTTAGGAAGTCTCTTGTCTCCACTTTTTATCTCTTCCCAGTCATTCTTCACATATTACCAGACATGGTATATATAATCTATATTTTATAGATATACATTGAGAGAGAGACAGAGACAGAGACAGAGACAGAAACAGAGAGAGAGAGACAGAGAGAAAGGAGAGTGGAAGGGCTTGATCTTGATCTAACTAGGCATTTCATTCTGCTTGGAAATCTTCAGTGGTTCCCAGTTGTCTCCTAAGTAAATTTCAACCACCATTGTCTAACATTCAAAGACCTACATAAACTAATAGTCTTTACTTTTCAATCTGCACCCAGTAGGAGTTTTGTAAAATGTTTGATTTGATTTGGATAGGATTGGCTTGGATTGAATTTACATTCCAAAACTATATAACTATAGTTTTCTTAATGCTTCCTTGTGTAAAGGAAGAAGATTGATAGACATTCTTAGAGCATATTGCAAACAGATTAAAAACTTACAGAAATACATTTCGAATAAGCAGTTATCACTTCACATAGCAATAGTAAATGTTAATAACAGGTGCATACCACAAGATTTGCTGAATGTAGCCAGAAGTAGTTTACCTCAGGAAGAAGCCTATGAAATGGCTGAGCTCCAAGAGTGGAATCGGAGTAATACCCACATGCACTAAGCCAACAGCAGGTTGACATGAAGTATATAACCAATGACTGAGTCCTGCAAAGTTGTTTATGGAAAGAGGGGTTTATGCTGGTAATTCAGGACCAGATCATTGTCAACGAAATTATAGAAGGATTATGTTTAAGGAGTACAAACTTGGTGATCAATGAAGATGATTCAAAGAAATAGCAGATTCTGCGCAACTCCATTGAAAACTGTAAATATTTAGGGCTGTCATATCTAGCAAGATAATCTGGTGGCTAGAACTATATAATCCTAGACTGACTGGGATACTAATCTGCATTCTAGAAATAAAGATCTCAAATTACCTGGAGAACTCAATCACTAGAGTGTATTGAAACCAGATCATTATCATAGTATTGTTACCAGAACCTAATAGGTTTAAAAAATACTTTTGATAGTTGTCTCCATCCAAAATATACATGACATCCAAATGTCATGAAATAAAACATTTTCAAAATATAGAGACAGGGTGTAAGAAAATCATCCTGTTATGGGAACAGGATGAGGTACATACCATTCTCATAATACTGACTGCTACTGAATTTTACAAAAGATGTTTTCCACAAGGATGGCCTGACATTCAAATATATTTATTCATTTACAAAAAGCAGCTATTTTATCCACTTATATAATAGTCTTCAGCACATTGAGTAGAAAGAAATAATAATAGCAAGATAGCTGCTAAGTCCAGGATTGCTTCTATCTAAACTCCATCAAACAAGATGAGAAAATTTTATCTGAAGAGAAGAAGAGGAAAAAGACAATGGCAACAACTAATTTTGTCATTATTATTGGCTACCCAGAAGATTTTGAGTCTGGACTTGACCTTCTAGCCAGCTGTCTGCCCTACATTTTAGACCTCCTTTTCCCATGCCCTCAGGTCATCTGAAGAGCCAGAGAAAGGGGTTTCATGACAGGTGTGAGATCTGGGGCCTTGGTGAGGGGAAGCTCTGGAATATTAACAGGCAGCAGCATTAACCCTTTGGTTCCCAAGATTGTGAGTCAAATGAATGAAGACAGGTTTCCAGAGCCCCAGTCCTAACTTCTCCTAGAGGAGGATTACTCAGGTCAGACTACAAATATGACTTTCCTTTCAATTTTGTTAGATGATGTAGTTCTCTGAATCTCATGTAGGGTGATACACTCTCTCCACTTAAAATGAGATCATTGGTCCAGGAAGAGGGGAGGGAAGGGGAAATTATGTTGAGGTTCTAAACTAGAGAAAATGCTGTGAATGTATCACTCTGGCCTGTTCCCACAGCTGGATGGCTTCATTGTTTTTTGATATGGAAAGACACCAGCAGAGAGAGTAGTATAATGTAAAGGCACCAGAAATACTCTTCACACACAAGCCTCCAAATAGATCCCTCATTGGCTTGTCATGCTGTCACCTTCAGGTCATCCTTCTTAGACACAGAGAATGTTAGAACTGCAGAATGTAAGCTCTTTGAGGGTGGGAACTGTTCTTTTTGCTTCTAGGCACTTAACTGTGCTTCACAGATAGGAAGTGCTTAATAAACGTTTGTTACCCATCTACCCACTGAGAAGACTCTTAGAACATAGAATGTTAGAGCTTGGGAAAGCCTTTAGAATACAGAATATCAGAGTTAGAAGGAACCTTAGAACAATCGTAGAACAGAAACCATTTGATCCAAATGATCTTTAAATATCCAGCTCCTGGATTTAAATTTAAATATCCAACCCAACTGGTCTTTAAATAACTAATATTTTCATTATTGGATTTTTAATTATTTATTTATTTAATTTGTTTCTTTATTTAATTATTGGATATTTAAATATCCAATCCAAGGAAGAGAATGATAAGGGGAAACAAGAAAGATCTAAAGATAGATAAAAAACAACCAAACCTCAGACCATCCCTATTCTGTCACTCCTCAGGATAGCCCTGAAGTTCCCACGACCTTTGCCAAAGACTGTGGGTGGCTAGGTGGCTCAGTACATGGAACATTGGACTTGGAGCTGTGAGTTCGAATGTGGACTTCGAACTTTCACTAGCTGTGTGACCCTGGGCAAGCCATTTTAGCCTGTTTGCCTCAGTTTCCTCCTCTGTAAAATGAACTGGAGAAGGAAATGGCAAACTACTTAGTTTCCCTGCCAAGAAAACTCCAAATGGGGTCACTAAGATTTGGACGCTACTGAAATAACTAAACAACAACATATGTGTAGCACTTTGTCCCTGGTTTCCAGGGTTTCTCTGGAACCATAGTGACTGTCACCAGTTTCTCAGGGAGGGGCCAAGGAAATGAATGGAATGTCCCCAGGCTTTAGGGATTGGATCCCCTTGGGCTGAAAGAGTCTCTTTCCTGATCGTTGGATGTCTGCTGGGGCTGGACAGGAACTAGGCTCCTCCAGGGAATGAGGGCAAGGAGAATGTGGGAGGAGATAGTGAACATAGAGACCAGAGATGAAAGCTGGCAGGAATTTGGGCTCCTTCATAGTCTCATCTTAGATCATCAGAGCTGGAGGTCATAGGACTTAGAGGTCATCTGGTCCCATGACTTTATTTTTTAGGAGGGAAGGTAACTAGAGATCCTGCCCAAGTTCACATTGACAGTAAGTAGCAAAATAAGGAAAGCAATTCCAGAAAGTGCTCCTTCCACTGAGCCACCTAGCTACACATATAGTCTTCAGCAAAGGGTCATGAGGAACTCAGGACTACCCTGAGGAGTGAAGGAATAGAGATGGTCTGTTATTATCTAACGTTGAAACTTCCTTGTCCTGCTTATCATTCCTCTCAGCCCCATCAACCCTCCATTCCACTCACTCCTCAACATCCACCTCCCCCAGTAAATAGAGGCATCCAAGACTGAACAACAACAACGATATCTAGATTATCAATCTTACAGGGGTTTTGTGAGGATTCAATGAGATGACCATAGACAAAATACTGTATCAACTTTGAAATTCACAGATATCAGCTAACACTATGATTTCCATCCATCTTTGTGTACAAAGGAGCTCAGACAGAAATAATCCTGGAACAAGGTGCTATTCTGCCATTATTCTTCTATATGTGGTTAAATGGATAGAGCACTGGAGGACCCAGGAAGAACTGAGTTCAAATCTAGCCTCAGATATCTATACAACTGTACCCCAGAGCAAGTTATTTAACTCTGGTCTGCCTCAGTTTCCTCATCTCTTAAGCTGAGATAATAATGCTAGCTACTTTCCAGGATTGTTAGGAAGATCAAATGAGATATTTATAAGGTACTTTACAAACCTTAACACTCTATATAAATGTTAGTTATTATTATTTAGCTATGGGACTGTTGCATAAGTAGATAAAAGTGATTGAATTTTTAAAATACTTGAATAAAAGTACTAGGACACAGTACTAGAAAAGCTGAAAGCATCCTTGGGATCTCTCCAGCAGTAGATAGTATTATGGACATGTTTGATATTTTCCTCGTCCCAGTCCCTCATGGGTTTGAAGATTAGATCTCTGTATTTTGAGAACTCTTTACTTCACGTAGTTTGGAGATTATTCTTTTTCATCATAGCAGCATCTATTAAACGAAGCTGATTTTGAAATTTCTTTGGCTTAGTATCATATTTGAAGAGATTTAGGAGAGATCATTTTGTCTCTGATTATACTTCAGTTTCAGTAGTTTATATGGAGATTTCTCAAGGCTAATTTGAGATTGACATTTGCAGTAGAGTTGTATTAGTTCAGAAAGAAAAGGAAGTAGAGCCCCTGGTGAATTATATAAGTTCCTGAATTTTGAGAGTCTTGCTAGGTAGCTAATTAGTAAAACTACACTTTTGAAACCAGCCATGATAGGCTGAACAGTTTCTATTTCCTTGCAAAGTCTGCAACAATAAATAAGTCTGGACTCCTTAAGAATGAGCTTTCTGTAGTTTCTAATTGTAATGACCTGATTTACATTGCTCTCCTGCAAGTCTTCTTGACTCCAAATCCAATATTTTACCTATTGCACAACCTTGATGCCTCTTGGGGAAATGGATAGAAAGAATTGGGAGGCTATCCAGAGGAGTCCTCCAGGATTGATTGCCAATAATAGAACAGAGGGAGATTTTTCCCTCTCCCTCCCTTAGACTCCTTAAGGCACATTTGAAAGACAGTAGGGTTATCATGAGATAGTGGGGAAATGTCTGCATAAGAGTCAGAAGACCAAGATGTTAGCTATATATGATCTTGGATAAGTCATAGAATATATAATCATTGAACATTTAGAGGTCATCTAGTTTGACAATTTTATCTTTTTCTAAACATTTTCCTCCTCTAAAATGGAGATAATCTTCTTTGCATTTACCTCTTATCCAGTTACTGTAAGCCTTAGAGTGTCGATGTCACCTAGTTATTGAAAATAAAGACTTCTAGAGACTATGGTTCTTAACATTTTTTGTGTCCTGGACCCCTTGTGTAATCTGGTAAAGGCTAGGTAATTCTTCTCTGAATAATGTTGTTAAATGCATAAAACAGATTACAAATTGAAAATCACCAAAATAATTTTAATTTTAAAAATTACATGGACCTCAGGTCAAGAAAGCTTTAATCCAACTCCCTTTATTTTACACAGAGGGAAATTGAGGCTCAGAAAGGAGAAAATATTGGCCTAAGGCTTTCCAGTTAATAGGTGGTAAAAGTCAGAAATTAAACCTAAATAGCTCAGTGGATAGTGACTTGGGGCTAAAGTCGGGACCACCTGAATTCAAATGAAGCCTTAGACATTTACTAGCTTTATAATCCTAGATAAGTCATTTGGCCTCTGTTTATCTCAATTTCCTCAATTGTAAATTGACCCTCCCAAGATTATTGTGAGGATCGAGTGAAATAACATTTTATTTTATAATAGCTTTTTATTTTTCAAAATAAATGCAAAGATAGTTTTCAATATTCATACTTGCAAAACAATGTATTCCAATTTCTCTCCCTCCTTCCTTCCCTATCTCTCCCCTCGCCCCAATATAGGTTAAACATGTGCAGTTCTTCTAAACATTGAAATACTATTTTGTAAAGCATTAGCACAATGTCTGGTACACAGTAGGTGCTATATAAATGTTTATTCCCTTCTCTAAATTTAACATTTTTAATTTAACACAGAAAGGTAATACCACAGAATAGAAAAAAAATTACGACGGAGCCTTAGAAAATGAAACATAATGAATAGAGCCGGAAGGGATCTTGAGGATCATTTAGGCTACTACTGCAATTCTGTTTCTCATTTGACAGGCAAGAAAACTAAGGCTCTTAGGAGTGACAGGGATTGCCAAGTTCATACAGTGATGTGTCAAAGCTAGGACCTGAACCGTGTTTTCTGACTCAAGACTAATTCCATTATAACAAGCCTCCCAAACCATAGAGGCTTTGAAAGCTCTACAGAAACTGTCTGCTGAAGAAGGGAGAGAGCAGGGAGTCATCAGTAAACACCAGAGAAGGGATCTGCTCCTTCTCTACTCAGAAACCCTGCCTGCGATCTAACCTAACCCACTCTTCTTTCTCCTTCCTTGCCACAGGTGGATGCCGATGATGTCATAACCAAGGAGGAGCAGATCATCCTTCTGCGCAATGCCCAAGCCCAGTGTGAGCAGCGAGTGAAGGAGGTCCTCAGGGTCTCTGGTGAGTTAAGAGTTTCCCAGCATGCAGCGTGACATCAGATTTCCCTTACTTTAGAATCCATGATGAGACTAGCTCTTTCCCTGTGTGTCTCACTTCTGAGGCTGCTGAATGGGAGGGAGGAGAAAGAAAGCAAAAGGAGAAGCCCCTTCCCAGCCTGGACTTTCTCTCTTCAGTCCCCCTCCAGATCCCTGCCTTTAGTGGGATGGGACAGGACTTGAAGCCTGTTCAGGGCATCTCTCCCTCATTATTCTTCTGTGTGCATGTTATATGGTTGCATATTTAGTTGTAGGTAGGGAGAGTTGCATATAAGTGTGTGCCTGTTTGTGCATTGTATTTGGTTGTTGTGTTGTGTCTGAGACCAGATTTGAACCCAGGTCCTCCTGACTCCAGGACCAGTGCTTTATCCACTGTGGCATCTAGCTGCTCTAGGCTGCATACTTTCAATGGTTGATGGAGGAGGCATAGAATATTATTTATCCCATATTACAGTTGAGAAAACTGAGAAACGAGGATGTGAGCACTTTGGCCATAGCTGCACATCTTGTAGGTGCAGAGCAGAAACTCACTCTCAGGTCTTCTGGTAGTAAGTCCCTGGGGAGGATGGCACTGGAATCCAGTTCCATGGAAAGACCCCCCCAGACTTGGCAAGGATATTTCCATTTCATACTGTTGCTGGGACCCTTTCCTGCAGCCAAGTAAGTCTATTCCTGGACAGTGGAATCTAGAATCTTAGCATCTTAAAAGATTCCAGAAGGAATCATAGGGATTTAGGTCAACCCAGTATGGGAATCACCTTTATAGATTCTGTGAGAAAGAGATCCTTCCGCTTTTACTTGGAGTCTTCCTTTGACAGGGAGCTTAGCACCTCGGAAAGCAGCTCAGTATACTCTCATCACTTTGTTAGGCTGCTGTGTATACACTGAGCTGAAATCAGCCTCCCCATAACTTCTACATACTTGGCCCTAGATTTGTCCTCCGTAGCCCCTCCAAATAAGCATCAAAAGATTGTCTTCCTGTCTTCACACTCAGTGAACTGCTGATAATTTGAAAACCTTGTCCTTCATTAACTTTAGTACAAACATCCGCTATCCTAGATGGGCTGAATCTCATCCCAAATCAGTAACTTCTAGCAAGGGATCCCTGAAGACAGGAGCCTAATCTTCCCTTTCAGTCCAGAGGTTCCTGTGGGGAAAGGCTTTGTCTCTTCCCTCAGACAAGGGCTCCCAGAGTGGCTGCTCCCCTCTTGAGCTCCAGTCCGTTTAACTCTTCTTCCCCTCCCCTTTCTCTGCTCCCTAAGGGCTCCAGACTACAATTCCAGGAAGCAGTGATTGGGGCTAATTAAGCACCATTAAAACCACCAGTTCATGTCTCTCTAATATTATTAGTGGTGGCCAAGCCACCAAACAGAAGACAGACACAATTATTTCTTCTCCTCCATCCCCAGTCCCCCAAGAATTGGTTGGGGAGGAGGTAGTAGAAGGTAATGGGGACAGTCAGAATGTCCCAATGTCCCTGTCGCCTGAAGGTGAGACACTTCCACAGCAAGAATGCATTTTCCATTATGGGAGGCTTGTGGCTCACTCTAGCTGTAGGGTTTTCTCCCTGAGTCTCGGCTGTCCAGCCAAGAATTAATCATTCTTTCAGTTTTTATAATGTTCAGGGAGCCCCTGGTCAGTGGAAGAGACAAATCTCTCATTCTCTGGGAGTCTCTCCCCTACTGAGGGGAAGCTCAAAATGAACCCTAAGTATGAAGAGAGAGCACAACTTTTACCCTAAGGGAGCCCTGGTCTTGGGGGGAGACAGTACCAGTCTCTACTTTCAGGGTAATCTTAACTTGACAGTATATGGTAAGCACTAAGATTCTCCTTTCCTACAGTAGGATCTTGGATCTATTCTGTTGCAGATGGGTTATGGAGATTATCCTAAAATGAAGTTAAGATGAAGTTCATGTATGATGGCTGGGTTGGGCTCCAGCAGATCTAGCTCCTTCCCTGGCTACCTCTCCTTTTTCTTCCCTCTTCCTCCCTTTACCGAGGTTCCAATGGGAGGGATGTGGATGTTAAGTTGTGAGAGAAGGGAAATGCTCTAAGAAAGATGTCCGGCTCCAAGAGTCAATGGGACGAAGTCAATGGCTTAGGAGGGACTGACTGTCAGCACTCTATCTTTGACCAAGGTCAAGGGCTGGAGTCAGGGATCAGTCTGGGGCCGGGAAACTTGTTATTCAGAGATGGATCCTTGACTCTCTCCTCTTCCACCATGACTTCTCAGCGGCAGATCATCATCTTGACTGAACACACAAACCCACAGCAAGACACATCTTGACACATATGAGCCCTACACACAGACAAATCTCTTCGGGTGCCTTCCTCTCCCTCCTTCTGGCCTTGTGTGTTTCTGTTCTTTGCTCTTTATTTTTGTCTATCTTTCTCTCTCTTCCTTACCTCACACTCCTCCCCCTATTTTCCTCCTTCCCCACCCACTCCAGTTTCCTCAGTTCTTCTACAAATACGGTTTCCAACCAAAGGCCCTCCTCCTCTCATTCCTATCCTAGCCAGTCCGCCCGCTGCTGCACTTTTTACCCATCTTCTTCCCTTTCCAAATGTCCTCCTCAACTCTCTTTTGTCCCTCCCCCAAAACAACTACTCAGGGATTCCCTGAAACACCCACCCCTCTCCCCCCTGCTGATTTTAATGTGTTCCCCACCTGGCCCAAGGCAGAAGGAAAGAAGGAACAATAATAGAAGCTTAAAAATACTACAAGCCCGTCTAGACAGACTCTCCCTGTGTGCGTCCCTCCCCCCCTCCCTCTCTCCCCCACTCCCTCCTCTCTCTCTCCTTCTCTCTTTCCCTCTCTCTTTCTCTTTTTATCTCTCTGTCTCTGTGTCTCTCTTTTTCTTCCCTACCTCTCTCCTTCTCTCTCCCTATTCCTCTATCCCTCTTTCTTTCTTCCCCTCCCTTCCTTTTACCTCTTCTCTTCCCTTCTCTCCTCCTCTCCCAATCCCTCTCTTCCCCCTCCTGCTTCCCTTTGTGGCCAGGCTCTAGCCAATCCAACGGCATCCCAGCCATCCCAATGGTTTCCAGATATTGGAGGCCCAGCAAGAGGAACCAGACTTGACACTGCAGTGAGAAGGATTTGAGTCAGATGTGAGGAAGTCCTTTCCAAGCAGGAGAGACACTGGGAATCTTCCATGCAGAGGGGTGGGGAAAGAGAACCTTAAGCATCCCTGGGTACAGACCCTTCTGGGAGCAGTCGTCTTGGTTAAGGAGTCCCTTCCACAGAGGTACGGGGCCAATTTTTTTATTTGACAACCATCTGAGAGCAAGACTTATTTCTGATGCACTGGGATTGAATTGACATGAAACACATCTGCCCCTCCCCATCCCCATGCCCTCATAATTGAGGATCTGGAGGTTGGGGAATAAGGAAAAACTCTTCAGGTATGTTCTAGAACCCATTCCTGGAATCCTCTTCACCCTTTTTTTGCATTACACCTCTACAGAAGCTCCCTCCATTCTTGATGATAGACACAGTCTCTAACTTCACTTTTCTCTTTAACCTTTTCTTCCTTCCCTTTACTTTCACTATTTAGCTCCTTCCTTGTTGTCAGGATTCGGTTTAATTAAAATAATTGTGTGCTCAAGCAGTCTAAATAGTTTCTTTTTTTAAATGACACTTTATCTTTTTGACACAGAAATTTGGTTGACCTCATCATTGCCTCGTTTACTTTAGCTTTTCATTCCATCCCCATCGCTTTGCAACTAACCAGAAGGCCTTCTACAACCATAATGCTTAATGACCCACCCTTCGAGAGTATCAATCAGCAAATAGGATTACACTCAGCAAATAGGACTCACTTCTCCAAAGTGCTATGGGGTCATCTTGTGCAACCCTTTGCCTTTGGGAAGGTAGTCCTATGTCGATTAAATGGATGGAGCGCAGTGGGGTTTTCAGTAGAGGGAGGTGGAATCCAGTTAGAGTCTTTGTGCAGAATAATCACCCCTCTCATTTATCTGCCAGAACTTGCTGAATCAGCCAAAGACTGGATGTCAAGGTCTGGAAAGACAAAGAAGGAGAAACCTGCAGAAAAACTTTATTCCCAGGCAGAGGAGGCTGGGGAAGCTGAAGGGAGCCGGCTGCAAGGTACAATACAACTCCCAATGGCCACTGTCTCTTTGAGGCAGGTAGGCAAAGAGACTTTGGGAAAGCTTCATACTGGGGCACTCAGGTATTGACTCTTCCTTTTCTGCCTATTCTGCCTAACTCGAGGTCTGTTGTCTTGTTAGTACCCTCCCTTGGATCTTCATTTCCCCTTTTGTAAAATGTGTTCTGTTTACATGATCTTTTAAGGTCTCTCACAGATCTAAAATCCTAAGATGGAGAATTTAGTGTTTTCCTAGATTTGCTTTAAAATAGGTGAATAAATATGTTCTAAGTAAAGGAGGCTGAAGGCATTGGTGGAAGCCATCAGGCTCCATGGGATAAGAAAGGATCAGAATGGGGACTCCCAGAAATCCCCAGGGAAGACTTCTTGAAAGAGATGATACTTAAGCTCCAAAGGACAGAAAAAAGTTAAGGAAACAGAGAAGGTGAAGAGAGAGCTTCACAGACCTGTTAAATTTTTAGAGATAAAAGGCAGCTTGGCAATCATTGACCTCAACCCTCTTGGTTTATAGATGGGGACACTGAGCCCCAACTTACTTCCTTGAAGTCACACAGTCTCAGAGTCAGGATTCAGTCTAAGTAACCTGGCAGAACAGGGACACAGACTTAGTCCCCACACAGATAGGGGAAGAGGGAAAGGAAATAGCATAGAGACCAGATAAACAGATTTGTCTGAATAAGATCAAAACACAAATATTCAACAGAAGCATTGATTTTAAATGCATTTCAAGGATCTGCGCATTTAGGAACAAGGAAGGGGAAGAGAATCAGTCTTCAGAAGTTAGAAGTGTGGCCACTCTTCATGGGATTAATTCTGAAAGCCTCCTTGGAAGAAATCTTAGATTAGAAAGAGGTAGAAGAACAGCACTGAGACCATGAAGGACAGCTAGGGAAATTTTGACCTGGGTTGGAAAAAAGAAAAAGCCCAGAAGGGGACACAGTTCCAGGGGGAGGAGAGTGGGAAAGGGCTGAGGAAGCCCTGTTCCCAGCCAAGGCAGTTCCCTCCCTTCTACCCACAATCCAAAGAAAACAGACTGGGAGAAGGGGGAGATCACAGCCAGGAACCCTAAAAAATGCAAATTTGGGTTGAAGAAAAAGTGAGGAAAGCAAGAAATGTGGGAGAAAAAAGCAGAAAGGAGAGAGGGAAAGAAGTCAATATAAAGAGATAAGGAGAGAGAGGCTAAGTAAAAGCTGTAAGGGGGAGAAAGAGAAAATGAGGAAAATAGGTGAGAAAGCAAAAGATAGGGGAAAGAGAAAAGAAAGAAAGAAGGCAGCAAAGAAAGAGAGGAAAGAGAAGGAAAAAGAGAGAAGATGGAAGAAAGGAGGAAGGAGGAAAGGAAGGAAGGAAGGAAGGAAGAAAAAAGGAAGGAAGGAAGAGAAGAAGAAAAAAGAATGGAAAAGAGTGGGAGGAAGATGGGGGAAAAGAAAAGAACAAGACAGGTGAGGGAGAGATGACATAGAGAAAGCAGAACTCATAATCATTTGGTGCCTACTGGACTTTTGGAGCTAGATTCCAGCTGCAGCCACATCTGTGGAACAGTGGTTACCTGGGGTAGCTTCCCATCCTCCTGGCCCCCTCCCCAGGCCACAGGATCCCTCACATACTCTCCCCCTACAGGCCAAGGTTTGGGGGGGGGTATCAAGGAGACAAGGGGGTATTGTGGCATAAGGTATTTGGGAAGCAGGAGTTGGGGGGAGCCTTGGGAAGGGATGTGGCCAAGAGGATGGACCAGGTCTGGGACAGAGTCCCTTTTCATGGGGGCCGGCTGTGAAGGCCTCTTTCCAGGTTGGGGGGGGGGGGCAGGAGGGGGGAACAATCCAGTGGTTAGTATCCTGTGGTGGGAAGGAGAAGGAAAAATTGGAAATGGCTAGGAGAGGGGTCAGAGGCAATTCCTGGGGTGGGAGGACTCTCCCCAAAAGAAATGGAGCAAGCAAGATGATGGGTTCATGAGCCACTTGAGGTCACACTGCAGTTTTGTAACGTGATCAGCCTTGATACAGGTAGGAAAAGGCAACTATCTACTCTGGGCTGCGGGAAGTTCTCCAGGGAGACCTCTGACCCAAAAGAATCTCCCTCATCTGCCTGGCCCAGTGCCTGAATGCCCACCATTAGCATTTCCTTTTCTTGGGCTAAGGCATCCCCTTCTCTAGGGTCCCTTAGGAAAATAATAACGATGGCTTATTACTCATCATAGGAACTTTCCCGTCCAGCGCTCATTTCATCACAACTTTCTTATGGATGTCTTCTTTACCACTTGGTAGAAACTGAGGAAACAGTCTCAGAAAAGGAAAGGACTTATACAAAACTGCACAGCAAAGAGCTTAGCCTGGGCTGGAACCCTGATTCCTTTCTCCCAGCCAGGTCACTTCCTGCAGAGGCAGGGCAACCAGGTGACTTCCTGCAGAGGCAGGGCAGCCAGGTGGTCCGCAACAAGGAAATTGACTGGAGTTATGGCTCTGCTACTTACAGCAATAGAACCCTGAGCATGGTACTTTATCATCTGTAAAATGGGAATAATATTTGCCCAACCTACCTCAGTGACAACAAAAGAAGCTCTTTATAAGTCCTTAACATGCCATTAGAAATAGAAGTCACTATTCTAGCTACACGGGGGCCCTTGAGAAGGAAGTCTAATTCACTTGAACAACTCTCGGCCGTCAACTTAAGTGTACATTAATTTCTAGGATGTCTTGCTTTTCGTGGTAACTCCCTGAGAGCCAGGCTGGCAAGGGATAGAAAAGTTGCCAAGAAAAGTGGAAGAGAAGGGATTTGAGGGACTACTCTTCAGGTCTCTGAATGGGTTGAGGGGAAGTGTTTGTACTGGAGGAATGAGCCCTGGACTAGAATCTGGGAGACTTGGATTCTAGTCCTAGATCTACAAAAACCCCCTGTGTGACCCTGTAAGTCACCTCATAGCCCCATCAATCTCAGTTTTCCTAATTTGTAAAATGAGACAGTTGTAAAATGAGGCTCCTTCTGTTTTAACATTCTGGGTTCTAAGGTCCCTTTCAGCTCCAGCGTTCTGGGCTCTAGATTCTCATGTCCCTTATATACTTGATACCCTATGCTCTTTGGAGCTAGTTGATATAATGAATAGAGAATTGGACTTGAATTCAGCAATATCCAAGTTCAAACCCAGTCTCTTACTCTCTGACTGAGCAAGTTCCTCTCTGTGTCTGTTTCCTCATCCATAAAATAGAAATAATAAAAGCCTCTACTCCCCAAGGTTGTTGGGAGGATAAAATGAGATATTTGTAAATCGCTTTGCAAACCTTAAAGCATTAACTGTTCTTATTCTAAGGTCCTTTCTGGCTCTGACAATCTAGATCCTGTGTGTTGAGGTCCCTTCCTGTCCTAAACAGCCTTTTATTCTGAGGGCCCTTTCACCTGTGCCATGTCATGTTCTAAAATCCATTGCAACTCCAGTATTCCGTGTCTTTAGGTCCCTTCTAGCTCTGACATTCTGAGATTCTGAATTAAGCCACAGGTGAGGGGTGGGATGAGGATGAAACCCAAACTACATTATTTGACTTTGGGTAAGGCACGCAAGCAGCTCTGTCACCCACTGAAGGGCCTCTGGACGTCAGTCCCTCTGTCCGGCCGTGTGGGTCTCCAATGGTATCTATGCCCCCACAGATGGCTTCTGCCTACCCGAGTGGGATAACATTCTGTGCTGGCCTGCCGGAGTGCCAGGCAAGGTGGTGGCCGTGCCCTGTCCTGACTACATCTACGACTTCAACCACAAAGGTACGTCCACCTCAGCCCTGTTACCACCTCTACCAGAAGGGAGTATAAGAGGGCTGGGGGGGGGGGGATCTTTCCTGGTTCAAAGGTACAGAGTGACCTTATCTGGAACCTGGTTTCTTCAGTGACTTTCTCCCTTTCCTTTCCCTCTCACCCTTCTTTCCTCCTTCTCTCAGTACTTCTCTTCTTTCTCTCTTCTCTTCCCCTCACTCTTTCCTTTTTCTTCTGTTCTCTCATCTCCCTCCTTTTTCTTTTTAATCTTCTCTCCTCTGTCCTCTCATCTTCCCCTTCACCTCTCCCTCCAGTCTTCTTTTATCATATTATCCCTCTTCCCTTTCTCCTCTTCTCCCCACTCTTCCTCCAGCCTTCTCTCATCATGTCATATTTCTCCCATTTCTTACATTCCCCCTTAGTTCTCCCTTCAGTCTTTTTTCATCATGTCATCTTTCTTCTATTTCTCCTTTCCTCTCTATCCCTTTCCTCTTGTCTCATCCTTCTGTCCCTTCTTCAGCTTTTCTCCTCTTCCCTTTCCTCTCCCTTCAGTTCTTTCTTCACTATCTCTTCCCTCTCCTGCTTCTCTCATCATGTCATCCTTCTTCTATTTCTCCTCTTCCCTTTCAGTCTTCTTTCCTCTTATCTCATCCTTCTGGCCCTTCTTCAGTTTTTCTCCCTTCATTTCCTCTCCTTTCAGCCCTCTTCACCATTTCTTCCCTCTCTTCTGCCTCTTTTCTTTGACTTTCATTCTTATTGAGTTCTTCCAATTCTCTCTTTTGTCTTCATGGCATTTTCCCCCTCTGTCCCCTTTCCTTTCATCTGCTGCCTCTCTTGTTCTCTTCCTTCTCTCCTCTCTCACCTTAACTCTCCTTCAACCTTTCCTTGTTGTCCTTCCCACTACTCCCCATATTACCTGTCCCCATAACTGAGGTAGTTTCTGGAATCCCCCTTTTGTGTCTCACCAAGGAGGGGAGAGTGGGGAGCTGAGGAGGCAGTGTCAGTATGGGAAGGCTTTCTGGTGAAAGAATATTCCCCAGGAATGGGGAGGAATGGTTCCAGCTGCCTGTTGGCCCAACTCCTCACCCACAGGGCCTCCTGTCCCTTCTCCCTTCCTTGGCCAGGCCGAGCCTATCGGCGCTGTGACAGCAATGGCAGCTGGGAGCTGGTGCCTGGGAACAACCGGACATGGGCGAATTACAGCGAGTGTGTCAAGTTTCTGACCAACGAGACCCGGGAGCGGGTACGTGTTTATAATTTCATCCCCTGCCCTAAACTCTGACCCAGGACTATGGCACTTTCCCTCTTTGCCCAGTAGGGAACTTAGCTCTGAATTTGGGAGATTCCCCAATCATTTACTGACCCTTTCCCATAGTTTTCTCCAGGATTCTGACAACTACGTTGTTCCTCTGTTCCTCACCAACTGTGAACTAAATTTCCCAAAGGTCACTTAAGGTACAGAATCAAGAATGGACAGCTCAGTCTCTGAACCCAGGTCTCCCCTCACAGAGTGAAGAGAAATAGTTCTTGATCTCAGAGAGCCTCTAGCCTGAAGTAGAGACTTACAACTGACTCATTGGAGCCCTTAATCTAAAGAGGAAACATGCCCTCAAAGAACTTACAGCATAGAACTCATGTATATTAAACACATAACACAATATATGAACAACTGGGAAATTTTGTGGTTCTAAATGGAAAAGTGACAGGAACTTGAAGGAGGGAGCTCAGTGAGGATCAAAGTTTTTGGAGAAAGCTAAACAAATGCCAAAATGTCAAAGCTATGAGAGTCCTTGGAACGTGTCAAGATAAGAAGGGCTTTATTGGACATCAAGGCTGGAAGAAACCCTTTGGAAAGGGAGGAATTAAAAGTACAGAGAAAGAAATTACTTTGACCTATTCATGGTGCAAGTAAAGAGAGCAGCAGCTGAGTTGAAGTAAAGGGAAATGGAGAAAAGAGAAAAGGATGGATGGGAGGATTGGGGCCAGGTTATAGAAGGCCTGAAATGCTGAACTAAAAGATGGGGGAATCTATCCTTCTATGGGAAGCTATTGAAGGTTCTTAGAAGGGGAATGAGCTTAGTAAAAATTGAAGACAATCAAGTGAGAGGCTATTTAGAAGGCTTAAAGTATCCCAGACCAAGTTCTAATTCCATATCTACCTCTGCCCATATCCCCACAATCCTTCTCAAAATTATTTCTAGCCCTACCAACAAAAGATCAGAGTATTTGCTAAAGGAGACATCTGAAGACATTTTCATTTGCCTAGAAAACCAAGGGGGCTGCTCTGCTCCTCCATTTCTTCTCCCCAGCAAAGTAAAGCAGAGGTCAAAGTGAGATGACAGAGATTGTGGGAAAGGGAAGAATAAATTCTATCCCTTTGCATCAGAAAAAGAAATGATGTGCTACCCATCTACCCCTGGGAGATGAAAGTTTTTAGAGCTACAACTTCCTTTCTGAGACTGGCACTGCCCCTCAGAAAGAGCCCATGAGCTGGCCCTAAGAACCTGCCTTATTCCTCCCACTTTTCCTTCTCTGGGCTGACAAGTAGCCATCTCATCCATTTCTCTATTTTCCCATCAAAACCACAGCACATGTGACACAGCACGCTTGTGAACCTGGAGGGGACAGTGCTAGGGAATAGAGTCAGATCTCTTTATTCCTCCAGCTCTTCCAGAAATTGGTGAATTCACCATCATCATGACCACCACCACCCCCTTCATTTACCTCCCTGCCTAAACAAATTTTCTCTAAACATTAAGGCCTGACATTGTTCTAGGTACTGAGGGAAATAGAAAGTTTAGGTAAGAACATCATTGCTTTCATGGAGCTTGCAATCTAGTAGAAAGATAAGACAAACAGATAATTAAGATACACAGTATTCCCCAATAAGCATGTGAAGATTCTTCTTGGGGTCTAACTTCAATCCCTTAGCTTCCTGTCCTCTTGTTCAGCAAGAGGAATAAAATTATTATTAAATTATTAATTATGCTTACTTTGGGAAGGGGAACTATATATTCACATACAGAGCAGACCCATCTTTCCTCCCTCTCTTTCTGTCCTTAATAATACCTCACATTTCCTTTAGAACTTTTAGATTTATAAAGTGTCCTTACAGCAGTCCTTGTGAAACAAGGAGTAAAAGTATCATTATTCCTGACTCACAGAGGAGAAGCTAATCAGCCAAGCCAGGATCACAGAACTAGTAAACATCAGAGCTGATCCTGGACCTCCCCCCCCCCCCCATAAGTGCCAGATGTAGGGAGGAGGACTGCTCTAGGGGACTTCCAAGGTGATAACTAGCCAATATAATCCACACCTGTCCTCATGGGAGAGGGCTAGGGGAGCATACTCCAACCCGTCACGTCTGACACCCCTCCATGCCCCAGTCTGCAGAGCCCCATTGCCTGCCAAGAAACACACAATGGGGATTTTCATGTCCCTTGTGGAGGGGCCAGGGAAAAGTGGCTGAAATGAAATAAGCAGGGAAGAGGGGGATACAGGGCCTCCCCAGCCGGCTTCGGGGACCAGGACAGCAGACTCATTCCTCTCCTCCCAGTCTGTGGCTGGGCTTTGCCCCCCTCTTCTCGCCCTGACGGGAAGGCCCCGGTGGCCAGCTAGCAGGCGGGGCTGGGCCTCCTGCCTCTGATTTATTTCCGAGGGCTTGGGGCAGGGCAGCAGGCCAACAACAACAGCTTGGTTTTCCCTCCGCTCAGCATTCGGGCTGTGTCGTCCTTAATGAGCATCACACAGCTACCAGCCGCTGGCGTGGCCGGGCCTGCCCCACCTCCCCTGCTCTTCCCTGCCAACCCTTTGGCCCCTCCCTCCCTCTCCATCCCATTCCTTCCCCCTTTCAAACTCAGCGCTTTCCCGGCTATCTGGGCCCAATCTCTGTCTCTGTGTGTGTCTCCCTCTTTCCTGACTCGCTCTGTCTCTGTTTCCTTGGCTCTGTCCCTCCTTGTCTCTTCATCTATCTCGTCTCTCTCATTCTCTGCCTTTTTATGTCCCTGCTACTGTCTTTGTGTGGCTCCCAATTTCTCTCTCCCCATCCAGTCTTTCCATCTTAAAGTATACCTCAAGCCGGTTCAGGAAACATTTATCATGTGGTTGTGCTCTGCCTGGGGCTGGAGATACAAAAGATCAATCTAATACAGATTCTGCTCCAAGGGGAAAGAGATGGGGGGGAGGGCAAGAAGGATCACACACACACACACACACACACACACACACCCCAAAACAAAACAAAAACTCTATTAGAAGGGAGGCTGAGATAAGTGAAGACAAAAAGTCCCAGCAAAGCCCAGGACAGGGAATGGAGGCCAGATCACCTCCGGCAAGGGTTAGGCTGGGGGATGCAGGATGGACTGAAGGCTTCCTGGGGACCTATATGAGGAACTTTCTAGAAAGAGCCAGGATCTGAGCTGAAAGATCGGAAGGAGCAGGGTCATGACTTCAAGGCATGAGAGCAAATCTCAGCCAAAGCTATTTCTATCTCTCTTTCTCTCTCCCCATCAGAGGGGATCCAAGGTCTTCCCCATCCCCAGATCAAGGACACTAAACCAAGAAACCTGAAGGCCTGTGCCGAACTGGGTACCCTATCTGCCCCTTCTACCTTCTGGTTTATAGACCATATTCATCAGTGCCCCAGTACAACCTGGCCAGACTCCCATTCCCTCTTTCCCATCCCCTTGTGTTGGCACTGACCTGCCAGTGGTGAGATTTCCAGGAAGGCCTGCTTCGCTACCACTGGGCAGGGAGGTGGGGAGAGCCCTGGCTCATATGTGGTCCAGAACCTGAGATCAAGACGAATCATTGGGATCCCTGCCGGGTGACATCAGCCACCTCCTCTTCAGCTCTGGGCATCTGGTCAGCCTCTGAGAGGGGGCAACTGAACCCCAGGCTAGGAAATAGGGGTAACCCCCAAGCTCTGGCTCCCACCTTGATAAGGAGTTGGTCTTTGGCTCTTAAAGGTATCGGGGAAATACCAGGGGTCCCAGTCTGAGGCATTGCCTTCAGGGAGCCCCTTGTCTGAGGGGAAATAAGCATAAAACAAAAGTCCTGTTCAAAATTCTCCTCCTCCATGAAGCCTTTCCTGATTAATTCCCCTGCCTCTCATCTCCCCAAGACATTATGTATCTAGACTACACTCCCATCACCTTCCTATTAAGGATAATTTCACACAATATACATATATACTTTCTACATATATATATATATATTTAAATGTATAGCACATACATATATCATATATATATACACATATACACATTACATATGTAGGAAAATATATATATATACATATATACGCACACATATACTCGTATATGTATATGAATATAAATATACCATTATATGTCTACAATCTCTGTGTCTAGTCCTTTGTCCCCTCCCTTAGACAAGAGGCCCCTTGAGGACAGAATTTATGCCTCCCCTCCCCTCCTTAGCCAAAATGTTCCCTGAGGATAAGATTCTTATCTCTTTCCTTCCTTAATGCTGATCCTGATATGGCAGCAGCAGTTTCCCTAAGGGACCCTAAATATGTATTGGCAGAGCCCCTGATGATCTTCTTCCTACTGATTCTTTTTTGTTTGTCCTTCAGGAAGTCTTCGATCGCCTTGGAATGATTTATACTGTGGGCTACTCCATCTCTCTGGGCTCCCTCACCGTGGCTGTGCTGATCCTGGGTTATTTTAGGTAAGGTGCTAAAACCTTAGCTACTGAGATATGAGAGGTCCCCATTTCCCATTCCCTAGATGTCTGGAACCCAATTGAATGGTGACACAAAGAAACTTGGGAGCCAGGAACCCAGAGCAGAGAGTATTAGGGGGCACATCCTGAGAGCGTGACTATAAAAAATGCCTAGGAAATATGTATAGTGCCTGTTAAGAAATCACAATCCCATCCCCATCATTGCTCAGTAGGTTGTAGACAAATCACCAAATGGAGATTCTGGGGGAGAATAGACATTCTGGAAGCATTCTAGAAGCATTTATGGGCATTCTTCAGAGCTTCTCTTGTCCCCAAGGTGGATTTGCTTTGTAGAATTTTGGGCCCTGGGGTTCCAACTACCCTTTCTCTGATCTCTGAAAACTGCACTCCAAAAATATTAGGTTTTCATCAGAGTAGGCCTGGTTTTCCTTGCATTTATCACAGACTCTCAAATGGAGAGGTCATTTCCTCCTGAGGATGCCATAATTTCTTTTTTGGCAATAAATTTCCTCTTATTGGTCAGAATCAGGCTTGCAATAGCAGTCAGTTCTCTCCACCTTCAAAAAAGGGAAGAAAGAGAGGGAGAGAGGGAGAAAAGGAGGAAAGAAGGAAGGAAGGAAGGAAGGAAGGAAGGAAGGAAGGAAGGAAGGAAGGAAGGAAGGAAGGAAGGAAGGGAATTAGAGAGGGAAAAACATCAGTATGGCAAAGCAGTGGATCTTTTACATATAATACACACTCAATTCAATTCAGTCCTTTCTAGTTCTGACATTCTGCTCCTGTGATCCTATAAGAAGCTCAATTTGAGACATTTGGGGATGAAAAGGTCGTGGGATACCACAAGGAGATGAAAATTCAAAAAAGGGAAAGAATGTAAAACTCAACTGAATTCTGATTCAAGTCCATTGTTTTCTCTGCTGAATGTGGTTTGTACATTTAGACCCTTGAATTTATCTACATAATGGATGTTAAGTGCTTTGTTACTAAAGTGCTTTATAAATTCCAGTTGTTACTATTATTATCATTGTTATTAATAGAATTACTTGAATACCACAATATTTCCAAAGATCTGGGATTTCATCAGGATAGTCTTTTCCTCTGCCAACACAGTGTGGCATGGAGAAAAGAGCATTGGATTGAGAAACAGAGGACCTTGGCTTGAATCTCAGTTCTGTCATTCCCTGAAGGTCCTTGAGCATGTCACCCATACTTGCTAGGCCTCAGTTTCTTCATCTACAAAGTGAGGGGGGTTCATTGGATCACTGACTAAGTCTTGACCTTAGAGGCAGGAGTCATTTAATAGATGAAGAAATTGAATCGCAGAGAGATTGACACACAGCTAGTAATCCAAGGTGGGGGGGAAAGCTGGGTTTTCCTCTCTCCAAGTCCAGATGAATGCTAAGGTCTCTTTCAACTCCAATAATCCTATGAATCCATAATATACCTCCCAATCAATCCGTCAAAGCACATTTATTAAGTGTTTATTCACTGTGCTAAGTGCTGGGGATACAAAAAGAGACAAAAGACAATTCTTGCCCTCAATGAACTTATAATCTAATGGAGGAGACAGCATGCAAACAAATACATACAGAATGAGCTATATATAGGATAAATAAGAAATAATCAACAGAGGGAAGACACTGAAATTAAGAGAGACTGAATAAGATTTCAGCAAAAAATGGAATACTAGTTGTAACTTAAAAGAGGTCAGTAGTCAGGGTGGAGGAGGGAGAGCCTGCCAAGCCTGGGGAACAGCCAAAGAAAATGCCCAGTGCTGAGAGACGGAGGGTCTCTCAGGACCAGGAGGCCAATTCAGTGGATCAAAGAGTACATCTCATTAGACACATCTCATTAGACAATTATTCACTTCCTATGACCAAAATAAATCTTTTCCTGTGGTGATTGCCCTTCCCAAATTTAGCTAAACTGGTCCTTGAATGACAGACTCACACTTCATCCCCAGACTTGTCCTTGAAGCCTTTCCAAACTGGTAGGAATTAGCCATGCTTGTGCCCCACTGGCCCAACTTTGGCAGCTCAGGACTTGATGTCAACTTCATCAACCTGACGCCAACAACTTTAAATAATGCTGGACTCAGTGAGGCATAAGGGCAAGGACTTCGATGGAAGTTTACTGGAAGGCAAATAAGATAGATTGTGCAGATGGTATGGATGTGTTATCCCTACGCTATAGATGGTCCAGAACCGGTGCATTTTTTTTATTCTGGAATGCTAGCCATCATTTCCCTCAGTAGATTAATCTTTCTTTTTTTCTGGTTGGCTTGATCTATATGCTGAGGAGATGCTTCTGTAGAAAGGTACCTAAACAGTAGTCATAATCAATCAACAAGTCTTTATTATTGTGTGCCAGGCACTGGGAATGATACAAAGACAGAAGTGAAACAGTTGCTGCCTTCAAGGATCTTGCTTTGCCATCTAGTAGACAATGTGTACATTAAATAAGGATACACAAAATTAACCCAAAACAGATACAAGGTAATCTTCCCTAGGAACTAGGAAAAGTAAAAAAGACCTCATGAGAACATTGTTTGACCTGAAGCATGAAGGAAATAAAGACTTCGAAGAGGATGAAATCAGAAAGGGCTACTTCCTAAGCTTAAGAACTGGTCAATTCAAAGACACAGAGATGGGACAAATACAAAATAGCAAAATCCAAAGAGCATTTGGAAGGTGTGAGGATGTTTAAATGACCATAAAAAGTAGAGGAATTTATATTTGGTCCTAGAGATTCTAAAGCAACAGCAGGAGTTTATTGAATGGGGGGGGGGGGGGGGGAAAGGTCCATACAGTCTGAACTGCAGCCATATGAAGAGTGGGTTGAAGGTAGGAAAAAGCTTGAAGAAGGGAATCCAACTGGAAGAGTATTTCAATAGTTCCAAGCAAAAGGTGATGAGGGATTGAAATGGGGAGAGAATGTCTGAAATGGGGAGAGAAAAGGCCTTTGCCTTGAGACCCTTCATCATCCTGATAGCCCACTTCTAGATGCTTCAAAGCTTACTAGTATCCTTCCTTAAAAGTGTTATTGAACACTGAACATATCTTCATCAATTTGTACACAATGTCTTTTCTTAACACAGCTTAAGAGCACACTAGCTTTTCTGACTGCTTTACTGAGCTATTGGTTCCTGTTTAATTTGTAGACCACTAAAACCCCCAAGACTTTTTTCAAAGTAGTATGAATAGTAATCTAGGCACAAGTTCCTAAGTTTCTTCCACCCTTCCACTCATGAACTTAATTTTTAAAATTCATTAAATTAACCAGTTTTTCTGCTTCAAGTTTCCCCTCTCTCCAATCCATTCTGCAATGCTACTTTCCTCTCTTCTACCATGACTTCTAAAATGGAATATTCTTCCCCACTGCCCCCAGGTTTCCTTCATTTTTACTTTAACAACTTCTCCTTTGTTAGTGAGAATTAGATTCCTTTTGTTACTTCCTCAACCTTTGGAAAGATGAAATTAATTTTAAAGTAAGCCGAGGATTCATTCATTGTTTTCCTTTTAGCAAAGAGAGAGAGACTGACAGATGCACAGAGAGAGAGAGACAGACAGACAGACAGAGAGGAGAAAGCTCTAAACAGTTGAACTCTACAATCATTAGTATATCATCTCTCTGAACCAGCTTCCTGAATACATCATCCATTTCTTCCTTTTGTTCATGTGTTCTATTGCACAATACCACAAAAATATCACTTCTATTCCTCTTTCCATTAATCTTCAAAGAACTACTACTTTCTACCATTTATTCCTTTCTAGTTCCTAGATTTCCTCATATGAATAAATCATAATATACAATCTTACCTCACGTCTCTTCTTTTCTATTTTATTTCTTTTGCCTAGGCCATATTCCAGGCATGAATTCTATTCCACCAAATCTCAGGGGTCACCTGTAATTTCAAATTTGCCTTTTTTCTTGGAATCTCTAATTCACTCAACTATCATCTCATTTTTTTTTTGTATTTTTATTCCCAGTACTTAGTATAATGCCTGGCACATTTGGATATACCCATATGAAGCCATGGGTTTTATTGTTATTTTCTTTTGGAGGTTTTGTCCTTTGTGAATTAATAAATGTTCCCACTGCTTTTTCTTCTTTTTATGTCATAGCTATTCCATCATTTCTTCATTAATGGATATACATGTTCCCATCTCCCCTTCCTTTCCAATTGGATTAGATTTGCAAAACCTTGGGTGGGAGGTGTTTGTGTGTGTGCTTTCATTAAGTGCCAACAATCCTTGGCCAAGAGCCAATTATTCTCATATCTAAAGATGTGGTCCAGAAATCCAAATCCCATTTTCAGACTCCATCTTCTTAATCACTTGTTCATTTCCCCAATCTACATTTCTCTTCTGAATACCTGCCTTCAGTTGACGATGCCTGGAACACAATAAACAATCAATAAATTCTTGTTGACTGTTTACTGATAGTAGTAATAAAAATACCACCTGTTTTTAAGATCTTCCATTTCTTGCTCAGTACTTCATAACCCTCAGTGACACTTTCTTCTAGGTTCCTTCTGACAGAATCATTTGTCTCCACAGAAAGCAGCAGAAGCATGTGGCAGCCATTAGGTCTGACAAATCTTGATTACCTCTCCATTTTGTTGTGAGTACCTGTCCTAGGAAGGACAACAGACTTCATTATTGCTTGTGTCAGTTCAACCAAGAGCTGTCTTGATAGCCCTGAGCAGGAAGTCATCAATTTCTTTCTCATCACTACTCAATTGTCCTTCTCATCCCTAACTAGATATTCTCTCTGCTGATAAAACCTATAGATCCAAAGTATAGCATTACTCCTTGAAGTCATTCTTAGACACACTTACTCCTTCCTCTCCAGGAAGATAACACTTCCTTAACTCCAAGTGTTCAGTGGTCCTTCTCACTATCTTCTTTGGGTAACATCCTTCCACTTTCCAACCTCTTGACATAGTTCAGAATTCCCTTTTGCCTCTTCAGATCCACTTTCTTGATTTTCTTAACATCTAAGCCCTACTTCTATCTTTTTTTCAAGGAAGCTTTTCTGATAACCTGGACTGTTGAACAAAGTGCAAAGCACTCCAGATAGAAAATTAATTTTGATTCCCTGTTCTGCTATTTACTCCCTGTTTGGATGTGTGCCGATCACTTCTTTGGGCCTCAATTTCCTCATATATAAAATGAGGGAATTAGACTACATAACCTCTAAAGTCTCTTCCAGTCTAATGCTATGATCCTCTGGTCTTCCAGCCTTTTACTTTCTCTTCCAAGTCAACCAATCTTAACTTTGAAGATAAAAACAACTAGTTGGATTTCTTAAATCTCAGCTTTAAATTTGGGACCATGATTTTTTTTACAACAATGTCACAGAATTGATGAAGATAAAAAAGGATGTACATATTAAATCCTGAGAGACATAGGAGCTATTCTTTTCATTATTATGTTTACAGAAATAGTTTGTCCTTCCCTGAACTCATCAAAGACTTGAGCAGAAAGAAGAACAGGACAGGAAAGAGCAGGAAAGAGGTCAGCACTTCCTATGACTTGTAGATCACTGTAAGCATCTGCTAACCAGACTCCCTGTTCCTTTTGCCCCCTCCAGGAGGCTACATTGCACCCGGAACTACATTCATATGCACCTCTTTGTGTCCTTCATGCTCCGGGCTGTAAGCATCTTCATCAAGGATGCTGTGCTCTACTCGGGTATTTCCCCAGATGAAATCGAGCGCATCACTGAGGAGGAGCTGAGGGCCTTCACGGAGCCTCCCCCTGCTGATAAGGCGGGTTTTGTGAGTGTCCCAGGCTCTGGCCTATGTCCCATCCCTGATCCTCAGCCACTGCCCCTTTTGGACATTCCCTCTCTCTGTTTTTTCCACTTCAGTGTCGCTTTGCCTTACTCTCCCATTCCACAGAAAAATGTACCCCAGAAGCCTAAGCACCAACTTCACCCCCAACATATAAAAATACATAAAAATGCAAAGTAATTTATATACCAACATGGATGTACTCAAACATAAGGAAGTGGCTCAATCTTCTAGGTTGGAAGTAAAATATGGAGGAAAACCATATGCTTTCTCCCTTTTTGAATTGTCCATGGAGGACAAACTCCAATGTTAACAGAATGTTTCTCCACTTGGGACATGGAATAAGACAGGGTTCCCTGGGATCATTGCCAACTCCATCTAACTCCCTGCCCATTTTCTCTTCTCAATCCAGGTGGGCTGCAGAGTCGCTGTAACCGTCTTCCTTTACTTCCTGACCACCAACTACTACTGGATCCTGGTGGAAGGCCTGTACCTTCACAGCCTCATCTTCATGGCTTTTTTCTCTGAGAAAAAGTATCTCTGGGGTTTCACATTATTCGGCTGGGGTATGTCCACTGGGATCTTAAGGATCCATCTTCCTGTCTGTTCCATCATTCCCTTGGCAATGACCTAATACAGTTATCAGTGTGCATTTATGCCTGCTTGTTTCTGTGTGTGTGTGTGTGTGTGTGTGTGTGTGTGTGTGTTTGTGTGTGTGTATGTATGATGGAAGGTATGGGTATATTTGTGTTTGGTGGGCATGAACACATGTATTCATTCATATGTATCTGCATATGAACAAAAACATTTTGTTCACATTTTGTAGTTCCATGGATCAGTGTATGTATATACATTGTGTCTGCATGTGGCTGGATATGTTGTGTATGTGTGTGTTTATATAATTGCATTGTGAGAACTCCTTGTGCATGCATGTACCGCATTTTATCTGCCCTCAAAGGAAGACAGGAAAGGAAGGGAATTTTACACCAAGAAATTCCCCTTATACAAGGATGCACACTGTCTGTTCAGCCTCCACATACAGCACATGCCTTAGGCAATCACCCCCATAGAACTAGAATCAGTCAGCAGTGACACTTATGAGAATGAAATGACATCAGTGACAGAAAATGAATATGGGATCAGGGCCCACAACCCGGTCACTGCCACAGAAAGGACTCAAGTTCAGGGAGAGCCAGTTTACCTTGCAGCAACCAAAGCACTGAGTTTGGAATCAGGAATCTGCCCCAACTCTCAGGATGGCTTTAAGCAAATTCCTTTACTCTGAACCTCAGTTTCCTTACCTGTAAACAAGGGGTTGCACTCCCAAGTCTCTTCTAGCTCTGACCTCCCAATGTCACTTAATCTGTGACTAAGATCAGAACTCAGTCTGTAACCAGAGCCATCTGTTTAGCCCTGGATTAGACCCACTATTGTCCTGTTTCTGGCAGAAGATATTCCTGAAATTTGGAATGTTATCTCTTCTCTCAATACATCCATCTGACAGACTCTGATCAGGACCACTGGAATTCCCAGAGGAACCTCCTCAGCCCCATCCCTATAGGAATATACAGACTTTAGTAGCCTCTATACAAAATGGGTATCCTACTTTGCTCACTACACCCTGGTCCAACTCATTCTAAACAGGCAGCCCCAACAATGATGGGGATGTAGGGGGACAAAAAAACTTCATAGTAGAGGAGAAAGAGAAGTCTACTTTGGCTCAGGATCAGGACCTGGGCTCAAATCTCATCTCGGTTACATATTGGGTTTGTTGCTTTCTCTCTCTGAGGCTTGGTTTCCTCACTTGTGAGATTTAGAGTAGTCTTCCTTCAAGATTCTTTCTAGTCCTAAAAATTCTTTTATACTGTTATCTGGTGACATGACTGAGCAAGGATTTCCCCTCTCTCTCTCTTTCCCTCCCCACCATTATTACTACTCCTAATGGTTAGATCTTTACTGTAGGATGGTGGATTTGGCTGAATGTTTCTTTCTCCAAAATAAATATCTCGAGAAAGCTTTTCCCCCTACCACCTCCGCTCAGTTCAAGGAGAACAGTGGTCACACTAGATCTCAGGACAAAGTTCCCTGGCGAAAGCCTAGCCTTTGCCCATCAAAGAACATGTAAAGGTGTGATCTTCTGACCAAGACTGGCCAGTCCATTTTTCATTGATTGCACAGGGGAGCTAACAGCAATAGTCTTAAAGTTCAGACCAGAGAGTTTGCCTGAGACCCATTGGGCCACCAGGAATCAGCAAAGGTTCTTGAGAGGACATCTGATGGGAGGTCTCCAGTACTGTTGGGGGAGGGTGCTGGCTGTCATGTATAGGACTGGTTGGGTCAAGCTAGTCCAGGTGTGGGCCTTACTTGGTTGAGTGAGCCCACAGGGGCGAACCCTGAGGGGGGACACACCTGACTTTATAGAACCTGCATTGTACACACTGTGTGTTTTCACTACTATGCACAGCGCATACAATGTGGATACTATAAGAGTCACTGACGGCATCGGTGCCCACCCAGGGAACCATTTCTGTGCCCACAGGGGAGTAAGTGTGTGTATGTCCATCTGCATGCATACGGATGCGTATGTGCACATGCACGTGGCTCTGTATACGCATGTACGTGGGGTCTCCTGTGCACTGGGTGTGTGAATCTGTATGATGGGTGTGTTCATACCACATGTGTGTGTGCCTTTATGGTTGTATGTCTGTACTTGGGTGAGTTTATGTGTGAATTTTCAACTAGTTGTGGTCCCCAATGAAATTATTATCAACCGATGGTAGAGATCAGTTTGTCAGGGAAAAGATTGCTGCTGTGGGGTTAGAGAACGGAGGTACTTCTAGGAAAGAAGGCAGCTCAGGGACAGGGTGTGTGGGTCCATAGGCAGGACATGAAATTTAAACCTCTCATTTTACAGATGAGGAAACTGAGGTCCACAAGAGGAAACACTTTGCCCAAGACCATACAACTAGTTTATGGAACTGATTCCTTCTCCATGGCTTTTTATATCAAGCTGGTTTATCTTCCTGGTACCAAATTAGGATTTTTTTCCTATTTATATGAACCTGGCAGAGAACCAGTTAGGCTGCTTGTGCTAGAGGCTGGATAAGGGAGACCGGTCAATAACGGGGTAGTTTATGCTGAGAAAATAGCTTATAGAAAAACTTAGGAGTTCAGATGTTGGAAAGAGGGTGAAGAGTCTGGGAGAAAGACCAAAAGATAAGGAGAATTGAATAGAGAGTCATGTTTCTGGTTAGAAGAGAGGCAAGTGCAACAGAACAGCTGAGTGGGTCATCAAAAAGAGAGCCTGTTAAGCTGGAATCCACATGGATACAGCTTCTATCTGAAGCCAAGTGGGGGACCTGCAAGAACAGACAGAAAAGGTCCCTGTCTACCTCTTTGAAGAATCAAGGAAGGTGACTTTCTTCAGAAAGAGAGCATAACCTGGGCCTGCAGGTGAAAGGGTATACTGGCAAGACAATAACCCCCAAGGGCCATAGCCAGTAATTGAAAGAGGAATCAAAACAAGGAAATTCTGACAGAGAGCTGATGGAGTTTGTGCCCCTATACACTATTAAATATATTGTAGAAGTGAAAAGGAAGGGAGAAAAGGAAAGCAGAGGAGAAAAGAAAGCAAAGAAGAGGGAAAGGGGGCCAGAGAGTAGACAGATTTCCAATTCAATGGAATCCAACAAGCATTTACTAAGCACCTACTATGTGTAAGGTGGTCCTCGGGATACAAAATTAAAATGACTGCTACCTCCTCCTGGCCTTATGATCTACTAAGAGATACATAGAGTCATGTTCATATGAGCAGGGAGAGAAATGTAACAAGGGAACTTACTGTCCAGCAGAGATGGCACATGAACCTAATCTTGAAGAAAGCCAGAGCCTCTGTAAAGTGGGAGGGCATTGCAGGGATGGAGCTAAGTCAGTGCAAAAACCCAGTCATTGGAGACAAAATACTAACTGTTAGTTTAAGGAAGTTGGACATTCTCTGATTAGTCATCAAAATGGTCTTGATCCTGGAAACTGGCAGCTCCTAGAACTCTATATTTTGAGACTGGAGAGCAGCCACAACCCACAGTATTTGTACCTTTGGGAATCCCCACCCTAGTGACCAACTGTCCTCAGCCTAAGCCAAACTTTCACTCCCTCTCTTTCTCTACACTCACCACCGTCCATTTTTCACCCATCCCCTTCTTTCTCCCTCCCTTGTCTCACCTGCACCATTTTGGATTAGATAGTCACCATATTTTCCCTCTCCCATCCTCTTCTTTACATGTCTCTCCCTAAACTGGCCCTCTCTCACATCTTTTCTACCTCTCTTCAAATCTTAATTTGAACTTAACTTTCCTCTCTGATACTCTTTCTTCCCCTCACCCCATTTCCCTCTCTAGACATTCCTGTCTGTATTCAGAGAGGTAAATCAAGGCTCAGAGGCCAGGGAAAGGGAAGAAGGGAGGAAGGGGAGGGGGGGCTTTTCCATGAGCTGACTCACTATTGAAAGGTGGGAGGGTAGGAGAGCTGGAGCCTCATGCCTCCTCTCCTCTCCTCTGTCTCTTCTTTCCTCTGTCTCTCTTCTCCACCTCTTTTGCACCTTTCATTTCTTCTATATGTCTCCTCACTTCCTCTACATCTTTTCTCTCCTTTCTTTCCTCTTCTCTGTATTTCTCCTCTACTCTCCTCCCCAGGCCTCCCTGCCGTGTTTGTCGCTGTGTGGGTGACCGTGAGGGCCACACTGGCCAACACTGAGTAAGTCTGGGGCCTCCTTTGGGGTCTTTTGGGCCCTGGAGTTTTGGGGGGAGCCTCAGAACAGGGTTGTTTTGGGATGTCCAAGGCCCATCCATGATCTATGATACCAGCATCAGAAAACACAATTATGTCTCCTATGAAGGATACCACAGAGGGTGGTTTAATAGGGTGGGAGCTTCCAGGTATTTGCACATGCTACTTTAAGCATGAGAGCCTAGAGGAATGGTCTGAGGAAGAGCTGTGCCCAGGGTGGAGGGAACCCATCAGGAATGTCGTTGGGATCTGATAGTGGTGAACCCGTGTCTCCCCAGGTGCTGGGACCTGAGTTCGGGGAATAAGAAATGGATCATACAGGTGCCCATCCTGGCAGCTATTGTGGTGAGCAGACCTGGGGAATGGGGAGGAAGGGTCTAAGGAGGACATGTGGTTACTGCCTTCAAGGAGCCCCAACCAGTGTGGAAAAGATGTCCCAGCCTTCCAAGGCTGTTGAAACCATTGCACAAGTTGAACCCAATGGGATTCTTTTCACCTTTGATATGAATCACATAGATCTTCCCTCAAGGAGCTTCCATTTTGGATGGAGGGTCCAAGTTTTCTTGATGTGACGAGGAAACACAGGTCATGTCCTCAGGAAGAATAAATCACAGAGTTATAATTATAAGGGATCTCAGCATCCCACTGGGGGAAAGGATCCCTTCTACAAACCCACCCAACAAGTAGTCACCCAGCCTCTTTTTGAAAATCACCAGGGAGGAGAAGCACAACGCTTCCTGAGGCAGCTCATTCTACTTCTGGAAAACTGGTCTAATAGTGTGGAAGTTTTTCCTGAGGAGACACTTAAACTTGGTTTTTTTTGGCAACTTCCACTTGTGACACTAGTTCCATCCTCTGATCCCAAACATGATCAGTGAAATCACTCTTCAACATGGCAGCCTTTTGACATGTTTATCATGTTGTCCCACCCATCACTGAGCCTTCTCTCCTCTGGGGCAAACATCCCTGTTCCTCCAACCCATTCTCTATGGAATCAATTCAAAGTCCTTGACCATTCAAACTTCCTCCAGCTCATAAATGTTTTCTATAAAATGTGTTGCCCAGAGAACAGAATATTCTGGGATATAATCTGGTCATAGTAAAAAAACAACAGAACTAGCACCTCATCATTTGTGCAAACTGTTCTAATCTTAGAGCAACTTAAGATCACATTATCACATTATCACATGTAAATTTATATGGAGCTAAGTCCACTAAGAACCCCAAATGCTTCCTTCAAACAAACTGCTATTTAGCCCCGAGGTCTGTTAAGAACTTGATTTCTAATCAATCAATAGACATTTATTGAGTGCCTACTATGTGCTAAGCACTGGGGCACTGTGCTAAGTGCTAAAAGCAATCTTCAATTCTATTCCCTCCCCATTCTTGCCCACAAATATTCTGTCTTCCCCATATTTGTCTGTCAATAACCATTTATTAAGTGCCTACTGCATGCCAGGCTGTGCTAACACTGGAAATGAAAAGATAGGCAAAAAGACAAAGAGATTGTCTTTTTTTAATGAGGAAGACAACAAATAACTATGTATAATAACTTAAAGATGATCAACACACAAGGAAGGCACCAGTGGGCTGGGATGGTCAGGGCAGACTTTCTAGGGGAGCTGAGACTTTAGAGGACCCTTGAAGGAGAAGTAAGATTTGAACAGATTGAACCTTAGGCAGGAGAGAGGCACAGAATGGACCTTGGAGGGAGGAAGGAAGGAACAAGAATCTGATAATGAGGAGTCTGATCTGACTTGAATAAAGGGTTCAAGTTGGAGCCTAGGGGCACCAGAGATGTGCTGGAGCCAGCCAGTTCTTAAATTTTCAGTGGGAACATTTATTTACTTCTTAGAAATGAGAAAACTACAAATCAAGGCTTGATTTATTGTTTTATTGACTTGCTGACTTAATAAAGTGACATAGAATATATTAACGATGCAACTTGAGCTTAAAAGTATAGCTTCCAGATTTTTTTGAAAGTTATTAAACATTTACCAGCATATTCCTACTTTAAGACCTTGAATGCTGAGATCTGGGGAGTGGGGGTAGAAAAAGGGTCAAAGGGGGACATTTGGAAAGATGAAATCATAGGGGGTTTAGAATTATGCAGGGTCTTAGGAGCCATCTAGTACACATATCTACTTGTTAAAGATAATCAAAAGCTGATGTTTAAAGTTTCCAGGGAAATTTACAGAATTATTTCACTCAAGAGTATCTTGGTAGAATGGGCTGAACCCACTAAATGGAGAAGGCCATCTAGTCCAGGAGATTCAGTTAAAAATCTGTTGCAACAACTCTGCTGCCTACAGAAGACCTGACTGTCCTCATGCTAACCAGGCATCTAGATCTATTTATCCAACTATGAACAACCAGGTGGCACATTAGGGTAGAGCCCCAGACCTAGAGTTAAGGAAGACTCACTTTCATAAGTTCAAATCTGGTTTCAGACATTTTCTAGCTATGTGATCCGGATCAAGTCACTTAACCCTGTTTGCTTCAGTTTCCTCATCTGTAAATGAACTGGAGAAGGAAATAACAAACTCCTCCAATGTTTTTGCCAAGAAAACCCCAAATGGTGTCTCAAAGAGTCAGCCCCTCAGGTTTAAATCCTGCTATGGTATAAAGATGGATGGAATCCATCTTTAACCTCTCTACCTCTCTGAGACTCAGGCAGCAAGACTACAATGAATCCATGATCAACAAGTATTTAATAAGCATAATCAAGCTGAGTATTCCTACATCAACCAGCAGGTTTTTGATAAGTTGACATATTCTGGAAGGGTTTCATGGGAGATCTGATTGTTTGGACCCATAAAGAGACAATGCTTGGAGGATGGAATAAGTAGGAAGAAGGGCAGGAGACAATGTTCTTCCCTGGGAGTTCCTCATGCCTCACAGTATCACCAAATGTCAGGATCTGGAAGAAAATGTAGGCATTTTGTTTACACTTCTCATTCTTTATAGATAAAGGAATTGAAACCCAGAGAAGTTAAGTGATTTTCTTTGAAAGGTCACACAGCTCCTAAATGTCAACCCTGGAATTTGAACTCAGGTCTTCTGACTTTCAAGAAGCATTCTATTATATTGAAATCAGACTCCTGATACTCTCTCCAGAGGAAAGAGTCCACAGGGCTGGTCTATCATCCCTCACACACCCTCTTCCCCCAGCTACAGAAACCTCTGAAATTCCATGCCTTCTCCCTAAATTATTATTCTACTTTTTTCTCTCCCGCAGGTGAACTTTATTCTTTTTATCAATATAATCAGAGTACTGGCTACTAAACTCCGGGAGACCAATGCAGGGAGATGTGATACAAGGCAACAGTACAGGTCAGCCTCTTCCTTTGCCCCATATTTCATCTCCCCATTATAATAAGGACCCTCATCCAACTTCCAGTCTCATTCACTAAAATGCACCTCCCTGGAGGAGAATGTACTTAAAATGGCTCTTGAAAGATGAGCAAAGTTTCAGATGGAGAAGGAGGAAGGGTTGTTCTTGACCTTGACTACTGCTTCCTCTTGCAGAAAGCTGCTGAAGTCCACACTAGTGCTCATGCCTCTGTTTGGGGTGCACTACATCGTCTTCATGGCCACACCGTACACAGAAGTATCAGGGATTCTTTGGCAAGTCCAAATGCACTATGAAATGCTCTTCAATTCATTCCAGGTAGGTGTAGCCATCAGACCCTCAGACACTGTAGATCACTGACCTATGGGCAGATCACTGGCCTGTTGTCAGTTTGTTGTGCCCTTCTCTCCCCTCTCCCCATCAAAAAAGTTTAACAATTGTCTGTGGAAAATACGAGATACTTTAAAGCTTAACATTTTCTCTAGGCTGGACAATAAATCAAGCCCTGATCTGTAGCATTTACCAGTCTCCTAGATGCAAATACTCACAGCAAAAATTTAAAAATGGGTGCTAGCACATTCCTGCATGTACATTCAGCCAGAACTTTCACTTTACCATTCTTGTTTCCATAAATCCTCCTCCCCCTTATAATATAAATCTAATTAATCAGGCAGGACCTAAAGTCCTTTATAGGCTGAACTGAGGGACCAAGAGGAATCTGGGTATAACAAGCTGCCCACAACCTCCACACCTCCCACACTAACTACCCCTTAGTGCTATAAAGAATGTTTGGGCAGAGAGACCACAGAGGGGATATAGTAGTAAATAATTTTTCTGTTGGCTGCAGAAAAGGGGATCTGTTGGGTAAGCTGATAGATCTAAGACTATAAATATTCCACATCCAGTCCTGCTTAGCTATAGCCTATTTTTTTATCTTTCTATTCTGCAATAGCAAATAGCTTACAGAAACAATGGTTGGGGGTGGGGAAGGGAAAGTGATGGAAAAGTGTGTTAGAATTATATTATCAGACACAAAATACTAAAAAAAAATTGCTAAGCCCTAGGGACACAAAAACAAAAAAATTAAAATTAAACTGCTTTCAAGGAGCTTACATTTCATTTAGGGAGGGATCATCAGAGGCCTTATGAGAGAGGCTGGCACATGAAACTTAAGGGGGCTAGGAATTTTAAGAAGGAAGGTAAAAAAGGAGAAAATTCTGGGGAGGGGGAGAGCGGGAAGGCAACCAGCTCAGGTTGCTTAAACTCTCTAAGGGAATATTATTCCCAGTCTGGAAAGGTAGGTTGGAATCAGATTGTGAAGTTTTTAATGCCAAGATGATAAGGATTTTGTATTTTATCCTTGAGACAATAAAGAACCTCTAAAGTCTTTTTGGAGCAGGGAAGTGGGTAAGATGGTCAGATTTTTGAATTAGGGAGATTATTTTATGTAGAGGATGGATTGGAGTAGAACAGAAGGCCAATTAGTTCAGGTAATGAAGGCCTGGACAAGGGTTGGGATCTTTATGAGTGGAAAGAAAAAAAACCAGATATGGGAGATATTAAAGAAATAGAATCAACTTGGCAAATTATTGGACATGTTGGGTGAAGGAGACTGAAGAGTTGAGAATAACTACAAAGTTGCAAGTCTGGGTGACTGGAGCAGAAGTGGAAGACCAAGAAAAAATTTAGGGTTAGGGTTAGTGGTACCCTTGGTATTGACCCAAGCTGAAAACCTACCTGCCAAAGTAGGAAATCAGACCAGTGTCTGAAGTGGTCCCCTCATAGGAAACATCCTCAATCACAAGAATAAAGTTGTGACAAGTCGACAAGCATTTATTAAACACCTACTATATGCTTTACCTGTACTACTAAGCCCTGGGGTACAAAGAAAGGTAAAAACCACTTTCACCTCTCAAAGAAGCTCACAGTATAATGAGGGAAACCACATGAAAGCAACTATGTACAAACAAGATCTATTCAGGATTAATTGAAGATAATCACAGAGGAAAGGCATTAGAATTAAGGGGAATTGGGAAAAGCTGCTTACAAAAGGTCATTTTTTTTTTAGCTGGGATTTGAAGGAAGCCAAAGAAGTCAGGAGTCAAAAATGAGGAGAGAGAGCATTCCAGGCATTGAGACAATTGACAAAGTGCCCAAAGACAGCAAATGGAACGTCTTGTTCCAAGAATAGCAAAAGAGGCCCGTGTCACTGGATTGTAAAGCAGAACAGTAGGAATAAAATATAAGAAAGCTGAAAGGAAGACAGGATAAATTATAAAGGGATTTGAACACCAAATGCAGGGTTTTATATTTGATCCTGGAGGTACTCAAGAGTCACTGGAGTTTACTGACATGGTCAGACCTATAAATATGATGATCATTTTGACAGAGGAGAAGAGAATATACTAGAGTAGGAAGAGACCTGAGTTGGGGAGACCAACTTTCTCCCAGGCTACTGAGTCCTGCATAACTACCACAAAAGAACAAGAAACTGATATCTTTCTATTCTGCAATAACAAAGTTAAGCCTTTCACAAGTACCAGCAGCCTGTCAAAGATTCCTAGAGCCAATTAAACTAGTTGTTGTCAACTTTGAAATCTGCAAGCCATGATCTATCATTTTATAATGATTTCCACCCGTGAAAATGTCCACCCAACCAGTCGCACTCTTGTGCCCACCAGCTTTTACAATCTTAGTTTTATGGATAATGAAACTATAAACAATTCCCCCTAGTGATCGACATGTAATTTCATTTTCAAAGGAGGAAAGGGGCTGTAGTTGGGGAATAAATTTAATTCAATATGACAAATACAATTTGTGAATTATCTTATAAAGTGTCAGTAATTACACATGTCCCATTCTACTGTTGGAGACAGGACGAGAATTTCCTGCTGCCCACTCATATATTGAAATCTCAGCCGAGAGTGAAAAGGGAAAGAGGTGCTGAAATCTTCCTTCTCTGGAGAACTTTTTAAAATAGGGTGGACTTTGTACCCCTTCCATTCCCCAAGCTCTAGTTAAACCTGAGAAGGATGTTCTGGACATGAGGCTCTACTCCTCCATTCAACAGGGAGGTCTTCTTGGAAATAGAGGACTTTAGGGGGGGTGGGAGGTAGATCAGGCAGTAGAGATGCTAAGAAAACTATTCAAACCTTCTTTGACCTTTCTCTTGAATATCTTTTTCCCCAGGGATTTTTCGTTGCCATAATATACTGTTTCTGCAATGGAGAGGTGAGTGCGAACTCTGCCATATCCCTTCAATGTGCCCTCTGCTTAGCAAGTGGAAATAAAGATGAAATTAGATAATGGGACCATGTCCCTTGCCCTCAGGGAGCTGAGGGACCAGTCAGAGGAGTATAATATGTACATCACATATGACTTGAGGAAGAATGATAAGGAAGGAGGAAAGAAATAAATACTTATTAATCATCTACCATATGACAGGTACTACACTAAGTGCTTTACAAATATCTCTTCTGGTCCTCTCAAATCTGGCAGATAGGTGCTATTATTATCCCTATTTTACCGTTGAGGAAACTGAGGCAGTCAGCAGTTAAATAACTTTCTCAGGGTCATCCAAATGATTTAAGCTAGATTTGATCTGAGATCTTCCTGATTCAGTTCCAGCCCTGTATCCACTGAACTATTTAGTTTCAAAGCAGAGGTCCAGGCAAGGCACCCAATTTTAAGCTTTATGAGGTAAGTTAGGGAGCTCCCTTGACCCTCACCACTAGACTGTGTTTTATTAGCCCTATAAGAAGTTAAGTCTTTTGCCCATGGTCACCCACCTAATTCAGATTCGGGTCTCTCCTGACCCACAAGCCAACTTGTTTCCATACATGAGAACGGAGGGTCACTAAGGCTGACACTCCTGTCTCTCCTCCTTTCCTACAGGTACAAGCAGAGATCAAGAAGTCATGGAGCCGATGGACCCTGGCCTTAGACTTCAAGCGGAAGGCCCGCAGTGGCAGCAGCACCTACGTTAAGTCTTGCCCATGGTCACCCACCTATCAGATCGCGTCACCATGGACCCCAGTGCTCCTTTATCCATCAGCACTCGACTGAGGTCACTAGGGCTGGAGCCAGTGCCCTGGCCATCCACCAGTAGCCAGAGGTAGAAGTCATGGAGCCCATGGATTCCTGAGAACCATTGACCTTCATCTGGAAGCCCAGGCCTGGCCAGCACCACAGCATGGCCATGGGTCTCCACACGGCTCCAATGGGAATCCCGAGCAATGGTTGGGCTAGTCCCTCGCCCTGAGCTAGTCCGGGCTGAGAGGAAACAGTCATGTGACCACACCCAGCTATGCCAGGTATGGGAGATGCCCTGCTTAGAACTCTGAACTCATATGGCCTAGGCCTGCACCACTGTGACATTCAGGCCGGAATCTCCCAGAGCCACTGGAGGAGCAGCCACTCCGCTCCTGAGGAGGAGAGCCAAACAGCAGTGACCCTACTCGACTGAGCTATCCAGGGGCAGGACTTAACTGACTCCCAGGCCTGGCCCACTGTATCAGCAGCCTCACAGGGCCATGGCTGCCATTCTCAGGAACCAGAACAGATCCTGGGCTACCTGGGGATGGACAGCCCCACCTGAGCGAGGTGTATAGACTCAGTGGCAGGCCTCAGGACAGAACAATCTGGCCACCTGGATGAAGAACATGAGGAAAGAGTAGAAAAAAAAAAAAGGAAAGAAAGGAAAAGAAAAGGGATTGGAGTGGCTATTGTGTTTGTTTTGAGCTAAGTGATAGGGGAAAGGGGCAACTTGTGGATTGATCTTCATGTCACCCACGCCAGGACAGAGTGGGGGAAGAAAACTATTCTGGGAGGGCTAGAAGAAATCCTCAGGGGTAATCCTTGACCACTGGGGAAAGAATCTGAAGAGACAGGTCTAGTCTCCAAAAATATCAACCTTCAGGTCCCTCATCAGATCTGGGAGATCTTGGGGGAGAAGACCTGAGCTTGTTCTGGAGGGAAGTTCACAATAATCGTCAATACACAAGAAGCATTCATCTCCTAGACAGTATCCAACATGTCCACACTTTTGTATCTTTCATGAGCTCAGGGATAACAGAACCCCTATGTTTATTGCGTTCAATTTGAGAAAATTGTATTAAATGCCTACCATGTGTAAGGCATTGGGGCTACAAAAATACTTATAGTACACATTTCTATAACATTTTAATATTTACAGGCTTTTCCTTCACACCTACTCTCTACAATAATGTGAGACTTTCTTAGCTTTATTTTACAGATAAGGAAATGAAGGTTCAGATTGACTGACTTAACAGCATCATATAGATAATAATTCAATAAGACAATCACTTTCCCAACTTCAAGCCTCATTCACTTTCCCAACTCCAAGCCTCATACACAGTCTACAACTTGTTACTTCTGTTCTTATAGCAAAAGCATGAACACAAAGAACTGGATAAGAGAAGGGATTGAGCAATAAGTACGCAAGACGGGTCTGGGCAACATGCTGGAAGTGGGAGATTATGTCCAACTGGGGAGTCACCAGAGAAGTCCTCATGAGGGAAGTGACCCAAACAACATCAGGAGAGAAGGAACTTCAGTGGGTTGAGATAGTAGAGCAAGGTGGGGAAAAGAGTACATTGTTGATATGGAAAAAATCACACGAGCAAAGATATGAAGATGACACAGGGTAGAAGGAGAACTGCAAGTGAAGAAGTCATATGAGATAAGGATGAAAAGGTAATTTAAAATCAAATTCTACTGGGTTCTGAGTGCCAGCTAAACAGCTTACATTTTGTTCAATAAGCAAGGCAGATCCACTAAAGTTTTCTGAAGAGAAAAGTTACATGATCTTAGAGAGGTAATAAGAATACTCATTGTATATAAAGTTTGTATACAATGCATACAAAGTGTATTGGAGAGGGGAGAAGCTGGTGTAATAGGGACTATCACAATAGTCTGGACAAAAAAATAAAAGATGAAGATCTGGGTTAGGAAATGGACAGGAGCTGGAATAGGGTAATGGTTTGAGCAACTTGAGCCATATCGTGCCTATTTCAGTCCTCATCCCAATCACTGTCTGATACTATAGTCATGGTCTGTGAATGCTGGACAGCTCTTTGGGGTTGCCCAGCCAGAAGTTATGGTAAAGACATCATCAAAGAGGCTTTGAAGAGATGATGAAGATGAAAGTCACAGCTATAATCATAGCAATTGTAGCTAGCTAGCATTTATATATGTACCAGTCATTGTGCTAAGTGCTTTACAAATAGTAGCTCATTTGATCTTCACCACAACCCTTCAAGCTAGAGGAGGAATCAGATGCAAGTAGAGTTTAAGTGATGTGTCCAAGGTCACACAGCTACAAAGGTCTGAGGCTGGAGTTGAACTTGGGTCTTCCTCACTCCAGCTCTAGCCTACTATCCACTGCACTAAGTGACACAAAATGGGTGAAATACTGTGCTCTAAAGAAGCTAATGATTCCCCTAATGTCAGGTAGAGAGTCTAACTGGAACTTCCAGACCTAGAACCCAAATATCCTCACCCTAGTGAAACTCACCAAACATTTATTAAACTCCTACTATATCCCAGGCCCTTTGTCAGGCACTGGAGATACAAGAGTGAAAAGTTATATGGAGGTAATATCTTAAAGCACTTAGCATAGTACCTGACACATAAAAGGCACCTTACAAATGCTTGTTCCTTTCCTTTTTCCTATTGCCCTCCATCATATTATAATTTTAGAGGGAACTGTGACTGCCATACAATTAAGTGTGCCACGGTAGTATGTGATGAGAGTTAAGGATAGAACCTGTCAATGTGATCATTTGAAGAGGGGAGAGAGAGCAGTTTCAGGTAAGGGTGAGGAAAGACAGAAATCAAGGAAAGTTTCAGGAAAGAAGTAGCACCTTATTGAGGCATTGGAGAGAGAGACAGAGAGAAGCATTTTAATAAGGAGAAAAAGAGTGTTTCCTTATATAGTGTCTACATACCCAGAAATGGAAGAGGGGAGGATGAAATGGACACTAGTTGTCTAGAACATAGAATACCTACAGAGAAGTGAGAGAAATAAGAATGGGAAATAAGTTCGGAAAGGTCTTGGACAAAGAAGCCAGTTAGAAGGAATGAACTTAGAAAATGACCATGGCAGTAGAGACCAGGTAGATACAAGAATCATTGTAGAAGGAAAGTACAGCAGCTAGCAGAGTCTAATTTCTCTACAATACTTCCTATCCTGAAGTACTCCTAAACAACCAAAATTTGCCACCTGCCTCTTCAATGGCCTCTCTTCCAAGCTTCCCTAATTGTATCTTTTTCTACCTCCTTCTCAGTCCCTCAATTTATAATGAGCTACCCTGAAGCCAAATCCTAACACATGCTATAGTGAAATTTTACTAGATCATGAAAGGTCAGAAGAACTGAGTTCAAATCCTGCCCGGGTGGACTAGAGAGCCTCTGAAGTCTCTTCTAGGTTTAAGTATGTTCTAGGACCTAGGTCCCTGTGAGCTAGGTAGTACAAGAATTATGTTCATTTTGCAAATAAGAAAATAGGTTCAAAGAGCAGGCAATTCTGGAGGTCACATAACTACTAGGTGGCACAATGGATAGAGCATTAGGTTTGGAGTAAGAAAGCCCTAAATTCAAATCCAGCTGCAGACACTTAGTGATATGACCCTGAGCAAGTCAGTTAACCTCAGTTCTTCCTCTCAATTGATGCCAGGAGAGAGTGCTTCTATGTCCAGAAGGAAAGGGGTGACACCCTCCAGTGTGATGAACTGCTAGCTATGTCTTCATACAAGTCAGTGGTTGGAAGGAGTCTCTCAGGTCTCCATTCGAAGTTCAGAGAACCATGTGACATAGGTCACCCACAGAGCTGGCTTTTACAGTCAATCACAATTCCTTTTCTAGTCTGCCCTGATTTCTACTTCCATTCAAGTCAGAACTATTGCTCTTATCTCCTCTGCTCACTAAGGAAACAGGGCCCTCCCTCCCCTCTCATGCCAAGTTTCTTTATTCCAGGCCAAAACAGTTCTCTTTTCAGCCAAATGAATGTTCAGCTCAAGAGACATCTCTGGAGTCTGCCCACAGAACAACTTTGAATTAAACTCCTTTCTTGGGCATTGAGGCACTTGAATTGGGTACATTAACTTGCGTTCCCTTTTAAAGTGGTCTTTTAAAAAATACCTTTTTGATTCTGTAGATCCTCTAAAAGCAATTTTTGCTTTAAAAGTCAATTTAAAGTGTCAATTTTGACAGCCAGGTGACCCAAAAAATAGAGCCTTAGTCCTAAAATTAAGAAAACTTGAGTTCAAACACAGCCTCAGACACTTTCTAGTTTGTAACCTTGAGTTAGTCACCTAACAAATCTTCCTGCCTCAGTTTCCTCAACTGTAAAATGGAGATAATAACAGCACATTTTTTCAGGGCTATTGTGAAAATCAAATGGATTAATATTTGTAAAGCATTAAGCACAGTGCTGGAACATAGTAAATGCAATATAAATGCTTATTCTCTTCCCCAGTTTAAGCACCATGAATTAGGGATTTTCTTTATGCTGAGCACTAGAGAAGACACAGCATAAAAGCAAAAACAGCATTTGCTTTTATGAAGCTTCATTCCACTTACATTTAGACGAGTAAGCAAATGCAGTATAATTTGAGGAGAAACAGAGATAGAGTGTGGAGAGAGAGAGAACATGATAACAATTAGGACTATCAGGAAATTAGGAGATTCACATGAAGTGAGCCTTGAAGGAAATTAGGGCTCCTAAGAGGCAAGGCTGAAGAAGGGAGTGCTTTGGGGAGAGGGGAGACTTTATGTATGGAAGCATACAGAGATGGAATGCCAAATTCGAGGAACAGCAAATAGACCAGAACCTTAGGATGAAGGAAGAAAAGTAATGAAATCACAGCATTCTGGAATTGAAAAGGATTTTAGCAGTCCCACTGCTGACACATGACCCTGGTCAAATCAGTTGTCCTTTATGGACTTCAGTTTCCTCCTCTGTAAAATAGAGATAATAATTCTTACACTAATTCCATCAGAGTTGTGAGAAAAGTATACTTCGTAAATCCTACAGCAGCTAGCCAAATCTTGTCAAATTTCACATCCCCAGAGAATAGCATTTTCAATTGGGGGCCACTCAGTCTCTGGTTGAACATTTCTAGTTTTCAGGTTAGCCTATTCCAATAGAGAACAGCTCCCATAGGGACTGGATGTTGACCTGTATAGAATGTGAATGGGTTGAGGAAGGGACAAGGGCAAATGAATCTGGCTGGAGTGGGAATGTCAGCGTTAGAGAGAAGTCATATTCCTCCAACTTATAAAGAGATCAACAACACTTATTAATTGTAACTGGATCTTGGAGTGAGTGGAGTCTAAGGAAGGATTAAAGACAGGTTGGTTTTTACCCCATTTAATGGACTACATCCCCACAATATGACAAGCATAAAATCTAGCTGTGCAGGAGGAGGCAGAGAAAGGTCCTGCCTCCTTGCACATGGTCAAAAGTAGATTTCTCTCATCGTTGAGTTCATAGGCGTTAGAGCTGGTAGGTGCTTGGAGATCCTCTAGTCCAACTCCCTTGTTTTATGTTTGAGGCCAAAAGATGATAATCAATGTCTCCTAGAAGAAGCAGATCTTCCGTCTCCAACCCCAGGGTTCCGTGCCATGATGCTACCTCAGATGACCACCTTTAAAGACCCAGGAAGTATGACCTTGAAAAGAGGGGGCAGATGTGGTCACAGAGAATTAAGGTCCCAGAGCAATTCAGAATGAAAGGCACAAGCATGGTCCACAGAGAGAATGCCCCTAGACAGACTGTTACAGGGACAATAATGATAGCAGCACTCCAACCAACGTCTCCCTAAGAGCAAGAAATCCTCCACTTACTCACATTGTCTCTCTCAGAGTCCCCTAAATAGGAGTTTTCATGATACTTGAGGGTGTGTGTGTGTGTGTGTATGTGTGGGGGGGGGGCAGAAGAAAGTCCAGGACCTTTTTGTGTTTTATAAGACACAACTATTTCTCTTAGATAAGTCTGTGGACTTCTTCTTTGGAAGCAGGGGTATGGACAAAATAGTCTCCTGATCACTCACCAGAGCTTAGGAGGAATATGTTCAGAATGGACACCAAAAAACCCCAATCTTGTAGGAACTCTGTGGGCCATTCTAAGTCCTGGCTCTTTTCCTTCCACTTCCCAGTTATTGGGACATAATTCTTTGTCTAATGCTATTCATCTACCCTTACCCCAGGCACTGGGGCTGGAAAGAGAGGAGGGTTTGCTTTCTGACTCTCACTTCCCAGTCTCCCAACACTGTTCTTCAGGGCATTCAGGGAACTGTGACCATAGAAACCCTTGCAGATCAAAGGCTACCACTGAGTGGAACATCCCTTAGGGAGATTTGACTTCCTTCCCCCAGCATCTCACCCCCATGCAGCACTTCCGACCCCACTTGCTTCTATATCAAGAACACACGACTCTTTAAAAAGCCAGCAGACAGTATCTTCCCTCAAAGACTTGATCCAAGAAGACCACCATGGAAAGAAGTCAGTACCAGGAGGTGGGCATACAGAACAATCATGATAGAACAACAATAACAGCTCTTCCGTGATGCTTTAAGGTTTATTTGCTAAGCACTTTCCTCACAACAATCTACCAATCTACCTTATACCTCAAGTAGCATAAGGATTGTTAATTCTATTATACTGAAGACCCCAGAATTCTAAGAGAGGCAGATCCAGGGAATGGTGCTGTAGAAAGAAGTTTTAATTTGGAATGAAAAGAAATGATTTTAAATCCTAGCTCTGCTACTTACTTACTTATAATAATGACAATGGTAGGGATGGAGATGATCAGGATGAATTAGTAATGATGGAAATTATGAAGTTGGTGATGATGCATATGATGGATTTGGTGATGAGAGAGATAGAGAGATGGAGATGATGGAGTTGGTGATGATTATGCTTGTGATGCTATTAACCATTATGGTAAAGGGTACGGTAGTAATTGTGGTGATGACTCTTGTTTAAAAAAAGAATTCTATCCCTCTCTACCCCTTTGACCTTTGGTTCCCTGGGGCTGGAGACAAAACCAGACAGGACCCTTTTCCCTGCTCACACACCCAAATGCCCCTGTATCTTCCATCTGTGGTCTCTCCATTCCAGATGCTGCCTGCCTGGCCTCCCCTCCCACCCAACCCTGTCTGTCCCCTTTAGGAAGGTAAACAGGGAGCTCTGGCTATAGCCCCAGTTGTTACAGCAGAGCAACTGAATCAAAAGGCTCTTTTTCTCAGGCTCCATGCATGAATGCAGTGGGTAAATGGAGAACACCAGGATCACCACAGGAGCATCAGAAAGCAGAATTAGATAAACCTGTGCTGGCTCTATAAACAAACACTGTCCCTGAACTTGCCTCTCCAGCCAGCTCATCCCTCTAGGTGCCCATATATAAGGAATTCTCAGCAAGCTCTGGCCATAAGTCTGTGGGGAGGGGGGAGAGGGGCTCAGGTATGAGCCAAGAAGTCCCCTGGGGGAGCTTTTAATTAACAGGAAGTTCTCATTAATGAGGCCGCCACATCCCTATATGGCTGTTGGCTGGCGCCTGCCCTTGGCACTGACAGTGGGTGCTCTATACCCACTCTTACAAGGTGTGTATGGAGGGGGTTGAGAGACAGAGGGAGAAGAAAGCCTGGGTTTAGGAATGAAGAGGACTCCACCTCTATTAAAAGCTATCATGCTTCAGGGGAAGGGAGCAATTATACACCACACACACACACACACACACACACACACACACACACACACACACACAAACGACCGTAGCCCTGAAAGCTTGGTGTGGTTGATATTGAGAAGGGAACACTGTGAAAAATCCCTCAGCCACAGGCCTAAGACCCCCTAGGTCTTAGGAACCCCTTCCAAGTCTTCAGCCCAATGAGGATTTCACACTTCCTGCCTGTCCTCTCCCCACCTCCCACCACTCACATACCCCTACTCTTGCCCCTCTATTTGACGTAGCCCACCTGAAGCAAAGTTCTGGTACGGCTTTGTATGGCCTAGACATCCTCCTTTTCTTCTGTCTATTCTCAGATTTTACCCACCTCCCCTCTACCTCTGCCCAATTGGGACAAGAAGATGGTTATTGTTGCTATTTAGTCATTTTTCAGTCATGTCCAACTCATCATTTCCCGCTTTGGGTTTTTTTTTTTTAAATCAAAGATACTAGAGTAGTTGGCTATTTTCCAGCTCACTTTACAGATGAGGAAATTGAGGCAAAAAAGGTTAAGTAGCTTGCCCAGGATCACATAGCTTATAAATATCTAAGTTCATATTTGAATTCAGGTCTTCCTGACTCTACCCAGCACTCCATCCATCGTATCACCTAGTGGCCAACTAGAATGGTCATGCAAGGATTGATTGAAGGAAGTGGTGCTGTCTGGGCAGAGGGAACAAACACATAGTCTCACTTCTGGAGTGTCATGTTTATATCTGGGCACTACATTTTAAAAGGCACAATGACAAGCTGGAGTAGGTCCAGAGGGAGGCTGAGCAGTGTGATGAGAAAATTAAAAATTATGCCATAAACAATTGAAAGAAATAGGAAATAAATCCTTAGTCTAAAGAAGTCTTAAAACTGGTGGAAGAGAAGGGGGACAGATATTAGGAACATATGATAAATGTCTTCAAGTCCTTTAAGGTTGCCATGTTAGATTTGTTCAACTAGTGGATAGATCTAGGAGCAACAAGTGAAAGTTGCCCAGAATCAGATTTAAATTAAAGGTAAGGAAAATTTTCCTAACAGAGCTTTTTGAGTAGAGTGGGCTGTCAAATAAAAAAATCACGTTTTCCATCACTGGACATCTTCAAGAAGAGACTGGCTATTGTAGAAGATATTATTCCTCAGTTTAGACCAGATAAGTTCTGAGGTCCTTCTACCTCTGAGATTGTATCATGTTATGAATATTTGAATAGTTTTCATGTGGAAGAAGTATTAGAGGGAATTTAGATCTGTATTTTATTCTACGTGATTTATTCTATGTGAAATTTGTAATACGAAGGAAAAAATTAGGATTCATGGGGAAAAATAAGAGGTAAGTATACACTCAGCGTAAGTACCACCTGGGATTCAACCATGTCAAAACCCAAAATAGTGAGAGATTTTCAATAGTAAATCATGTGTCTGACTCTCTTTGGCCCCACTCAGAAAAGAGAGATTTTTTGAAGTTTACTAACTTATGTCTAGGTATTTTGGTTGCTCGCCATGCTCACAGGCCCAGTAAGGAATTAGCAGTAAATTAATAAAATATTTAATCATAACAGAAGTGAATAGGAAAAATGAATAACAAAAATTATATTGGCCACATTCCTGAAGAACAGTTTCATCTCCTTACTTTCCCCAATCTCTGTCCCCTCTTTACTAGAAGAGTTTTGGATTCAAGTTTCTCCAAGATCCACAGCTCCAATCTAGAAGGCATGGGCAATGTCCAAGAGCCAAAATATGCTCTGGACAGGACCCAGGGATAAAGATATCAGTTAAGAGCCAAGTCTTTGCGTTTTGGATTTCCTGCTCCCCTGCTGCCATCACCACAGGCATAGGACTACAACTCATAATTCTCTACCTGGCTCTCAATCATTACTCTCTGCTCCATATGGTCTTGAATCCAGAAGAGTATCTCCTTTACTCCACTAAAAATCAATTACTGTGCTATAGGCATATGGCCTTGTGGGAAATTTTCTTTATTCTCTTTCAATTATCACTTATTTTCTTGGTTAGGCATCCTGGGAAATGTAGTCTTTTCTTATCTTAATAAGTCGTTTCATAAGAAAATACTTTACTGCAAGTATAGCTTCCCAAAAGGAGAACATGCTCTCTTGTAAAGTAATGAATTTCCCTTTACTAGAAATATTAAAAAAAAAAAAAAGAAAAAGAAATATTCAACCAGCAAATGAATGGCCTCTCAAAGGATTTTTTACAGCAGACTTTTGTAAAGAATGGACTGTTGGAAAAGAAGGTCCCTAAGATCTCTCCCTACTCAGAGTATGTATAACACAGTTTAAATCTGTGGTACAGTGGAAAGGGCAATAGATATGACATCAGGTCAGGTACAAATCCTAGTTCTGACACTTCCTACTTGTAAGATCTTGAATAAGTCACATACTCTTGAGGCCTCAATAAAATGAAGGGATTAAATTGGCTCTAAATCTTATGATTCTACTATTTTAAATTCTAAATTCCTCTCATACTTCTGTAAATGACCTTGGCATTTTTGAGGTCTTACTAAACTCAAAGTGCTCCACAGTAACTTGGTTCAGCCATCTTCAGGGCTGCTGGAACAAATTGATCTCACCTCCCCATTCCTCCAAGAGAAGTCTTACAACTCAGCCTTGCTTAAAACCAACTGATGCACAAGAAAAGATATCAATAATCCATGATGGTTTTGTTCATCTTGAAAAACAAAGGATGAGCAACAATAATACTACCACTAACAACTGTTCAACTGGCCCCAAGAGTGACCCTCCTACAGACAAAAGAATGAAACATGACAATCCCAAAGATTATATGTCTTTGGAGAAAAAAATTGTAGAAATCAAGGAATCTGGAGAAATGGAAGAAGGAAATAAGCCATATTATGAAGGACTTTAAAAGCCAAACACAATGTTGATGTAAGGACAGAATTAACAATCAGAGTTGTCCAAGAACAGAATGGCCTGCCTCAGCTGAGACAGGATGTCTTGTCAGGTATTACATTCCAGGTTCCTGCTCAGATTGGCATGGAACCCTATGATTATCAAGGCTGGTTCTGAAATGCTATGATCTCCCCAATAGTTTGTTAGCTCCTCATAGACAGGGACTATGTGTTCTCTCCTCCTTCTTTTCCCTTTTCCATTCCCAAGTTCTTAGCTCAAGCCTGGTCTGGGAGGCACTCAAAGAATTCTGTTTGTTTAGCTGACTGATGAATTGCAAATAAGTAAAGTTTATACAGGGGCCTGGAGGTCCAAGGGAGGAACTAGAGGTAACATGGTGTAATGGAAAGAGACATGGACCGGAGGTCAGGAGAACTGAGTTTTAGTCCCAAATCTACCACCAACTGTGTAAATGAGAAAATAATTTAACCACCCTGGGCTTTGGTTCCTCTAGCTATAACAGGAAGGGGTTAGACTAAATGGGTTCTGAGACCTCTTCCAGCTCTGATGTATATAATTCTATGTACAAAACAGACACAGGTGAGGTCCGTTTGGGAACCTTCATGATAGAAAGAATTTGAAGGGGGTCATCTACACCATGGTTGCCTAACTTTTTCCTGATTAGAAACTACTCTTCAAAAAGATTCACACAAAAGTACAAAATTGGAAATTACCTCAGAGGCCATCAAGGTCAATCTGAACAAACAGCCTTTCTATATTCCTAGCAGGTCCTCATTCAGAGTTTACCTGAAGATTTCTAATGTGGGGAATTCATTGCCACTTGAAGCAGTCTGCTCTATCTTGAGATAGCTCTAATTGTTAGGGAGGTTTTCTTTATTTTTACTTGAAATCTAGCTCTCTTCAACTTCCACCAATCTAGGGCCTTCTGGGTCCAAGCAGAAATAGATTTAACTTCTCTTCAGTGTAACAACCCTTCAAACGCTTGAAGATGACTACTTACACTATATTCCTTTTAGCCTTCTCTCCTCTAGATTAAACATCTCATTTCTTCAACTGATCCAAGATTTTGGTGCCCAGAACAGGCAATATGAAAGGCATCATAAAATCAGCTTTTTAAGATAAATCTGTTGAGGGGCATGACAGAGGGAAATAAGATCATGTGGAGAGATCAACCCTGAGACAACATCCTATGGTGGGGAGACATAGACCCTGTAACAGATTGAGCCACTGCTGAAGAGTCTGATTCTGGGAGATTGAGATGGGGCTCACCTGGAGTGCGGCTGCCAATGGGAGGAAGAATGCTACCTGATAGCTTCCAATTTTTCTTCCCCCCCATGGGGGATGACTTTCCCCATAGGATTTTTGCCCATGGAATTTTCTACCTATCCTTTTTCTGAACCCTTTGAAATATGTTTGCCCAAAATATAGGGGTCAGATAATACATAGTTTTCCTCCTCTACCTTACCACAAATTCAGAGTTGGAATGGTTCCCTTCCATCAAGGTTCCCATTCAGCATCCAGTTCTGTTCCTTGTTCAGATCCAAAACAGCAGTCATTCTCATGACTTCCTCCAACTTTTGAAGGATGAAATTATCATAAAGGCAAGCCAAGAAATTATTAACTGCTCTGCTTTTGGCAGTGAAAGAACTTGAACAGATGTTGGGATAATTGAAGTCCCCCATTACTATTCTATTATACCTCTGCACCCATCTTATTTGGTGCCAATTGTATGTGAGAGGCACTATGCTCGGTACTAGAGATGCAAACTCAAAAACGGGGGGAACCCTTGCCCTCAAGGAGCTTATTTTTTAATGGGGCAAGGAAATGCAACATGCACACAGATAAGTATAGTATAAAAACAACTGGGAAGAGAGAGTGCACTGATAGATGGAGGGGGATCAGGAAAGGTTTCACATAGGAGATGGCACTTGATTAAGCCTTGAAGGAAGGTAAGTTATCTGCAAGTCAGGTGTGAATAGTAAGCATCATTGAGGCACAGCCAATTGCTTACACGAAAAGATAAAGGTAGTAAATGAAATTCCATGTTCAGAAAAAAAAAAAGATAATCCATTTTGGCTGAATTGTAGAGAGTAATATGATATAATGCAGGAAAGGTAAGTTGGAGCTAGACCATGAATGACTTTGAATGCCACGCTGAATATTGTGTTTTATCCTAAAAGCAATAAGGGAAAGAATTTTTGGGCAGGGAAGTGACAGTCATATCTATCTTAGGAAAATTATTTTGGCATCCATGGAAAGGGTGGATTAGATAAAGGAAATACTGGGAACCCAGGTGAGAGATGATAAAGGCCTTAAATAGGATGAGTCATATGAATATAAATTAGGAGACAAAAGGAAGGAATGTTATGAAGGTATAATTAAGAAGACATGGTAAGTAATTGAACTGAAAAAGGCTATAAGAGGGATGGGACACTCTCATGGATGTTTTCCAAGATTGTAAAATTGAGTTCCCTGAAGAATAATGACAGAATCCTTGACAAAAACTGAACAGTTTGGGGAGGGGTGGGGGGAAGAAAGAGCATAGTTTGGGAGGATGATGAGTTTGAAATTCCAATAATATTTCCTAGAATTGATGTCTAGAATAGATGCAGAAATGGAAAAAAATAAGGAAGACTTTTTATTTGAGAGTAATCTGAATAGAAATAAAAACCGAATTTATAGGAACCACTGAGATAGCAAGGGAGAGATCTTAGAATGAGATGAAGATCCAGGTCTCACACTTAGAGGGCTGAAGGATGAAAGATGAAGCAGCAAAAGAGATTTAAATGAAGCAGAGAAGAGTAGTGAAACCAGAAGAGCAAAGAATATATTTAGGAGTCAGACAGAAAGAGAAAAGCAAGGAAAATAAAGATTGTCAACAGAAAGGGATACAAGAGGTTGAGATCATGGAGATAACACAGTACGAGTATAGTAAATCAGATCCTAAGATATGTTGTAGTTTGTCCATTTTTTGAAGAGAACCAATGACATTATGAGATGGGTTATTAACTTGTGAGTGAATTGGATTTAAGTGAGACAGAGTTATACAAAGTTGTCACCCTCACTCTCTCTTCCTTAGTCATCAAGGTACAGGGGCAAGACAAAATGATGGGCAGTGACCCGGGATTCAGAGGACTGCCGTGATGCTTTGCTGTCTGACCAAGTTCTAAGTTCTCCACAGCACCTACTCCAGGCACCTTCATGGCTGCTGGAACAAATTGTTCTCACCCATCCATTCTGCCAGGGGAAGGTTTTACAAGCTTTGGGTAGATATTCCCCTTCTTTACCAACAGATTCTTTACCAAGCAGATTTACCACTTGCCCTCAATCTGTAGCTCCTCTGTCAAGACAAGTTTTATCAAGCTATGATCACTGTGCCTGCTACAACTTCTTGGAGCCACTGGGAAAGTTGGTTAAACTAAGTGGACACCAAAGGGGAATGAGCAATCCTGAAAATAACCTCAGCAAGTTTTCGCACCCGAGGTTCTCTCCTTCTCACCACCCATACATCTATACTCTAAGGTATAAGCACCTCCATAGGTGACTTCAACTGGACAAAGATGATTCCAGGCTTGGGATCTTTTTCCAAATTCCTCATCTAATTCCTCCTTCTTGCCAGGCATTCTGGAGTATAATCCCATAATAATATTATTTTTCTTTGTCCCTCTGGTAATCATCATCCAAATGTTCTCCATCATGCTTCCCTACTGTCATTCCAAAATTTATTCCAAAGTATGTTTCCTAATATTCAGTGATTTTTTCCTCCCTTTCCCCCTACCTAATCTATTCTATTACTTATGAAAAAGGTAGACCCTTCTTCAACTGTATTCCAGGCATGGATTCCATCTCACCAAGCCTCACTGGTCACGGAGTCGAATATAATTCCTTCCCTATAATTCTATTCCCTTAAGAATAGTTAGATTACCTTGTTTGTTACCTATAGCTCAAACCTTTGTATAGAAGGAATCCTCCCCCATCAAATGATTATGACTCTTAAGTACCTTGCCTTATTATCAACGCTAAGACAGGAGGCAGATTGATCAATGTAACTTGGCATTCAAGGTTTTTCACGATATGGTATCACCCTCACCTTTCCTGTCTTATCTTGTGCTAGTCCTATACAACAACACTCCATACTACATTAAAACCGGATCTTTTCACTTTGTTCCCTCGCTACCCTTTTCTGTATCCTGGCTGACACTATGACACTATGACAAATTCCCCAAATTCCCTTCTTTAAAGCCCACTTCAAGTGCTACCTTTTCCATAAGACTTTTTTTGGCTCCTTCTTCACAGGGAAATCAAGTCTTATCTTTAAAGTTTCTCAGAACACTCTGCCTGAACTTCTGTCTCCCAATTCTCTTTTCTCTTTGTTTCTCTATCTTTGTATCTCTCTGTCTCTCTGTCTCTTTCTATCTCTCTCTGTCTGTTTCTCTCTCTGCCTCTATCTTTCTGTCTCTTTCTTTTCCTCTTTGTTTCTATCTCTGTGTCTGTATTTCTGTCTCTCTCATCCTCTCTCTCTCCCTTGCTTTCTCTCTCTCCCCCTCTCTCCCTCTCCTCTGTCTCTATCTTTCTGTCTCTTTCTTTTCTCTTTGTTTCTATCTCTGTCTCTGTGTCTGTATGTCTCTGTCTGTCTCTCCTCTTTCCCTCCCATCCTCTCTCTTTCTGTCTCTCTCTGTCTCTCTATCTATCTATCTCTCTGTCTCTCTCTCTCTGTCTCTGTCTCTGTCTCTCTCTATCCCCTTTTCCCTCTCCCCTCTTCTCTCCCTTATACATCTCACACTCCCTTATACTGTGACCTTATAAGAGTATGTGGGCATGTAGCACCTTTACTTCCCACTACATCACAACCTCCCTAAGAGTAGGACAGATGTCATGCAGAAGCAAGCTTTTTTATCCCTGACATTTAGGCCTGACACTCACTCGAAACTTAATAATTGCTGGGTTTTACTGAGTTCTGTGTGACTCTAGCCAAGATGCTTAACCTCTCACTGTTCTAGGCAGTTCTCTAAGAATAGGTGCTGATCCACGTCGGCAGAAGGAGTGTCCTCGACTGGAAATTTCCTGCACCAGAGAAGTCCCAGATCTGGTCCCTGTCCTCTGCTGAAATCACAACTGGCCTCGACCTCCCCTGGCTGGGTCAGGAGACAGACTGCAAATCACCCCACCGAGCACAGCCATTCACCAGCACCTTGTCCAGCCCTCCTGAGAATAGGCTCCAAGAAGGTGCAGGAACCATCTGGAAACACTCAGCTTCCAGAAGCAACCCTGCCTTCGCACACCTGGCGGCAATCCCTGAAATTTCCCCTTCTCCCCTCACCAGCCCAGGCCAAAAGTACTCACACAGACAGGACCTATGGTCATCAAAAGCAAATTTTTAAGTCCAGCCTTTAAAAAAAATATACCCTCAAAGCGTAAGAAGCAACAAATTTTTCTGATAAACCATATTAAATTGTTCTGCCCCTGAGCAGTCACTGGCAGCCCCAGCAGCACACTATTCCTCTGGACAGGATCTACATCCTCCTGCTCAGAGTCCCTGGACAGGCTGCTGTCTCCCCTCGAGCCCTGAGCTCCCCAGGGGCAGGATCCTTTTCACCATCATCAGACCAAGAGAAGGCAGGGTTTGTGCTTCCCCTTCAGTCACACTAAGGCCTCCCTGAGGGCAGAAATTACCGTTTTCTCCTTGCTTCTGAACACAGAGACCTCTCCAGATAGTTGAGGTCTCCCTGAAATATCAAGCTCCACTACCACCAGCTCCACTTCTAGCTCTATCTGTCCCCTGCCTGGGCCATTTTCATCCAGGTGGATGGGGAAGAGGATATGAAAACTTGGAAGAACTTTACAAGAGTCCTGGCTAGGGAAGTCAGAAGCTGGAGAGAGGTCAAGAGCTGTTTGCCTTGAGCAAGAGCCGGAGCCAGGCAGTCAATGGAGCGAGACCATTCTGGGGCGGGAGAGGGAGGCCAGAGGCACAGGGAGCAAGACCTGCTCCCCCAGCCAAGCCGCAGGGAACATGTAAACAGTCAGGCAGAGGAGCAGATCTGAGCCTTAGGGCTCCTTTGCTTCGCCTTTTCTCGAAATCACAGAATCCTGGGTTCTTGGTTGCTGGAAGGGCCTTGGAACCCATCTGGCCCAATCTTTCCCATGAGCAAGAAAGTGCCTTCTAAGATACCCCTGACATATGGTGAGCCAGCCTCTCCATGATACCCTCCACAGACAAGGGCCCTTCTGAACACCCAAGGGAGCCCAATTCCTTCAGGATGGCTCTGATTGTTAGGAAAGATTTCTTTATACCACCACATTGAGCTCAAATATGCCTTCCTGCAATTTCCACCTATTGTTCCTAGTCCTGCACTCTGGGGCCAAGCAAAGCAAGTCCCAGTCCCTCTTCCAAATACTTGAAGACTGCTGTCATGGTCTACTCTTTACCCCACCCAAGTCAAATAATTATAGAGCTGAAAGGGACCTCAAAAGTCATCCAGTCTATTCTCTCCATTTTACAGATGAGGAAACTAAGGCTCAGGCTGGTTAAATAGCTTACCTAAGATCATAGAAGTAATACGTGTCAGAGGCAAGAGTTGAATCCAAGTCCCTGGCTCAGTGATTATTCTACTGTGACTACTCTGCCTTTATCAAGTTTCTATTCTTCAGACTAAATATTCTCAGTTCCTAACAAATTATATGGATTGGCTTCTAGTTCCCTCTCCATTTTGAATGATCTATTGCAGTGGTTCTCAAACTTTTTTCTCAGTGTCTTTGCAACTCTTAAAAGTTATTTAGAATCTGTCCAAAGAGTTTTTCTTTATGTGGGCTATATTTATAGATATTTATCATATTAGAAATAAAAGCTAATTTTGAATTTGTGGACCCCTCTGAAAGGGTTTCAGAGACTCCAGAATTTTGGGGACCACACTTTAAGAACCACTGAATTCTATTGTATTTTATCTAATTCCTTGCTAAAATATAGTACCTAGAACTGAATATTCTGGTCTAACTAGAGGTATATTAATAGTATTACTATCTTCCTTTTAATGTAGCATAAGATTGCACTACCTTTAGGAGCTAAGAAAATCCCAGATGGGATCACAAAGAAGTGATGGGCACAATTGAAATGACTGGACAATGCACAGGGAAGGTAAGAAGAGAAAGGATTTGAAATAGAAAGAAGGATAAGTAGATATTGAGTCCTGTTTAATAATTATTTGAGTCCTGATATTAACATTGGGAGCTGAAATGAAATTATTATTAATTCACAGTGAGTTTTAGTCTCCAACAAAACCCCCTAGATCTTTTTCTTTTTTTTTTCTTTTTTTTTTTCTTTTTTCTTTTTTTTTTTTAATTTAATAGCCTTTAATTTACAGGATATATATACATGGGTAACTTTACAGCATTAACAATTGCCAAACCTCTTGTTCCAATTTTTCACCTCTTACCCCCCCCACCCCCTCCCCTAAATGGCAGGATGACCAGAGATGTTAAATATATTAAAATATAACTTAGATACACAATAAGTATACATGACCACAACATTATTTTGCTGTACAAAAAGAATCAGACTCTGAATTATTGTACAATTAGCTTGTGAAGGAAATCAAAGATGCAGGTGTGCATAAATATAGGGACTGGGAATTCAATGTAATGGTTTTTAGTCATCTCCCAGAGTTCTTTTTCTGGGTATAGCTAGTTCAGTTCATTACTGCTCCATTAGAAATGATTTGGTTGATCTCGTTGCTGAGGATGGCCTGATCCATCAGGACTGGTCATCACCCCTAGATCTTTTTCAAACAAATTGTTGCTGAGATATATCTGCTCCATCTTGAAAACTGTAGCTGATTTTTTTTTAAACCAAGTACAGGACTTCACATTTATCCCTATTAAACTTCATCATATTAGATACAGACCATAATTTCAGCCTGCTTCAATTTTTTGGAATTCTGGTTTGGGAATTCTTCCCAGCTTCCTGTCATCCACATATTGAATCAGTAAAGTTTCTGACACTTTCATCCAAGTCATTGATAAAAACCATTGAACAGCAGAGGGCAGAACAGATCCCTGAACCTTCTTCTTGGTCTCCCCCTTGACAGAGTTTGCTGGTAGCATAGTTAAATGTTTGGTTTAAAGAGCTTTCTTCCACTCTGGCAGGGCTCCCACAAAATGAGGTGAGTTTTGTAAGAGACAATGGCATCAATACAATGAGAGTGATAGACCCAATGAATTTGATCTTCAATTGTCTTTGGAGGAATCAGAATTTATGGTGGTCCTCATTTAACCACTTAAGGATTTACTGAGTACTTTCTAAAAACAGCTCTCCTCTCTACTGGACATTAGGATTTACATAGTACATAATAGGATTACATACTACACAGTACAATGACCCTAAGGTATGAAGTAAAATGAGCTGGAGAAGGAAACTACCAACAAAAAGCCCAAATGGGGTCACAAAGAGTAAGACATAACCAAAAAACAATAACAATAGTGGCAAAGATATAGGAGTGGTTTGCCATTTCCTTCTCCAGCTCATTTTGCAGAGAAAAAAACTGAGGCAAACAGACTTAACTGACTTGTCCAGCTACTAAGTATCCGAGGTGGAATTTGAATTCAGGTCTTCCTAACTCTGGGCCCAGCATTCTATCTCCTGTGCCATTAGCTGCCCATATCCTTACTAAGAAAATCCCAGATGGGATCACAAAGAAGAGATGGGCACAATTGAAATGACTGGACAATGCACAGGGAAGGTAAGAATAGAAAGGATTTGAAATAGAAAGAAGGATAAGAAGATATTGAGTCCTGTTTAATAATTGTTTGAGTCCTGATATTAATTGGCTCTGAGTCTCAATTTAATTATAACAAAATAGAGGTGATAATATACCTACATGAGCTACCTTCCAGAGCTGTTAGGAGCAAAGAACTCTGCAAACTTGAAAGGCTGTAAGCTAGAAGTCAGTAGTAGGAATAACAATTATAGGGTACAGCTGAGCTTGCAATCTAGTGTTGGAGAGATAAAGCTTATAGGAAAGTTGTTGTTCATCCTTTATTTTCAAAGGGAATCAATGGCATCATGAGATGATGTCTTCACTTGCACCACAAAATGATGCAATGTAGAAGAGCAATTAGATGGAGAAGGCAGGACATTTCAAGAGAATGAGAGCTCAGAAGCAAGAAATCACCCTCATCTGGGGGGAGGATGGAATCAGAGGGCTTCCTAGAAGAGGTGGTCCATGACCCAAACCTCGAAGGGTGGAGGAGAGGGGCAGAAGAGAACAGGAGAGCATTCCAAATTAAGAGAATTGTATGAGCAAAAGTATGTCCTGAGGCCAGGAAGAACAGAGTGAGTCAGCTGGTTTGGCTGGAGAGTGGGGTAGATATTGGGAAGTGTTGGGAGATGAGCCTGGAAAGGAGGGCTAAGTCCAGATTGTGGAGAGCCTTGAATGCTGGCATAAAGAATTTGGATTCCTTAGGGTTCTCATACCTTCTCCAGTGCTGACTCACTGAGTGAGTCTTGCCAATTCCTTTGGCTTTCCTGGGTCTCAATTGTCCAATTTAGAAGGAGAAGGGAGAGAATAATGTAGCTCTAGACAATGGAAAGAAACACTTTGAATTTGGAGTCAGAGGACTCAATTCAACACATGCTTATTAAAAATTATATATATACATATATATCAAACATACACACTTATTATTAAAGCTGGGTGTAGAGCCCTGTGCTGGGATTGGGAGAAATAATCCACATTGGTTCTGATAAGATATGATTTCAGACCTCAAAGCTTAGTTGTGTGATCCTCCAATAAACTTATGAGGTAGATAGAACAAGAGTTTCATCTGCATTTACAGACAAGGGAACTGAGGCACAGGTAACTAGTTCAATGTCACGTAGCTATTATGGGTCACAGATGGAATATGAACTCATGGGCCTTATATCCAAATCCTAGGCTCTCCACTATGTCATAGCTGCTTCCCTCAACATTCTCCTCCAGGCTAAGAGAAGAACCTCCCTTCCCTGAAGTGATGGAAGTTCAACTTCCTCCAGCAAATGACCTGGGTAATTGAAACTAAATTTAAGTCTCATCTTTGCATAGTTTTCCATCATTTATTAAAAGAGAATTAATCTCTCCTGAAAGGAATCAGTGATGTCTACAAAGCCAGAACATACCTTAAAAATCACTCTCTTCCATCATCCGGTAATGGGAAGAGAATCCCCTCCTAGGAAGTAGCCTTGGTGCAAGGAATTCCCCACCCTACTCCACCCTCCCTTTTCAGCTGAAATTGAGAGTGTGAATTGTTCCTAATTACCCACAGAGCCTTCTTTCTTTTTTCTTTTCTTTCTTCCTTCCTCTTTCCTTCCTTTCTCTCTTTCTCTTTTCTTTCTTTGTTTCTCTTTTAGTCAGGAGACAATAAGTAACTTAGACCTCTGAAAGGTTTAACATGAAGATCCTTATTAACATAGACCCCTTCTCAGCCTCTGATCTGAAGCTGCCTCTGGAATGAATGGGGGTTGAGCTAGGAAAGTAAGAGTTGGAGGAGGTGACTAATGAGACAAAGTTCTGACCCAATGTGATCCCTAGAAAAGAGAACATAGATTTAGAGTTAGATCAGATCTTAGAAATCCTCTAGTTCAACTCCAACCCCTTTTATAGGTAAATAAACTGAAGCTCAAGGCAGAAAATGACTTGCCCAGCATCCTGCAAGTGGAAAATAGCAGAAGTGGAATTCCTAAAGATTTTTGGGAGAATGCCCAGGAAGGCAGGTGACAATATTACTTTAGTGGCCCTTGGGGCTGCCTCCCTTGGGGGTTTGGGGGACTCGGGAATAAGACACTAAGGAGAGGAAAGAGTGGACCCAGCACATATCCCCCTACATTCTGAAGTGAAGCCCCTGAGTGTCCAAGGTATAAACTGGGTCTGTTCCCAGGAAGCACTCCTCTAAATTAAGAGAAATGGATTATCTCATTCATCTCTCTCCCTCCAGACAGGTTGGTACCTAACGCAATTCAAACCAATTGTGCATCTTCCTCCTTAGTCCAGAAGTCTGTATATGTCTGATTCTATCTACTTGCCTCTGTTTCTGTCTTTCCCCATTTCCATTTCTTCCCCTCATTTCTCTGTTTCTCCATTTCTTTTTTTCTCCTCTCTCAACAGGTATAGACAAGCATGACTATAAAGTGACTGACCACAGCTAAACAAGCTGTGGTAAGAAATGGTGATGGAATACTATTGTACTATAAGAAATAATGACAAATTAAAGCAATTCTGAGGTACCACCTAATACTTCTCAGTTTGGATACCATGACAGGAAAAGATAATAATAAATATTGGAGAGTATATAGGAAAATTGAGACACTAATGCATTGTTGGTGAAATTGTGAAATGATCCTACCATTCTGGAGAGCAATTTGGAACTTGCCCAAAGGGCTATATAATTGTGCTACTCTGATCTGAGACAATTAATTCCAAAAGATCCATGATAAAAAAAAAAAAACACTATCCACATAAGCTTTAAATGCCAAACTGAGAATTTTATGTTGTTTTTTTTCTAGAGATAAAATATCGTTGTTGTTGATGGTGGTGGTGGTAAATAGGAGAATGAAATGGCAAGACCTGTATTTTAGAAATAACAAATTGCTGCTATGCTGAGAATGAATTAAAAAGAAAAGAAACTGATAAAAGCAGCATCACTAAAGGTACCTGTGAAATGATTTGCCCTGATATTAGAGCTAATCTTCCTCATATTCTCTGAGGTTTTGGAGAAAATGAATGGGGGTGGGGGAAGCAGCTAGATGGTGCAGTGGATAGAGCAATGGCCCCGGAATCAAGAGGACCTGAGTTCCTGGGCAAGTCACTTAATCTTGATTGCCACCAAAAAAATGGGGACCATTATGACATTTCTGATTGTTTTATTGTGTTTTTATTCATAAATTTGGAAGTGGAGATATGGGTTTAAAGTTTAGCTTTAACATTTACTATCCTATGGCAAGCTGATTAACCTCCCTTAGCTTTAGATAGATGCATCTGAATGCATCTATAAAATGATGAACTCTGGGATCTTTCCTTTCTAAATCTTATAATCTTGTGTGATTGAGAACTAAAAAGGGCATTATATGTCATTCAATTCAACCTTCTAATTTGGTCAATAAAAAAATCAAAACCCAGAGAAATCAATTGACTTTTTCAAGACCATTATTATAGCAATCAAAGCATTTGTTGATGTGCCAGATACAGGACCCCATTATTGGGGATGGAAAGAAAAAATAGTAACTGTCCCTGCTCCCAAGGACCTTACATTCTAAAAGAAAAAAACAACATGTGATAAATCAAACAAGAAGTGAATCTGAAATTGGAATTCAGGACTTCAGACACTGGGAACATTTGCTTTTCCTTGGGTAAAACAACTTTTCTACATGTCTCTCATCCTTAGCCCAAGGCACAGAGTTCCATATTCTGCCTGGCCCCCATAGCCTGCTTTGTTCCTTGGTCTCAGACAACTGCCATATCTGATCCCCTTTTACTACTGCCCCTCATGATGATAACCAAGTCAGTATTTACTCATTTTCTCCTCTCTCCCTTTCAGACTTCACACTGCATCTGGACTGGCCTTCTATGACATTCATTCCCTCTCCCCATCCCTATCTCCACTCCTACCTAGAAACAAGGTTAAAAGGCAATTTCTGCCCTCAAAACTAACATTCTCTTGGTAGTGATGATAAGAAATAATTGATATATAGATAAATAAATAACTATACTAATGGGATTTTATCCCTATTTTATAGATGAGAAAATTGATGTTGTAAGAGTTTAAGTTACTCATAGATGTTATGTAGTCACATAGATAGTAAGGATTAGAAGTATAATTTGAACCCAATTGTGGCTTATTTCAAGTCTACACCACATTAGCTCTCAGTGAGATGTATAAATACAGGTCTCACCTGAAGAATTTAGCAACAAAATAAGGGATTTATCCCTTCCAAAAGTTTACTTTGATGTAGCCAGTTCAATTTAATCAACAAGAATCAAGGCATAATAGGAAGTCCTGAATTTGGAGAAAGAAGACTTGAGCATGAATCCCAACTCTCCTCCATGGGCATAGACCATAATTCATCCTATAAACTTTATCCAGATGTGATTTACTTTAAAATATTATTCACACAAATCTTCCTTGTTTGGTCCTATCTTCTAAGGAGAATGACATGCTTATAAAGCTTTTATAAAGATAAAAGAGTAAGCAGATGGGTCAAGTTCCTGATAAATTTTCAATTCTCTTCTGGGGAATAAAGTAAATATCCGTGATTTTTTCCCAATCATTCAGTACTTTTCCCTCTTTCAGAAATCTTAAAGATGAGTCCATCAACATCCTCCAAATTATGCTAACAAATATTAACCTCCCATGTATGTATAATATGGACTTCTCATTTTAGTATCTATAGTGTCACTTTTGTTTTTTTCCATGTGTCATGTCAGGGATGTTAGAATCCAAATGTGGTGGCTCCATTTTGCTTGGAGAAAATAGTTGTACAAATCACAGTCTCATTATTGGAAGAAACATCAGAGTCCTTCTGGCCCAACCTGAACACAAAACCACTCAATAATATGATCAACATATCAACATGTAGTTATGACGCCCCCTCTTCCCTGCCTTTACTTGAAGCCCTCCAAGGAGGAGGTACTCATCTGCTCAAGGCAGTTCATTCCATTTTTGGATAGCTCTAGTTATTAGAAAGTGTTTTTCTGAAATTGAGCTTCTATCTAGCTCCACTTCTCCCAGTTCTTTGCCTTCAGGGCCAACCATCAGAACTCTAATTTTTCTTCCACATAATAATGCTGGTTCAAATATTTGATAATTGGTTGCCCTGCTCTCAAGTTTTCTCTTTTTCAGGTTAAACACCTCCAATTCTTCTCCCGACCATCATATGGCATGATCTTGAAGCTCCTCCTCGTATTCCTATTGTCATCCTCTGGATGCCAATTTCAATTTAACGTTGTCCTGCCTAAAATGTGGTACCTAAACCTGAACATGATATTCTAGGTGGAGCTTGGCCAGGGTAAAGGACCAACCACAGGACCCTTATCTCCCTTGTCCTGGATACTGTGCTCTTCTTCATGAAGTTTAAGACTGAGTTAGCTTTCTTGGCAGCCACATCTCACTGACAGCTAATGTGGTGTAGTAAAACCAAATGCTAGACTTAAAATCAGCAACACTTGGGTTCAACTTATATTTCTAATTCTTACTATCAAAGTGACTATATAACATCTATGAGTAACTTAAATGCTTAAAACATCAGTTTTCTCATCTATGAAATAGGGATAAAAGCCCTTTAGTATCCACCACACAGTGTTCCTGTAGTTATTTATCTGTCAAAATATTATTCCTCAAAATCACAACCAATAGAATGTTAGTTTTCTAAGGGCAAGAATAGCTTTATTTGCCTTTGTCTTCTTCTATACTTACTACAATCCATGGTATATTGATAAATGTTTAGTGAATGAATCAATGAATGAAAAGTGAAGATAATGTATAAAAAGTCCTTGTAAGCCTTATAGTCCCACATAGATGACGGTTATTGTTAACATAACAAATTCATATTTTTCCTCATTTTTTATCTATTATCATCTTTCTATATTCCTCCTAAATGGCCTTGGAAGGATCTGACTTAATTGGGTCTCTTGACAAATTTTTTGCAAACTTGTTTTTTCTCTCCACTTCTCACTGTTTTATGAGACAATGTTGCTCATATTTTTCCACCATCCTTCTCCATGACATTTTACAAGTGAGTTTATATCCTAAGCTAGTGTTACCCTTGGCTACCATTTCTCTCTGCTTGGCAGGAAGATTGAGTGTTTGCTGACTGAGGTGACTTCTAGACTCTATTAGTCTCCTTGTTGTGGCAATTCTTTATATGAGTAAAAATTTTACAAGAAGTGGTAAAGTTCCCATCGATGACTATTCCTTTATCTATTGACATTTGAAGGATGGCACATCAATATCTTGTTTAAGTAGGTATTATAGGAGAGTTTTCTTCCCCCTTTTAAATTGTGTGCCATATTTTCTTCTTGTTGTTTTTTCTTCTTATTTGGTATTGACCTTTATTCATTGGGTCTGACTGTACAGGGATAGCTATCATTTCCTTTCTGATAAGATATAGTCAATTTCAATTTTAATTATATTCTTTAGTATTCACATCTTCTAACTCTCTTAGTGAAGTAAGTACTTATGATACATAGGCATGAGTCTACAAGTCTTTGGATTCTTTGGTTTCTTCATACCAAACCATATTTTCCAACATTCTTTTTTCATATGTCCCTATACTCACCTTATATCAAAGTCATCAAGTACTAAAATATATTTTATTTTATTTTTATTATATATATATGCATACATATGCATAATTTATTTAGCTCTTCACAGAATTTCTCCACCTTATCCTCTGCATATTACCTGCAAATATCTTTATGGATGAATGAAGAATTTATTAAGGACTTAGTATGCACAAAGCACTTTTCTAAGCATACAAATAGAAAAGTAAGACAGGCACTGCTCCCAAAGAGCTCACTTTCTAATGGGAATCTCTTCTCAGCCTTTTGGCTAAGATCAATGTAGTACATTCTAATGGGGGAGAATATATATATGGAATTGCAGATGCAAATCAAATGGAAAGGGCCCATAGAACTTTGGATACATCAACAAAACAGATGGTAATGCTTTTTCTTAAATGTAATTTTTACCAATAAAATGATATCTAATAATAGTAGTAGATAGATAGTAATCTTTTCACAAATGATTCTCATTATTGTCCTATGTTTTCTTTATTTGCATTTTGTTACCTGCAAGTCATATAATGGAAATGTCTTAATATTTTCCAGTTTCATTTACACTTTGAATATCAAGACTGATATAATTCAACTCCTCCACTGAGTATGGCAACTCATCAGTCATTAACAGGAACTCAGTTCAGGAATCAATAGATAATTTAATATTTACAGATAGTCTAAAAACAATGTGATTCTTAATATTCTCTGTCTTTTCTCCCACAATTCTGCCATCATCACTTCAAAAGGAAAAGGGAATTCACAAAGACATTTATTTATATGAGAGACATTTTATATTTCTCTTTAATGGGTTGCCAGCCAAATAAAACAAATAAGTAATTTATTTGTGATAAGCTTCTTTACACTTAGCAAAAATTGATCCTCAGAAGGCAAACACAGTCTAATCTGTTCCTAGAATTATATTTAATATTGAATTTAAAAATGGATCATTTTGATTATATCAAATTAGAAAGGATTTGCACAAACAAAATCAGTGCAGCTAAGGTTAGAAAGAAAGCAGGAAACTGGGAGGAAGCAGGGAAGTGTGGACAAGATAGCAAGTAAGTCTAATAAAGGCCTCATTTCTCAAATATATAGAAAATGGAGCTAAATTCATATGAATATGAATCATTCCCCAATTGATAAATGATCAAAGGATAGGAACAAGTTTTCAAAAGAAGAAATCAAAGCTATCTATAATCATGTGAAAAATGCTCTACATTACTATTAACTAGAGAAATGCAAATTAAAACAACAATGAGGTACTACATCAGTTGGCTAATATGAGAAAAAAAATGGCAAATATTGGAGGAGATGTGGGTAAATTGGGACACTAATGGACTATTAGTGAACTGTGAACTGATTCAACCGTTCTGGAGAGCAATTTAGAACTATGCCCAAAGAGTTATAAAATTGTGCATGCCCTTTGTCCCAGCAATACCACTATTAGGTCTATACCCCAAAGAGATTAAAGAAAAGGGGAAATGACCTATATGTACAAATATGTAAGTGTGTATACACATGTATACACACACACACACACACACACATATACACATAAACTCCTTTTGTAGTGGCAAAGAATTGGAGATTGAAAGGTTGCCCATCAATTGGTTAATGGCTAAGCAAAGTAGTATTATATGATGGTGATGGAATACTATCGTGCTATAAGAAATGATGAGTAGGGTGCTTTCAGAGTCCTTGGGAAAACATGTGAATTAATGAAAAATGAAATGAGCAGAACCAGGAGAATATTGTACACAGTTACATCAAAATTGTACAATGACCAATTGTGAATGATTTAGCTATTCTCAGCAACACTAATGACCCAAAACAAATCTAAAGGGCTTATGAAAAATGCTATTCACCTCCAGAAAAAGGACTGATGGAGTCTGAATGCAGATTGACAAATACTTTTAAAAATTTTATTATTCTTGGTTTTTTTGTTTGTGTTTTATTTTGCAACATGACTAATATGGAAATGTTCTGCATGACTGCCCATGTATAATCTATATCAAATTTCTTGCCTTCTAAGGAGGAGGTAGGGGAAGAAGGGAGGAAAAGAATTTGGAATCCAAATTCTTAAAAAAATGTTTAAAATTATTTTAAATTATATGTAATTGAGAAAAATAAAATCAAAAATTGAAGGCTAAAAAAAAATCTCTTCTGAAAAAAAAAATAAAAGAATATTGTCAAAGCCTTTTCCACGATGGGAAAAACTGTCAGTTTGCATTCCAAAAATAAGATTCAGGAATTCATGACAATTTCCACACCATAATGTAGCAACAGAGTCAATTATGTGGTATGTAGTAGAGAGATTAAACTTAATTAATAGATTGGACCTAGAATTGGGAAAATCTGAATTCAAATCCTGCCTGAGACACTTTATTAGCTGGGCTGAGTTTCTTCATCTGCAAAATGGGGGTGATAATAGTGTTTCCTTCCCAGGATTGTCAAGAGGATCATATAATATTTGTAAAGTTTAAAGTGCTATACAAACACTAGCTATTATCATTATTATTAGGACTTTTGTGGAGATATAGCTAATATAAAATAATGACTATAATATAAGTAAATACAGTAAAAATGCAATTGTAAAATAAATTGTTATGTTAGATCCAAAGATAAAGAAAAGTTGTTACTAAAAACATAAGGAGTGACTAAAGAAAGGTTCCTGGAGAAAGTGAAATAAGCAATTTAAACAAATTTGCAGACATGAAGACTATCTCATCCACTGGAATTCTTCCTCTAGCCCAACCCTCACTTGACAGCTACATAAAAGTACCCTAATTCCAAAAGCATATCTAGCAACCAAAAATCTTGCTCCAAGTCTATTAATCCTTTCTCCATCTGTATTACAAAGGCAGTTTAGTGTAATGGGAAACACTGATTTTAGGGGTTCTGGCAAGATGGTTGAGAGAATGGTCATGAATAAGCCCTATTCCTCTGAACCACTTCAAACAATGACAAAGTAACCAAATTTAAAAACAGGGAAAGGAAAAGCAGCTTTTACAAGAAAACTAATAGGATGACTAAATCCGAAGCTTAAAAAAAAAGGAGGCTTCAATACAATAAACACTAAGGGGAAATTGGGAAATAATGGGAAATGTTCAGAGGGAAAGAAAGCACCTCAGTAATAACAAAACTTCTGGAAGAGGAAATGTTCATATAGAAGGAAGCTCCACAATGGTTTAGATCACAGTAAGAGATATAAAGGAAGATCTGACACCTATAAGATTGGAAATAAAACCATGGAAAGAACTATAAAATTTGAGAACTTACTATATAGAAAAGACAATAGAAAATTTCATGGAAGTAATGAATTCTCTAAAGAAAAGAATGGTTCAGGCAGCACAAAAGTGAAGTAATATAGATACAAAAAAATAGGTTAAAAATTAAATTTTAAATCAATCAATTAAGAAGCATTTATTAAGCATCTGATAGGTGACAGACACTCTGTTAGGTGCTAAGGATACAAATAAAAAAAAGTGGGAAAAACCACTACCTACACCACCTAAACTTGAAAAGAAAAACAACTGAACTAATTTTTTAAAAATAGATAAAAGGATATGAGCAAATAGTTCTCAAAAGAATTTCAAAATATTAACCTTGTGAATGAATGTTCCAAATCACTCATAATAAGGGATATGCACATCAAAACAACTCTGACTAAAGTAATTAAAAATCCTTATACCTTTTGACCCAGAGATTGCCACTACTAGGCTCATAACCAGAGGTCATTAATTTAAAAAGAAAGCCTCTTATACACTGTAAGGGATAGTTAATCTGATTGTGATACAGAAAGGTAAGGGAATATTAGACTGCTATAAGAAAAAAATGGAAGCATGGAAAGATTTACATGAGAGAGGCAAAGTGTCATACACCTGTAACCCCAGTTTCTAAAGAGCTTCAGGCTAATGCCTCTCTTGAATTCAGGCGTTCTGGGCTGTAATGGACTTAACCCATCTGGTATCTGAACTAAGTAGGACACCAATATGGGATCCTTTACAAGAGAAGTGAATGGTAAGGGGAGCATCCCAAAAAAAGTTAAATCAGCCCAGGTTGGGTCAAAACTCCCATTTGCTAATCAGTATTAATGTCAGGTCATCATGTAGCTCCTTGTACTTTCAGATTGGGTAAAATAGGGCAACCCAAACCTTAGGAGAAAAAAAACAAAAGGTTTATGTCAACTGATGTAAAGTAATTAGGAAAAATATGCACAATGACTATAATAAAAGTGAAAAGTATTTTATCAATAACTAATTTTTTTAAATGAAGGCTGTAAAATTATGAAGAACAAAAATGTTCCCAAAGAAGATATATAAGAAAATGCCTATATTCAATTTGCTGAAGTAGGATGTTTGTAGGTGTGGTTCACTGCATATATTTTCTGATTTTTTTACAAATATATTGATTTATTATGCTCATTGCTTTCCTCTTCTTTTTCTTAAAAAAAATTTGTTATGTGAGATAACTCTCTGGAAGAGGAAGGAATACATATGGAAATTTAGGAATTATAAAACAAATGATAAAAATTTTAGAAAATTTAAAACAAAGCTTTTAAAAGACTAACAAAAACTATAATTTTTTTCACTTATTTGTCCAAAACTGAGAGAAGGCAAATTAACAAAATTTAAAATGAAAAGAGAATTCAAAGCAAATGAAAAGGAAGCAAAGAAAATTTTTACAATTTTTTGATTTGATTTTTTTATTTGATTCATCAATCAATCAAGAAGCATTTATTAAGCATCTAATAAGTGACAGACACTCTGTTGGGTGCTAAGGCTACAAATAAAAAAAGTTTAAAAAAATCAGTGCCAACACCACCTGTAGAATCAAATAGACTGAACTGTATAACAAAAAACTGAACATTTAAATGAGAGATAAAATATCTACTCTACAAAAACATAAAACACAAAAGTTAACTGGAAATAAGTAAAATAGACAACTGAATTTTAGGAAAGGAAACTGGGAAATCCATACATTAACTCCTACCAGGAAAAAAAAATCTTAAAGACCTATAAATTCGATTTAATAATTTAAAAACAAATTATTTCTATGTTATAGAAAAGACAGAAAGAAGGTATTTTGCCAAACCATAAAATAAGCATGACTCAATTCTCTAATCTCAAGAAGGATAAATCAGAAAGAAAACAACAGGGAATCAAATTTTTCTAACATTGTTTAGAAAACCCTAAAGAATAAACAAAAATTAAGGCAGCTAGATAGCACAGTGGATAGAGCACCAGCCCTGAAGTCAGGAGACACTTGGCCTGGGACACTTAATACTGTCTAGCTGTGTGACCCTGGGCAAGTCACTTAACTCCAATAGCCTCAGCAAAAAAAAAAAAATTAATAATAATAATTAATTAGAAACATTGTTTCCTCAGAGTTGCAGAAAATAAAATAAATCCACAAAAATCATGAGCTTTTCTACATGTGACTGATAAAAATCAAGAAGAGACAGAAGCAAAAATTACAATTTTAAATAATAACGAAATGCACTTAAACAGCTGGGAATTAATCTACCAAGGCATACAAAGGACTTATTAAAATACAAGCTATAAAAATATTTCCACAGAAATAAAGTTATAAATAAGTGAAAAGCGAATGGAAAGGAAAGCAAAGAGAGGAAAGGGGAGGGAAGGGAAGAGGGAAGAAAAGGGAAAAGAAAGGAAATTACACCATTAAGAGGAAAATAAAAGGTTATACTTCTCCCGTATGTGAGGAGATTAATTTGTAACCAAGGTAAAGAATATTATTTTTAAAGAAACATAAAAATAAAAAACTTTTGCAAAGTGAAATAAACAACAAGCATAAGAGTAAAAAGTGTTGAATGGAAGGAAATATCTTTGCACCAAACATTTCTGAGAACAACAGCAATCTATTAATCAGCATTAAGTTCCTAATACACACCAGGCACCATGCTAGGTGCTGGAGATGCAAAAATGAGAAAATGTAACAGTCTCTATCTTCAGAGAAGGTAGGATATGAGCATTTATTGAGAACCTACATGCCAAGCACTTTTACAAATATTTCATTTGCTTTACAGGACCCCTCACCATCCTCTAAACCTCCCAGGGAAGCTGCCAGCAAGGGCTCAAGTTAATGACACTAGTTACTCCATCCTGCTCATCCCATAGAGGAATTCCTGGAACCTCACGTGGACTATGGGGTCAGAGCAACTCTGATAGTCCAGTTTCAATCATCAGTAAAAATGCAAACTGGGCTGAGTACGCCCCCTCCCCCATTTCCAGAAGCTGCATCAGAAATAAGAGGATTCGGGTTCTAGTTCCAGCTCTACCATTTACTGTTAGGATGTCCTTAAAGCCAGTAAAATCTCTAAATCTCAGATTTCTTCAGGTGTTAAATGAGGATTAGTAGATGAGGTCTCTGAGGTCCTTTTCCACTTCAAGTCAGCAATTCTTTGATCTTATATACAAAATAACTGAGTAAACACAGAAGAAGCAAAGGAATGATGAACCGCAATCCTTACAACTTCATAAACGAAGACCAGCTTCAGCAACAACAAAATTCAGATCCCAAACATTGGGCAATGTTGGTACTAACATAAATCTTGCAACCATTCCTTTCTTCCTTTTGGCAAGGGTTAACCCCTCAAGTGTAAGATTGAATGTACAACTATTTCTACTGCTGTGTGATATCATTTTTCTCAAACGCTTTCTGAACCTAAATATGTTAGGGTTTCATATGATGTGTTGAAGCAAAATGTTCAATTTTTTAAATTAAGAAAATAAAAGTGAGGAGAGGAAACAATGCTGGATCTAGAATCAAAGAAAATTGGTTTGAATCTTTGTTTTGCCTTCCTTTCTCTGACCTCAGTTTCCCTTCCTGTAAAATAAAAGGATTAAACTAGATAATCCCAAAGTTCTCTGTCAGTCCTAAATGAGAATCCTCATTTAGGCAACTAGGCAAGATAAGAAATGGTGGAGCCTTAACTGCATTATAGATGGGGTGTGTTCAAAATAAGATGTAGATGTCAAGATCAAGATTTGAGACTCATCAGCAGAGACGTGTGATGTTAGTAGCATAATGTGTGACATTGCCAAAGGAGGGTAGAACAGGATGAGAAAGACTCCAAGGATTTGATCTTGGGGGATTAGGTGATGGGAAGAAGCCAGAAAGGAGAGAAGAAAGGCCATGGTCAAAGAGGGAGGTAGAGAGTAGAATGCTGTCATATCACAGAAACTAGCAGAGAAGAGAGCTTAAAAAGGAGACCCATCTCAGCTCTAAAAGAGAATTAAAGAGAATTTTGGTTAATTCTCAAATATATATTTGTATTTTTGATTCTTTAGTTGGACATCCCATTCATTCACCAGGATTTATTTTCTAGTAGTCTAGAGTCTTTTCATCTTTTCTCAATTCACTCCCTGCCCATTTCTTTACTCAGAACTGATCAGGAAGTATCCAATTCATATCCATAGCACTTGTATTTTTTTCAGTGACTACTAGTGTTCACTACAAGAGCCCGTTCATGGATTATCTCTTTCATGAAGCTTTTCCTGACATTCCCACTTACAGATGAAAGGGAGTTTTACCTCAGAATCTTCACAGCATTTTGTCTGGGCATTTCCTTTATACTTACCTCCCTTCTGTTCACAGCATAGCATCAGTGCTCATTTCTTTATCCCAAAGGATTATAAAATCCTTAAGAACAAAATTTGTTTGTCGTCTCTCTCTGTAACCAAGACACAGAATAAAGGCTCTTACAAGTATTAAGAAGTAAATAAATAGTTTCTGAATTCAATAAACACTATAAAGCACCTACTATGTGCAACACATTGTGCTCTCAATATTCCCTTGAAACTCTCTCCCCAAACAACTAGGCAAGATAAGAAATGGTGGAGCCTTAACTGCATTATAGATGGGGTGTGTTCAATAAGATGTAGATGTCAAGATCAAGATTTGAGACTCATCAGCAGAGACGTGTGATGTTAGTAGCATAATGTGTGACATTGCCAAAGGAGGGTAGAACAGGATGAGAAAGACTCCAAGGATTTGATCTTGGGGGATTAGGTGATGGGAAGAAGCCAGAAAGGAGAGAAGAAAGGCCATGGTCAAAGAGGGAGGTAGAGAGTAGAATGCTGTCATATCACAGAAACTAGCAGAGAAGAGAGCTTAAAAAGGAGACCCATCTCAGCTCTAAAAGAAAATTAAAGAGAATTTTGGTTAATTCTCAAATATATATTTGTATTTTTGATTCTTTAGATAAAAGCTGCCATCCTCATTAGGGACTGTCAAAAATGTGTCACTGCACCAAGGATTAGCTTTGGGAACAAAAGGTACTTCGATGAATAAAGTAACATGAGTCAGGAAAATGATATAGTCAGGCAGACAGTAAGAAGATTATTTTGGCTACTGGGCAAGACATAAATTGAAATGGGAGAGAATAAGGAAGAGAAGAATAGAAAGAAAGAATGGAGGGGAAAGAGAGAGAAGCATGAGGAAGAGGAAGCAAGAAGAGGAAGAATTTATTGGATTGAGCATCACACTGCCTCAGACATTTACTAGCTAAACATATTATCTTCATAAGACCTCAATTTTCCCAAATTTCATACCTTCCTGTCCCACAGCTGTTGTGAGAAAGGGATTACATAAAGCCCTGAAGAACTATAGAAATGTAGAGGAAGAAGGAAGAAAGAAGAGAGGAAAAACTGTGAATCTTTGCAATGCTTGTTGAAGAAGAAACATTTGAGAGTTCTACACACATGTGGGAAGGGGGCCTCTGCATAGGAATCTATTGTTTGTGAACTAAATTGTTTGTTGATCAGCACTGGAAACCAAAAGTGTAAATATGAGATGTAGGATAATTTCAGTATAAACATCTACAATTTTTGTTTTTTTCACTGGAATCTCTAGCAGCCCAGCCAGATTCCCGTTTTTCTTCAGTGCTCTCTAAGAGGAAGGGGCATCTAAATCCGGCCTTGAAGGGGGGGGACATTTTATCAACAGAGAAAGAGAAGGGAATGAGAAATGGGAGTGAGATCCATTCCAGGTATAGGGGATGTTGTGAGCCAATGCATACAGTGTGAGACAGATCACATCTTTCTACCTGAACAATATCTCTTATATTCTCTGTGGTCACAAATCACACAGCCACCCATTCCCCTCCTTTCATTCCTCACCAGGACAAACCTTCACCACCTCTTTTCTGGATCATTGCAATACCATCCCCTGCTAATTGCCCCAAAGTGATTTTTCTTTAGTACCCTATCCTGCTCAATAAACTCCAATGGTTCTCTCTTATCTCCACTATCAAATATAGTGTCCTTTGTTTGGCATTTAAAGCCCTTCACAATCCTAGAGCATCAATCAACAAAAGAACTACTTGAAATAATAACTCTAGCAAACTTTTGGGATATAAAACAAAGCCACATAAATCATCAGCATTTCTACATGTTATCAACAGAGCCTAGCCACAAAAAAGAGAAATTCTGTTTAAAATAACTGTGGACAATATAAAATTTGGGGGAGTCTAAAATCCTTCACAAATGGGCTCCTTAAGACTTACACGAACTGATGCTGAGTGAAATGAGCAGGACCAGGAGATCATTATATACTTCAACAACAATACTATATGATGACCAGTTCTGATGGACCTGGCCATCCTCAGCAACGAGATCAACCAAATCATTTCCAATGGAGCAGTAATGAACTGAACCAGCTACGCCCAGAGAAAGAACTCTGGGAGATGACTAAAAACCATTACATTGAATTCCCAATCCCTATATTTATGCCCACCTGCATTTTTGATTTCCTTCACAAGCTAATTGTACAATATTTCAGAGTCTGATTGTTTTTGTACAGCAAAATAACGGTTTGGTCATGTATACTTATTGTGTATCTAATTTATATTTTAATATATTTAACATCTACTGGTCATCCTGCCATCTGGGGGAGGGAGTGGGGGGTAAGAGGTGAAAAATTGGAACAAGAGGTTTGGCAATTGTTAATGCTGTAAAGTTACTCATACATATAACCTGTAAATAAAAGGCTATTAAATAAAAAATAAAAAAAATAAAAAAAAACAAATGGGCTCCTTATACTTTACTCCTTTCCCCATGAACCCTACAATCTTTACTGGTTTTCTTGCTGTTCCTCACGCTCAGTACTCCATCTCTAAGCTAATCTAATCCCCACCAGCTGTCTCCCAAACCAAAAATGCTATCCCCTCCTCCCCTCCAACTTTTAGAATCCCTGGCTTCATTCTCCTAGAAGAAAGTCCCCCCAAAGTCCTTTAAGGTTACAATCCTGTTTTTAAGGGTACATTCCACATAAAGCCCTCACAATCTGATACCAGCTTTTTATCACTGGATCCTCCTGAGCTCCACATTCCAGGACCTGCATCTGCTTCTCCTTTCCTTAAATCCTCTGGAATTTCTTACCTCCTAACCTCCACCTCTCCGCACCAACCCTTTACTCTTCCAGATTCAGCTTGAAGCTTTTTCTGACCCTCTCCCAGTTATAAGAACTCCTTTCTCACCCCAAAATGGTTTGGGGAAAACTTTGTAGATATTTTTTATTTATTCATCTATATCAATACCATTTGCCCCTAGGAGAATGTAAAGTCATTGAGGGCAACGATTATTCCCATTTCTGTCTTTGTATCTTTTCCTGATGAACATATGACATACTTGATGAGGAGCTTTAGGTTTTTCATCAGGGAGTGATAGGAAGCCTCAAACCTAATACTTTGGGGATATTTTTGGGCAGCTTTGGTAATTTCATACAATAAGAGTCAGAGGGATGAAGACTAGAGAGGGACATTAGTCACAAAATTTAGATTTTTGAAGAATCTTTTGAGATCATCTGCTCCAAAAATTTCATTATACAGACGAGGAAACTGAAATCGGAGAAACATAAGAACTTGCCCAAGTTGACATAGGTAAAGACTCTAAATCTACTGGAGGGGAAAAAGGGAGATTTTCAAGAAGATGGTCAGAATAATGAGGTTTGCTTGAAATAATAGGTTAGAGGAACAGCCATTAGTTAGGATTGTGTAACTCCTAGGAAGGAAGCAAGTATTATTACTTATTTTATAATGAAGAAATGTATTACTAAGTATCACAGACAGTACATAAGGCAAGTCTAGGACTGGGCAAATAATTGGATATGTATGCCTGACACATAGTAGGCATTAATGATGGTTGATTGATTGATTGATTGGAGAATGATGGAGAGGGAAGAATCAGAGATCCTCCTTAATAAAATTCACTTAATTTTTGTAAGGAAAAATTTCCTCTGCATTTTAAAAAAATAGTAAGTATAAGGAGAGTTGATCAGGAGAACCCCCTCTTTTTTTCTCCCCCCTCCTTAAATGATTTGAGAATATACCAATGAACTTGAGGAGTTTACAAAGTATATATGTCTTCAGATCTCCTCCCATCCGGTGGATAAATGACTGAATCAATGAATGAATGAATGCACAAATCAGTGAATCAATGAATGATTGAAAGTAAAAGCATTTATCATGTACTGGGCACCCAGAGACAATCATTCTGTCACCTTGCTCAGAAGACACTGTAAATGCCTCTGGAGGATCCCCAATGACTGGGATTACCTCAGAGATGGCAGGTAACTGAAAGAGAAGGGGAAGACATTTTTGTTAGAATTGTCCCTCCCTAGAGGTTTATAAAAGCAAGCTGTGAAATGACTCAATGCCATTTTCTCCTGCTTTCCCTCTGTCGATGGGGATTGGCAGTGGAGGGAGAAGGGGTTTCTTTCCATCCCCTCCCCCAGGAAGCATAAAATGTCAACCTGTGGGAGAAGCATGTGTACAGGTGACCTGAATTTACTGAATTCTTTCTCACTTGCTGTGTCCTTTTCTGAGGACTTTCCACACCAAGACAGGCAAAGGCCATTGCATTGATAGAGTTCCTACAGAGGCAGAATAGCTATAGATAATATATTTGTTTTTTAATCTGAGAATGGAGATCCTGAAGGTGGTCTTTCCCTGCCTTTGGGATCAACTCATAGGTAAATTCAAGAGCCTCCAAGTTTGAGAGTTTAGAAACTGATTTCCTAGAAGGAACTTGCCTCAACCCAACATTTCTTGGAGCCTTATCTTGGGGGACAAAAGCCAAAGTGAAGGGTATGCTTCCTTAGAACCCAGACTGGATTTACCTGTAGGTCAGCGGTTCTTAATCTTTTGTGTGTCATAGAACCCTTTCTCAGTCTGGTAAAATCCCTCCTTAAAACAATGTTTTTAAAAATCTAAAATACAATACATAGGATTACAGAGGAAATTAATTATGTTAAAACACAGTTATCAATTTTAAATCCATGGGCTCCAGATTAAGAACACCTGTAAGTTTAAAAGGAGTCCAATGGATTGTTTATTTGGTGCTTCTGTATTTTGTTATGGGCTCTGATGAGACCTTGGTGTTTCATGCATTTTTGTAGAGAGGAAAGGTGTCAGATAAAAAAAAAAAAAAGCTATCCCATACCTTATACTGAGCCATTAAACAATTCTGGAGGAAATTAGACAAGAGACATACAAAAATTTTATTATGGAGATTTCCCCAAAGCAGCTCAAGGATAAAGCATAAGCCAAAGAGACAAACTAATCCTTTTGAGCCCTCCCCCAATGTCATCTGGATCTGGTTCATTATTTGGTCTCTTGACCAAATTCTCAAATTCTCAAGCCCAGGAAATCTAAGAGTTAGGACTGTCCAGGAGTTAAATCCCAAAACATGAAAAGTCAAGTCAGGAAACCTAGTTGCTCGGAGAAGGAAACAGAAAGTCATCCAAGAACTGGAAATCTAAAGACTACCATCTTAGACTACTACATATTTCTAGAAATCCCTATTTTCTGCTCCTGAGGAGAGGGGAGGGAGAAATCCCTTTTAACTCCTTGTCTATATTCTATTCTCAAAGTCTAGGGCAGAGAAAATGAAGGAGGGCCAATCCTTTTCATAGTTTTTTTTTTTTTTTAATAGACCACAGAGGATATATGACTCTTCCAACAATTCAATTCTACTCTTCTGATTCTCAGTAGCCAGACATCTTGGAGGCAGCCCCAATCACTAGGGACTAATCACAGGAGTTCCCTATGTCCTCTCAGCAAAGCACCAAGTCACAGATCTCTCTCCATGAGAACTGCCCTTCCAACAATGTTCTAACCTCATCAAGTTGATTGGGAGACTCAGTAAATTGACCGGGGGTTTCCCTAATCAACACCCACATCATGAAAAAAAAATTGGATAATATTTTGGCCAAATATAGAGTAGATCAAGAGAACAGGAAAAACGAAATATTGTCGTGAAACATTTTATATCAAGTCAACATTCAATCCCTTCCTTTAGACCTTTCCCCCCAAAACTGGATCTAGTTTTGTGTTTAGTGGGTCCTAAAGGTCAGTCAGTCAGTCCGTAAACATTTATGAAATACTTACTATGGTGCTAGGCACTGTCCTAAGTGCTAGGAAAGCAAAAAAAAAAAAAAACAACAACAAAAAAAAAAAAAAAAAAAAAAAAACAGTCCTTGCTCTCAAAGAGCAGCCAAAAAAAAAAAAAAAAAAAGACAGCTTCAGCTCTTTCACAGTCTAAAGGGAAAACACATGCAAACAACTATACACAAACAAGCTACATAAAACCAAAGTGACAATAAATAAAAGGAACCAGAAAAAGCAAAAAAAAAAAAAAAAATCCCCAGATCTCAGGTTCTTGAAGGTCCTAGACAAAAATAAAGAGAAGACTTTGAAAAGTATTGTAAATCTGTTGACTGAGAATCCATCTGATCCAACCATTCTGGAGAGCAATTTGGAGCTATGCCAAAGGATTATAAAACTGTGCATACCCTTTGATCCAGCATTGCTGCTAATGGGTCTGTATCCCAAGGAAATCATAAAGGAGGGATAATAACCCATATGTGCAAAAATGTTTGTAGCAGTTCTTTTTTGTGGTGGCAAAGAACTGGAAAATTAGTAGAATGCCATTCAATTGGAGAACTGATGAATAAGTTATGGTATGTGAAAATAATAGAAAATTATAATTTTATAAAAAATTATGAACAAGCTGATTTTAGAAAGGCCTGGAAATATTTACACAAACTAATGTTGGAGCAAAGCAAGTAGAACCGGGAATACAGTGTACACAGTAACAGTAAGATTCTGCAATGATCCAACTATGAAAGACTTAATTCTTCTAAGCGGTTCAGTGATACAAGGCAATCCCAATAAACTTTGGATAGAAAATACCAACTGCATCAAGAGAGAGAAATATGGAGAATAAATATAAATCAACACATGCCATGTTCACTTTTTTTCTTCTGTTTTTTTCTTCTCGTGGTTTTTCCCTTTTGTTCTGATTTTTCTCTCCCAACATGATTCATAAAGAGATGTGTATTTAAAAAAATTAATGTACAGGTATAACCAGAAAAAAGAAAATAAAAAAGTAAAAGCAAATAAAAAAACAAAAAACCCACAACAATCCATCTTAGTTAGAAACTGACTTGGCAGAGGAAGTGCTCACAGATTAAAAAAAAAAAAAAAAAAAAAAGATCCTTCAAAGTTGTGATATTGAAGCATCTTGGTCTGGGAAGCAGAAGACTTGAGATCAAATCCTTCTCTGCCATTCAATTGTTTTGTGTCTTTTCTAGGTCGTGCTCAGAACAAAATGATCTCTAAGATTTCTGCCAGCTCAAACAACTGATGACCCCATGAATTTAAGACACTTGACCTTCTGGACTGCATCAACTCCATCAGCAAAATATTGACAAATGACCATTGTTGGGAACACACTTTGTAAATTTGGAAGCATTATCAGTAGAGGGCAGTATAATGAAGAAAGAGGAAGAGGAAGAAGAGGAGGCAGTTCAAGTATGGCACAGTAACAAGAACCCTGTTTTTTGGGATGGGATCAAATTCTGTCATTGCTACTTAGTATCTATGTGACCTTGGTCTCTGTTCTCTCTTCTATAGAAGAGGAGGAATAGATTAGGAGATTTGTAAGGTCTCCACCTGTGAGAGGAAAAGAGAAAAGGAGAAAGCAGAACATGTACCTTAGGAGGGTTTTTTGGCAAGTAGGTACAAAAAGGACTAGAAGCAGAGAAGTCCATTTCAGAATCACAAAATTTGAAATCAAAGAGACCCTAAGGAAGAAGAGTGAAGGAAGGGAGGTGAGGAAAAGAAATTCCGGACTTAAGACTGGAACAAATAATTCCAAGAAGGCAAGAAAGAATGCCCTAAGTCCCTCCCATAGCCCTTTGGAGAAAGGAGTAATGCTGATTCCATCTGGCACAGGTTCATTTCTTTTTCCAGTTACTTTGGAAATATTAACACTATCCCTGTCAGGGTAATGCCAAATGTCAGGATTCTCTAACACTTTAAGATTTACAAAGTACTTTTTTCAAGTAGGTGAGAGGGAAGAGGTAATGCAAGGATTATTATCCTATTTTACAAAGAAGGAAAGCATCTGGTTCAAAGTCACATAGCTAATAGATGAAGTGTTGGAGCTGGAATTCAAACCCAGATTTTCTGATATCAAATTCAACCCTCTTGCCACAGCACCATGGGCCTCTTGGAAACATAAGGATAGTGTAAGAGTAGAGAGTGGAGATGTGGGAGCCCTGGGCATAAGTAACACAGGGTGAACTTTTCATCAATCTAGGGAGGCTTCCCAAGAGAGACAAAACACGAGATCCTGTTTTCACTGAATTTCAAATTCATCATCTTTCCATCCAATCCCTTCCATCTTCCTCACTTCCTATCAATTGATGACATCTTTCTAGTCATCCAAGTTTGCACTCTAGCAGTCACCCTTGTATCTTCCCTTTTTCTTGCCCTGCCATATTCAATTAACCAATATCCAGCTAATTCTACTTCTACAATATCTCTCTGTTTTCATTTCTCCATTCACACAGCTACCACTGTAGTTCAGCTCACCACCTCTGACCTAAACTGTTATAGTAGCCTTGGAATTGGTGTCCTGGCATCCATCTTATCCCATTATCAATCCATATTCCATGTGTCTACCAAATTGCTATTTCAAAGGTCTTAACTCCTCTGCTCAAGAAATTACAGTGGCTCCATCTTGTCTCTGGGATAAAATCTGAGCTCCTGTTTTGTTTACTAATGTCTATCATAAGCTGTCCCTCCAGATTTACTTCACATTGACTCCCTTTATTCATTCTATGTTGTCTTTCTGCTTGCTCCCTCTATAGGACATTCCATCTTCATGCCTTAAGTTTTTGCACAGGTTTATCTCCAATACCTAAGATTCTCTCCACCTCTTAGGGTCCCTAGCCTTTCTTCAAAATCCAGCTCAAGTAATGCCTCCTAAATAAGGTCGATTTTCATTATCACTCCCTTTCTGTTAGTGCCCTCTCCCCAAGTTATTTTGTATTTGTCTGAGTACATTGGTTGTCTCTTGCCCATAGAATCTAAGCTCCTTGGGGACAGGGGCTATTTTGATTTTTGTCTTTTGACCCTAATATGGTGATTAAGACATAATAGGCATGTAATAAATTCATGTTGGACTAATGAGTCCCCATCTGCAGAGTGGAGCCATGCTCCAAACACCTGCTGGCCCTGAGGTCAGCAATTCTTGACCAGCTGCCCAAAGACATTTAGATTTGACTCTGGACTTGTGGCTCTACTTGACTCCCCTCATCCCATCCCAGGATCCCCTTAAGATTGAGCATAACGTGATTTGTATTGCCTCACGACAGGGCTTCCACACTTCCTCTCCCTTGCACCAGTCTTTTTGTCCTTGAGACAGATTAGGGGGGCAGGAGGAAGCAGCTCAGGGATATTCCTCTGAGTCCTTAAAAGCCAGCAGAAGTGGAGAAAGGGATGATCTGAGGGAGGAAGGGAAGGAGCAAGCTCCCGGCCAGGATCCACAGGAGTTATCACAGCCAAAGAAGGATGGGAGGGTGGAGGAGACCAGAAACAAAAAGGGAGATTTTGCCTCTAGCCCTTCGATACCCCACTCCCCATAATTGTGGCCTGTGACCAGCTACGTGTGACCATGTTTACATGTATCTGAGTGTAAGATTGTGTCTGTTTTGTGTCTGTGTATGACTTGGTCTCTGGATGACTGTGTTTATCCATGTCTGTGTATATCTATGTCTCTGTGTGTATATGTGGATGTGTGTGTGATCACCTCCAGGACAGGACACTGTGCTGTGTGTCCGTGTGGTCTGGCTCCTCTCCCTTTCTCCCTCCCTCCTTGTGGCCTAGCCCCTCCCTCCCTGCCTTTGATGGGGAATTGGATTCCCCGGCTCCTGGCTGCAGTGAACATGTGGTATTTATTTCTGTCCCCACGTCTGCCCAGAGGCCTCTGAGTAATGGGAACGTTTAAAGAAAACCAATAAATACAGCCCAAATACGGACGCCATTCCCAGGCTAGCCAGCACAGCTCTCTCCCTAGTCCCTCCCCAGCCTCCTAGATCCCTAGCCTGGCTTTGTAATAGGACATTCCACTAGTGTTTGAAGCTCTCTGGGAAGTCATTCTCTCTAAAATGGAGAAGGGAGTAGACAGAGAAGCCCGATTCAGTGCTTAAAACCCTCCTCGGACCCCAGACATCTGGCAGAATCATCCATTTATACCACCCACATACACACGGACACAATTTTAATAGATACCCCTCTCTCACCCTCGCCCCCACTTTCAGCCCAACTTGCCTCTGACTGGTGACTGGCAGAACTGGAAGTTCTATCCTTTCTTTGGTTTAGGGAGTTTCTGAATATTCCCAACTCTGTAACTGCAGGGGAAACACACACACACACACACACACACACACACACACACACACACCACCCAAGATAAAGTTCCTTCCTAGCATGTGAAGGAAATAAAGTGATTAGTCAGATGTAACCAGCCTCCCCAATTAAGGTAGCCAAAAGAGGGCTAACCATGACCACTTAAAAGTCTGGCCCCCTCTCTGTGAGGGTATTCTATACAGGAATAAATCATGTAGTGTCATGGTCTAGAAATCCAGGCATCTCCCTGGGACTATCCTATATATAAAGGAGAGAATTAAGTAGTGTGTTTTCAAAATCCAACACCTCCTTCCCAGGAGAGGGGGGTCACTGGGAAATAGAAGTAATTAAGTTTTGTGGTATTTTAATCCAGCTCTTTATCCAGTAGGGATCCTACCAAATGACCTTAAGGAAGGTAATGAAATATTCTGATTGAAAAATCCAGCCAACTTTCTATAAAAAGAGGTGACTAAGAATTGTACAAATTTGATCCAGCCACATAATTTGTGTAACAAAAAGTACCATAATTAAGAACTGTGGCTTAAAATGCTAGAGTCTCCTCTTCCTCCTCCATGCAAGTGTCCTGTAAAGAAGGTAATGATTATGATATCCAGTGTGGCCTCTTACTCTTATCCCCATCCAAATTTATCTACCTTCCCTGCAATGGGAATTGTACAATAGAAATAATTAAGTGTTATGAGTCCTAGAGGGACCACAAGATAAGTGTTGGGAAATGGACAAAGGACTAGTAACAGCAATATTGTTTAAAGAATAACTGTGAACCACCACATTATTCTGCATATTTTAAATACTCAAATTAACTACAGAAGATCTATGAAGGAAGATGCTATCCATCTCCAGAGAACTGATAAATAGAAATATACAGAATATGGTTTTACATATGCTTATAAATCTGTGTCAAATAGTGGCCTTCTCTAATGAGTGGGGAGGGAGGAAACAAAATTGTTCAGAACTTAAAATGAAATAATAAATTTAAAATATTCATTTGGTTTCAAAGTTTTAGGATATATAATATTAAAGATTCATGGCATTTTAAAAACTATAGAGTGTTTTATCCATTCAACTTCCTCCTACTGTCTTACCTTTACTTCTTCCAGACTAGTGGCAATCAGTACCACCTCTCAGACTGATGTTGAGCCTCATCTGAAATTAAATGGGCTTCTCACACCTAAATCAAAACTCTGGCAAAGACAGGTAATAAATATGATCGTTTAAGGCACTAGTCTCCTTGTAATGAACAAACCTTGATGGAAAATGGCATCTGCATCCAAAGAGAGAACTATGGGGAGTAAGTGTGGGTTGAAACAGTATTTTCATCTTTTTATATTATATGTTTGCTTATTGTTCTTTTCTTTCTCATGGCTTTTTTATCTAATTTTTCTTGCACAACATGACAAATATGTAAATGTGTTTAAAAGAATCGCACATATTTAAGAAGGTAATGGAGGAGGGAGAAAAATTTGAAACACAAAGTTTTGCAAAAATGAGTGTTGCAAACTATCTTTACGTGTATTTGGAAATTTGCTGGATTTTTTTTTTTTTTTTGTAAAAAGGAATAAACCCTGGCCCTATTTCTGGTGGGAAGGAGCTGGATTCAAGAGAAGAGGAGATTATTTCTCCCTGAGATCAGCTACAGAAAGAGAAAAGTGCTCAAGTCTTGAGAAGGTACACTTGGAGTACTCAGCACTCCCAGGAGTCCTATCAGGGGAGGTAGGAGCCAAGGAGGAAGGATTATATATGCATCTGTCTGTTTATATGTGTTATTGTTTTGGTTTTTGTCTGGGTCTATACATGTCCATTTCCCACTGCATCCAGGGCCTTCTCCAGTCATCCTGATCTATATCTTGCCACTGGCTTTGGAGGAGAAAAGTGAGGTTGGTAACTTTGTGCAACTCTCCTTCACTTAAATCCAATTCACTTGCACGTCATGACATCCCCTCCCTGATGTCATGGCCCTCTTTGAGAACAAAAGACAAACAACAATCCACCTAAATATCTGTATGTATTTATGTCTGTGTGCACATGTCTATAAGTGTTGAGTGTCTGTATAATCTATGTATCACTCAAATATAACATACGTGAAGTTCTTTGAAAATTGTAGAGTACATAAATATGAGATATTATGTCTTTGCTTATAGCGGTCTGTCTCTGCACAGGACGATTTGTAAATATGCCTTGGATTGACCTATGTGAGTATTTATGTATCCATTAGTACACATATCTTAAACAGATGATAAAAATGGAGAAGGATCTGAGGGCAGAGTTATGCAAGAGGAAAAGAATAGGCTGGATTGCCTTTGAAAATCATACCCTGCTTTTAATGACCCTAAGCTTTGCCTGAAAACAAAGTCTCATTTTTTCCCCAAAAAATCCCACATTTGTCAGTGCTATTAATCAGTGCTAACTGTGAGTCTTGGAAAGATCCATTCTCTGAAGAACTGAAATTGAGGATCACCAAAAAGACAATTGCAGCGAGCAAGAGGAACAGGCTAGGAAATATCACAAGGAGAAATTATGCAGGAGATGTAAGGTAAACAGTGTCCTCAAAGAACCAGGTAAAAAGCCAATCACATATTTAAAAAGCCCATTCCCCCACCTCCAGCATATTGGATCCTTTTTGCTCCCCAGATCCTCTGCCCCATTCCCCATTTGGAAGGAAATTTACAGAACAGGGAAGATCACACAGGTGATGAATGGACTGGGATTTGTGCTACCCACATCCCTGAGATCACAGATCCATTGGTATGCTCAAGCCTCAGTGTATTTTATGTATCTGGATGTAGATGAGGCACAGACTTCCTCTCCCTCTTTCTCTCTCCCTCTTTCTGTTTCTCTCTCTCTGTCTCCCTCTCCCTCTGTTTCTCTCTTTCTCTCTGTGTCTGCCTCTATCTCTTTCTCTGTCTCTCTTCCCCTCTCCTTCACCCTCTCCCTTTCTGTGTGTGTGTGTGTGTGTGTGTGTGTGTGTGTGTAATTACTACCACAATCTTAAGAAGCTGATGATAGCTCTTGGGGAGCCAACCAGCATCTCTCAGTCCCCTGGGGTGAGGTAGCAGGAGTGTTGGAGGTGGTCTCATTCTGGCCAATCCTAACGGCACAATGATTTCACGTGAGTAGACATGATTTGTTGGGCCTTCTGTTTTCAGCCTAGTATAGGGGAAGCAATCCTTGTTAGGAGTCAGAAAAGTCCTGCTATTAAGTTGGGTTGGTTTTTCTCCTATATGATCTTCAGCAAATCTTTTGTCACTTCTGAGCTTCAGTTTTCTCTTCTGCAAGATGGGGTTAATAATTCTTGACCACCCTGCTTCAGAAGGGGATTTTAAGGAAAACAATATGGTGTTATGGAATGAATATTGAGGTTAAAGGATACGAAGTTTTAAAAAGATGAAAAGCAAACTACAAATAGCCATATAAAATGCACCAGATCTCTAATAATAAGCAAAAACTGGATTAAATCAAGTCTAAAGTTTCACTTCATAGCCAAAGATGATTTTTAAAAAAATAGTAGTATTCCACGGGCTATAGGAAGACAAGCACATGAACTCTGAGTTTTGGTCTGTTGGAGAAACAATTTGAAGTTAATGTGAAAAAAGTTGGAACCATGTGACCCTATAATCCTATTCCCAGGCATGTGCTTCAAGGAGGCTCAAAGAAAGAAAAAAAAAAAGTCCCACAGGTACTGAGATAACCAGAGTAGACTTTCTTAAACTGGAAAAAAAAATTAGAAAGAAAATGGTTGTCTATCAAATGGGAAATTGATAGACTAAGGAGTGGTAGAGAAGTCACAGGAAATTACACTCTTTGCCCAAATGTCTTTCTCACAGCCTAATTTCCATTGAGGAATAAATATCAGAAAATGATCCAATGTTTAAAAAAGTCTCATACTTTTTTAATGCCTATATGTGTGTGTATATGGATGTGTGTATATATGTGGATATGTGTGTGTGTGAATGTGTGTGCATATATGTGGATATGTGTGTGTATGGATGTGTGTGCATATATGTGGATGTGTGTGTATGAATGTGTGTGCATATATGTGGATGTGTGTGTATGAATGTGTGTGCATATATGTGGATATGTGTGTGTGTGTGTGTGTGCATATATGTGGATGTGTGTGTATGGATGTGTGTGCATATATGTGGATGTGTGTGTATGAATGTATGTGCATATATGTGGATGCGTGTGTATGAATGTGTGTGCATATATGTGGATATGTGTGTATGAATGTGTGTGCATATATGTGGATATGTGTGTGTATGGATGTGTGTGCATATATGTGGATATGTGTGTGTATGAATGTGTGTGCATATATGTGGATATGTGTGTGTATGAATGTGTGTGCATATATGTGGATGTGTGTGTATGAATGTATGTGCATATATGTGGATGCGTGTGTATGAATGTGTGTGCATATATGTGGATATGTGTGTGAATGTGTGTGCATATATGTGGATATGTGTGTGTATGGATGTGTGTGCATATATGTGGATGTGTGTGTATGAATGTGTGTGCATATATGTGGATGTGTGTGTATGAATGTGTGTGCATATATGTGGATATGTGTGTGTGTGAATGTGTGTGCATATATGTGGATGTGTGTGTATGGATGTGTGTGCATATATGTGGATATGTGTGTGTATGGATGTGTGTGCATATATGTGGATATATGGATCTGTGAGTGTATGTGTGTGTGGAAGTATGTACATGTATTCCCACACACCGTCAGCAGCACTGAAGCCACAAGAGTTGAGCAGGAGATCTGGTTTGCCACTGAGCAGCTGTGCGACCTCGTCAGCTCATTTCCCCACCTGTGACCTCCGAAAAACGAGGCCTTGGAATGAGCGACTCCTAGCCCGGAGCGCTCCTCTCCTCTCGGTAGCAGCAAGCGAACAGTTAGCTCTGCCTTCAGCGACGGGTCTCATGTCAGGCGTGAAGTTAGATGGAAAGAGCCCGGCCTGGGGCCACAGCAGCCTGAGTGAAGGAACTTGGCCCAGGAGTGAAAGTCAGGCAAGGTCTGAGCCAGGCCCCATGGGGTTGGTTTTCTATCCAATTTGTTTATTTAAATTAAGGAGGGAAGGGCAAACAGACAGCATGAAGCAGGTAGTGTGTGTGTGCCCAGCTCGACTCGGCGGAGAGGGGGGCGCTGGGGTCGGGGCTGGGCTGCCGCCACTCTCTGGACTGGCTCGATGGCTCCTCGGGGAATAGCCGTCCCCTGCGTGCTTTATTAATCACCGAGTTTCATGTTTGCATTAGGGCTGGGGTTTGGAAGGTGCTTCGGATTCCTCCCATCCCCTTTTTCCATCCCATTCCATGCCCCGCCACCTCCGGGGAGCCCCAGCAACCTGGCCTGGATTTTTCCACTCTAGCCACCGCCTCTACCTTCCCCAGCCACCTTCGCCCCCCGGCCCGGACTGAAAATGACACTTCTTCCAGGAAGACTCCCTAGACTTATAGACAGCAGTGAATCTCCCCTTCCAACACTCCCGATCCCTACGCCATTCTCGGCCTCCTGGGATGCAGCGTCCCCATCAATCCTCCCTCGCTCTTTCCCTCTCAAAAGCTCACTTTTATTGCTAAGCGAACACTGACGCCGTGGAGATGTGGTCCTGGACTTAGCTCACGTGGCCCTTGGGTGTATGGGGGAGGGGGGGATGTCTGTGCCCCTCCTCGGCACAGAAACCTGCTCCAGGAGAAGCCGGGCTGGGCTTGGGTCGGCGGTCCCAGAGGCCTGGCCCCACCGGGCCCCTCCGCGAGACGCTTCTCCCCTTGCCTTTAGAAGATGCTTTTACAGAAGAGGCACTCACTTGGCAGAAAGGTCATCTCGCCACAGCCTTTGGGTGACGCAGCGGACCCAGCGCTGAGGCCGGAGTGAAGAAGACGCGAGTTCAAATCCGGCCTCACCAGCCGCGCGACCCTGGCCCAGGCACTTCACCCAGTTTGCGTCCGTCACCTCCTCGGGAAAATGAGCTGGGAAAGCCCTCGAGAGGGCTCCCAAAGAGCGGGAGGCGAGCGAGGGTCACAAACCGCGTGCGCGCCGGGGAGCTCCTCTTCCACCCGCACAACTCCGGTAGTCCCGGCCCCGCGGGGCCGGAGGGGGACGCAGCACACGCCGGTCTCCTGGGGGGGGGGGGGGGGGGGGGGGGGGGGGGGGGGGGGGGGGGGCGGACGGGCCGCGTCACTCCCGGACTCCGGCGCCAGCGCGGGCAGCTCGCCTCCTCTCCGTGCCTCGCGCTGACCGTCTCCAAGCGGAGAATCCTGACCCCGCCACCCTCCCTGTAGGAGACGGCCATAAAAACGCCGTTCTTAAGGGCCGCAGCCCAGGTCCCGACATCGCCATCTGGCCCCGCTGCCATCGAGGCTTCGAGTGCTTGGGGTGCCACCTAGTGGCCCGGAGCAGACGTGCTTCAGCAGACACTTCGGTCGCAATGTTCTCGGAGCTTCTCTCTGGGCTCGGAAGATTGTCCAGAACGGTTTAGAGCCGCGCGCCCCATTTCTTCTGCTGCTGAGATAAGGCACTTTCTGGGGGTAGATACTCCCTCAGTGATGCCCTGCAGCTGCCCTAAAGATAAGTCTCCAAAGAGCACCAGGAATACGGCACGCTCTGAATTGCTTAGCACCGATGGAGCGAATAACTGATTTTCCTTAAGCACGAGTCTATCCCTTAATAAAAAGAAGTGTCTCCCTGTTGTCTAGGATGATATATTTCATCTACCACATCCTCTTACATGCGTTATAATGTGCATCATTTTAGTAGCTGTTCGAGTATGACTTCTAAAGATTAAGTTATGTGCGCAAAATTGTTGTTGTAATCAAAGGTTTGAAGTCACTGGACCAGACGGACACCGGTCACTTCCCCTCGGATTCCCTTCTCGTCTGGTTTATGAAGGACGCCCAGCTTTGAGCATCTTCATGCGGCAGAAGCCCTCTCCTCATGTCCCACTTCTCAGTCCCAGGGCCTTTTCCCAAAGGGTCGGTGGGAGTGAGTCTCCCCTCCAGAGACATTCATAGTTGCTGAACCAGTTGGATTTTGCCAAGTGTAGTCTAGGGAATATGGAAGTATCCGTCAGAATTCATTTACATCACTACTGAGTCACTACATCACTACATTTACATCAGTGACTGATTGATGCACCTTTGAGGTCTTGGACACAAAAGGAGATACAAGGAAGTACAAAGTAATAACTGGATTCTTAGAGAGAACAGAGGACCTATAAAGTCATACACTTATTTCTCTGAATACCCAGATACCGAATAGAGAACAAGGGGAATTTGGATTAAATACTCAACTTGGATCTTGAAAGATTGACATGATTAAAGCATAAGAAGGGGAAGAGTGCATGGTGTCTGCAGACAATTTTTTGTTGTTGTTAAAAGAGAGAATACAAGAAGGAGGTGCAGTACAATGTCAAGATATTGCTATGGTACATATAAAAGGACATCAATACAACTTTTAATTAAAGTCTTGTTAAAAATAAGGGTTAGCTTATTCTTTTTTGGCTTTCCAGAGAAGGCACAAATTTCTTCATTATTTTATTTCTTAATAATTTAATAAACCACTTATCAGGTTATTTTAGAATTTCAAATATGAACTAAAAGATTTCAGAATAGCAAACTGAATTTCTTCTTATTACTTCTCCAAGTTTAAATGGTGTAAATACAATAAGAAATTTCTTTAGCTTTCAGGTTAGCTCTCTAAAGCTGTTAACAAGTCCCTTCATTAAAATTACACAGATTTTTTCTGGTGCAACATGATAAATGTGGAAATATGTTTAGAAGTGCACATGTTTAACCTATATTGGATTACATGTTGTCTTTGGGGAGGGGATGGGGACAAGGGAGGGAGAAAAATTTGGAATATGAGGTTTTGCAAAAATATTGAAAATTATCTTTCCATGTATTTGAAAATTAAGGTATTATTTTAAAAATTTTTTAAGTTACATAGATAAAACTTCAAACTTGTTTGGTTTTAGAGAGTGTCTTAGATTACTTCCTCTCCAATCCTTCACAAAATTAACAAAGTAGAGCAATCTTCAGTGCTTCTCATGAAAGAAAGCATGAATTCTTCATTAAGAGTTAGTAGACATTTTATTAAACATGGCAAACAGCAAACATCAAAGAAAAAAAGGGAACTGACTATCATAACAGGAAATGACTGGTTGCCAATGTGGGGGTACAAACTATCAAATTATTAGAGCACAAATAAAAATCAACATAATTTGGAAAGATAAAGATCAGAAGAAAATAATATGCACAACTAAATTAGTTCCAACCTGATCTATTTAAACACTAGAAATTAAAAAAGAAATGGACATTGGCTGTAATTAATTCATATAAAATTGTAACCAATTTAAAGCAATCTACAATATGAAAGCCAAGAGAGCCTAGAAACCACCTCAACCAACACTTATTCTCTTTGCCAAGGAAGCAGAAAATGATGGCCAAGGGAAACAATATTTTAGAATAGTAAGTCATTTATAAAATTTTTTTTAAAAACCCTGATAAGAGTTTGAATCACCTCAAAAAAGCAAAAGGAAGTGGTAAAGGGAAACCTTGATAATTAGATCAATATAGTGCAATAGAGAACAGGCTTTGGAGTCGAACAAGTTGGTTTTGAATGCTGGCCTTGTTGACAACCACTGTGATTTTAGGTAAATCTTTTAGGAACTCAGTTTCCTCATCTAAAAAATGAGAAACTGAATCACATCAGTTGTCAAATTGGGTCCCATAGAGACTTTCCGCGGTGTTTGTGAGATAAAAACAAAAATAAAAAACCAAACTATTTTCATAATAATACTAAGATTAGACTATCTGTCTATTAAAATACTCTTCCCTTTTCCAATTATATTTATATGTATTCAGAGTTTCTTCATATACCTCTACTAAAACAACTGATCACAAGAGAATAAAGAGTCATAAGGGGCAGCCAGGTGAAGAGATGGGTAAATCACCAGCCCTGGAGTGAAAAGGACCCAAGTTTAAATCTATCCTCACACACTCCCTAGCTATGTGATCCTGGGTAAGACATTTAAGCCCAATTACCTCCCCACTCACCCACCTCCCAAAAAAGCAGAAATAACAATTTAGCTGTCTTCTATTAAATCAGGCATTAAAGAGATTTCCAAAAATATATCAAACAGTGTCACTCTTCTCAATTTTTTTTGTTTTGAAAAATGATCTTTTTTTCCTTTTTTCACACAAAAATGTTAATACAAAATGGCATTTTAAAATTAATTAATAGTTGAAAACTTTGTTTTGGCTTCTATTAAATATTGACAGCTATAAATCACATAACCAAAAGCACTTTGAGATGTTCAAGAATTATTAAGATTCGTAAAGGAGTCCTGAAACCAAAAATTTTGAAACTGTTGGGTCCCTTTCAACTCTAAATCTGTTTTAGTTCAACTATCTTTTCCAAAGTACAGCACAGAAATAAAGGACTTTGAACAAAGGACTAATCAATAAACAAGAATTTATTAAGTACCTGTTTGTGCCAGAAATTATAGACACAAATATAAAAGGGAGAGCCCCTGCCCTCAAGCCATTGTACTAGGAACAGTCAACACAACCTGGAAAAGGGAAGCAGAAATGCTCAGAGTCAGAGGCACAGGGACCCAAGTAGAGCTCCATCTACTTGGATGGATTTACTCCATAGAATAAATTTTATAATCTCTCTAGTGGCAATAATATGCTTCCTGAAAAAGAGGTAGAAAGGCAGGAAGAGAAGGCTATGGGTCATTTTCTCAGAGGCAGAAGAGATGAGAAGATTATCTATCTTGCTGTTTAAGCTCTAGTGGATGGCTAGACGGGAAGCACCAAATGATCTGGTTCAATTCAACAGCTTAAAATAATTAACATTTATTGTTCTTCAGATGTTGCCTAAAGGAGTTACATGAGCCAGATCTGGGGTAGACTACAAAGCTAGGGCTCACCAGCTTTTTTAGGTCAGTTTTTTCCACTATTTGTCCTATTCCACTTTGAACTCTTCAGAGTTGTCTAGAACTGCTCCCTGCTCCACAAAAACACTTCTATGGATCTACCTTGAGTTTCCATTGGGACTTTTCCTTTGAATTGGAAAAAGACAACTTATTCTGCTGCCTTTACTTCCATTTTAGTACTTGGAGTACTAAAATGTACTCCAAGATGCACTCAGGTGGGCATTAAAAGAAGTACTGTAGTGGTGGTCACTCTGGGGACTAAGACTGAGGGTGGGCCTTTGTCCCTGGCCTAGAAGGATGGTCTTAAGAATTGGAAGACATGACATAAGGGGCATTAGTAGGCCTTTCAAACTCAGAAGTGCCTGATCTGACCTGAACTGGCCTCCCTTCCTCACTAGCCTAATTTTTCAAAAATTGTCATTCCCTGGTTTAGACAAAAAGGTAGCCCACATCAAGATTATTCCAACCCATTTAGATTTATGATTAGATGAAATAATAACAATATGTGTCCCAGAGGCATAATAAGGCATTGGCAGAATAAGTGGGTTATACTGGGTCATGACAAGCATTTCAGTTTCATTGGGTCTGCCTTTATTTCTAAAAAAAAAAAAAACTAGTAAAAGTCCAAAATACATATACCTATACATATTTACATATTATACATAACAGTGCTTCTTCCTGCCTTACCATCACCCTCTTCCTACTTGTCCAGAATTAGGTTGCCAACTGGCCAGCATTTGATCATCTTGGCTGATATTTTATCAGAGAAACTTGCTGCTGTCACTAAAGACTGCAGTTAACCATTTGTAATATATCACATGGAACTCTGAATGCTAATTGAACTATAACTTTCTCACTTTATTTTTTTTTATTTAAAGAAAAATATGCCAATATGGAAATGTTTTGCATGATTTTACATGTATAACTAACTTAAAAATTTTGAAAGAATATTAAAAATAAAAAATGTTTTTTAAAAACTAAAATAAAAATGTAATATGCTATCATGTAAATTGATAGAAAATGTTAGTTAACATGGTGATAACAGCAGAAAAGCTTTCACTGAGGTATCATGTTTTAAGGCTTTTTTTAAAAAAAAGTTTAGATTGTGGTAATCATAAACCAGCCAACTCAAGCCACACCTCTAAAATGTACTCCAAGATGTACTCAGGTGGGCATTAAAAGAAGTACTGTAGTGGTGGTCACTCTGGGAACTAAGACTGAGGGTGGGTCTTTGTCCCTGGCCTAGAAGGATCAGTTCACATGCTGAATTGTGGCCAAGAGCTGAGCAGAAGCTGCTTTAATCTGAGTCACTGTCTTCTGGCTTTGCAGATTCCAGGTCACCTTCTTGGCCTCTAAGTCTTTCTCCTACAAGGAAAGAGACAGTTTAGAAGGGCTGTAAAATGAAGGCTTCACAAAGATTGTCTATTAAATGACATTTTTGGCTTAATAGACTCATTAAATGAATCCATTCTGGGCTGAGTAAGTCTAAAAGTCTTTGTCCAAAGCCAAATGTATTGCAAGGGATGGGCTCTGAGAGTAGAAGGGCGCAGGACTTACTCTATTCCAGGCTTAAAAGTTGTATGTCATACCATCTGGGTCATGAGAAACTAATTCAGTGGGAACATTAAATGGAATGACAGAACTTCGGGTCTGATTCTGGCCACTTGGCTACGTTACTTAGGACAAGTGGCTTAACTTTTATGGACTTCAAAATATAAGATCCAGGGACAATGATCTTTAAGGCCCCTCAATTCTAAATCTGTGATCCTAATCAATGCCAGCTTCAAAATGGTTGCTGAAACTAGGAAAAGGACACCATCACATCGTAGAATTTGAGAGACCAAAACAATACCCTCTAGAATCTGTCTTGGGCTCAGGGGAAATCTAATGCTTCTTTAACTTGTTTCTGACAATTCACTAGTTGACACCAGAGGTCAAGATGCTTACGGATTAGTTCAGCAATAGCTCTCTGTGTCCTCTTCTCCAATTTTTCCAATTTTTTAGCTACATCTCTTTTTAAGTCCCTGGAAATGAGAAAAAAGAATAAGAACAGATAAGTATTTTAAACATGAACTGATCCACAAAAGACTGAGGGTATTTTAATAGATCAGGACTGGGAAGGGGCATTTTCAAGCAGAAGAGACAACACAAACATACATACACAGGAACAAAAAAAAAAAAAAAAAATGCTAAAGGTAGGATTTAAATGTAGGTACTCTTGATTTCAAGTCTAGAATTCCAGCTTCTATGCTATCCTATTTCTCAAAATATGTTGTTTGAACATATCCTGCAGATGGACTATGAGCTAGGCCCATAAATGAAGAGTAGAATTATAACAGCTAACAGGTTACAAAGAACTTTGGATTAGAATAGATTTAGGAAATTTCAGAATGCTTTAAATAACCATTATCTCCTTGAAATAAAGATTTATTTACACATTTATTTATAACATCAACATTCTCATAGGGATGCTGCAATGGCTAGGGAACATGGAGCATCCAAAGAATTAAAAGTTGAAGATCACTCAAAAAACAATGGATACATTTTCAGTAGATTTGTGTAGTCTAACGTTTACTGCCAATAAAGAACCACAGGAGAAGCAACATTAAATATATAATCAAAGAAATAACTGATAAAGAAAGGAGTCATGATGGAGAGTAATGGTTAACTAGCAAAAAGCCCCGGGCACTGCAATCAAAAGATACAGAGAAAAGTCTGTAAACATTGATGAAACTTTTGGAAGATTCACAAAAGGACATACATGGATGGAAAGAGAGCACAGGATTATGGTACGATAAATGGGTTGCAATCTGAACCAAAAGAAGGAGTATCCTCATCAAGATCACAGTTCCAGTAAAGTTGAGTAAATAATAAGTAAAGAAAATTGAGTATGGATAGCTTTCTAAAAGAGAAATATTTTTCTTAGATAGGCATCATTTGAAAATGTTTATTGGCAAAAAGAACAAGTGCAGAAAAAGATCTGACATAAGAGGAAAAGAGTACAGAAAACAAGTATGGGGGAGGTGGGAGAGCAGAAGAGAGAGTGATTGATAAACTTAGATCTTCAGGGAACATGTCTTACAGTTCAACAGAGAATCACATATCCCAATTTTACCTCACAGACTGATGAAGTAAGATATTCCTTCTCTTCTAATCAGAATCTGCACTCGAAAAAAAGGATCTAAAACTAATTCACATTAAAATAAAAATAATAAAGGGTTATCTCTAAGCTGTGCTACTATTATCTCTTTTGCAAAGTCAAGTGTCTTTAACAATACCACTATATATACTCTAAAAGTGCATGTTGTTTGGCGTGGAAGAAATCAACAGAGTTTAACAAAAAAGTTGTTTCATCACAAACAGGGCCATCCTTATTAATTATGGTAAGGATTTTACTCCCATTTTACAGGTGGATAAACTGAGGCAGAGAGAAATTAAATGATTTGCCCAGAGTTATATATACAACTAATAAAAATCTAAGGCCCGAGTTGAATTACAGGCCCAATGCTCTATCTGCCATACCAACAGCTGCCTCACGGTGGGGATAGTCCCACATGCAATAGCAAGAAAACTTGGGCAGGTAATCTATGGAACCTTTTACTCTGAAATCAAACCAAAACTAAGCCTTAAAGGAATGTTATGGCTTTATTCATTCCTTCAGTAGGTCAATAGTCAACCATGAATACAAGGCTAAAACAAAATGGAATATGCTAACTATATGAAAGTAACGGAAACAGAAATGGTACTTTAAGAATTCAGAATTAAAGTCTTATTTTCAGCCGGGGGGATAAGATTTCATGGAATAGATAGTATTTGAACTCTTGGAAAGGATTCAAACAGATAAAGGCTAGGGGTGAGAGGATATCAAAGTAATTTTCTCCCAGATACAAAGTAAAGAAAATTACTATCAAGAAAACATAACACAGCCTTTGACTAGAAAAGAGGCCTTTGAGATGAAGGAATGATATAAGGACACTAGGATAGAGAAGACAGTCTCACCCTTTGTTGTAGTGTGGGAGGACAAGGACACAACATGGCCCAACAAGCTGTTGAGCACATGACTTCTGCCCACTACAAGAGAAGTATGTGCCCCAAAGTCAAAATCTCATGCTGTACCAAGTGAGAAGGCACTAGGTCCTTCCTGGGCAGTCCTTTTTCTGGAGGAACCATAGCACTTCTCATAACCACTTGGGACAACAGATTTCTGCCTGTGACACAGATGCCAACTAAAGAGAAAAAGATGCAGAGTCTATTAATTATCACCTCTGCATTCAATTCTCACTATATTTAATTGCCCTACCACCTGCATTATGAATTATTTATCTCCTGGGTTTTTTAACAGACATAGCTTTTTCTTTGTCTGTTGCCTGCATTTACTTTCAAAAGTCTGTTCCAAACTCAGTGCCTCCAGTAAGTTTTCTGAAGACCAATCCTATCTAATTACCCAGCAAACCCTTAGCACTAATAGAAACTGTTATATTTCTTACTGCATTTGTGCATGTCTCTCATATAGTTTTAAGTAAGTTTCATAGATGCCTCACCTATATCAGATCAAGAACTCCTCAAGGATAAGGATCTGGTAACTCCTCTCAAATTGGGATCTCTGCTTCCTCAAAAAAGTTGCCAAAACAGTGCACAGACAAGCAAAAAAATGCTTATTCATCAAGGAATGGTACTATTTACTAACCACCATAGGATCAAATGCATGTGAAATCTCATCTGCAATTCCCATGTATTCACATGCAAAAAAAAAAAAAACTGCAACAGAAGAACAAACACTACATCTGTAGTCAGAGGCCTGGGTTCAAATCCAAGCTCTGCTACTTACTATCTACGTGACCTCTCTGAACCTCATTTTCCTCACCGGTAATATGGGAATAATACTTGTAATATCTACTCCACAGGACTATGATGAGGCTCAAAAGAGATACTGGTTGTCAAGGCCCTACCCACATGAAGGTTATCTATGTGTGATCAGCTGTGGCTGTTAGTGATGGAGCAGTTTTATGGGTCCTTCAACTCTCTTTTGCAGTCTAAACACAAGGTGTTTGCCAGACTGTTTCTTCCTGAGTAGACAGCCAGGTCAAATGCTCCTGAGTCTGCGTCTCATCTAGAAGTTATCTCCCAAATATAAATTTTATGGTCTATTAAATTCTATAGATTGCTCAACAACAACCACCAAAAAAAAAAAAATTGGAATGGTCCCCGAGATCATAAAATCCAAGTATCTTTTTTTATGGAGTGGGGAGAAGTAATTTGCAGGTAAGTAACAGAATCAAAAGTCAAATCCAAGTCTTTTAACTCCAAGTCTAGCACTCTTTTCACTACTATTAGTTGGAACTGGCTATCCAGTAATCAAGAACATTTTTTTTTTTAATCTAGGCTCCTGTAGGGTAAATTCAGTAATGAGGTGGTAAGAGAAAGTAGCCTAAGTCACTGTCCTTTCAAGGATCCATTAGTAGTCTAGTGGTTTCTGGAGGAAGTTCTTCCAAAACACTGAGGAGGAAAGACTAGAAGCCGCAGAAGTCAAAGACTTATGGCTAAACAAGAACACAGAGCAGATGCACATTTTCTAATTCATCTCATTTAACTGCTGTTCTACCTAACTCCTCTTCTTCAAAGAAGATGGATTTGCCAGAAGTCAGGAGCTATTCCCAGGTTTACAAAGAACCAAGGAGAGATTAACAATTAACTGTTTTCATTCCGAACGGATACCTTCAAATTCTTGGCAATAGTAGAATATATAGGCCAAAGAGCAGAACTCAAAATTCAGGTTGTATTTACTTATAGAGAAGACATAGAGGTCTCAAACTCTCAATCTATAAAGAAGGAAGAATAAGTCCTATGCTTTCATACCTTATAGAGAGATGATGAGAACAAATGATATAACATTTTAAAATGCTTTGAGTTATTTTTAAAATTAACTTATAAACATAAAATCTTATTCATAACTAGAGAAAGCACTGTGGAGTCTAAATAAAGATCAAAGCATACTATTTTCACTTTTTGTGCTTTTTCTTTCTTGTGGCTTTTCCCTTTTGTTCTTTTTTTCACAACATGACTAATGTGGGAATATGTTTAATATTGTACATATACAGTCTATATCAGATTGTTTGCCAGTTTGGAGAGGGAAGGAAGGAGGAAGGAAAAAAATGGAAATCAAAATCTGATAAAAGTAAATGTCAAAAACTATATTTACATATAATAGGGAAAAATAATATACTGTTGGGTAAAAAACAAAAAGAACTGATGGATTTGGAAAAAAAAATAAACAAAAGCTTGTAAAAAACCTTAAAATTTCCCCTTTTCTGAAAATAAACTTTTAGGAATTTTTCTTACAAAGTCAAACCATAGGCAGACTGACACTAGGTCAATGTTCTAGCCAGTTCTGTCTCTCCCCTTCTGGGCTTGATAACGAAGGAACTTAGTAGACGTGGTCTTGTGTTGTCTTCCTTCACACTGGACATCTCTCTAGCCAAGCCTCTTTGAAGAAGATATCCTGGGCTTTAGAAGACCTTTTTCAGAATCTGGTCATCAGAGCCTTTGGTGAGAGGCAGTTGACCTTAAGATCCTTCTTCTTCCACTTTGTCTTAAGAGAATGTTTAAAGTATGCCTGATGTTGAGAGTCTTACAAAGTCTTCCATAATGAGAAAAAGGTCTTTCTGTTCCATTCCAGAATGGGTGGGGAAACAGAAGGCAGACCAGAAAGGCACTGTCTGAATCTATTCTGGCCAACATTCTTACCCTGAGAATTGGCTAAAGCAGTCATGAAAAGATCTGTCTGTTCAGGACATAAAAGAAATTAGAACTATTTTCTCTTCTATTATTATTGCAATTCAACTCTTTGCAGGCAGTTAGGAGAGAGAGGGGATCAACAAAAGTAGTCGTTGGGAGTGACCAAAGGAGTTTTTGGTTGCTACTGAGTTCTTTTTTGCCAGGATACCCAAAATTTCAGCTAAACTGAATTTTGGAGAATAACGTAAGGCAACTTCAACCATGCTTTTTTGACAAAGGTACTATCAATTCAAATCATGAATGAAAATTAGCATGGAAAAGACATACATGGTTGAGCTGGTACAATGGGAAAAATGCTAGATTAGAAAAAAGAAGGATCCAAATCCTGACTTTCACCCTTAATAATCAAATAAATATGGGCCAATTTCATCTTGCTAAACCTTCACCTCATAGGATTATGAAAAAGAAATATCTTGACTAATGTAAAGCTCCATGGGAATAGGTGTAGTTAGTATAGGAAAACAGTAAGGGGGCTCTTTGTGTCAAGGAAAAAATGTCTATGGGCAGCAACACTTACCAGTCTGGCTTTCTGGGAGCAAGGTTGGCCAAATCCTAGGGAAAAAGGAACATAATGTCAACAGAATCAGAGTCCAGACAAAAGAGAATGCAGGGGCATACTGGTCAAGGGCAGGAAATCCACATGGTTTCCCTGGACTCTATTCTGTCCAAAAAGAGATCCTCCAACGACTTCCTCATGATTATAATCAATTATTCCACTACATAAATTTGGTAAATAATTAACCACTTGGGTATGCTCATAAAAGCAGATGAATATTGACTATTGCCACACTAAATGCTAAGTTCAAGGAAGGAGGACTTGTACCAGTTTAACTCGATTGTTCAGTGCTCACAGAGGGGCCCTGATAAAGGGGAAGGGAAGGAATGGGGAGAGAAGAGAATTATCATTTAATAAACATACCACTTCCTCAATAATGGGCTCGGGCTTCGCGGCTTCCAGCTGATCTTTGACTTTCTCTTCCACTAGAAGGAGCAAGAAAACCATTCAGAGGAAAGGCAGTGACCCAGACAGAAAAGCAGAGCCAGGAAGCCCAGGAAGAGGCTGCCGCAGCCATCAGCAAACCCCTTCCCCTTCCCCTGTCTCTTCCCCTTCTCTCCCTCCTCTGACCCATAGCCTTCCCATGTATTTAACTGCCATGTGTTCAATGGTAGGGGACAGGGGCATCCCCTTCAATGTATCCTGTGCCAAGGAAGTCATCTATCTCAACTGGGGGTTGCATGTCACTGTCCCGTCCTAGGCTTCAGTGCCACACACCAGGAGCTATCAAGAGTTTCTCCTTCTTCCCAAGCTTGGACTGTGCTAGCACAGCTCCACGGTGAAAGCTACAACTGGTACAAAAGGTCAAATAAAACACTAAACTGAGAGTCAGAGGGATTCCAACCTCAAGTCTGTGACCTACCTCCTATGCAATCTATAACCTCTCATCCTAACTATCTTCATCTGCAAAGTAGGAGCGATAACAGCAAAGGTTCGAACCAGATAGGGAAAGCATGGGTAACAGAACTCCACTGGCTCTAAACATTTATTCAGTGCAATCTCCATTTGGTTTCCTACCAATTAAGTCTTACAAAATATGGAAGCTGCCTCACAACAAGCCAAAGGATAAAAAAATCCAATGAGAAGTCCATGGGTAGAGAGAGGAGGGCACAAAAGGGGTCAAGGGAGACATTAATTTTTGAGAAAGTGTAAGACTTGTGTTTTTATTACAGGAGATTTTCTTTCTCTTTTTCTTCTTCTTCTTTTTTTTAAATGCAGGGAGATGCAGGAAGAAAATAGCAGTAATGAAGCAAAAAAAAAAAAAAGAATAGTTATTGGAATACTTTTTAAAGTATACATTAAAAAAAACTTTTAAAAAAAACAACTGGTATGAAACAGTTTCACAGTTCATATAAAAATGCTGCCCCCTTCTTTTGGTGTTTACAATCAGAATTTTTAAAAGACTTTTTAATGAAAGAGTTGCACTAGATAGCTTTTAAGGGACATTTCATCTCTAAAACCAATATTTACAAAGTTCCTTCAAACTCTAAATTTTATGATCCTAAAACTGATGTTTCAGCTAACAATCATCGGGCACTTCATTGGATTTGTGATGTTACTAATGTGGGCACTCCTTATAATAATACAAACAGAAACCTATCCAGACCTCTTTCTCTAGTACTAAGTTTTGTCCATGTCTTTTCATATATACTAGATAAAATGTGTTAAGGATCACTCTCTCAAAATGTCTTTAAACTTTACATGGCTATTGTATACTATACTATATGAACTATTCAATTATTACCATCCTTGCTAAACGTTTAGTCACTTCTTTTTATGTTCCTACGGCTCATGGATGACACCTTTTATGACACTTATCCATGCTAGTAGCAATGATAACATCATTGCTTATCTATGCCCACCATGTGTCTTCCCACTGTTGTTGCAGTCAAGGCCATCACCATCATCACCTATAGCTCTTTAAGATTGGCAGAGTTCACTGCTTAGGATTAATAGAGGAACACAGTAACCAAAGAGGACTGCAACAGCACTGGAAACCCACTGGCCAATAGTACAGTGATTATGAGAAAACAGAGGGCATGACACTCATAGCCTAACTCCCAGTATTTTTAATCATCTTCACTGCTTGGAACTTTCTCACACCTCTTACCATCTAGCTTCTTTTAAGTCTTGGTCAAAGTCCCCACTTTCTGCAAGAAGTCATGCCCAACCTTCCTTAATCTTAGTTCCTTTCTTGTCTGGGATTATCTCCAATTTATCCTATACGTATCTTAGATGTACTCAGTTGTCTGGATGTTATCTTCTTATTAGGATGTGAGCTCTATTTTTACTATTAAATGGCTTGTAATATGCATTTTTAAGAAGTGTTATCAATTCAATGAAAGAAATAGAAAGAGGAGACCTGCTAAGACTTGTTCCCATCTAGCACTGGCTAAAAAATTTAAGTAATTTATGGGACTACTTTGATCTTTTTTTTTCTACTCATCATCTCAAATAGATCAAATTCCTCAAACCAGTGAATCAATAAACATTCATTATACACCTAGTATGTACCAAGTAATATGGAAAACATGGGAATACAAAAGAGCATGGGAAAGGTACCATTTGAGGCTATTAACTTTTCCCAATCAAACTAAAGCAATATTATGGAGTTGTTTTCCCCTTTTCTCTACCCTTTCTTTTTTTCAATCAATCCCATTCATCTCTTACAGACAATATCCTACCTGAGGCTGGTTTGGCCTGAGGCACCTTCCTCTTCTTTAGTTCCTCATCCTCAGGAACATAGTTCCTCAGTTTGAGTTCCCTGTGGAATCAATCACAAAGAAAGACTATGTTAAAACTTTTAGTATTCTTTTACAAAATCTTCAGAATCTGGAATTCAAAACCTTGGAAAAGACCACTGTTCTAAAGTATCATCAGGACAAAAGAGACCAGGAAGAAGCAGTCACATTAAGAGGAGAACCAGGAAAGTTTGAAACTTCAAAAGATGAAACTTCAAGGAAAAGAAAGTAATCAATAATATCAAAAGTTGAAGAGGTGAAGAAGGACAAGGATTGAGAAAAGGTTATCAGATTTGACAATTAAGACATCACTATTTACTTTGGAGAGAGCTGGAATGACAAGGTCAGAAGTCAAAATACAGAGGTAAGAGTGAGAAAGAAAAAAGGGAAAGCACCTATTGTTGAGGGCCTTCTAAAATTTAGTCACTGAAGGAAGGGGATGCATGGATGCAGGAATGGATGGATGAAAATGAGGATTTGGGGGTAATGGGGAGACCATGGACATATTTGTAGGCAGTAAAGACAGAAAGATATTGAAGATAAATGAGAAGATATGTAGGGATAATAGAGGGAGCAATCTGCTAGAGAAGACAAGAAAAAAAGGGATCACTTGTGTATAAAGAAAGATTCATCTTGGCAAAGGCCATAACTTTACATGAGACATAGATGAAGGAGGAGATAGTGGCAGAAGACACCTGATTTATGTCAAATGAAAAAGAGGGGAGAAGAAGGATCAATCTGTTAGCAAATTTTCTCAATTTTTTTTTTTTCAGTAAAATAAGAGGCAATGGTCTCAGCTTTGAGGATGGGGAGAAGGAAGCTATATGAAGTTTGAGGGAGGAATAAAAAGGTTTAGGAAAACCCACTGTGGATTTAAATCAAACTTAAATTTACTTTTTTGTCATTTCTATCTATTATACCTAATTTTGACCTCTAGGCTATGATAGCTATACAATTATAAAATTATAAAAAATTATAAAATCAGTTCTTAAATTGTGTATGTTAAAACATATTCAAATGGGATGAAGAATCAATCAGGGAAACAAATGGATTGCCCTGTCACAGTGAGGGTCCAGTTGAGATTATGTAACAAACTTATAGGAGATACAGGAAGCACAATTTTGTGACTTTTTCCTATAGCTTCATTTGGCAAAGCATACATAGGAGTGAAGACAGCAGATGGTGAGAGTATTCCAAAGTTAATATTTGGCAGGGCAAGATCTTCAACAAAATAAAGAAGCAAAAGAATGGAAGGAAGAAGATAGCATAGAGCTGAACTAGTTCACCAGAAAGTCAAGATGGGGAACAGAAGAAAGCATAACCACTGCATGGAGTATAGTCTGGGAGAGAACCGAGGAATCAAGAAAATAAATGTCACAATGAGGATTAAGAAAGGATTTACGGTTGTGAGTTAGAGGAAGAGGTAGAAATGACAACTGATTGTGAGCAGATAAAATTTCAGAGTTCATGAACATAGAAGTAGAACATTTGTGGTGATGGCAAAACCAAGGGTATAATCATTTCTGTGTATAGCTAAGGTTAAATGGAAGACTAGGTTGTGGGAAATTAGTTAACTGAAGAACTATATAGTTAAGGTGTTAGAGGGAGCATAAATATCTATGTTGAGGTATTCTAATATGAGAGCAGGAGTTGAAGAGACTATGAGTCAAGCACTGAAATCATTGAAGAAAGAAAGGGAACATCCTGGAAGTTAGTAAACAACAGCTATCAAAATTCTGACTGGTTTATAGATATAGATTTAGTGAAACTCAGAGAAGTTACTATGTGATGATGACAGAAAGTGATCTTGGAAATGACAATGGATTTTTCTATCCCATTCATTTCTTTAGTCAATTTTTTCATAGATACTTAAAAGATAAACCCTCGTCCAGATTACGACAGATTAATAAAGCTTTCTTGTATTAATAAGGTTAAAATTCAGAAATGGGACCTCAGTTGATTAACTGATAAAAGTGAAAAGAAAGTTCTTAACTAACCTAGGGACAGCTAGGTGGTGCAGTAGATAGAGTACCAGCTCCAGAATCAGGAGGACCTGAGTTCAAATTTGGCCTTAAACATTTGACACTAGCTATATAAACCTGGGCAAGTCACTTAACCCCAATTGCCTCGCAAAAACAAAAAATCCAATTTAGGCAAAGGTTGGCAAAGGCAAAAGCTCACCAAACATACCAAAGGACAATAGTTTTAGCAGGGTTTAGCAGGGTTTTCCCCCTTCTACTAAGCATAAACCACAGTGGCTGTGGGAAATTTAAAATAGTCACTCTTTGCTGGACTGAATCTAATAGGACATTCCACGTATCTGCTACTCATCAGGGTACTCTTTGAGACTGAAGGTTAGCCTGTGTCTAAAAATCAATGTCTCTGAAGCTTGCTCAGAAGTGGTCTCAATATAAAATGTGCCCCTTCAAAAATAAAAACACAGAACAAGATCAGTCAACAAATATTTCTTAAACATCTACTATATTCTAGGCACAATGCTAATAAGTTAAGTAGTAAGGATAGAAAAAGAGGCAAAAAGTAGTTCCTGTGCTCAAGGAGCTTAGAATCTCATGGAGGAGATAACATGCAAACAAAAATATACAAAGTTATATACAGGATAAACAGAAAATAATTAATAGAAGATAGGCACCAGAATTCAGAAAAGCTGGGCAAGGCTTTCTGTAGAAGATTGGATTTTAGCTGGAACTTAAAGGAAACCAAAGAAGCAGTCAGAGTGGAAGAGAGAAAGCATTTCAGGCATGGAGGACAGCTAGAGAAAATGCCTGAAGCAGAGAGATGGAATGCCTAGTTCATAGGAGACCAGTATCACTGGATTGGGAAGTATGGTATAAGAAGATCCAGATAAAGGGTGCTGGGTTAGAAAAAGATCTGAATGCCAAGTAGAGCATTGTGCATTTCTTTCTAGAGGCAACAGGAAACCACTAGAGTTTACTGAGGGGGGAGGAAGGGTGCTAACATGACTGGACCTGTACTTCAGGAAACTCTCTTTCATAGCTGAACAGAGAATGGACTGCTGTGGGGCAAGACTTGAGAAGGAAGGACCCACCAGAAGGCTACTGCAGTAATTAAGGCATGAACACCCTCAACAGGGTGAGAAGGGAAGGGGTTCTGGAGATGTTGCCAAATGAAACTGACAGGTCTTGGCAAATGGGGAGGGGAGGCACAGGCTGAGATAGTGAAGACTTCAGAATGATTCCTAGGTTGCCTCTACAGGACGGAGAGCTGGAGAAGGGCAAGACATGGAAGGACAGATAAGGAGTTCTATTTTAGACATGTTGAGCTTAAGATATCTGCTGGACCTTTAGTTCAAAATGTCTAAAAGGCAGCTAGAGATTTGAGATTGGAAATCAGCAGAAACATTGCAACAGGAAAGGTAGATCTGAGAGTCCATACAGAGATATGGGACGTCCAGGATGTCGTCCTGAGGGACACCTACAGTTAGTGTGTTTGATCTAGAGAGAATCCAACTAAAGAGACTGAGGAGTGGTCACACAGATAAGAGCAAAATCAGAAAAGATTCTAGAGAGAAGAAAGTATCAAGGAAGAGAGACGGACTAACAGTGTCAAAGGCAGAAAATAAGGATTGAGAAAAGGCCCATTGGATTTGGCAACTAGGAGATCAATAGAGAGAGCTGTTTTAATGGAATGATAAATTCAAAAGCCAGACTGGGGAGAGAAAAATGGAGGCAGCACCTGTTTGTAGATGGTCTCTTAAAGGATTTTAGCTATGATGGGCAGAAGAAATACAGGATGCAAGTTAGCTGGGATGGAAGGGTCAAGTGTGGGGTTTTTTTAAGATGAAAAATCTCAGTCAGAGTAACTATTTTAAATTCCTCACAGTCACTGCTGTTTATGCCAAATGAATGAAAACTGTTCTTTGAAAACCCTGGAAGCACAAAGGCAGCAACTCAAGGCTATTTCTGTTGACCTAAGCCAGGGGCACAAAAACGGAAATACAAGAAGCCAAATCTCTTAGAAATTCATATACTCTTTGATCCAAAACATCTCCAAAAGGCAGAGGGGCAGAGAAGTTACATAATGCATTCTAAATCATAGAAATCTATGTGGTAAAGGAGAAAAGAGATGGATTTGGAGTAAGAACTCATTTGAGTTCCTAACACTTGCAAGAATTTGGGGAAACCATCTGACCTTTTTCATCAATAAAATGAAAATTCTGCCCTATGTCCAAATCTTGAATCTTTCAAAAGAGGCCTCTTCCTCAACAGTATGTGTGTTTCCTCCTCTCAATCTCCTCATATTTTCTCCATTATGGTTATGAAGCCTTCTTGGGAGAAAGCTAGAGGTGTTGTTTTATGGTATGTACTAATGAAAAGTACTGGCCTGAGTGCCACAATATCAGGATTCTATTCCCAGAACTGATTCAAGGTATGACCTACAGAGTAGTCGCTAATAATTTCTCTGGGTCTCAGCTGCTTAATCCCTAAAATGAGTGGCCTGAAGTAGTTGAATTCCAAGGTCTTATCACAGAGTCTATAATTCTACAATATGAGGTCCTATTATACCTGGAACACAGAAAAAAAAATCACCTGTCAATGATTCTTGACTATTTCTCAAAATTCTCATTTAATAACAGTAATTACTTCACAGAGGTGCTTCAATAATCAAATGAGATAGTATATGTAAAGCACTTCATAAATTTTAAGGTATTATATAATTAGCCATTATTGTTATTATCATTATTACTATTATTCCCACTTTCTAATGGTGTAATGGTATTTCTGGAAGTCAATCTGGAAATGCTCCATGGATGCCAAATTACAAGAATGTTTTTAAGAGGCTATGATGTCAGAACAAGCCTCTAATAGTCTCCATTTTCTTTGTTCTTATTTCCCTAAACTGGTTAGTCAGATAGTTTTGCTGCAAAGGAAACACAAAGCCTCATGTATTCCAAGTTTAACATTTCATCAATAATAACAAAATGGTTCTTTGAATGACCATTAGTTACCACTGCACAAAACAGTGGTTTGGTTTTGGTTCAGTTTACTGAATATTCAGGCAAGGAAACTAAGAAGTCGTTGATCACACCACACCCTCTGGTTTGTATTATTTTTAAGTCTTCTCCTACACTGCTGACACAGTATTTCCTGAGAAACCACCCAAGGGGTAAGGCACTCTATAAATCAAACCACAGAAATAGGCACTACCCACTCCTAATCCTAGAAGGTGGTATTCAAAACGTCCCAACTCTGAATCCTGGTTTTGTCCACTGAATACCCACCACCATCATGGAACGCTTATCTGCTTTCTCTACTCAACTCAGCAGAAGTCTTAAATTCTCACCAAATGGAATCTGAAGAGGTCAATTAATTAATCAATAAACATGTATTAATTGCTGATTGTGTGCCCCAGGCCCTATTCTAGGCCTAAAAAAAAAAAAAGGCAAAAACGAAGTAGTCCTAGCTTTCAAAGAGCTTCAATTTTATGGAGGAGGGAGACAACATGTATACACATAAACAAATATAAACTACGTAAGATAAAGAGAAGACAGATGTTTTGTGGAGAGGGTACTAGCAGCTAAAAATCAGGAAAGACTTCATTCATGTAAACATTCCAGCACTTCACCAATTTTGAAGGAAACTACAAAGATACTACAAAGCAGAGGTAAGGAAGGATTCATTGAGGCATGGGAAGCAGCTAATACAAAGGTTTGGCAACAGCAAAGGGAATTCTAGAATAAGAGTTTAGTTGGACAAGGGTAGAGGAATAACATATAATAATAAGAAGAAGAAAAGGTTGGAGAAATCAAACACATATATTCACAGGACCATAATTCAAATTAGGTAACTTCCCAGTATCCTCTTTTCTATATACACTAAGTAAACACCACTTATTGTACATAGTAACAGCAAGATTGTATGATAATCAACTACGACAGACTTGGCTCTTCTCAGACTTAGTTCAGTGATCCAAAACAATTCTAATAGACTTGGGATACAAAATGCTATCCACATCCAGAAAAAGAAGTATGAAGACTGAATGTGGATCGAAGCATATTATTTTCACCTTTTTGTGTTGTTTTTTCTTTCTCATGGTTTTTCTCTTTTTTGATTTTTCTTTTACAATATAACTAATATAGAAATATGTTTAAAATTACTGTACATATATATTCTATATCAGATGCTTGCTGATATAGGGGGAAGGGAAGGAAGAGAGGAAGAAAAATTGGGGAAATATTTGTGGCAGCCCTTTTCATAGTGGCAAGATGCAGGAAACTGAGTGGATGCCCATCAGTTGTGGAATGGCTGAATAAGTTATGGTATGTGAATGTTATGGAAAATTATTGTTCTACAAGAAATGATCGGCAGTAATGAACAGAACCAGCTACACCCAGTGAAAGAACACTGAGAAATGAGTGTGGACCACAGCACAGCATTTCCACTCTTTTTCTGTTATTGTTTGCTTGCATTTTTGTTTTTCTTCTTAGGTTATTTTTACCTTCTTTCTAAATCCGATTTGTCATATGCAGCAAGATAACTGTAGAAATATGTATACATATATTGTATTTAAAATATTTAACATCTATGGAACTATTTACCATCTAGGGGAGGGAGTGGAGGGAAAGAGGGGAAAAGTTGGAACAGAAGTTTTTGTAAGGGTCAATGTTGAAAAATTACCCATGCATATGTTTTGTCAATAAAAAGCTATAATTAAAAAAAAGAAAAAAAATCTATCTAAGACTATAATTGCACAGGGGAAAAAAAAAAAGAAAGAAAGAAATGATCAGCAGGATGATTTCAGAAAGACCTGGGGAGACTTACATGAACTGATAATAAGTGAAATGAGTAGAACCAAGAGATCATTGTACATGGCAATAAGACGTGATGATCAATTCTGATAGATGTGGCTCTTTTCAACAATGAAGTGATTCAGATCAGTTCCAATAGACTTGGAAGAGGGAGAAAGATGCCATCTGCATCCAGAAAGAGGATTATGGGGACTGAATGTGGATCACAACATAGTATTTTTTTTGTTGTTTGTTTGCTTGTGTTTTTTTTTCTCTCTCATTTTTTCCCTTTTTGATCTGATTTTTCTTGTGCAGCATGATAAATGTGGAAATATATATAGAGAAGAATTGCACATGTTTAACATATATTGGATTATTTGTTGTCTAAGAGAAGAGGAGAAGAAAGGGAGAAAAATTTGGTACATAAGGTTTTGCAAGGATGAATACTGAAAACTATTTTTGCATATATTTTGAAAATACAAAGCTATTAAAAAAATTTAACTAAATAAAAAAATTTTGAAACTCAAAATTCTTATAAAAGTAAATGCTGAAAAACTATATTTAGGTGAAATTTAAAAAAATAAAATACTATTAAGTAGAAAAAGAAAGATTCTACTTTTTAAAATTTATTTTTAAAAATATTTTTAAAGTTAGTTATTTATATAATTGAGGTTCACAATTTCACATGTAATTTTTTTTCTATTCCACTTTGTATGTTCACATAAAGGTACACAAATTCATTTTTTTTTCTGTTCTACTTAAAAATAAGCGATTTTCAACATCTGTAAAGTTCAGAATTTTTAAAAAAAATATTTAGACACAAGAATTCTAACACAATGCAAAGCCCAATCAAAATCCAGAAGACTGGTGAAATATATTTTCAGAACACTTGTTGGAGAGGTGATAGGTTATAAATACAGAATGATATTTTCATATTTTCAGATATGAACAATATAAAATAAATGTATTTCTCTGACAAAAGAAGTTGAAGGCAGTAATAGGAATACCAAAAAATTAAAACTAAAAAAGAGGAGAGGGGAGGAAAAGAAAAGGAAGGTGGTGTCAATAAATTTTTTTTTACAATATTTAGAAAAGAACAGAAGGAATTTCAGAAGGAAGCACAAACAAACATGGCTATAATGTCCATAATTTTTAACCCAGAGATTCCAGTTAGCCATATATTCAAGATCACTCAACAAAAAGAAAGGCTATTAAACTGAATGTTTACAGTAGCACTTTTTGTGGTAACAAAAAACAGGAAACAAAATAGATACTTGTCAAATGGAAAATAGTTAACTAAATAGAGGTACATTACATGAATGTAATAGAATACAACTGTGCTGTGAGAAATGACAAACAAGAATACAAATTAGTATGAAAAGACCTCCATGAATCAATGCAAAGTGAAGTAAGCAGAATCAAAAAAATATAATAATGATCATCTACAATGTAAATAGAATGAATAACAATAAGGAATAAGCAAAAATTAATTTTGCAAATTACCAAAATCAAGCTTGGTTCAAAGAGGTATGAAAAAAATCCTTCTTCCCACTCCTCTGAATAGGGGAGGAGTACAAAGTTTGCTATATCAGAGTATACAGATTTTTGACACGTTAGGTTTTTTTTTATGTATTACTGGATTTTACTAAATTTTTTCTCTTCCCATTTTTCCTTTTTTAAAAACTCCTTTATTACATGAACAAATAAGCAAAAATGTCAATAAAAATATATTTTTAAAATGCACAGAAGATAGCAGAAGGCAGTTCAGAAAGGTCACAGATCAACATGGCAGTGCTGATACTATTAAGTCTGATAAAAACTTGTAAAAAATAAAAAAGTAGTACATAATGGATTCATATTTCCATATAAATTTATTTATAACTGGTTCATAATAATTTTTTTAGACTTCCAGTTTCTCCTATGGATCTTCCCCTTGCACCTACCACAACCCTTTTCACCGTCCTAACCCGCTCATCTGTTGCTCTTTTACAGGTAGACTCTAAAAGGCAAATGAGACAGAAATAAGCATGTGCACAATTAGGAGGAAAAAAATCAAAAATAAAAGTTCTTATCTGATCTCAATGACTCAAAGTTACACATCCCTCATTACCCTGACTCTTCTCACACAACTGCTCAACCTTGATGAAATGCTCCACACCCCAAAATAGAGCAATGTTTACCCTAAAGAATCGTGCACCTTCCCAGATTTTCTCCTTTTCTGCACAGACAGAAACCCTGAAGTCAAAACAAGCTCCTTTAGAAACATCAAAGTCATTTTGGCTATAAGCCAGTCAGATTTTCATAGCCCCTCCTTTGAGCCTTTTCATAGTTCAAGTAAGTAGGAGAAGGTAAAACTTAAACTAGGAAGATTTTTGTCTTGAAAATAAAGGAGCTAAGACATTTATACTGAAACACAGCATTGTAAAATACTTATTTTTGATAAATTATGTCTTTTAATCATCCTTCCTATGACTGCTCCCTAATCTGTAAACCAGATAACAAAGATAAGGGTAAGATAGATGCACATTATCATTTTTATTTCTACAGCTATCACCGGATTGGTCTTTCTTCTATCTGACAAGCTTTCTTCTATAATGTGACTTTTGTCCTTTCTGACTCCCATCCAGTTTAATTCCTAAATAGGAAGCTAAACTAAAGAACAGAACAAGAATAAGTCAATTTGTCCTTTCTGTTATCTCAGGGAGACAAAAAGTAGTAAGGACTAAGGATAGGTGATAAGGTTTAGCTGGAGGATTGTAAATGAACTAAGTTATCTGATCCAAAACTCTATTAGTAGGGGAAAATGAACCAAGTAATCTACTCTGCAAATTCTACTCCCATTCTCCTATTCTTCTTAATCACCAAAATTTCTAGCAATTAGAAAAACTTCTTATCAGATGTCAATAAGAATAGGCTGCCTAGGAAGGTAATGTTCTCTTACTGGAGGCCTTCAAGCAAAAAGGCTGAATATCCTTTTAAAGGGATATTATAAAAATAGACTGCACTAGATGATTTCTGACGTTCTGTGACTGTTAGACCAGTCATGTGAAAATTCAAAGCAACAAGTAAATCAAATATGTCAAATCAAGAATTAACACCTTAAAATCAGAATGTTATTAACTTAAGAGTCATATTTGCTAAGGGGGTGTAATATCGACCTGTTTGCTGCTCCTGTAGGCAGTTGCCAAGAAAAGGATCATGAAACAGCTTGTAACAATCAATAAAATTCCAGTTCCCAGGAAGTAATAAGCTATATTCTACAAATAGCTGTTTTGGGACATTAGAGCTTACAGTCATTGTCCCAAGTGGGAAAAAAAAAAAAAATCAATGAAACTGGATTACTCAATAGAAGAAAAAAAATTTTAAATAATCTCCAAAATACAATAGCTTCAGAACGTTGGCTGTCTCACCTGTCTTACATATGCTAAGTAAGTATGTACTAGAAAAGCCAAGAAGTGAGAATTAGTTCAATTCTGCTCTTGTTTCCAAGGACAGAACAGGGAGAGCAGAGGAAGAGACAGAACTATATGCAAATTTTAGCAGGTCCTAAAAAACATAAGGCAGGATTGGGGAGCAAAATGTGCACTTTCTTCTAATATTTTCATTAATCCCTCACTTCACTGTCTGAATCAAAATAAATTCTTTCAGAACAGGAATGCTTGAATCTGCCTTTGTTCTATTGAAGCACTTTCTTATATTATCTGATATGCTTCCCACACCCAATAAATCCTCAATAAATTATGCTAGTGGTCAAAAATTAGACCCTTAAATACTCCTGGTGACTCGCAAAGGCCAGCCAGTGGCTAAGAACAGGTACACATATAGTTACTGTTCTGATCACTCAACGTCTCCAGGAGAGAATCTGAAACACATGCAACAGGGTCTAATCATATCTACAACTGCAGTTCTAATCATACTCTCATCAACTTCTTCTAGATTACCACTCAGGTCCACCATTTCACTAAAGCTGTGCTGCTGCCTTTTTGATGGATTTGTGAAAGAAATTGCAGGTCCTATCACTAGAAGAGTCTCCTAGCACACTGCCTATAAGCTACTAGATTAATCACCAACCCAAACAGATACGGATTTGGAAAGGATAGTGATTTCATAGTCCCTCGTTGCCCAGAATTCCTATGTGTGAAGTCCCAAAAGCAATAAGCAGCACACTGAAGGTCCACGCCACCCTATAAAACAAAAACCAAAACTGCCTTCTATTCTAACGTCAAAAACTGGCTTCTCAGCAAATCATGTGACACAACTGCAATCAGTGATCCAAAAAGAAAAGATATCAGAGAAAATAAAAATGGGTAATATAGCAGGAAAAATAAAGGAGTAGAAATCAGGAGACCTGGGTTCCAATTTTAAGTTCTGTCACCAACTAGACTTGAGACATTGAGGAAATCACCTATCTTCCCTAAATCTCAATTTCCTCACCCATCAAATGAAGGAACTAGATCTCATGATATGTAACGTCCCTTACAGCTCTGATTCACATGTCTCAGATTTGAAAACTTTATAATGGTGATAACAGTAACTGAAAGGAACTATCCATAGAACCCTAAGCCCCACCCTGTTACTATTATAGATCAAACAACAATGCCAAGGATCCATATGATCAGGTCTGTGTACCAAAAAAACAAACAGAAATGGTTATATGCCATTCCCCAACAAAAAAGAGTGCTTTATAAAGTGCCAACTAAAGTTAGGTAGCCCTAACCTGTCCTTTTACACATTAACTTCCTCCCACTTCTGACTTTTCTAGTTTAATAAATTTAATATTTACAAGCATCTCTACTTCACTGTTTTGCTAACACTTAAAACTCAATGTATCTAAAACAAATATCATCTGTCTTTTTTCTCCTTTCTCTCCTTTTCTAAATCCCTCTCTACTGTCAACTACAGTCTGTTATGGAAGAGCTTTTGGGTCCAACAGAAACTAAAGAGGGACTGTGATAGAGAAAAGTTCCAGCCAATAACTGCAACTTAAACTAAAAAAAAAACCACAAAGACAAGTAAGATACTAAAGAGGTCCTTCCACTTAGCCTGAACTTTGTTCCCTAATAATTTTTTTTACCCTTCAACATTCTCCTTGAGAATCAAGTGAACGTATTCTCACAGGTATGCTACAAGGCAGGACTTTCAGAAGTACACAGCGTAATCTGCCCCCAGGGATAACCAAGGGTCTGCTTATGATTCAGGGAATATTTTTGCCTTAAGTACAATTAATTGTTTACTTATTTTTTTCAGCTCTCAGGGGTTCAGCACCAGGACTAGGATGCAAGTGTCCAGATTTTCAGCCTAGAGTTCTTTCTATTACAGCACATCTTGATTAAACATTAATATTTTCCCCTTTTTCTTCTGTAGTTCCTTTCTCATACTTGGTGATAAGATTTTATTATGTATGACCAAGGAAGAGCAGGTGGTCTTCTTCTTGTCAACAAGTTGCCACTCAGAATTTCTCCCCTAAGCCCTCAATCCACTTCTCTTGTTTTCATAAGCACCAACAAAAATATTAGCCAATGAGCATAGTATCATCATATGATCCAAAAATATTCAGAAGTGAGAAATGACTAATTTTTACTATAAAAATTAAGAAATAATTCCAGTATGCCAGGCATCAAAGTCTCAAAAGTACTGAAATGCAGTCACCTGGGATAGTTAAGACTGCAACTACACCAAGAAAACCATCCTCTATAGTGTGAGTTTTCAGAAAGATTAGACTATCAGGTAATTAACACCTTAAGGGGTTTAAAAACTTGGGCAGGGCTGGACTGGCTCTGAGTGATATGGAATCAGCAATTAAGTCTCACAAGTGGAACTTGAAAATGGAATGAAGATCAGTCATGTGGCTTGAATAGAAATGATCAACTGATTTCAATGCTGACAATAAAAAGGAAAGTGTTATAATTTGTCCTATAGCAAATGATACTCAATTTAGTATGTGAAACCATTGCCAAGACCTAATCTGAAGAGCCTAATGTCCAGTTATGAGATTCCTAGACAGGTGAGAAGAAAAAAAGTGATAGGAAAAATGTATTTTGAAATAGCTGGTGGAGCTCAGCAACTGAAACAGTAAGAAAGAACTTCATGACTTCACTGCAGATCAGGAAGACTAGTCACACCTGAATAAATCCCTCTGCTTACAGTCAGCAGGGGGAAGCCATCACTGGAATGAACTCCCAGAGCCTGGGCTAGATGGAAAGCATTGCTCCTGCTACCTGACCTGCCCCACAACAGGTCTTCTGGGAGCTTGATCTCATGAAGTCATAAATTCTTTGCAGACATAGCCCAACATTGAGTTGTAATTGTAAGAAAATGACGAAGTACTAAAATAAAGATGATAATTAATTATAAGCCATGGGCCTCCTGGTTCAAGCACAGGTCAAGCCTCCCTCCCCTTCAGATTCCATAACCAATGGAGATAAAATCAGAGAATTACAGAATGTTAAAGGTGGGAGAAACCTTAGACTTATGAGATCATGTAGTCCAACAATTTTCTTTAATAGGTGAACAGATAATATCCATAACAAAGATTCCTTGCAGAAAAGAGATGGTCTTGCACATTGCACAAGAGAATCACCACAGAGAAGGAAAAACTATACCATTAGCAGAATTAGGCAGCTAGCTGTAAACATAAGTGCATTTTCTATATTCTAGGCTTTCACAAACTTCTTAAAACAGAACAACTGAGAAACAATGAGGCAAAACCGATTATTGGAGTAGGAAGGAAAACTATGGAGGAAGGCAGGAACCATCAAGTACAACCTAAAACATAATGGGAAAAAGTATAGCTGAGGTCACAGCTAAAGAAAAAGAAAAAATTGGCTTTTATAGTTATTTCTCAGGAAGCTGTCTAAATGGCCAATTTGGATAATTCAAGCAAAAGTATCTTTTTAATCAAATTCTCTGAGTAATGTGGCTACTCAATGTTGGCCTGGAAGGGAATATGCTTTCCCCAAAAAGGTTTGTCCTAAATATTAAATCTCTGGATTCAGGCACATGATGCCAACTAACCTTTGTTCAATACACAGCAAAAGGAAGACAATCAGCAAGAGCAAAGAATGTTACTCCTGTAAAACACACACTACACACTACACACACACATTCTCACAACCAGCAAAGAATGTTACTCCTGTGAAACACACACTACACACACACATTCTCACAACCAGCAAAGAATGTTACTCCTGTAAAACACACACACACACACACACACACACTACACACACACATTCTCACAACCAGAGGATGAAAGGGAAAAAGAATCTAATAAAAGAAAGCCTCTACCCCGCCCTTCCATAATCTCCACCCAACACAACCTAATCTTTCACTGAACTGATGATTGCTTGCTTACTCTATAATACTATACCTTTTCCCACAACCAGAAGAGATAAATAATAATTCCTCCTTTTTACTCCCCACCTAGAGAAAAAAAGGAAATTGAGAGAAGGGGAAGAATTAAACTTCTTGATTCCTTCTAGAACTCAGAAATAAAATTATTTCTTCCAATCTTTCCAGAATAATCTTTTAAAATCACAAATATGGAAATATGATCATGTCATTCCTTTTTAAAAATATCTTCAGTAGCTCCCTCTCACCCACAAAGAAGTTTGCTTCAACAACAGGCATTCAAACATCTATAATTTAGCAAAAGCCTGACCAGCTTCATTTAATATTATTCCTCTCTCAATCATCTTTTGTCCAACCAAACTCAACTTTTCTCTGCTCACTCAAAACACTGTTACTTTGTTCACAATATCCCCTTTCCTTGTTGAACTCCACCCTATCAGGAAACTGAGGCTCATAGAAGAAAAGTAAAAGTAAAAGAGTGATTTTAATCAAGTTTAATACAAGTATCAAGTATTCCCTTGGCAGAAGTCCTGGGAATCTGCCTTTGTCGGGCTATGATTACTTGTATTTCATATATAAATCAGAATTACCTAGATAGGAGTTCCTAGAAAAACTATTTAAATAGCAAGAGGAGAGAAAAACCAGAAAAGGACTAAGTTACTTTCTATGTTTATGATACTACGAGTCTCTAATAAGTCTTTTGATTTCTTTTTTTAAATAATAGATGGTCATCAATTAGGGTATAGCTAAACAAATTGTGGACCATGGATGTGAAGGGTATTACTGTGCTATAAGAAATTATGTGTGATGAATACAGAAAGGCATGGAAAGGCTACATGAATTAGCACACAAGTAAAAAGAGTAGAACCAATAAAACAATAAGTAAATGGAAAAAACAGCCACACACCAAAAATCAAATGTGAATGTAACAATATTCTAAAGATCAAGCCTAACTCAAAAGAAGACATTTGAGACGACACCCCCAATCCATCCCTTTATGGAAGTGGGAGATCTGTATGTATTATATATTGCACATATTTGGGGGATTTTAATGTATTGACTAATTAGGACAATTTTCTCCTTTTTTCTTGTTTCTTTAGTTATAAAAACATTATTTGCTAAAATATTTTTTTGCTATTATTATTTGCTAAATAGAATGGCTCTCAGGGAGGAGGAAGAAGAAAGATACAGGAAAATGCTATGATGATATAAAAAAACAGAAGACACCAACGAAAACTTATTTTTTAAAAAATTTAACCCAAACTATCCCTAATGTACTTAGGCTATATTAGACTCACTCAATTTTTCCTAAATTCATAAGAGAGAAGGATGAACTAGATAACCTTTATAGGGTCTCCTTCATATTCCAATGATGCTGAAACTTTTCAAACTGCCTTCTAATTATTTCCTAATATTTTCTCACCTATTTTTTTATTGTCCTCCTCTATTTCCACCTTTGCATGGATGTCATTTCATTTGGTCTTATCAAGTTTTTCATGGAATTTCTCTATTTCCTGATCCTCTACATTATGTATTTGGCACACAAGCTCCAATTTCATAGTGGCTTCTCAGCAAATAATCAGCATAAACAACACAATACCAGATGGCCAGATGTCTCATGAAATCATGGTCCTTTATTGTCTTTGGAACATAATAAAATCAACTCCACCAAGGAGGTGATTGGCTCTCCAAGGAAAATCTATATGCTAGTCTTCAATTTAGTTGCAACATTCTTTTGTATTCCAAATAGGCTGATTTCAGAAAAGCCTGGAAAAATTTATATGAACTAATGCTAAATGAAGTGAGCAGAACCAAGAGAACATTGTACTCAGCAATAACAAGATTGTGTGGTGATCAATTGTGATGGACGTGGCTCTTTTCAACAACGAGGTGATTCAAGGCAATTTCAATAGATTTGTGACAGAAAGAACCATCTGCATCCAGAAAGAGAACTATGGAGATTGAATGTTAATCAAAATATAGTATTTTCACCTTTTTGTTGTTGTTGCTTTTGTTTTTTTCCCTTTTGATCTGATTTTTCTTGTACAGCATGATGAATATGGAAATATGTTTAAAAGAACTGCACATGCTTAACCTTTATTGGATTGCTTCCTGTCTAGAGGAGTGAGGAGAGGGAAAGGGAGGGAGAAAAATTTGGAACACAAAGTTTTGCAAAGGTGAATGCTGAAAATTTTCTTTGTATATATTTGGAAAAATTAAAAGCTATTAATAAAAAAATTCTTTTGTCTTTATTTTATTTATAATGAGAATGTCAAGACAGATCTTGATTATAATCCAATAGTATACCTACCTGCAGCAGTCCCATGTCACTAGACAAGGCTCTCACATTCCACATACCAAGAACTGAGTAAAGGTTTATAAATAGTCTAAAAACTATTTGATTCTTAGTGGTCATTTTTTCCACCTCTCCGCATCATCACAGAAATGAAAGGTAGCCACAAAGTATTAAGGGCAATTTTGTTATGTTTCTTTGTTTCATGAGTTGCCATGGTCAGAAAATAAGTGGACTGGCCTATCAGTGATGAGCATCACCATATTTAGCTTTTGGTCGACCAAACAACAGACAGAGCTGTGGCCAGGACAACAATTAAGGCTTTTCTTTATAACACATCAGAACCTGCCAAAGTTGTACTCTCCAAGCATAATTCTTCAAGAACCCAATTACATAGCATAATGAGTTATTAGAATGGGTACTTTGTAGGTTTTACAATAATATGCTGAAGTACTTTCATATTGGGATAGGTAGGTGAGGTGCTGTCCCTACATTAAATGGCCCAAGTCCATTAGGTTTTTTGGATTTTTCATATCTGTTTTAAACTCTTGTTGTTGCTAGTTGTGCCTACCTCTGGCTTCTCTTATAGGAAAAGAACATAAGTCTCTACAACCATATTCAAATGAACAAATGGCAATGTTATTTCATATATTATCTACATGGTTCTATGAGAATCTTATAAAAGACCACTCAAAAATGGTTTTTTATTTTTATTTTTCTTCCCCTAGAAAAGATACAATCTTTCTCTATATTTTCAGACTCTTTCTACATACATCAGTATTTTTCTACATATAATACTACACTAAAACATACATATTCTATTCATAGGAAGATCTTTTGGAGATTCTGTATTTATGTCTACTTATTTATTTTAGGCACTTCTTAAAAAACATTAATTATCTAATTTCCCAGTCTACAGAAGCTAAGAAGCAACAAATTGGAAAGAAAAGGTGGCTGTAAGAGAAGGTTGCTAGAGGTAGACTGTTCTTATTCTTGGGAGCAATGTAGAAATAGAAGTAGATTTGGGCAAGGCTATGTGAGTTTAAATCTCAGCTCTGCCCCTTAGTACCTGGTTTGAACTTATGCAAATTACTTTTTTTGTGTCAGATTTCTCTTCTGCAAAATAAGGAAGTTGAGCTCAGTAAACTCTTAAGGCTTCTTCCCATTCTATGATCCTCTGAAGTCTAAAATGTACTGAATAAGAGATCTTCATTAAGCAGAGTGAAAAGAAATCTTCTCTGTAAGACCTCAACGAATTCTATTCCAGCAGATTAAAATAATCAATGCTACCCAAAATGACTCAGAGTTTTCAAGCAAAGATTATATTATATTCCAGATCATCACTAAAGAGGACAAAGGAGCATGTTTGTTTCTTGTTTCTTAAAGTGTTCACCTTTGAAAAAATGAACAATTATTCTCAAAATTCATGTGAAGGCACTCATTTCCCAATACACAAGAAAATCAGTGTTGATAGATGTGATTAATAATTTTTGTAGGAGCAGAATTAATTGATAACAAGAATTCCTTTTACTTTTAAGATTCTTGATGATTACCTGATTTAATTCTGCCTTTAACACTTGAGTACTTGTGTGATAATATGCAAATGAGCTAACTTTTCTAAGTATCATTTTCTATTAAATACATTTGTAAAAAATGAAAATAAACTTCCTGAAATATCTACCTCCCAAGGTGTTGTGAGAAATCACTGAATTTTAGTAATATTCGTATGTAGATGTGGCTATATATATAAAACATATATGGATATATTATTTATATATATATAATCATATATGATATATATAACATGGATATATATATTCTTATATTGATGTAGATATATATCTTCTTAACTCATAGAGGCAGTAACTATGAAATGGAAAGGTCAGTATACTAGAAGTCTAAAGAAATGGGTTCAAATCCTGCCTGTGCCTGTGAGCATGTGACCCTGAATCTATACCCTGAGTTTCAGTTTCATCATCTATAAAATGGGAAGAATAATATTTGCATTACTAACTTGACAGAATTACAGTATCAAATTATACATTTGTAAAAATACTTTGTAACCCATATGATTCTACATAAATGTCAGCTATTATTATTATTCTTTTTACCTATAAGTGCAATATATTGCACTATATAAGGAATATACAATATATTCCTTAGGGATACAAAAAAGTTATCTGCCATTCAAATTGACGCACACAGAAGCCCATAGCATGAAGGTCTGGAAAAAAAATAAGTAAAATGCAAAATTAAATCCTCTAAGTAAGTATCCTTCAGGCCACTACCATTACCTCCATCACTACAGAATATTAAAAGTAAAGATCCCTTTGAGATCATCTGCTTTATTGTTGGTGGAGTTGTGAACGAATCCAACCATTTTGGAGAGTAGTTTGGAACTATGCTCAAAAAGTTATCAAACTGTGCATACCCTTTGATCCAGCAGTGTTACTACTGGGATTATATCCCAAAGAGATTATAAAGAAGGGAAAGGGACCTGTATGTGCACGAATGTTTGTGGCAGCCCTTTTTGTAGTGGCTAGAAACTGGAAACTGAATGGATGTCCATCAGTTGGAGAATGGCTGAATAAATTGTGGTATATGAAAATTATGGAATATTACTGTTCTGTAAGAAATGACCAACAGGATGATTTGAAAGGCCTGGAGAGACTTACACGAACTGATGCTGAGTGAAATGAGCAGGACCAGGAGATCATTATATACTTCAACAACAATACTATATGATGACCAGTTCTGATGGACCAGGCCATCCTCAGCAACGAGATCAACCAAATCATTTCCAATGGAACAGTAATGAACTGAACCAGCTATGCCCAGAGAAAGAACTCTGGGGGATGACTAAAAACCATTACATTGAATTCCCAATCCCTATATTTATGCACACCTGCATTTTTGATTTCCTTCACAAGCTAATTGTACAATATTTCAGAGTCTGATTCTTTTTGTACAGCAAAATAACGTTTTGGTCATATATACTTATTGTGTATCTAATTTATATTTTAATGTATTTAACATCTACTGGTCATCCTGTCATCTGGGGGAGGGGGTGGAGGAGTAAGAGATAAAAAATTGGAACAAGAGGTTTGGCAATTGTTAATGCTGTAAAGTTACCCATGCATATATCCTGTAAATAAAAGGCTATAAAAAAAAAAAAAGAGAGAGATCATCTGCTTTAAGGACCAGAAAAAAGAAGTTATTTGCTCAGGGTCATACAACTCATTTAATGGCAGAATAAAGATTAGAAGCCAGACGTGGGAAGGAGAGAAATGAGAACATTTAGTAGGCTATAACATGGTTTAAATCATCTGAATGCTTTGCTTCAAATCATACAATAGGTCACCATATAACATGCATTACCATATATCACAAACAAGCAAACAAAAAACAATCTATTACCTGTGTTTCTCACCTCCTTCTTCTTCTTTCAAAACTTTATTTTTTGGTTCCTCATCTTCTTTATTCTGCAAAATGGAAAACCCCCAACTAAGTTTAATCTTTGACTTTGGAACTGCAAATGACCAAAACATAATTGTTACAGATAAAGTGAGGCACTTTCAACATTTAGCAATTGCTATGTTTCCTTTGTTTACTAAGTCTGATAAAGTAGGGATTGGATTCCCAAGCTGGTAGATTAGAACCTGCTTTCGCTACTTAATTATGGCAAGTCACTTTCTTCCTCTGGGTCTATTTTATTCTCTTTGTAAGTCAGTAATACTTCCCTTCATACTCTCACCCCACATCTACCAGATCTGAGCATGTCCTGTCCTTTTAGCCCCTTCTGCTGGACATATCTTTTCCTAAAGGGCAATAAAAAACAAATGCTTCTGGTTGGTCCCAAGTGCTTCTTGACCCTCATTGATAGAACATTGTAAAGATTACTGGCCAATGAGAAACCAAAAACTGCCCACTCAGATCTTTAAAGGAAGAGGAAATTAGCTTCTACTTCCCTACTTCCTCTCTTCTGAGGGTTGGTCAGTTTTCTGACTCCCTGTCCCCATTCCTACATTACAGAAAGACAGAAAGGCTCACCATCTGGGTGAGCCTGAAACTTAATTTCAAAATCCTACCTGCTTCTTCTACTTTGTGTGTTTCTTTCCCTGAGCATTAGTTGCCAAGAATAGTTCCAAGATGGACATGTCCAACTTCAGTGACTACCTCACAGACTTAAGAGATCTAGGGTTATTTAGAGATTCCAGGTGACTTCAATTTGTTTTGTTTTGTTTTTTTAATTGTAGCTTTTTATTTTCAAAATATACACATGGATAATTTTCAACATTCACCCCTATAAAACCCTGTGTTCTAATTTTTTCCCTCCCTTCCCCCCACCTTCTCCCCAAGTTGGCAAGTGATCCAATATATATTAAACATGTGCAATTCCTCTAAACATATTTCCACAAATATCATGCTCCACAAGAAAAAAATCAGACCAAAAAGGGAAAAAAAGAGAAAGAAAAAAAATGCAAGCAAACAACAAAAAGAGTGAGGATGTTAAGTTATGTTTAAAAAAAAAAAAAACCAAATGACTCCCTTCACCACCTCAACTCAGAAGTGCACATTGACAAATAAATACTTAAAACATAAAACAGTAACCCATAACTCCTAAAACATGAAATATTTTCTGTCCTGAGTAGCTATTTTATTTTTTTCTTGACTCATAATACATTCAGATCCCACAATTCTCTCTGAGTGCAGACAGCTTTGTTCATCACAAGACCATTGGAACTGGCTTGAATCACCTCACTGTTGAAAAGAGCCACGTCATCAGAATTGATCATTGTACAATCTTGTTGTTGCTGTATAATCTCCTGGTTCTGCTCATTTCACTTAGCATCATCAGTTCATGTAAATCTCTCCAGCTTTCTCTGAATTCATCCTCTTGATCGTTTCTTATAGAACAATAATATTCCATAACATTCATATACCATAATTTATTCAGCCATTCTCCAACTGATGGACATCCACTCAATTTCCAGTTATCAAAAGGGCTGATTTTTTGCACATGTGGGTCCCTTTCCCTCCTTTAAGATCGCTTTGGGATATAAGACCAGTAGAAACACTGGTGGATCAAAGAGTATGCACAGTTTGATAGCCCTTTGGGCATAGTTCCAAATTGTTCTCCAGAATGGTTGGATTATTTCACAACTTCACCAACAATGTATTAGTGTCCCAGTTTTCCCACATCCCCTCCAACATTCGTGAAATCAGGGAGAATATTATATTCAACTTCTTAAGTTCACCTAATAAGGAGGATTTACCAGAATGAAGGGGAAATCTTGACTATCAATACTTTTTTTAAATGGAAAAAAAAAAGTAATTTTGAAACTTACATTAATATACAACACAAACTAAGCTAACAGAGTTAGCAAGCAGCAGGGCTAAGGCTTTCAATTCTTCACAGAATCTATTGCCAAGTGTTGTTCTATGGATTATTTCATAAACAAAATTAGAATTTGTCTCATGAAAATTCTGAATTTTTATGTTTTAAATTAGGGGAAGAATTTAGTTGTTTTCTTCTCCCTAAGTCAAATTTACATCTTCAACCTTATAGCAATACAACTGTTACCAAATGAAGTTGCCAAAATGTAAATAATACAAAGTTTGTCACATAAAAGCAAAAAATTAGGAACTATGCATTCCCTTTGATCCAGCAGTATCTCTACTGGGCCTGTATTCCAAAGAGATCATAAAAAAGGAAAAAGGATCTAAGTGTACAAAAATGTTTGTAGCAACCCTTTTTGAGTGGCAAGGAACTTGAAACTAAGTAGATACCCATCAGTTGGGAATGGCTGAATAAGTTATGGTGTATGAATGTTAAGAAATATTATCATTCTGTAAGAAATGATCAGCAGGATGATTTCAGAAAAACCTGGAGAGACTTACATGAACTGATGAAGTGAAGTGAGCAGAACCAAGAAAACAATGAATACAGCAGCAAGATTATGTGATGATCAACTCTGATAGACTTGGCTCTTCTCAACAAGGAGGTGATTCAAGTTGATTCCAATAGACTTGTGATGGAGAGAGTAATTTTCATCCAGAAAGAGGGCTGTGGGAACTGAATATGGATCACAATATAGTATTTTCATCGTTTTTGTTGCTGTTTGGTTTTTTTTTTCTTTTCTCACTTTTCCCCTTTTTGATCTGATTTTTCTTGTGCAGCATGATAATGCTACATACAGAATACAAGAACTGCACATACATAAGCATGCATACAAGAATTATACATGTTTAACATATATTGGATTACTGGCTGTTTAGGGGAGAGAAGAGGGGAAGTCAGGGAGAAAAATACGGAACACAAAATTTTGCAAGGGTAAATGTTGAAAACTATTTTTACATGTAATAAAAGTTTATTATTTTTTAAAAATACTAATAATTTCAAATCCTGCCCATAAATCCAGAAGTCATGGACTGCCACAAACTAGAGTTCAAATATATCCCTTCAGCACTTATTATATAAAATACACTTTTGTTACCTATCTTCCTATACAAGTACAGTTCACCAATAAAGACAATGTTATGCTTTAGTTGGAAGGGATTTTGACTGCTATCCTATTCCTAAAAAAAAAAAAAAAAAGATTTTTTTTTTTTTTAATTTTTATGATGTTCCAAGCCAGTGGTCTGGATGGAATCTTCTTCAAATCCTTTAATGAGAGGGAGCTTACCCCATCCCTGGGGCAGCCCATTTCATTTGCAGAAAGATATGTTAGTAACTTTTTCCTAAAACATACCTAAATATGCCTCTTTGAAATTTTTAGCTTTCTTTCAAAAACAAATCAAATCCCTTTCCTCATGACAATCTTTAGATAACAGAAGACAGCTAGCATGTTTCTCCAAATCTCCTCTTCTTCAGGGTTAAAAATCCAATTTTCTCAACCAGTTCCCTCATGGCATAAATTCAAAGCCCTCAACTTCTGGTCACTATGCTCTGGACAATCTCTATTGAATCAATTGCCTTCCTAAAACAAAATGCCCAAAACTAACAAAAATATTTCACATATAATCTGAGCAAAGGCAAAACACAGCAGAACCATCAGCTTTTTTATCCTTATATGCCTTCAAAACGTAGGTTAAAGTCATGTTAATTTTCTTGGATGTCATTACACAGAGTTGACTCAAAATGAGCCGGCTGTTCACCAAACTCCACATCTTTTCCAGAAGAAATGCTAACCAGTTGATTGCCTACCTAACCTTGTATTTGTGAAGAAAAAATTTTGAATCCAAATTAAATTATTGCGTTACTTGATTAGAGCCAACATTCTAGCCTTTTTTAATCATGACTGTCTTCCAGTGTTTTACTAACCCCTCCCAGCTGTATCATCTAGAAATGTGATAAGCCTTTGCTTTAAGCCAAGTCTCCATATGCTCATCAACCCTCCCCTCTCCCACCCTGTGGACCCAGCATGTGCCCTTACCACCCATTATTTTAAGAGACCACCAGCTATGCTCCTCTTTATGAGTAATCTGCTCATATTAGAATGCAAAAAGGGAGGAGCCATCTCCTTTGCTGTATTTGTAGCCCCAGTGTTCCATACAGTGCCTGGAACATAGAAAACATTTAATAAATGCTTTATCTACCTACTGATAAAAATATTAAGCATAGGGTCAACCACAAATAGATCAGATTCCTAAAAAATTCCCAGGGACATTATTCTAAGATGATATTCAAACAATGATGACTACTCTTCGAATCCTATCATTTAAGCATTCCAAATTCATCTTACTAGAATATACTTAACTCACTTGTCCATGAAAACAGCAAAAGAAATTTTATCATAACTGCTAAAGTCTAGATAATAGCACTGAAAGGCAATAGAACTATGACTGATGCTGTGACTACTGATAACTTCAATGAAATTCAGGTAAAGCAGACCCTTTTCTCTCTAAATAGATTATGGTTTCTGACTATAGAATAAAACAAACTGTCAGACACAATCAAAGCGTTATTTTGTTTTATCTAGCTAAACTTCTTGAAGGGACAGGCATGAGAAGAAGCACCCACTGTAAAGTGACGGCCATGTATTTTTTAAAACAATCATCAAAAAAAAAATCTTGTTGTTCAACCATTTCAGTCATAAATGACTCTCCCAAATTTGGGTTTTCCTGGAGTAGTTTGCCATTTCCAGCTAATTTTACAGATGAGGAAACTGAGGCAATGAGCGTTAAGTAACTTGTCCAGTATCACATAGCTAATAAGTGTCTGAGGTCAGATATGAAATCAGAAAGCCCTGGCACTTTATCCACTAAATTGTATACAGAATTCCCCTAGTCTATCAGATTAGCAATCTTGTCAATAAAGGTTGGCCCAGGTTGTTCTTGATGAAGTAAGGCTGGCTCTCTGTGGTTGGTTACAGGTTCTTTTTCTAAATATTTACTAGCCATCTCTTTAATTATACATTTTAGAATTGTTCTAGGAATATAAGTTAAGGTTGCTGGTTTACAAAATGGAGATTCTATTTTTCTCTTATACCTTTTTAATGAGCTTGGTTTCGTGGAAACTGATAACGGTTTCCTGAGAAGAAAAACCAAAGTTTGGGTCAACATTATGTCCTTGGAAGTAGTTATTTCTCCCAGGTAGAATTTTAAATAAAAGCCACTTCCATCTGCTCTGGTTTCAAAAACACTCAGTTAATTTCAAAACAACAAAGTAAAGACCATATCCTAACAGTTACCTGCCTTTTGGCAGGGATATGGCAAACTCTCTAACAGCTGTCTCACAGCCACCATCCACCAGGGGCAGTTTCCCTTAAGAATCAAACCTAACTCAAAGTTCAGGAAGTACACATTGTTCATAGATTCATGATTATTTTCCCAAAGAGAGTAAGAAGTGTTTTGGAACACAGAAATGCTTACCTAATGGAGTTCATCCTATCAATTCTTAATTAGCCTACAAGGCACTCTCCAGGGCAAAGATGTTTGTCCTTTGAGAGCAGACAAGACTGAATTTCTGAAAATACACAATAGCAAATAAGATAGTCCAGCATCTGAAAAAAATACAGTACCACTTTCTTCTGAATTGAAGAGATATGTCTGACAACCTGCCTTGCTGCTCTGGGAGGTTGGTGAAGGGATTAGGGAGGAGAGACACACACATCTCTGGGCCCCTGAATACAAGCTACACAATAGAGAGATGAAGACAGTTGCAATACATCTCATAGATTAGTAAAAGTATAAAACAACAATCTAGACTACACACAGGCACGCACATATGTGTGTGCACATAGGCATATACCTTACACCTTTTATCTACATTCATTCTTTTGGCTTAACAAGAAAAGGTTTCCATAGAAGTAACCCCTAAACTTCACCTCAAAAGAACCTAAGGATTCCAAAATTAAGGAATAATATTCCAGACATGGAAGACTACCTAAAAAAAAAGGACACCAAAATAGGAAAAAGGCCATCCACTTCACAAAATAACTATTAGATCAGCTTGGCAGGAATGTATGGTGTATTAAGGGTTATTATATGTACTGAGTAAGCCTAGAAATATAGATGGCAATAAAACTGTATAGGTTTTTAAAGCTGAGTTTATATTTTACTCTCCAGACACTGGGAAGCCTCTAAAGACTTTTGAACAGAGCAATGACATAGGAAGTTTATTTGTCAGTGGTATAGAAAATGATCAGGAAAAAGGAGAGACCAAAAGTAAGGAAGTGAATTAGGAGGCTATTAGAACAGTGTGAGAAAAAGTCTACAGTTGGATAATGGTCAGTAGTCGGGTAAGTAGATAACTGGGATGAATGACAAAGAAGAATCTCTAAGTCACTGAATATGGGGTCTGAAGAACAGAATCAAGAACAATAACTCCAAAGTTACTCCCAGACATAGGCGAGTTGCTGTGGGTGAGTTAACCACCCCCACCTCCCCACAGACAAGGAAGCTGTGGCACACACTTAAGAGAGAATGAATCCAAGAAATGTCTTTTCTTCTTGTTAGCTGCTCTGGCTTATTTTTAATTCTCTGTTTTTATCTCTCTTTTATCAGAGCTTCCACCAAAGGGGGCTATAATATAACTTTAGCAAACTGTTAGTTTAACTCCTCTAGCTCTGAGTGATCCACTATACTAGAAGGCTACTGACCACGACAATTATATTTTGAAGTATCCTCACACTTCCCTGATCCTGGACATTACTTTTTCTCAATGACACCTAAGACTGACTATAAATGGGGGAAGAAGGAATAAACTGCCACCAGTTTGCTTGCAGCCCTCTAAAAAAATTCCATCTCCAACTGCCTTTTATATATATCAAAATGGATCTCTAACAGCCATTTTATACTCAACATGCTCAAAACAGAACTCATCTTTTTCCTCAAAGTCTCCCCATCTCTTACATTCCCTATTATCAAAGAGGGCAACACCAACCTCCTACTCTCTCAGGCTCACAAGGAGTCACCCTGGACCCTCCAAAATATCTTACTCCCCGTCCCCCCAAGCTATTGCTAAGTCCTGTCAGTTTTATACCAGGAGCAATACACACACACTCCCAACTCAAAGAAGCCCAGTAGCCTTCTATTGCCTCTAAGATCAAATATAAAGAAAGCTCTTCAAAACCTAGCCCCCCCTTTTGCCTTTCTAGTCTTCTTACATATTAAGCGCTGGGCTTGACTCAGGCCACATTGATTTTGGAACAAAATAAGATATCCTTAGGTCATTCAACAGTTAACAAAAAGAGATTTATTAACCATTTGGCTAACCACAGCAGGACTTTAAACAAGAAGAGACACTGAGCACAACTAAAAATAATTTAGCTGAGTGAAGTTCTCTTATCTACATTAAGTATCTAGACACTTTCTGGAAGTCATGTCAACAATCTGAACCTTCAGGACTGATATAAGAAATAACTTCCTCAAAATTAAGAGCTTTCCAAAAGTAGAATTGGGCTGCTTTAGCAAATAGTAAGCTCCTCCTCAGTAGAGGTCTTCAGGAAAGCTTAACTACTCTATCAGACATAATAGAGAGAAAATATTTTTTCCAACTACAGACTAAAGTATATGGCCTCTAAAGATTTCCTCTTGTTAGTTTGTTTTCTTAATATACAATTTTTTTCCATCTACCCTTTTACCTAAACCATTTTTGTTGTTTTTTTTTTTTTTAAATAAGGTTCACTCTGACAGAGCCACATTCAGTAATGGCTTCCATCGCACTAAGTATTATTAATAAGGTCAAATTTGCCTCCAATTCACTTTGCTTGCTGCTCTTACACTGTGTTTGTACAGATAATGTAAAGCCAAAATTTTCTTACTGAGTCTATCCATAAATTTTCTGTTTCCTCCTGTGAATTTCTGGGTAACTGTACTGCTATTCTCTTTCCCACTTGATAACTAATCTCTGTCTAGTCTGCTGGGTGTATATACGTGAAGTTTTCTCTACCCCCACAAACTTCAATTCCTTTCAATTTATGACTTCAATTCAATGACTTATAAGAAAATTTTTTTAAAGCAGCAAAAAAATTTTTTTTTAATTCAAATAAAAGCAATAGAGATTGCTCTTGGGAATTGGGAAAAGAAATGAGAGCTATGCAAGGAAGTTAGAAAAGAGAGTTAATAGTTTGGTAAAAGCAATACAAAACAGTACTGAAGAAAATAACTCCTTAAAAAGTTAGAATTGGCTAAGTGGAAACTAATGATTATAAGACAATGAGAAACAATAAAACAAAGTCAAAAGACTGCAAACATTGAAACAAATGTGCACTATCTCCTAGGAAATATAACTGGCCTGGAAAATGAATCAAGGAGAGATATTTTGAGAATTATTGGACTACCTAAAAATCATAAACAACAATTGTTTTTAAAGTCATTATGGAATTCTTGTTGCGATTGTATCCAAACTCATTTTTGATTAGAGATTTTATTTGTATGTTTTCAAGTCACTGCCTACTGTGTTTGTACCTTCATCCCTAGCATCAAAGTAACTTTTTATGATCAGATTCTTTTTTTGTTTGCTCATTTCACACACACACACACACACACACGCACACACACACACACACACACATGCGCGCGCGCGCGCACACACACACACACACACACACACACCCCAATTTACTTTTAAATTTGAACTTCATGTTCTGGAGAGTATGTCTGGCCTAAGTTTCTGTCTTTTTATGCCCTGCTATCCTCACAAATAAGCCCAGACCTCTTTATGGAATGGCATGTGTAGAAAGAAATTCACTGCCCTCTTGGATATGTTCTCTACAAGTTCCTGACTCAGGTTGTATATGGTCGAGTTTCAGCAGGCTGCTATGAAATTCAATCACTATTAGCCTGCTAGAAGGTTATACAGATTCAGAGTGACTAAAGTGAGGGTTCTTCCTTAGTTCTGGTCTCCTTCTCTGGCTTATTTCATTGCAGACATCTGCATTAATGTCAGAACAGAGCCTCCATTCTGCTTTTAGGTTCAGAACAACACAGCTATGTTTCTGGAACTTGTTCTTTACTCTTTAAAAAGATAGTGTTCCTGCTCCTTTGTGACCCCTTTTCTCTACCCTTGAACTATGACTTGGAATTGGCTAATGGATAACTGAGTTGCCATATGCACCGATTCCCAGGCCCAGGCTAGGATAGAGATCCTCTGAGATCTATGAATAAGTGCTTCCTACTGTGATGTTCCCCTTATCATCCATTCCTGGGTGCCAAAACTCTCCCCTCCACTGTGGCAGCTCCTGCTGCCACTACTATCTACTGAAGCTGTTTGGCTCCTATCTCTGTTGTGCTACACTCCTGGCCAACCTCCACACAAATCCACAGACCTCCCTGCTTCCCTAGCCTCAAAAAAATGATTTACTGCGATTTTTTTCTTCATTTTCCTGATCAGAATTTGGTTCAGTGTGCTTTCTAGATTGTTATGAAAGAAACTGTGGAAAAGTTAAGGCAAAAATATTACCTCTCCCCTAACCATACCAGATCTAAAACTATATTATAAATCAGCAATCATCAAAACTATTTGACATTATGATCAATGGTTCTCAGCAGTACAGTGATCTAAAATAACTCTTACCTCCAAAGAAAGTTTTGATGGAGTCTTTATGAAGATTGAAGCATAAAGTTTTTTCACCTTTATTTTTTTTTAATTAAATTTTAATTGTTAAAAAGAAAACTATTTGGCACTGGCTAAGAAATAGAGCGATGGATCAGTGGAACAGACTACATAGGTACACAAGACACAGAAGTAAATGACTATGATAATCTAATTGTTTGATAAACCCAAAGACCCCAGCTTCTGGGATAAGAACTCACTATTTGACAAAAATTGCTGGGAAAACTAGAAAAGAGTATGGCAGAAACTAGGCCCAGACTAATATATTATACACACACACACACACACATACACCAAGACAAGGTCAAAATGGATATTTGATTTAGACACAAAAAGTGATACCATAAACAAATTAGAAGAACAAGGAATAGTTTACCTGTCAGAAGAAGAGAAGAATTATGTACAAGAGATAAAGAACAATACGAAATACAAAACAGATAATTTTGATAATACTAAATCAAAAAGGTTTTGCACAAACAAAACCAACACAACCAAGATTAGAAGAAAAGCATAAAGATGGGAAACATTTTCTACAGCAAGTGTTTCTGATAATGGCCTCATTTCTCAAATATATTCTTATAAATTTGACTCAGTAATCTGTATAGATCATTCCCTAATTGATAACAGGTCAATGGATGTGAACAGACATATTTCAGATGAAGAAATTAAAGCTATCTAAAGTTATATGAAAAAATGTTTTAAATCATTATTGATTAAAGAAATGCAAGCTAAAACAACCCTGAGGTACCTATCACCTCACACAACAATCAGATTGGCTAATATGACAGAAAAGTAAAATGACAAATGTTAGAGAAATATGGGAAAATCGGGACACTAATCAAAAGTAAACTGAACCAACTATTCTGGAGAGCAATTTGAAACTATGCCCAAAAAGCTAGACCCGACCCTTTGATTCAGCAACACAATCACTAAGTTTATATCCCAAAGAGATCATAAAAAAGAGAAAAGGATCTACATATACAAAAACATTTGCAGCAGCTCTTTTTGTGGTGGCAAAGAATTGGAAATTGAGGAGATGCCCATCAATTAGGGAAAATGTCTCAATAAGTTATAGTATATGAACACAATGGAATATTATTGTTCTATAAGAAATGATATGCAGCCCGATTTCAGAAAAGCCTAGGAACACTTACTGATGCTAATAACCAGAACATTATATACAGTTAACAGTAAGATTATATGATAATCAACTATGATAAACTTAGTTCTTCTCAGCAATACAATGATCTAAGACAATTCTAAAAAATATTTATGATGGAAAATACTATCTACATTCAGAGAAAGAACTGTGAAGTCTGAATGCATATCAAAACATACTATTTTCACTGGGTGTAGTTGTTGTTTTTGAGGCTTTTCCCTTTTGTTCTATTTCTTCTTTTCCAAGACTAAGAAATGCCTACATGATTGTACACATATAACCTTTCACAGATCTTAAGCGGGGGAGGGGGAAGAAGGAAGGAGGGAGAAAATATTTGGAACTAGAAATTTTATTTTTAAAAAAATGCTAAAACTATCTTTACAAATAATTTGGGGAATAAAACACTATTTCAAGAAAAAATGACACCTCTCACCTTGGCATCTGACTCTATACTCTTTACAAATATTAATTCACTTGACCCTCACAACAACCTTATGAAGAAGGTGCTATTATTATTATTCCCATTTTATAGATGAGGAAATTAAGGCAAATAGAAGTTAAGTAAAATTACTTACACAGCTATAAAACTGTATGAATTCAGGTCTTCCTGACTCTAGGCCAAGCACAGCAGGCATTAGCTGACAACTAATGAAAAGGCAAAGAAACAGGATATAGTGTCATTTGTAAGGAATAATAAGTCAGTCAGTTTGGACTATAAAGTATGTTAAAAGGAATAATGCATGGATCTGGAAAGTCGTCAGACTTGCCAAATTATTAAGAGCTTTAAAAGTCAAACAGAAAAATTCAAATTTGCTCCTAAAAGCAATAGAGAAACATTGGTATCATATATATATATATATATATATATTTATTTATTTATTTTAAAGTTAGTTCATCTTCCCTGCAACTATACAGAGACATCTAAATTTTACATTTTGATCAAAGAAGCAGCGAAGAAACTGGGTTTCTCAATCATCCAGATGGTAAGGCCCTTTATTAAATGAAAACACAAAACATGGAAGTACTTTGATTATCTTTTCTGCATTTAATAAGAAGAAATTATTCTAGGTTGTAAGAAGACTAATAACTGGCTTTCATAATTATTCCTTCCTGTTAGTCCTTTTAGTTAGATGTGACCAACCAAAAAAAAAAAAAAATACAGATGCCAAATATAACTACTAAAACTGGATGCTAAGTTAACTTAAATTCATGCTAAAAACTTAAATTACCTAATATTAAAAAATTTCAGATAGCCTAAATAAACAATAAGTTTTAGATAACCAAGGTTCATCTCCCTGCCCTTCCATTTTCTTCTCTTTAAAAAAAAACAAACAATTTCTATTGCAAGTAATTGAATTTCTTAAACCTGCTAAAAAATCAAAATACTTGAAGATTTCACAAATGCAAATCTGAGTTCTAAGTGCAAGACAAATCTAACTCTGCATTTGTGAAATGATTATTAACTTGTTTTCTCAAGCCAATGAATTCTTCTTTCATAAATTCAATAAAAAACTGCTATCTTATAAATCCCTTCAATCAAGAATAGAAATCACTGGACATGCAGATATTCAAATCTTGCTGGTTCTTCCTTTAAACTTTTATAGTTTATCAATACTTCTAAGTCTCTCTAGAAGAAAAGAAAGGGATAAAGGAGGGAGAAGAAAAAAATGTATAACTCAAAATCTTATAAAAATGAATGTTGAATGTAATTGGAAAAATACTATTGAAATTTTTAAAAATTCCATTTGAAATGCAAACATGAATATTATATATGAAAGCAATAAATCTCCAATTTATGCCAATTGCTTTACAAAAAAAGGATATGATAAATTTTATACATTATTTTCAAAACCATGTTCCTTATGCCTCCTTAAGAACTTCTGTTCTGTGAATTTTAAGAAATGTTCCAATGCCCCTTTTTCTAAGCATCAATATTGCACATGATTAGAGGTCTTAAGTCTTTCAAAGTTGTTTTTCTTTACAATACTGCTGTCCTTGAATAAACTGTCTCTTAGTCACATAATTCTGCATCAGTTCATACTAATTATAATTCTCTGAAATCATCTTTCATCATTTCTTGCACAGGACAAAGTTCTATCACCTACTGAAGTTTTTAACTATGGTTTATTCTGCTTTGAGGCTCAGTCCTTGGCCAACCCTGTTCTAATCATACCAGCTTTCCCTAAGCTTTAGGAGGAGCCCTCCATTTTTATTGACTAGATGTAGTTCTGATCCATCTCTAGTTACACTGAGATACTATGGATTTGTTTGCCTAAGTGAAGGATGACTTTATTGGCGTTCTCCTTTCCTACTACTCCAAGCTTCTGGCTAACTTTTTTTTCCCTTGCAATTCTTACAAAGAAGTTGTGCTTTATTATATTTTCTCATTAGATTTCTTGACCTTTATTCAGTGGAGTATGAGTCTAAGGTTTATGCTGGACTAAGCTAGAAATTAGGTCATCTACTTCCATCAAAATAATGAATTTGCTGCAAGTCTGATGCCTTCATTATTCACTAATCCCTTTCATATATTTCACTTGACTATAATGAAAGAACATAAATAAACTTTCTTATGAGAAAGGTAAAGTAGACATTCAAGGCCCTTATAATCTTATTCTAGCTTTCTTCCTACACCTTACTTCACATCATTCATCTACTCATATTATGCTCCTCTCAAAATGTCCTGCTGTCACCTTAGGGTCCATTCATGGCTGCAATCTACTGCAAAAATTGACATGATCTCTCACTACCTAGAATGGTTTTCCTTCACATTTTAGCTATGCAAAATCCTTCTCCATCAAGATCCAATTTAGATATATTATCTATGAAATCTTCTATGGTCTTCCAACTAGAATCAATTTCTTCCTTCTCAAAATTTTCATACCTCTCTATTGGGAATTTTTCCATCTAGTCTCCTATTTATTCTATATAAATCTTGTCTGTTCATAGTTGTTTTATATGTTGACTTACCCATTAGACTGTGGGTTCCTTAAGAACAAAATCTGTCTCTTGCTTTTTTTTTTAATCTCCAGCACTTGAGAGTACCTGACACATACTAATTACTTAATAAATGCTTGCTGATTGACTAATTTGTTTTGTAATTAATATATAATTAATTATTGATAATAATTCTAAACTCTTAGTTTCCTTAGGTCAGCAAGTACTTTGATTCATTTTCATAATCCCTCTGTCAAATACATAACAAGTATGTTTAATAAATGTTTTGTTGAATTAAGTATAGTATCTTAATGAAAAACCTGAGGACTACTGTTATTAATATAACATCGACAAGACAAATATTCCACAACTGTATATTTGCTGCTAGTAAAAAAGAATCTAAGGAATAATACACACACACACACATATATATAAAATTTTCAATAGACAATGTACAACAGGAAAATAATTGTTTGGACATGTATACTTATATTGTATTTAATTTATACTTTAACATATTTAGCATGTATTGGTCAACCTGCCATCTGGGGGAGGGGGTGAGGGGAAGGAGGGGAAAAATTGGAACAAAAGGTTTGGTAATTGTCAATGCTGTAAAATTACCCATGCATATAACTTCTAAATAAAAAACCATATAAAAAAAAATAGACAATGTACAGAGTATCCCAAAAATCTTTAATAAATTAAAACTTCAAGAATACTTTTGGGAGAGATATTAAAGAAGGGAAAGGGATCTGTAGGTGCCAAAATGTTTATGGCAGCCTTTTTTTGTAGTGGCTAGAAACTGGAAATTGAATGGATGCCTATCAATTGGAGAATGGTTGGCTAAATTGTGGTATATGAATGTTATGGAATATTATTGTTCTCTAAGAAATGACCAGCAGGATGAATACAGAGAGGCATGGAGAGATTTACATGAACTAATGCTAAGTGAAATGAACAGAACCAAGAGACCATCATACACTTCAACAACAATACTATATGAGTATCAATTCTGATGAAGTGGCTATCTTCGGCAATGAGAAGATTCAATTCAGTTCCAATTGATCAATGATGGACAGAATCAGCTACACCCAGAGAAAGAATACTGAGAATTGAATATGGACTACTTGCATTTTTATTTTTCTTCCCCAGGTTATTTTTACCTTCTGAATCCGATTTTTCTTGTGCAACAAGAGAACTGTACGGATCTGTACATATATATATATATATATATATATATATATATATATATTATATTTAAGATATACTTTAACATGTTTAACATGTATGAGACTGCCTGCCATCTAGGGGAGGGGGTGGAGGGAGGGAAGGGAAAAGCTGGAACAGAAGTGAGTGCAAGGGATAATGTTGTAAAAAAAATTATCCATGCATATGTTCTGTCAATAAAAAGCTATAAAAAAAAAGAATACTTTTGGGACCTTCTATGTATTATCACACTTGATCGTCACAACAACCTTAAGAAGGGTTATAAAAGAATTATCTTTTGTATCTTACAGGTAGAAAACTGTGGCTTCATCAGCATAGAAACTCTTGAAAAACAAAAATATGAAGCAACATGGGCTAGTTAGATGATTTGGAATCAGTTTAATAGTCCAATTCAAAGAACAGCCTTAATGGGCTGATGTCAAATTGGCAGGAAGTCACTCTCAATGGCCTCTTCCAGAAATTTATATTTGGCCTTTAACTATTTAATAGTTTTATAGATAAAAGGCTTAGTTGGCATACTAATCAAATCTGCAGATAAGCCAAAGCTGGGAAGAACAGTTAGTTAACATAATGGATGACAGATTCATGATCCAAAAAGATCCTACAGTGGATAAAGCATTGGATTGAATTGAATAGGATCAAGTAACCAAAATAAATGTTAAAAGTCTTGCATTTTGGTCCCCCCCCCCCCCAACCAAAAAAATCAACCTTACAAGTTGCTGGTGGGGGAGGTATGGTTAGACAGAAGTTTATTAGAAAAGGATTTGAGGATTTTAGGGATTTTATATACTCAATATAAATAAACTGTGGGATATGGCGATCAAAAACAGTAGTTTGATTTTGGACTCCAATAATAGAACTGTTGTTGTCCAATTGTTTTCAGTTGTGTCTGATTCTTCATGGCCCTACTTGGGATTTTCATGGTAAAGATCCTAGAGTAATCTGCCATTTGCTTCTCCAACTCATTCTGCAGATGAGGAAACTAACAAATAGGATTAAGTGACTTGCCCCAAAGTCATATAGCTAGTGAGTATCTAAGGCTGGATTTGAACTCAAGAAGATGAGCCTTCTCGACTCCAAACCTAGCACTCTATCCATTGTGTCACTTAACTGCCCACAATAGAAGAGTTAACAGTCCCACTGTACTGTGTCAGAGTCAAACCACATCAATTCTGAGAAGCCCAGTTTAGGAAGGACATTAATAAGCTGGAGGATGCTTCAAGATTGTGAAGGGTCTCGAGTTCATGTCATATGTTCAGGTGACAGAATAGGGGATGTTTTGCCTAAACATAAGTAGAGAACAGAACGGTTGTTTTAAGGAATCTAAAGCATTGGTACCGTAAAAGGATTTGGACTTATTTTGTTTACTCTAGTAGGCAAAATCAGGAGCAATAGTAGAAGTGGCAAAGAAGCAAATTTAGATGACATTTTTAAAAATTTTATCCTCTCCATTAGATTTATCCAAAAGTAGAACTAATGCCTTGGAAGGAAGCGGGTTCCCTTCACTTCAAACAAGAGTCTGAAAGATTACTTGCCCAATATTCTTCTCTGGAGTTTCGCGAGATGGCCACTGAGGTCCCTTCCAACTCTAGAATACTGTGATTCTATGAAACTCTCTCCACCAAAATATATAGAGCACTATTCTGAAATTCAGACTTCAGGAGTTACTTAAAAGCAAAGGTGTCAAACTACTGCCCATGTTGCCTGTTGAATATGGGAATTGTTTTAACAAAACATCTAAAAATACAAAATAACAAAATGTTCATTTGCAGTTTTCTGAGTCAAGATGAGGCCAGCAGGGATCCCTGTCCAACTGAGTTTGACATCACTAATCTAGAATATTGAGCTTAAAAGTCTAATCTGTGTTCCCAAGGCACTGAGTCAGAGGTGCTACTTGAAGCTAGGCTTATGTGAGTCAAGCTTACCTGATTTCTATCACTTATGCCATCTGATATCACTTGGGTAAAATGGGGCTTCCATTTCAAAACTTCTCTAGTTATTAAGAGTATGTATAATGGCTAAAGGTAAATCATGAGTGTCTAATTTCTACAAGAATGGTAAGAATGAAAGAGGAATAGTGAGGTGGTGCAGTGAATAGAGCACTGGCCCTGGAGTCAGGAGGACATGAGTTCAAATCCAGTCTCAGACACTTGACATTGACATTTAGTACCTGTGTGACTCTGGGCAAGTCACTTAACCCAGATTGCCTCACCAAAAACAAAACAGAATGAAAAGGTTAAAAAGAGGAACAAATCAATATGGTATCAAGCTTTCCAAATCAAAATACTTCATAAGTCAATTCCCAAACAAATCTAAAGTTTTATAAGAGTTAAGTTTTCTCACCTCAGGATACTGAGTCTAAGCAAAAAAGTACTTTGACATGTGACCAACTGTTTTTCCTGGGGTGTTACATTAAAATAATCTAAATTTAAGGCAAGTCTCAGCTTTGGTGTGATCTAGAAGTGCTGAAAGAATAATCAGAATTAAACTTGCATTAAGTCAGAAAATTACAATTAACTAAGGGGGGAAAACACTTTCTTATAAAATTCATCCACAAATATTTCCTTTCAGGTAAGGTACAATTTATTCTTTAATTGCTTCAGTAGATAAGCATTTCTGAAATTGGAGTCAGGAACATCTAAGTTCAAATCCTACCTCAAATACTCATTCCAGGTATGTCACTTAAACTCTCTCAGTTTCAATTTCCTCATCTGTAAAATGGAATAAGAACTAATCACCTCACAGAGCTGGGATAGGATTAGAGATAACATATAAACTACTTTGTAAACATTATATTATCCATAAATGCCAGTCATTATTTTTTTTCCATTAATTAACTGGGAAAATAAAAAGAAAGCATTTCATCATCATTTTTTTTTTTAAGCTTTTAAACTACGTCAGTGACTTCAGGGTCATCATAGCTATTTGAAGGAGAGGAGAGTGGCAAAGTGAGAACACAAAGTGACTGCAGCTGTTTACACTAAGGCAGCTGCTCCCAATTTTTCTTGGTTTAAATTAATCCAAAAGTTCTAACTGCTGGAGTACCAAGTCTCTTGACAAGCAATGAATAGGTTAACAGACCTTTGATATTTATCTGCTATGTAATACTAGGCAAGTTATTTAATTCTCTAAGTCTATTTCACCATCTATAAAATGAGTTTCAGGGTTTTCATGAGGATAAAAGAATATATTTGTGCTTTGTAAACCTTAATGTGATCTATGTGATGCTGAATAAAAAATCTTGGGGAATTTTGCATTTCAATCAACTAAAAAGAATTTGAAGGCCTACTAAGATTTATTGAGTTTGGGCCAGTTCCAGTAGACTTATGATGCAGAGCCATCTGCATCCAGAGAAAGGTCTATGGGGATTGAATGTAGAACACAAGATAGTATTTTCAACATTTTTGTTGTTGTTTGCTTGGTTTTTTTGTTCTCATTTTTTCCTTTTTGATCTGATTTTTCTTGCGTAGCATGATAAATGTGGAAATATATTTAGAAGAATTGCATATATTTAACCTATATTGGATTACTTGTTGTCTAGGGGAAGGGGTTGGGTGGAAAGGAGGGAGAAAAACTTGAAACAAAAGATTTTGCAAGGATGAATGTTAAAAACTATCTACATGAATTTTGAAAATAAAAGGCTATTATTAAAAATTAAAAAACAGATTTTGAGTGCTGAACAATAATTGGTTATGTAAATGCTAAATGAAGAGAAAGGAAGAAAATAAAAATATAATGTGGGGATAGTATGGTTATGTGGGGAAACGGGGAGGTCTTGCACTGTCCCAAATACAAGGCAAAACAAAGGTTTTTGTTTTGTTTGTGGCTGACTGATATATTTGATAAAGACAGGAATCTGGACCAAAAGAAAAGAGGTTAAAGATCTAGAGTCCCTAGTTTAGCTCTAGTGCTTATTTAACTTTATTTGCATACCAAAGAGTATGGGGCAGAAGGATATGAGAGGTCCCCAGTGGCTTGTCCCAAGAGCTGAAGAGGCTGACCCAAATACATATAACATCAATGACTTGGATAAAATGATCCTCTAACAAAAATGTTCTTGGCATCAAACTCTAGGTGGAATAGCTAAAACAATGCACAATCAAGATCCAAAAAGTTCTTTATAAGTTCTAGAACAGTGGGATGAATCTAATTTGGAAAAAAAAATGTAGAATCCTAGATTGTTTAAAAAAAAATTCTTATAGTCAAAAAGTTATCAAACTGTGCATTTCCTTTGATCCAGCAGTGTTTCTACTGGGCCTATATCCCAGAGACCTTAAAGGAGGAAAAGGGACCCACATATGCAAAATGTTTGTGGCAGCCCTCAATAATATTCCATAACGTTCACAGAATTTGAGAATTACAAAAAGGCACACACAAAAGAAATCTCTGCTCTCATGTAGCCAACAAATCACCTACCAGCCTCTATTTGAAGATCTCCAAAAGGGGGCATCCACCATCTTCCCAAACACTGTGTTCAGTTGTAAGCAATATAGTTTAGGAATGATTTTTATAAACTGAAGAATGTCCAAATGAGGGAAACCAGAAAGTCTGAAAAGCTTGGAATAAGTAAAGAAAGAGGTTTCTAGCTCCTGGCTAGAGTACAAGCACCACTTTTCCCAAAACTACTATTTCCTTAGGATTACATTCTCACTCTCCCAATCTTATGCAGTTCTTTTTCTAAAAATGATCCTACTTTATGACCAAAGAAGACCTAGAGATCATTACTGATCACAAAATAGAAAATTTCGATTATACCAAACTGAAAAGTTTTTGTACAAACAAAATTAATGCAGAAAAGATTAGAAGGGAAGCAATAAATTGGGAAAATATTTTTATAGTCAAAGGTTCTCATAAAGGCTTCATTTCCAAAATATATAGAGAATTAACTCTAATTTATAAAAAATCAAGCCATTCTCCAATTGAAAAATGGTCAAAGGATATGAACAGACAATTCTCAGATGAAGAAATTGAAACTATTTCTAGTCATATGAAAAGATGCTCCAAGTCATTATTAATCAGAGAAATGCAAATTAAGACAACTCTAAGATACCACTACACACCTGTCAGATTGGCTAAGATGACAGGAAAAATAATGATGAGTGTTGGAGGGGATGCGGGAAAACTGGGACATTGATGCATTGTTGGTGGAGTTGTGAACGAATCCAACCATTCTGGAGAGCAATTTGGAACTATGCTCAAAAAGTTATCAAACTGTGCATACCCTTTGATTCAGCAGTGTTATTACTGGGCTTATATCCCAAAGAGATCATAAAGAAGGGAAAGGGACCTGTATGTGCACGAATGTTTATGGCAGCCCTCTTTGTAGTGGCTAGAAACTGGAAACTGAGTGGATGCCCATCAGTTGGAGAATGGCTGAATAAATTGTGGTATATGAATATTATGGAATATTATTGCTCTGTAAGAAATGACCAACAGGATGATTTCAGAAAGGCCTGGAGAGACTTACACGAACTGATGCTGAGTGAAACGAGCAGGACCAGGAGATCATTATATACTTCAACAACAATACTATGATGACCAGTTCTGATGGACCTGGCCATCCTCAGCAATGAGATCAACCAAATCATTTCCAATGGAGCAGTAATGAACTGAACCAGCCACGCCCAGAGAAAGAACTCTGGGAGATGACTAAAAACCATTACATTGAATTCCCAATCCCTATATTTATGCACACCTGCATTTTTGATTTCCTTCACAAGCTAAATGTACAATAATTCAGAGTCTGATTCTTTTTGTACAGCAAAATAACGTTTTGGTCATGTATACTTATTATGTATCTAAGTTATATTTTAATATATTTAACATCTACTGGTCATCCTGCCATTTAGGGGAGGGGGTGGGGGGGGGTAAGAGGTGAAAAATTGGAACAAGAGGTTTGGCAATTGTTAATGCTGTAAAGTTACCCATGTATATATCCTGTAAATAAAAGGCTATTAAATAAAAAAAAAAAAAAAGAAAAATGAGTTAAAATTGGAAGTTACCATATTTTGAATGTACTCTGTGATCAGGTTTTAGGTGAGCTTCTCCCTAGTTCTGTCCTTTCCTATTTTGTCACTACTAGTAGCCTCTGTAGCCCTGAGTTTTTACACACTGGGACTGATATACAGAGTCTTTTCCTTACTTCCATGATGTGTCCCCAGAAGCTCTTCCACTCAAACGATCTTGTTTCCTGAAGTCTCCCCCATTACAAATGAATTCACCTTCTAAAGTTCATTTCGTTAAATATTCTGTGTAACCTGCCCAGAGTATCTCTTACAGTGCTTTTTCTGGAAACTAGCATTAGACTAATGATTCTTGCAGATGCATTTGTTGATCATGGCTACCTTTGCTTGAATATATATATTGAATATATATATATTCCTTTCAAGGAATCTTTTTCAGAGATCTTTCTTCTACCAAACTGCACCCAGTCTATATTTTGTCTCCATTTCAAAAACTATGAAATCTCTTAAAATAAAATACCTCATCATTTATCTCAAAAAAAAAAAAAAAGAAAGAAAGAAAGAACTCTGGGTGATGACTAAAAATCATTACATTGAATTCCCAATCCCTATATTTATGCCCACCTGCATTTTTGATTTCCTTCACAGGCTAATTGTACAATATTTCAGAGTCTGATTCTTTTTGTACAGCAAAATAACAGTTTGGTCATATATACTTATTGTGTATCTAATTTATATTTTAATATATTTAACATCTACTGGTCATCCTGCCATCTGGGGAAGGGGATGGGGGGTAAGAGGTGGAAAATTGGAACAAGAGGTTTGGCAATTGTTAATGCTGTAAAGTTACTCATACATATAACCTGTAAATAAAAGGCTATTAAATAAAATTTTAAAAAAAGTGTGGGGGGAAAAATAATAAAAAAAATATTGAAAAAAAATAAAAAAAAATAAAAATGATCCTAAATCAACTAATTCTGTGTGACTATTTACTATACTATCCAGTTTACATATATTATGGTTTCTATTAGGTATTAGGTCACTGTTAGGGAAGGTAATACATATTATTGCTAAGGAAAAATCACATTCAACTTAGGTGACTTAAAGAAACTTTCTTCCAGGATTATACTATACCTCATTATTCCCCCAATTTTCACCATCCCTTAAAGAATCTTTACATAAGCTATTAAGGAAAAGTTATTCAATCAAGCTGCAATTAAAGGTATCTGTCACTGGTTGAAAGCAAATAATGATACCCATAAAGTTCTAGAGATTGGCTGGCTCCTGGTAATCTGTAAAAAGCTACAGCCAATGCCCAGAAAAAGAACTCTGGGAGATGACTAAAAACCATTACATTGAATTCCCAATCCCTATATTTATGAACACCTGCATTTTTGATTTCCTTCACAAGCTAATTGTACAATATTTCAGAGTCTGATTCTTTTTCTACAGCAAAATAACGTTTTGGTCAGGTATACTTATTGTGTATCTAATTTATATTTTAATATATTTAACATCTACTGGTCATCCTGCCATCTAGGGAGGGGGGGGGGGGTAAGAGGTGAAAAATTGGAACAAGAGGTTTGGCAATTGTTAATGCTGTAAAGTTACCCATGTATATATCCTGTAAATAAAAGGCTATTAAATGAAAAAAAAAAAAAAAAAGCTACAGCCATCTCTGAGAAAAGGTGCTCAGACATGCAACGTTGAGGAGAGACAGGAGAATCAGCTTTGATAGGTGACTTGCACCTTCTCCCTTGTGCCTCCCCTAGAGTATAGCAGAGGTTGGAGGAAGACAGGGTGAAATTTTGCTCTGCCCTTTGCACCCACTCATCCACTTCTGAATATGGTACATTGAAGCAGAACATAAGAGTTCAGCGATGGGAAGTCAAATTAGTGAGAGGGGCTAAAAAGCTAGGCTAGGAGTGGGAATCCTGCTAAGGGGAAGACAGCACCAAGTCTTAACTACTACTTAACTGGTCCTAGACCCTGGCTCCTTCAAAAACAGCACAGCTATGCTAGATCAGGAATTCAGAGAAGCTCGAAGCAAGAGATAGTTGAAGCTGCAGCCAGGTATCTGAGACATCAGCAGAAGCCCACAGCATCTTTTTGTGGGGTTCTCCCACTACTCCTCCCAGAGAAGGACATCACAAGAAGCTTTCAGGAGGTGGTATTGTATGCATGCCTCTCCTTATGAACTCTGTATCCTCTCTTCACTTTGATACTGTTTGGGCCTTCCACCAGGCAAAAAGTAGGTTTATAAGAGAGTATCCCAGGGACTCCCAGGGAGATGCTTCATTGTTCTCACTGACATTTCAGCAAACACATTTGCTTATTACTGAAGTCGTAAGAGCACCTGCTGGGGCCCATGGGCTAGATAAGGAGAGTATCCAGTTTAGAAGACAGTTGTCCCCAGGAGAACCAATCAACAAAAGTAGATTGAGTAAGGGGTAAGTTACCTCAGGGAGGAGACCATAGACTACTAATTCTAACAGTTTACACTTACATACAAGTTTCCCTTCAGAAATTCTATGAGGTGAGGTAGGCAGCATAAATATTTTCTCAACTTTACAGATGAGAAAACTGAATAAGGTAAGCAGTCTTCTGCCCAAGGAAGAGGCTTCCACTAGAATCTAGATGCTCTGCCTACAAAGCCAGTTACTTCTTTGAATACATTACAGTGCCTCTCACAGGTGGATGTAACAAGAAGACCTTCAAAAAGGTAAAAATTCAGAAAAACTGAGACAGAACTAGGACTCAATAGCCTGAGTATGCACCTTACAGGATCTAAGTGAAATGACATCATATTCCTCATTAGCTGTGTTAAAAAAAAAAAAAAAAAAAAAAAAAAAAAAGATTGGCCAGTGGAAAATCCTAAATCAAAACCCAGACTGTATGGGTAATTGAGGAGATAAAAAGACATGGATCACGGAGGGGATGCAGTGACATGTAGGTGAATTGGATTTGAGGGAGGGAGGGGTAGGCAAGGTTACCTGCCCCAATTTCTTCTCCAGATCCATCTGGGTCCAATGACCAGGTACAAATCAGAAGGACTGGAGATTGGCCTGGATGCAGTGGGAAACTGGCCTTTTTAAGCTCAGGTTTTCAACAGGTCTCAGTTTGACTGATTAAGGTTGGGTAGCCATTGAGGCAAAAAAAAATCTCCTCTTTCACTTAGCCAAAAAAATTAAAAAAAAAAAAAAAAAAAAAAAAAAAAAGAGGGTTTCCATAAAGCAACTGTAAGAAAGGGTACAGTTTCCACACTTGAGTGATAGTTCTATGCAAAGGCAGAGAAATCAAAAATAAAGAATTGTGTGTGAGGGTCACTGAAAAGGACAGTATGGCTAGATCACAGTATATGTGTATTGCTTTTGTTAAGAATGAGACCAGATCTGGAGAGACTTACATGAACTGATGCTAAGTGAAGTGAGCAAAATCAAGAGAATATTGTACACAGCAAAAACAAGATTCTGTGATGATCAACTGTGATGGACTTGGTTCTTTCCAACAATGAGGTGATTCAAGGCAATTCCTTGGGATTGAGAGAGTCATCTGCATCCATATAGAGGACTGTGGGGACTAAATGTGGATCAAAGCAAAGCAAACCTTATTTGTTGTTGTTTATTTGTTTGCTTAGTTTTTTTTTTCTTGTTTTTTTTTCCCTTTTGATCTGATTTGTGTGTGTGTGTGTGTGTGTGTGTGTACAACATGAAGAATATGGAAATATGTTTAAAAGAATTGCACATGTTTAACCTACATTGGATTGCTTACTGTCTTGGGCAGGTGGGAGGGAAGGAGAAAAATTTGGAATACAAGGTTTTATAAAGATAAATGCTGAAAGCTATCTTTACATGTATTGAAAAAAATAAAATATTATTTTTTAAAAATGAGGCCTGAAAAATAGACTAGGGCCAGGATGTAAAGAGTTTGGGGAGACAAACAGAACCATATATATGTATCAGAAACAAAAGATAGGCGCTGTGGATTAAGAAAAGTGATCCAGTCAGATATGCATTCAAGCAACATTCGTTTTTACTATTTAGAAGATGAATTAGATGGATTAGAGTAGATAGACAACTAAGGAAAGGAAACCAATTAGGAGACTTTTGTGAAAGCCTAAGCAAAAGGTACTAGCTGTAGGAGTGAGCAGAAAGATTAAACAAAAGAAATACTGTGGAAGATAATGCAATTGATTATGCAGTATGAGGGAAATTTGAGGATTCTGAGCCTTGGAATTTGGGAAGCTTCCACAGGAGTAGTCAAGTAGGGGTAAATTGAAGGGGAAATATATTAAAAATGGTACCACAAATCAAAACCATATAATCATGTAGAAAAATGTTGTGAATTATTATTGATTAGAGAAATGAGGATTAAAACAACTTTGAGATATTATCTTACACTTAACAGATTGGCTAAAATGAAAGAAGGGGGAAATGATACATGCTGGAAGGGACAAGAAAAAATCGGGAACATTAATACATTATTGGTAGACCTATAAACTGATCCATTTTAGAGAGCAATCAGGAATAACACCCAAAGAGTTATAAAACTTATTCCCTTTATCTTGGCAATACCATTATTAGATCTGTTTCCCAAAGTGATCAGGGTAAAAAGGAAAAGAACCTCTTATGTTCTAAAATATTTATAGCAGCTCTTTTTGTGATAGCAAAGAACTAGAAATTCAGGGGATGACCATCAGTTGGGGAATGGCTAAACAAGTTGTGGTAGATAATTGTGATGGAACACTACTGCACTGTAAGAAATGATGAGGTGGCTGATTTTAGAAAAACATAGAAAGACTTAGATGAAATAATGAAAAGTGAAATGAGTAGAACCACAAAAAAGTTGCATACAGTTAACAACAATATTATTTGAAGAATAACTGTGAGCTACCAAGTTATTCTGAGTACTGTAAATACTCAAATCACCTATAAAGGACCTTATAAAGGAAGAAACTATCTACTTCCAGAAAAAGAACCAATAAACAGAAGTATGCATAGTATGGTTTTACATATATTTATAAATCTGTAAGGGAAAGTAAAGCAGAGGACCTTGCATAGCCCTTCCTCACTTAAATCCAATTCATTTGCCTATCATGGCATCACTCTCTGATGTCACGGTCCTCTGGAGAACAAAGAACAAGCAACAAAAAAATTGATGGTCTTCTATAAATGCAACTAAATAAATGAGTGAAATGAATTAAATTTTTGGAGAAGGTACCATAATTTAACAATATTTTTTTATCAAAACTAAAAACTATCTTGGAGACATTAAATATAGAAAAATTCAGAAATTGAAAATTTCAGATGGAAATACAACTTGCAAATAAACAGAATCCAAAATTGTAATGATTAAGGTGATCTTTAAAACTGAGATTTCACTTCTGGTAAATGAGAGTAGGAAAAATTAGGAAAAAGCTATTAGATTCCAAATGTCTACAGAGAAAAATTGTAAGAAATTAACTATTAAATAAAATAATCACATAAGACATCTGGATGCTATGTTGATGAAAACTATATAGATAGTGAAAAGAATACTGAAAATAATCAAACACTAATGGTTCTAAGGGAAACTAAAAGGAAAAGCTTTGTTAGTACATTCACTATCAAAAGATAGCACTGAACTAAAACAATTAACACAACATCAATTTCATACCCACTCTGTTATGAAAGGTAAAAACCAGGGGGAAAAAATAGTTTGAATACCAAGAATTCTTTGGCTTTCAATGTTTCTTTAATGTTAGCCATGCAACAACGGAAATGCAGTAAAATGGAAGATTTTTTTCAATATGCTTATCAGGTTTGCTCATTCTTTTTCTCTCCTCTTTTTCTTCTTCTTTAAGAAACTGTTATAAGGGATGGCTTTCTGGGAAGGCAAGAGAGTGGATTAAGAAGAAAATCTACATGATGTAAAAAAAGGTAAAAAAAATCTTTTCATAAAAACTATGGAAATGCAACATTTATACATAAGGTGTTTGAAAAGTCTTAGTGTAGTTTTAAGCTTATTAAAGTTTTAAATTGCACTAAGTTTTTGAGACATCCTTTATGATTACCATGCCTTACTGAAGAATATATAGGCAAGAAAAAATGAAAAGATCCCAAAACAAATCATTTTCTGCCACAATGCTAAAAATATCCAACCTAATTCCTCTGTTTCTTTCTTTTCAATATTCTAACCTACAACATTCAAAGTAGTGAGAAGGGTTTATCATGTGTTTTCACAAAGAAAGCTTAATCAAGTGCTGCTGACAGGAACTACTCAATATCTAGCTACAGACTAAGAAGATAAAAAAGCCCAGGCCACATGTTTAAAGAGATCAGCTAAAATCTTAGCCAAGTGACATGACAGAAAATCGATCTGCCCATTGCCATGAAAATGAAGATAAGTCAGTTAAAAAAAAAAATACTTATTCAAACCAATCCTTTTGAATATCTCTCTGCAGAATCCAAAATTGTAATAATTAAGGTGATCTTTAAAACTGAGGTTTCACTTCTGGTTGTTTTTGAGAAATAAGAGTTGATGGTATTTCTTCCCATTTATAGTAAGAGTTACTAGACAGAAAGGGAAAGGGGTGAATAGTGGTGCAACCAGCTGCAAATAAGACAGTTATATTGTCATGGTAGTAGTAGTAGTATTAAAAACATTTCTGGGTTTTTTGTTTGTTTTGTTTCGATTTATTTATTTGTTTGTTTGTTTTGCTTAGGCAATTGAGGTTAAGTGACTTGCCCAGGGTCACACAGCTAGGAAGTGTTAAGTGTCTGAGACCAGATTTGAACTCAGGTCCTCCTGACTTCAGGGCTGGTGCTCTGTATGTACACTGTGCCACCTAGCAGCCCCCAAAACAGTTCTGTTAACTGATGTGATGGAAGTGATGTTCTAGAACAATTATCAAGGAAAAGTTAAAAGTCTCTACAAGTAACTTTTTCTTGAAGAACTACAACCCTAATGAACACTAATGATGCAATGAAGGAAGCTGGCTGGTATTACTGAGGCAAATGAGGTGAAACACCAATCAATCATGGTGCTAGAGTAGAACTAGAGAGGAAGGTGCAGTTTGTTTTTTTCCCCTCAATACTTATTTTATTTTTCAAATTACATGTAAAAATAGTTTCCAAGATTTTTGGTAAGATTTTGAGTTCCACATTTTTTTCTCCCTCCTTTCCTTACCTCCAGTCTTTCCCTTCACCAGCCTCCTCTTAGCTCCACCTCAACCTATCTTTCCTGCCCTATTTTTATTCCTCTTTCTTTTTTCCAGGTAAATTGAACTATTAACTATTTACTTTAACTAGTGACAGCTAGCATTTATACGTGCAATTCCCCTATGTCTTGGCCATCTCTGCTTCCCAGAATCTTTTTCTCCTTTGTGATTCAGCGACATCTCCCACATTTTCCCAATTCCTGGGGCTCTTCTCCTCACTTCCCTGAACTAATTCATTTGTACAAATTGTATCTTTCCACCTTCTACCCTGCCCTCCCCAAGCTCCTTGAGGACAAGGATCACTCTGGTTGTTGTCTCTTGTAGCCTGGGCACCTAGCACTGAACTTACTTCACACATATCTGGCACTTCATAAAATGTGTACAGACTCAGCCTGACCAGGTCTCCCACTACTACCCTACCTGCCCCAGAGGATGCTTGACACTTAATTCTTATCTCGGATCCTTGTAAATGTCATAACCACTAGTTAGCATTCCTACTTCCTATCTAAACATCTATTCTTTAAAGAAGTCCCAGCTACCAATCCCCTCCTGCCCCCTCCTCTTTTTTTTTTTTATTTTTTATTTAATAGCCTTTTATTTACAGGTTATATGTATGGGTAATTTTACAGCATTAACAATTGCCAAACCTCTTGTTCCAATTTTTCACCTCTTACCCCCCCACCCTCTCCCCCAGATGGCAGGATGACCAGTAGATATTAAATATATTAAAATATAAATTAGATACACAATAAGCATACATGACCAAAATGTTATTTTGCTGTACAAAAAGAATCAGACTCTGAAATATTGTACAATTAGCTTGTGAAGGAAATCAAAAATGCAGGTAGGCAAAAATATAGGGATTGGGAATTCAAAGTAATGGTTTTTAGTCATCTCCCAGAGTTCTTTCTCTGCTGCCCCCTCCTCTTAACAAAAACCCAATCTGACATCCCTCAGAGCATGGTACTCACTTATCTATAAAACTCAACTGACATGGTACATCCTGATATCTAACAGTCTTATATTAGTCATCAATCTAGGTATATATGATCTTATAAACTCAAGTTAATGCTAACTTCTTAATGGGCAGAGGTCAGTGTTTTAACCTTATTTTATATTCTTCACAAAGACTATATTTGGCAGAGGTTTAATCAATTTGTTAACCTCTTGGTTGCTCCAATTTTGATTTTTCCTTAAGAACAATATTTTACATGATTATACACATGTAACCTATTTGAAATTCTTACCTTTTCAGAGTGGGGGGAGAGAGGAGAAATTTGGAACTCAAAAAAATTTTTTTAATGAATGTTATCCAGACAGAGAACTATGGAGACTGAATGTAGATCAAAGCATATTATTTTCACCTTTTTTGTTGTTTGCTTTATCTTTCTTTTGGTCTTTCCCTTTTGTATGATTTTTCTTTCACAATGTAATATGGAAATATGTTTAAAATGATTTTACATGTATAAACCTATATCAGATTATTTGGTGTCTTGGTGAGGGGGGGAGGTAAGAGGATAAAGGAGAAATATTCAGAACTCAAAATCTTACAAAAATGAATGCTGTATTATTTTCACCTTTTTGTTGTTGGCTGGTTGTTTGCTTGGTTTTTTTTTTCTCTGTTTTTTCCATTTTGTTCTGATTTTTCTTGTGCAGCATTATGAATATGGAAATATGTTTAGAAGAATTTCACGTCTATGATCAAAAATGTTTGTGGCAGCCCTTTTTGTAGTGGCAAGGAACTGGAAATTTGAGTGGATGCCCATCATTTGGGGAATAAGTTGTGGTATAAGAATGAAATAGAATATTTTTGTTCTATAAGAAATGATCAATAGGCTGATTTCAGAAAAGCTTAGAAAGATTTATATGAACTGATGCTAAGTGAAGTGAGCAGAACCAAGAGAACACTGTACACAACAATAATAAGATAATGTGAAGAGCAACTGTGAAAGACTTGGCTTTTCTATTTGGAACTATGCTCAAAAAGTTATCAAACTATGCATACCCTTTGATCCAGTAGTGTTACTACTGGGCTTATATCCCAAAGAGATCTTAAAGAAGGGAAAGGAATCTGTATTGTGGCAGACCTCTTTGTAGTAGTCAGAAACTGGAAACAGAGTGGATGCCCAATTGGAGAATGGCTGAATAAATTGTGGTATGTGAATATTATGGAATATTATTGTTCTGTAAGAAATAACCAGCAAGATGATTTCATAAAGAAAAGACCAGCAGGAGAGACTTATATGAACTGATGCTGAGTGAAATGAGCAGGACCAGGAGATCATTATATACTTCAATAACAATACTATATGATGATCAATTCTGATGGATGTGGTACTCTTCAACAATGAGATGAACCAAATCAGTTCCAATAGAGCAGTAATGAATTGAACCAGCTGCACCCAGCAAAAAAACTCTGGGAAATGAGTGTGAACCACTATATAGAATTCCCAATCCCTCTATTTTTGTCCACCTGCATTTTTGATTTCCTTCACAGGTTAATTGTATTTCAAAGTCCCATTCTTTTTGTGCAGCAAAATAACTATATGGACATGTATTCATATATTGTATTTAACATATACTTTAACATATTTAACATGTTTTGGTCTACCTGCTATCTGAGGGAGGGGATGGGGGAAAGGAGGGGAAAAATTGAAACAAAAGGTTTCACAATTGTCAATGCTGAAAAATTACCCATGCATATACATTTTAAATAAAAAGCTATTTAAAAAAAAAAAAAAAAAAAAAAAAGGACTGGGTTCTTCAACAATGAGGTGATCTAAGACAACTCCAATAGACTTGTGATAATCATCTGCATCTCCAGAGAGAGAACTATGGAGACTGAATGTGGATTATAGTATTTTCACTTTTTTTGTTATTGTTTGTTTGCTTGGGGGTTTTTTTCTTGTGTTTTTTCCCTTTTGATCAGATTTTTCTTGTGCAGCATGATGAATCTGGAATCTTTTTAGAAGATACATGTTTAACCTATGTCGGACTGCTTGATGTCTTGGGGAGGGGAGGAAAAGGAGATGGATAAAAATTTGGAACTTGCACAAGGTTGTACAAAGATGAATGCTGAAAACTATCTTTGCAAGTATTTAGAAAAATAAAATACTATTAAAAAAAGAAGCCAAAAAAAAAAAAAGAATTGCATATGTTTAACTATGTCTGATTGTTTCCTATCTTGGGGAGGGGAAGAGACAGAAAAATTTGGAACACAAGGTTTTGCAAAAGTGAATTTTGAAAACTATCTTTACATGTAATTGGAAAAATAAAATACTATTAAGAGGAAAAAAGAATGCTAAAAATTTTCCTTAGCAACTGGCTGTATCTTCACATAATCAACATTTTTTTAAGCTTCCATTTATTACAAAATATTTAATAAACCTCAAGATATGCAGCTTATATTATATGTTATGAGGAATTACAATAGTGTATTATACTGACCTGCAGTTGAAGTCATTGGTTACAAATCCTGATACCCACCTGATCATAATTTAGAAAAGATGAAAAATAAATTTGACATACAAAAGAGAATAAAATATAATAGCCAGGTATGATCAAACTAATCTAAAAACTCAAAATTCCTAACTTCTCTTCCTGGTCCTTTTTTATTTCGCACTGATGAAAATCTGGGTTTGTGAAGAAACAATTTTCATTTAATATTTATTAAACACTAATAGTATTAGAAGGTGCAGGTAGGTGACAAAGTGCATAAAGTGCCAAACCTGAAGTCAGGAAGACATCATCATGTTCAATTTGTTCTGAGTTCAAATTTGTCCTCAGACACTAGTCATATGACCCCAGGCAACTCATTTTAATCCTGTTTGCCCCAGTTTCTTCATCTGTTTGATGCAAACCCATCTGCATCCAAAGAGAACTATGGACACATTGAATGTGGATCAAAACATAGTATTTTCACCTTTTTTTGTTGTTTGCTTGCTTTTTTCTTTCTCATTTTCCCCCCTTTGATCTCATTTTTCTTGTACAGCATGATAAATGTAGAAATATGTTTAGAAGAACTGCATACATTTAACCTATATTGTATTAATGTGTTAGGGAATGAGGAGGGGGGAAAGGAGGGAAAAAAATTTGAAACAAAAATTTTGCAGGGGTGAATGTTGAAAATTATCTTCGCATTTATTTTGAAAAATAAAAAGCTATTATTAAAAAAAAAAAAAAAAAAAGGAAGTACAATTGTTTTAGCTAGGTGGTACAGCAGACACTGTAAATAAAGCATCATCCCATATAGCGTCAGGAAGACCCGAGTTGAAATTTGATCTCAATTTGTATGACTCTGGGCAAGTCAAATAACCTCTATTCTCATCTATAAATTGGATATAATAATACCACCCACCTCCCCTAAGCTGTTGTAAAGATCAAATGATATAATTATGTATGTATATATATATATATATATATATATATATATAAAACATAATTATTAATTAATTAAGCAAACTCAAGAAAAAGTGCTAATCATTTATCAAACAAGGGAGCTTGGATACTTAAACCAGTATCCTCAAATATAACTCAACAACGTACAGCAGCTTCCTCCCTATAATAAGAATAAAACTTAAACTTTATCTTGCCAACAGCAGCCAATGAGCATTTCCTGTCTTGTTTCAGCACCTAAAGTTCTTATAAGACAGCCTTCTAGACTAGGAAACTAAGCAGCAAACTGAATTTCAACTTCTAATATGATTCACTGACATATCTTTCCTCCAATTCTCACTCAATCCTCTAAGCAAAATATTAAACAATATATGCTTGATGAATATTTGTTGATTAATTAAATCGAGTAGGTAGATAACATATAGCTTAGACCTACAAGGTGAGGGTGGGAGTTGAGATAAATAGAATACCTACACAGAATTATAAATTCTCCTTTCTTTTTCTATAGATATTTCTAAACCAAGATTTCAAACTGAAGCCTAAGTCAATATGAAACCAGAGTCTCAGTTCACATAAAAGCTTCACTTTCAGGTTTCCTTTTCACCTTCTTCCACTGATGAAACCACAAATGCTAACAGCAAAATACAAAAAGAAAAAAGCCAGACTTATTTTTTTGCCAGCAAGGTCTTTCAATCTAAGAAGACTGAAAATATCTAAAGAAGACTTGAAATATTGAATAAGAAAATAAATAATTAAAGTTGAAAAGGAAAATGAGAGGTTTATATATTTTCACATACATTTTCTCCACCCCAGGAAAGCCCAACACTATCTTGCCAAATGCTGTCAATTTAGATATAACTAGGAATTATTACTACAGAATCCTTAGGGGAGAGATCATTTTTCAAGATAGAGAAGAAATAAAAGAAAATTCCAATTACAAAGGGCTTATTTATTGATATAATAATAAACCCTTGGGTAAAAAGGACATGGATAAAAAAAGGGAAGAAAGGCTTACAATTGATTTTACTTTCAAATATAAAAATGAATTCATTCTTGAAACTCCATTCTTATTCTTAAATTCTTGGAACTCCAAAACACTCTACAAGGCACTTGGCATTAATGAGGTAGTTAATTTCCTACTTTAAGAACAGTAGCATCTTCAAAAAATGCAAATGATTTCAATAACAAATTGGCTCTTAATTTGAAAAGAGAAAAACCATGTGATTTCTGGGTGCCCATTGTTCAAAAATAAGCTCAGAGTCATGAGCTTTCTGATGCCAGAAAGCCGGAGTAAAATAATAAAAAAGCCATATTTTCAACCTCCCCTGATATTTTACATATGTGTATATAGCAATGTCAAAGCCCATTCCGTGCCAAAGAAACATTTTTTTTTTTTTTTAAACTACTTAGGGTATCTAAATTTCCCACAGACTTGAATCCATTCTTTTAAAAATCTTCTTGTCCTCTTGTGGTCAGACAACAATTCTAACCACACTAATCTCAGACACAACAAGTTGGCAAATATACTGTTTAAGAAATTAAAATGTTAAATAATAACAAAATTCATCTGGAAGAAGAGAAGGTCAAGAATATCAAGGGAATTAATGAAAAAAAAAATGCATAAGAAAGTGGCCTAGCCATATCAGACCTAAAACTATATTATAAAGCAGTGGTCATCAAAACCATTTGGTATTGGCTAAGAAATAGAACAAGGGACCGGTAGAATAGGTTGGGTATAATACACAACAGTCAAGGACTAAATATGACAATGATTTAAAATGACAAAAACTACAGTAATGTAGTTTTGATAAATCCAAAGACTTTGGCTTCTGGAGTAAGAATTCACTATTTGACAAAAATTGCTGGGAAAATTGGAAAATACTATGGCAGAAACTAGGCAATAACCAACTTCTAATACCCATACCAAGATAAGGTTGAAATGAGTTTATGATTTAGGCATAAAAGGTGATATTGTATTAGGAAAACAAGAGATAATATACCTAAAATCTGTAGAGAAGAGAGGAATTTATGGCCAAAAAAGAACTAGAGAACATTATGAATACAAAATGAGTAATTTTGGTCGCATTAAATTTAAGAGGTTTTGCACAAACAAAACCAATGCAGCTAAGATTAGAAGGGAAGCAAAAAACTGGGGGAAAAATTTTACATCCAAAAGTTCTGATAAAGATCTAATTTCTGAAATAGAGATTTGACTCAAATATATAATACAAGTCATTCCCCAATTGATAAATGGTCAAAGGATACGAACAGATAATTTTCAGATAAATAAATTAAAGCCATTTCTAGTCATATGAAAAAAAATGCTCTAAATTACTGATTAGAGAAATTCAAATCAAGACAATTCTCATGTGCCACTTTATGCCTTTCAGATTGACTAAGATGACAGGAAAAGATAATGATAAATGCTGGAGGGGATATGAAAAAATGTTAGTGGAGTTGTGAACTGATTACAACCATTCTGGAGAGCAATTTGCTCTCCAGTTTGAGAGAACTATGCCCAAAGGACCATCAAACTGTACATATCCTATGATCCAAGAGAGTATCTACTGCAGGGGTCCTTAAACTATGGCCCGCGGGCCAGATGTGGCCTCCTGAAGACATTTATGGGGCCCGCCTGGTTATGGCAAAATCAGACCGGAAGTGACATTAGACCTAAATTCATATTACCAACGCACACTTCTGGCACCGCCTCAGTTGAGGCGGTGGACACAGAGTATGAGGCGATACCGAGGTGAGGTAAGGTGAGTTCCCACAACAGGGTGTGTAGTGTGGGGAAGGAAGAGAGATGTAGAAAATGGAGAACTGACAGCCCGCGGCTTTGTACAGTAACGGCAGCCACCACAACAGACAGGCATGGGGGATGTACAGTGCATGCTGTGCATGTCACAGCCGCTGCAGGGGAAATTCACTGCAGCAGTGAAGGTCGGAAGCAGGAGCGCGAAGAGCAAGATAGAGTGCAGGAAACGGAGGCAACACAGCGAAGAGGCAGCTTGGAGGAAGTTGGGCATTGCAGTCTGTATGTCTCTATGTGGGCAAAGTTATTGCTGGTATATTGTTTTTGTAGTGCTGTATATATATATATATATATATATATATTAGTATTTTACTAACAGAAATTTGGAATCCCTAGGAAATAATGAGGTCAAGAAAAAGAAAAATTGACTCGGAGTGTAGGATATTCAAAGAACAGTGGACTTATGATTACTTTTTCATGCAGTACAAGGAAAGAGCTGTATGTCTGATATGCCAGACACTATATTCTGTGTTCAAAGAATATAATTTGCATGAACACTATGAAACTCAACATAAAGATAAATGATTATTTGGTTGGAGAAGTGAGAAAAGATAAAATACTAAAACTGAAAAATACATTGACAACTCAGCAAAATACTTTTGTGAAGCAGAAGCAACTAAATATTTCATCACTGTGAGCAAGTTTTCAAGTTGCTAAGCTAACAGCACTCACTGGCAGACCATTCATGGAGGGAGAATTTGTTAAAGCATGCCTTCTTTCTGTTGCCAAAAAGATGTGTCCAGAGAAGGCCGATTTATTTAGTACAGTGAGTCTTTCAGGACCTACAATTACATGGAGGATTGAAGAAATGGGAGACAATCTGCTCAGCATTTGCAAAACTCCATAAAAAAAATTTCATATTTTTCCTTGGCACTCGACAAAAGCAATGATGTCTCTGATTCTGCACAACTTCTAATTTTTATTCATGGGACGAATGATTATTTTGAAGTCATAGAAGAGCTTGCTGCACTGCAAAGCATCAAAGAAACAACTACAGGAGAAGATAATCTATGAAAAGGTTTGCCAAACTATGAATGGTTTGGAGCTGGACTGGGCTAAACTTGCGAGCATAACAACTTTTGGTGCTCCTAGAGTGGTGGGGTCTAAGAAAGGAGTCATTGCTCGCATTAACCAAGAGATGGACAAACATAACCATTCTCATCCAATAGCCATACACTGCCTCATCCACCAACAAGCGCTGTGTAGTAAATCACTGAAGCGGGACTCTGTTATGAAAATTGTAGTATCTTGTGTTAATTTCATTAGAGCTAATGCACTAAATCACAGACAATTTCAGGAATTTCTGTCTGACCTAAATGTTGAGTATGAAGATGTTCTATAATTACACAGAAGTCCATGGGCTGAGTCGAGGGAGAGTTTTGAAACGTTTCTATGACTTACTTCCACAGATTACAACTTTTCTGCTTCCAAAAAACAAAGAAGTACCAGAGCTCAATGATGCAGAATGGAAATGGCACCTTGCCTTTCTGACAGATGTAACAGAGCTACTCAACAATTTCAATATGCAACTTCAAGGAAAGGGGAAGCTCATCTGTGATATGCAATCACATGGCAAAGCATTTGAAGTAAAATTAGGCCTCCTCATTAAACAAGTGAAGGAGGAAAACTTCTGCCATCTCCCCACAACTCAAAAATCTGTTAGCAGAAAAACCACTGATTGCATTGCCAAACAAAACATGTGTGGATTCACTGGAAAAACTGCAAAAGGAATTCTAATTTAGATTTAAAGAGCTTCATCTCCATGAATAGGACATGCAGCTTTTCCATATCCTATTTTCTATTGACATTGAAAATGTGGATACAATTTACCAAATGGAACTGGCTGAACTGCAGAACTGTGACTCTCTGAAAGACGCATTCAAGTCAAGCAGCCTTCATAATTTCTATGCATCTCTCCCCTCTGAGACATATCCTCATATCAGGAACCATGCACTCAAAATGGCAACTATCTTTGGCAGCACTTACGTCTGTGAACAGACTTTTTCTAGAATGAAAACATTTGAAATCTCCAACCAGATCAGGACTAACGGATGCACACTTGCATCACGTGTTACGACTAGCAGTGACAAATATGGAACCAGACACTGACCATCTCATTAGCCAAAAGCAGGCCCATAGTTCCCACTGAAATACTGGTAAGTTTGTTGATTTAACTTTACTTCATTTTAAATATTGTATTTGTTCCGATTTTGTTTTTTCACTTCAAAATAAGATATATGCAGCGTGCATAGGAATTTTTTCATAGTTTTTGTTTTTACTATAGTCTGGCCCTCCAACAGTCTGAGGGACAGTGAACTGGCCCCCTATTTAAAAAGTTTGAGGACCCCTGCTTTAATGGGTCTGTATCCCAAAGAGATCATAAAAAAGGTAAAAGATCACATGTACAAAAATGTTTGTAGTAGCCCTTTTTTTAGTGGCAAGGAATTGGAAACTCAAGTTGGAAGACAAGGTTTTGCAAAGGTAAATGTTGAAAACTATCTCTGCATGTATTTTAAAAAATAAAAACCTATTATAAAGAATAGGAGGCATGCTAAATCATGAATTAACATGGGCTAACAGTATCCAAGAAATATTAAAAGAATCAGAGAAAGGATTTCAGCACCTCAGTCATGTCCTTTATAAACTATACATAAAAGACAAAAAACTGAATGGGTCACCAGGAGGCAAGTAGGCAAACTAATGTTATCATGGAATCATCATAGTGGAGGGACAATTAATAACAATGCAATCACATTTTTATAGCAACTTCAGATTTATAAAGCACCTTCCCCACAACAACCTTATGAGATAAAGAGTGCAAGGATGATTACCCATTTAATAGACTAAAAAACTGAGACTTAAGTGATTTAAGATTTGAACCCTTCATAAGATCATATATAGATAGAAGGATCACCCCCTCATTCTACAAATTTCTGAAGCCCAGTCTTGTCCAAACTCACATAAACAGCAATATAATTTTACATTATAAGTGAAAGCATTTGAACCCAGGTCTTTTGACTTCAGAGACAGTGTTCTTTTCCAATCTACTATGATGCTTGTAGTACTTGGTATTTCTTAACTATGTAACATGTATAAAACTGTGCTACCATTTTTAACTCCTATCTTTTTTTGCATGATACTGATATTTTTGAGTACTGTATCCCTAATGTCATTTGTCCCATCAACTCTGTGGTTTTTATTGTTCGATTTTGCTGAGCACCAAAAGTTGGAAGAAATTCATATGTCCCATGATAGAAGAAATGAGTGTATTTAGAACAAGGGTCTTTATAATCATAAAGCCCAATCCCCTCATTTTACAAGTTTCTGGAACAAAGGTCTCATTTCCAAAATATATAAAGAATTTAATAATAGAAAACTAATAAAGGCATAATGAAACCTAAGGGGAGAAAGAGGAGAGATGATCTTAAGATCAGACTTCCCTCAATAATAATAAACATTTATTATTAAGCCCCTATTATGTGCCAACATAATAATTAATAGTTTTTAATCATCTCTCATTTAGAACACAACAGCCTCATAATTGTTCTCCCCAAGACTTAAGCCTCCTCCTACTCTAATTCACCCTTCATATGGTTCCCTAAGACTTTCCTTAAAAGGCAGATTTACATCTCTCTACATAAACTCTAATGGCTCCCTATTCCTGTTTGGATACAAAGATAAAATTCCAGTTTGGTTTTTAAAGCACTTCACTTCCCCACCACATCCAGGGTCATCTCCAATCATCCTGATTTACATTTGACCAATGGACCCAAAGGAGTTTGTAAAACTGATAATCTTGCACAGCTCTCCCTCAATTCAATCCAATTCACTTGCATATTCAGGCATCACCTCTGTGAGGAAGAAGGACAAACAAACAACAAAATCCTTCACAACGTGATTACAATCTGGCCACCATCTTTCTAACATTATTCTCTTTCCTACATTGTAATATCCAGCTAACCTAGTCTCAAGCTCAGCTCTCTGCTTCCTGTCTCAGCCCCTTTGAACAGACCATCTCTCTCACATCTGGAGGTCACTTTAATCACTTTTGATTTTTTTTTTAATTTTAATTTTTTTTTAATGCCACTTTTGCACCACAGAATCTCTCTTTCTTCAACAGTCTGCTTCCTATAGGGTATCTTTCCTCATCCTCCTAAAAAATCAGTGCCCACCCACCTTAACCAAATTGTACTTAGTATGCATTTATTCTGTTTATGCTTGAATATGTTCAAGTCTCTCTCACAGAATTCAGTAAGCTCCTCGACAGTATGGATGGATTCCTTTTTTATGTTTAGAGTGCCTTACTCATAAGCAGGAGCTTAATAAATGCTTGCTCATTACTGTTTGATTGAATTAGAAGACTTTTTCATTAGCCTTCTGAAGCTTAAGATATATCCAAACAATGACTTAAAAAATTAGAACTTTCCTTTGTCTGAATTAATATCAATTATCTACACAATGCGTTTAACAACTAATCATGTATTACTTTCTCTACCTCTTCTAACATTCCTTTAAATACAAATATATAGACCAAAAAGCTGTGCCTTTCTCAGAAAAAGAACTACTGGTGTAGAAGCACCTTTAGAAGATAAATTTCAAAAGGTAAAGGACATTCCTAGGCTCATATAGTTAGCAAGTTTTCTTAAGTTAAAACTGTTCCATCCACTATGATATGCTGCAATTAATGTTGCCTTAAATTTTTAAATCTTTTAATTATTTAGATTTTCGTGTAGTGGATGAAGAGTTAGAAGACCTGGGCTAGAATTCAATCTAAATTTACCAACTAGATTACTTTTATTGGCTTCAGATTTCTGATCTTTAAAAGAGAATTGGAAGGAGCAGCTAGATGGCACAGTGATAGAGCAATAGCTTTGAAGTCAGGAGGACCAGAGTTCAAATTCAGCCTCAAACTTTTAAACACTTCCTAGTGGTGTGACCCTGGACAAGCCACTTAGCCCCAACTGCCTTGCTAAAATATACACACACACACACACACACACACACACACACACACACACACACATAAAGAGTTGGATTAAATAATTAGGTAGGTACTTTTCAAAGAGTTGAACATCCTAAAATGTCTTCATACAACCTAACTTATTAACTCCTTGAAGACAGGGATAAGGTACAGGAACACAAGCCACTATGGCCCAAGAACCAAGCCCTCCCAGTGCAGATTACCTTCTAACTATGCATCATCTCCCTCCTCCCCACATATCTTAGAAGATCTCAAAGAGAACTGGAATTGAGTTCTTTCAGGCAAGACCCTAAGGAATCAGTCATCTAATCATGATATCCAATTATAATTCCTTTCTTCTCTAGGCTGTGAGGGACAACAGTTCAACTTTACCTTGGTCATCACAAGTCCCTTGAAGATAGTGGTCTCAATCAAATGTTTCTTCCCTATTTTATAGCTGTGGAAATTTCTCCACTCCTAATCTTTTGAAAGTCAAAATCCCTCCTGTCCTCCTGTCCCCATTCATTTTGCCCCTACCAATCCCAAATCCTTATCCTGCTCTGGCCATCTATTATGTCCTCTGGAATATTTGTATGTCATATAATGATATTTCAAAAAAAAAGATGGAAGTCTTTTGTCTCTGAGAATCATCTTGAGAAGTTAAGATGTAAAGAAAGAGAACTGAGAGGATGTGAGATAAAGAGTCCTTACTCTGCTTCTGCTTCTGGCAAACTTGTCTACTCAAGTAATCGGATCTCACTTTTGGGATGAACTTTCCCCCTCCAAGGCATTTCATTCTATTTGAAAGACACTTTAAAATTTCCTAACTTATAGAGCAGGTCGTTATATGTGTATAGTTACTTGTCTTATCCCTGCGCTAAACTGTAAATTCTTTGAAAGCAGAGGCCATGCCACTTAATCTTTATATCAACAGTGTCTAGTTGCACATCTGGTGTTTATTATTTGAATTCCTAACTTGATGTCTGGTGATGTACTATTCTAAAGAAAGTACTAAGAGATTTAAAAGCAGTGTCACAGGGCAAGTAGATGCACAGTGGATAAGGAGCACCAGCCCTGAAGTCAGGAGGACCTGAGTTCAAATCTGACCACAGACACTTAACACTTCCTAGCTGTGTGATCCTGGGCAAGTCACTTATCCCCAATTGCCTCAACAAATAAATAAATAAATAAATAAAAGCAGTGCCATATATATAATAGAGAGAGCACTGAATTCATAACTAGAGATCAGAGGAGGTGGAATATCTAGAAGTGTCACTAATGACACAAGAAAGGTGCCTGTTTGTGAAAAAAGAGATCGGCCTCCATGAAACATGGACACAGATCAGTAGGATCCAAAGATCAGGGAACTGTGGTTCCAGTTTGGACTATGGAGAAGGTAACTTCAGGGGTAACCCCCAAATAGGGTCTCAAAGAGTTGGCATGACTGAAAAATGGCTCAACTGACAAGTGACTTCCCTGCTTTGAGAATCAATTGCCTCACCTGTAAAAAGTGAGGCTTAAACTAGGTGATCTTAAGTTCCTTCTAGCTTTAAGAATCTATGAATCTAAACCATTCCATGGAAAGGTTGATTAATAAAGGGACAGCTTTCCGATTTCACCTGCCATACAAACATCTGATTCCCCACCATTATGCTCTCAGTTATTCTTATTTCTTTTTCACAGACTCGAAGGTAGCACCTCTATGTAGCCAACACCAAACACAAAGGTGGACTTTGAGAAAAGACCCTAAGGGCCAAGAGATCATTCTATACTTCAACAACAATACTATATGATGACCAGTTCTGATGGATCTGGCCATCCTCAGCAATGAGATCAACCAAATCATTTCCAAAGGAGCAGTAATGAACTGAGCTAGCTATGCCCAGAGAAAGAACTCTGGGTGATGACTAAAAACCATTACATTGAATTCCCAATCCCTATATTTATGCCTACCTGCATTTTTGATTTCCTTTACAAGCTAATTGTACAATGTTTCAGAGTCTGATTCTTTTTGTACAGCAAAATAACGTTTTGGTCATGTATACTTATTGTGTATCTAAGTTATATTTTAATATATTTAACATCTACTGGTCATCCTGCCATTTAGGGGAGGGGGTGGGGGGGGTAAGAGGTGAAAAATTGGAACAAGAGGTTTGGCAATTGTTAATGCTGTAAAGTTACCCATGCACATAACCTGTAAATAAAAGGCTATTAAATTAAAAAAAAAAAAAAAAGAGAGAGAGAGAGAAAAGACCCTAAGTTTTCACTTCTAGTGCAAGAGGACTTGAGCCCAACTTCCTCTGACAGAAAGGTGCATGGACCAACAGCCTCTGGGGGCACCAAACCCAGATTTCTGACTCTTCTCCAGTGCCATTCCGCCGGCCTCCCTGTGCCTCGGGTATTTTCAGCGTGATTCAGATTCCTGTTCCTCTTTAAGGCTGAAAGGGCAGAGACGAGAACGCCCACTCTCGCTTCCCCCACGGGGGGGGGGGGGGGAGACATAACCCCTGGGGAAGCGCTAACTTCCACCTGTCAGGTCGCAGCCCCTCCCCCACGCCTCGGTTTCTCCGAGGAGGAGGGGAAGGGTAGACTCTCGTGGGTATCACGCTCGCTTATCACGGGCTTCTTCACGTGGAGTCACTGGAGGCCGAGGAGAGGCATAGGGGGCTCCGAAGCAAGCTGACCAGAGGCCCACACGCATGCGCTTAACGAGGTCCTGCAGGCCCGATCTGCCCCAGCGCGCCCGGGCCGTTACCCCGCTCAGTCCACACTCCTCTCCCCCGCCGCCGACCGTCCCGCCTTTTCCTCTCCCACTCTCACCTTGCGCCCAGTCTTTTCTCTAAGCGCCTTGAGCCGCTCTTTCCGCCGCAGAGCCTCTTCCTCCAGGCGTCCCACACCAGGGACCGGCGCCGCCATGTTGTTTTTCAACTAACTTCCGGTTGGGCACAGGATGCCAAAGAGTGACAACACAAGAGAGAAGGGAACGGGCTAAGAAGCGAAGGGGGCGGGGCCCGTTGACCAATAGTAGCATCTTAGAAGCCTGAGGGGGCGGGATCAGATGACGTAGGAAAACAGTTGCTTTAAGGTCCCATCAAGCCATCACCTATCCCCAAAAGCGCGTTTCAGATCAGGACTAATCAAAGGACCCCAGAGCACATCGATAGCATCCTCTTGCTTTGAATACATAGATAAAACACAGTTAATCTATTGCATTTTTTAAACAAGTGATTTGATTTATGCTCGGCTTTTAGTAACATTCATTGCATTCAGCGCAATTAACTCTGCAAATAATGGTAGCTTGCATCTATATGGTTCTTTAAGCTTTGCAAAACATTTTATATTTTTTTTTATTTGATCCACACAACAGCTTTCCTGAGGTAAGATGAAATTATTTTTCCCTTGATGATGGAGGATGAGGAAATTAAAGTTCACATCTACTAAGTGACTTTTCCAGACTAGTAAGTGTCTGAGGTCAGCACTTTATCCACTATACCAGCATGTTGAACATTGGTCAATAATGGTTACTTCCTTTTGAGTCCATCCAATGAAAAGACTTGGGTCTTTTGCTATTTAACCAGCTTGACTATTTCCAGCTCGCTGGGCCAGGGACATCCTGGGAGATGGGAGCTGAGAGGCACTATCTCTGCCCAGCTGTGCTTGGGCATCTCCTTGCAAGGACCGAATAAATGCTTTCTCTTTGTATCTGAAGATGTCTCTGAGTAGTGAATTTGGGTAAGGGGGTCTGGCATCCGTCCCACACAATGGTAAGATGGAAGGGGAAAAAAATTAATGATTATTCATTGAAAAAAAGGGTCAGCATGCCCATGCCAAGGCCACCCACCAGCCCCTTTTTGTATCTCCTCTCTTTTTATTATTAGGAGACACCCTGTTTTCCAGAGCTGAGGTCCAGCAAGTGAGCTGTACCCTGAGCATGGCATACCAATAATCCTTTTCACTCACCTTCTGCTGTAGTAAAATCCCTCAACTATTTCCAATCTGCCCACCAGCCCCTGGAGAAGGGGGGGGTGGTTCTCCAGGAACCATGTTCTGGGCATGAAGTTTGAGGTATAAATCAAACTTGTTTCATTGTTGCTACCGCTACAGCTCACTGTGTAGCCATTAGTGTATGTATCAGTTGTAAGTGTATCAGATGTATACGTATCAGGCTCAGCCTCACTGCCTGAGTGAGATCTTCAGAGCAGATCCCAGCATGCAGTATGCAGATCTAGCTTCCCTCTTCCAACAGAATAAAAAATGCATTTTTCTTATAATCACCGTGAGCTCTTTGGTTTTATTTTGTTTTGTTTAACAGTTGGGTTATTACCTCTATGAGCTCTTTGGCATTTTTCAGAATTAACAGCAATTGCATAATTATTGTGATTCTTAGGTCATTTATTTTCAGGTTTTGACAAAAAGGTAAAAAGGTTAAAGGAAAGTAATTTTTGGACTAGATTTAGTGGGGAAAGTACTGAGTTTAAAATCAGGACACTGTGTGACTTTAAATAAGCCAGTAAACTTTACTGAGCATATTTCTTGATATATGAACTGCAAAATTGTAGGATGTTGGACTACTATTATTAAAGATGCAATTGAGACATTGTATGACTGCTTCAGTCTCTCACTCTGCTATGCATAAAAGAGAAACCTAATAGATAATGGTTTCCTAGTGATATAATGATTGGTTTGTACTCAGTGTACAGCATATAAGCAAGAAGCTCTCAGAGCCAGAGAAGAGACAAGCACACTAGAAGCTCTTGCAGCCTCAGCCAGGATTCAGTCAGGGAGATTCAGAAGCCAGAGAAGGAAGGCTGGAACTCAAGCTCTAGGAACCTAGCAGAGCGATAGGCCTCCAGAAAAAGTAGCCGAGCCCTGAGTGAAGGAGACAAGACTTGGAAAAAGACAATAAAGGATTTGGACTTTAATACCTGGCTGCATTTGGGGTGATTACACTGAACTGAAACTAAGGCTGCCTCCAGAGACCCCAAGGAAACCTCAACAGAGAACATTACATTTTAAAGAGAATATTACAGAATGCAACAGGCATAGCTTCTAGAAATAAGTTAATAGTTGTTTCTCTGAACTCTGTCTGGGAGTATTAAATTCAATTGTGAACATCAAATTATAGAAAGAATATGGACAGCTAGATGGCACACTAAATAGAGCACTTGTCTTGGAATCAGGAAGATTTATCTTCATGGGTTAAAATTCAGCTTCAGAACTTACTTTGCTGTGTAATCCTGGACACTTTAACCCTGTTTGCCTCCATTTCCTCATCTATAAAATGAGCTGGAGAAGGAAATGGCAAATCATTCCAGTATTTTTGCCAAGAAAACCCCAAATGGGGTTATGAAGAATTAGACATGACTGAAAACATCTGATCAACAACAGGAAGGAGTCTTGAAGGAAGCCAGGGAAAGTCTGAAGTTGAAGACCAGGAGAGAGAGTTTTCCTATCTTGGGGGACAACCATCAAAAAAAAAAAAAGGTATGAGATTGGAGAGAACATGCTCTGGTGAAGGAATAACAATGAGGCCAGCAAAGCTGGATAATAGAGTTCAGAAAGGAGAGTAAAGAACAGCTATTTATTGGATATGCTGTGGAAAAGATTATTGTTCAGTTTATGGACTAGACTAAATCTTAGATTTAGAAATGGACCTTGGAAGTGATCACGTAAATATCTCTCATTTTTCAAATGAGGAAATAGAAGCTCACACAGATGAAATGTCCAAGGTCATAAATGCAGTATATGGCTAAGCCAGGACCCAAGAGCACCCAAAGGGACTCTGACTTAAAATCTATACTCCTTCTATTCAATTATGCATCTTAAGATCCTGTGAGGCTTTCTGACTTTTGAGGCTCATTCCAACTCAGATTCTTTAATAATAGGGGATAATTTGTATAAATTACAAAATAACTAATTCCTTTTGATGCCCCTTTATTAAAGGATTTCTAGTAGTGTTCCTATACATTTTGAACCTTCCTAGTGCATGTAAACATTGGTTTACAGAGTGCTAACTTCTGAATTGAGAGGTTAGAGGTATGAAAATATTCACTTCTGCAGTCCTAAAGACTAGAGAAGCTGCCCATTTGTCTTGGGTGGCCTTTCTTTATTAGCCAAAACATTAATATTAATACTAATCCTGCTACTACTACCACCACCAGGACTATTATTACTACTACTACTACTACTATGACTACTGCTACTACCACTATCAGGACTACTACTACTACTACTACTAATAATAATAATAATAATAATACCATTGATTAGAGCATTAAGATTTCCAAAATATATTCCATATCTTATCTCATTTGGTCTTCACAATAGACTCTAAAGTATATGCTATTATTTTCTACTGAAAATGCAGGCCCAACCATCATTTTGAGATACTATTTTCCTAATTAGTAAAAACTTTTATATCAATGTTAAGCTATTGTAATTCTTTTTGCTTTCAAGTTGAATTAATAGTTTTCTTTGAATCAAAGCTGCTCATGGTGGTATAAATCTGCTTTTAAAAAAAGTCAACAGATTATTTTTCTTTCTTCTAATTTCTATAAAAAGTTTCTACTTCTCTCTTTACCCATCCCCCCATTCAAAGATAAAAGTAGCTTCTATAAGTCATTCTTGGGATATTTATTGATATCCAAGCAGACTTATCATCCTGAAACTGTCCAATGGCCCTAACTATATAGCATTTTAAATTTACTTATAGGAACCAGTTCATTATAAGACTTCTAGACAGCAGGTGCTGATATTGGGGTTATTGAATACATTCTAAGGTCAAGTTTTTGCCAGTTAATCAATAAACATTTACTAGGGTCTATTATGTTCTAGGCACTGTGCTAAGTGCTGGCAATACAAAAAGAAGCAAAAGATTCCCTGCCTTCAAGAAGCTCACAATCAAATGGAGGAGATATTAATCAATAAACATTTTATTAAGCATCTATTTATGTGCCAGAAATTGTACTGAGCTTTGGAGATACAAAAAAGAGGGAAAAGACAATCCCTGCCCTCAAGAAGTTTACAATCTAATGGGGGAGATGACATGCTAGTTAATAAATGTAAAGCTATATACTCTATAAATAGGAAATAACTAGTGGACAGAAGACACTATAATTAAGAAGGGTTGGAGAAGGCTTCTTGTAGAAGTTGGAATTTTAGCTGGGACTTAAAGGAAATGAGAAGACAAATTGGTAGCGATGAGAAGGTAGAACAACCTAGATATGGGGGACAGCCATAGAAAATGCCAGCAACAGAAAAATGAAGTGTCTTATTCATAGAAAAGCAAGAATGCCATTGTCACCAGATTGAAGAGGAAGTAACAAGAGTAAAGTAAGAGAGGGCTAGATTATGAAAAGTTTTGACATCTAAACAGAAGCTTTGTATTTGATCTAATAGCTGGAGAAACTGGAGTTTATTGAATATTGGGGTCATTGGGACTGCATGGAAGATAAAGTAGACTGGAGAAAGATTGGAGGCAGGCAGATCCATCAACAGATTATTGCAATAATCAAGGCAAAGATAATGAGAAGTGGTAGAAGTATGGGAAAAAGGTAAGTATCTGAATACTTATGACTCAATTTCAAAGAAATCCTACTTACATACTATTTTAAAAGACAATTCTTCCATTCACTGATTGCTTTCCCCTCTAAATTCCTATAACATTTATGGCTCCAAATTAGTTATTTGGACACCTCTCACCATTTGTTGGTGCAAGTTTTTTTAGTTTTATCTCCCCTTGTTAAAATTAATACAATGCCAGTGATATTATTTGGCTGAAATATTACAATCACAGAAGCATAAAAATTATTCATCCAAAAGGCAATAGAAATACATATGCATATATACATGTATGTATGTGTATATATATTTATATATATATATATATTAGATATAAATAAGTTAGAGTCAAAAGAAAGACAGATGGTAGATGTAACTAAACTAGAGTTCCACTTCTCTAATTTTTTCCATCTAGAAAACTACCACCTTAAACATAAATTTTGAATTGAAATCATCTTCCCTCCTAAAATTTCCCCTCCTTCCAAATTCCTTGTTAGAGTTCATAATACTAGCATCTTTCCCCTCACCTAGATTCAAAGTTGTGATGTCATCTGTCACATAGTCCTCTCCCTCACTTCTCACACCTAATGCATTGCCAAGTTCCCCTCAATTGTATCCCTACATCTCTTATGTCTATATCTTTTTCTCCCCCCCACATACCTGTCATTTTACTTCTGCCTTTTTGTCACCTCTCACGCAATTTCATTATTATTTATTTAGTATTATTTATTAAAAAGTTGATCTTCCTGCTTCTGTTGTGTCCCTTTTCCAATTCATCTTGCACATGGATATTAAAAACAATCTTTCTAATCATGTCATGTCATTGACCAGCTCAAAATTCTTTTTAGTGTTTCCTATTATCTTTAGGATAAAAGGCATTTAAGGCCATCCATGATCTGGCTGATCTTTCCTATCTTCTTACTTGTGACATGACCTTGGGCAAGTCACTTAATCCCTAGTTGCCTCTCAGGAAAAAAAAAAAAAAAAAAAAAGGAATTGCCTAGAGTCATATAGCCAGTATGTATTCAAGTCAGAACCTGAATCCAGATCTTGGATTTGAGATAATAAAGAAAGTCACCTCACTACATCTCCCTTTATGCCTCTAAAATAACTTTCAAAATTTCTAATGTTTCTAAGTTATAAGCTACAGAATAGCTGCTTATTTGGAGAGCAGAGGAGATTTTTCACAGGAAATTCCTTGTGCCAATGAAATCATAGGTCCAGAGTTTAAAACAAAACAAAACAAACAAACAAATAGAAAATCCCTACTAGCATATTACTAGCAAGGATTTACTATATTGAGGCAGCTGTTTGGTGAAGCATAAAACACTGAGCTTGGAGTCAGGAAGATATAAGTAGATATTAGCTATTTGATTCTGGACAAGTCATTTAATCTTTTCCTGTCTCAGTTTCCTCAATTATAAAATAAGGAGAATAATAGCATTTATCCTACGGGCTTGTTGTGAGGAAATATTTGTATTAAGAGCTTAGCATAGTGCCTGACACATGGTGAGTGCTTAATAAATGCTTAACTCCTCTTTCTCTTACACAGTCCTCTTACACTGGGAACTGGAATTAAGTACATAGTGGAAGATAAGTATGATCAGAAAATGAGTTTAGCACAATACTTGGCAATATGGAAGGTATTTAATAAATGTTAACCTTTTCTCTAGGTGACTGATATACAAAGAATTCTATCAGGTGTGAACTAGTCAAACCATTATGGAAAGACAATTTGGAATTAAGCTTTAAAAGTGACTAAAATATGGTTATACTCTTATACCCAGTAATCCCACTTCAAGACATCTACATAAAGGAAAACAGAGATGGAAATAAAGATACCATATAAACAAAAATATTTAGAGTCACACTTTTTTATAGACGCAAAGAACTAGAAACAAAATAGTTATCCACCAAATGAATTGCTTAAATAAATGCTTGTACATGAATATAATTAAATATTGATGTACCATAAAAAGGCATAACCATGAAGAATACAGAGAAGCATAATAAGATTTACATGCACTAATGCAAAGTGAAATAAGCAGAAGCAGGAAACTCATTGATACAATAACTACCACAAAATAAATAAAAAGAACAAAAACAAAACAAAATTGAACTTGGTCTAATTATAATTACTGGGCTTAGGCCTGAAGAAGATAGTAAGGAAAGAGGGCATGTGATTCCACCAACTTTGGTTCAATTGACATAGACACAAAATGTAGACCTATAGGTTTTAATGTATTAATAGGGTCCTATGATCCCTTTTATGTGGTTGAATTCTCAGAGTCAATAAGGGAGCTGAGTTTTGCTAAAAAACAAAACAAAACAAAACAAAACAAAAAAACAAATTAGTTATGCCTTTGGGAAGCTGAAATAATTAATTTCCACATAGAGTTCCAGAGAAGGATTTCCTGCATGGATTGATCAGCTGGGTTCCTATGATCTCTCCACAGTTCTACCCTCTTCTCTGCTCCTAGTCTTAGTTGCTTTCCCCCTCAAATGACAAATTCTCTGTGTCTATATCCATCAGGAATATGTGTCTCACTTGTCAGATAGAGCATTCCTATGTGTTTGAGTAGTCCTGCTCCAAAGCGATGAATGTGAAGAATAGTGGGAAACACTATCTCAAAATTCATTTTGAGAATATGTGTAATATGTATACTGTATAAATAGGAAATAACTGGTGGAAGAAGGCACTGTAATTAAAAAGGGTTGAAGAAGGCGTCTTGTAGAAGTTGGGATTTCTATCCACCCCAAAATTCATTTTATTTTGGGTGCCTTGTTCTTCAAATACTTTAAGTTCCTAGCTTTGAACTGTTCCTACTCTCAATAGTTGAAATTCGCTCAGAATTTAACTGTTTAATGTCTCTCCCATCCTCCCTGGCTAATTTATTTACTGAACCAGCTCCTTTTCTTGATTCAATAAGAGACTTAGAAGGAAAACACTTTACAAACCCTTCTCCCTTTAATTTTCATAGTTAGTCTTTTTTCCTACTTAGCCCCATCTTATTCTACCTAGTAATAATATTTGTGTATTACATTGTAAGTTTCTAATTGGCAAAGACAATGTCATTTTTCATTTTTGTTCTCTCGACACTGAACACATAGTCTTTCATTTAGTAGGCACTTAATAAATGTTTGTTATATTAAACTGAAACTGTAAAGTATTATGTAAAAGTATGCTATTATTATTAAAATTTCTCTATTACTTCAAACCCAAAATTGTTCAACCTCAAATTCAGATTACTAAGAAGATAATCCTTTTCATTACATCTTCTGGCCAAGGTAAAGTAACATAGAAAAGGAATAAAGAAGTTTTCATTAATTTGATTTTTTTGTTGTTTTGTCATTTTTCAGTTGTGTCTGATTCTTTGTGACCCCATTTGGGGATTCTTGGCAAAAATTCTGGGGTAGTTTGCCTTTTTTTTCCCAGATTATAACTTCTCAAAGTCTTTGACCTGAAGGAGGTAAAATTTTAGCAGATCCTATTTATCTAATAGTCATAAAGCTTCTGGACATGAATTTGATAGCACATTGCTATGTAGGAATTGAGATAAATTTTGAGCTTATTAATGCCATCACTATCTTATCCCAGAGAGGCACTATAGGGGAGATTGAGACCTGAGGCATTGGAGAAGTGTTTGTACTTTTTAAAGTTCATGCTGCTTTCAAAATAAATATCCCATTGTAATTGATGTTAAGTAGTTAAATGGAACTGGGGTGTTTGTCAGGGCATCTAACAATGGATGAACACAGCTGTTTGAGGGCTCAAGCCAATGTAGCAGAAAAGAGAGATACTCCAACCCATTATTATTTCCTAGAACCCCAAGGGGAAGTTGAAACAGCCTGCTGGGAAATAGTAAGACCAGAATATATTCTCTATATTGGGATGAAATTATTGTACATTAGATCTCTATATTAAAAACTTAATAAATTTTATATTAAAATGAAAATGTAATATTCATTTCTAAATAACATTCCAATGGAATATTCCAAATAGAATATTTTTTATTGAAGATAAAAGCTCTTTAAGAAAAATATAATGCTTTTCTTGTGCAACATTACAAATATGGAAATATGTTTAAAAGAATTCACATGTTTAACCTATACTGGATTACTTACTGTCTAAAGAAGGGGGGAAAGGGGAAGGGAGGGAGAAAAAAATTGGAATACAAGGTTTTGCAAGGGTGAATGTTGAAATTTGAAAATAAAAAGTTATTATCAAAAAATATTTTAAAGTATACCTTATAGACAAAAAGAAAAGAAATGAAGAAAAAAAGAAAAATGTCATGTAAGAGAATTTTAATAACAAACTGACCTGTTGCCTTAGAGTCATATTGTTGTTGCTATTTGTCCTTTGTTTTTGCAGAAGTCCAATGACATTAAGAGGATAATATTTTGACTCGCTCATGAATTGAATTTAAGTGAGACAGAGCTGTACAAATTCATCAGTCTCAATCTCTTCTTCAGTCATTAGAATCTAGTGACAAGACAAAAGTCGAGCATATTAGCAACAGCCCCTAGAGTCATATATCAATTTGGGGATGAACTTGAATCTAATTTATGAATTTAGACTGTTTTAGAAAGATACCCTCCCCAAGTACAACCACTTTTTTCTTCTTGTACATACAGTGTAAAAACATACAGTTTTAGTACTTAACAATATTCCTTTTTCTTTTTAATAAAGGATATTTATTTGAATTATCTAGGGAAAAAAGATATTCTTGCAATTAAATCTCAGGATAAGATCAAGGCCAGATTAAGCATTGATTGGTAAACATCAGAATTATTGAATAAGAATTTTATGACCTATAAGATGTGGCACAGATAAATTTACCCAAATCCTGCCTTAAAGAGGAATGTGAGGCTGGAAAAAAATTACCTATGTAAGGAAACATGGAAGCCCTTTGGCCAATGGAGCCATGAACTGAGCAAGGAACCAGAATGGAAAGTCCTTGATTTTGTTTTCACAGGAGATAGTCTAGAATGACATTTCAGCAAGGAGTTTAGAGGGAAAATACATGTGAAAAAGAGGGCAACTTTTTTTTTTTTTTGCTTTTGCTTACTGTTCTCCCTCTGCCTTCAGTCACTCAGGTCTCCAGGTACTCTTCAGGTAGAGGGGAAAAGAGTAGCTTCAGTCTCAAATTGAACCTAAGCTGAAGTATAGAAGGTATATCTGACCTAGCAGGGAGAGCAGATAAGAGAATAGCCTCTCTCTACTCCATACCTAGCTCTCTGGCCAACTAAGTCTTTTTTAAACTCACATCCTTATCAATACACCAAATACTAACCATTCCAACTTTCTGAGAACATCTTTGGTCTCCTTGCCAGCTGTAAGGAGTGATGTCTTAAGTGATGAGGTAGCAGTGAGGTAGAGACAATATAATCTCACTCTAGAGATAAACATATTAACTAGCAAAGCCCAGATTCAATTCCAGGTCTTCTGATGCCCAAGTCTATTAATGTTTTGTTTTCATACCACCAAAATTTCTCTCAATATCTTATTTTTCTCTTCTTCCTTTCCAGAGAGCCATCCCATATAACAAACTATTTTTCCAATATATATTCATTTATCTTGTTAAATATTTCCCAACTACATGTAAAACCTTTTAATATTTTTTTTTTTAAATTTCAGACCCAAATTTTTTCCTCCCTCTTATCTATCCCCCTCCCCTTGAGGAGGCAAGCAATACAATATTGATTATACATGTGAAGTCATGTAAAACATATTTTCACATTAGCTCTTTTGCAAAGGAAAACACACACAATAAAGAAAGTTTAAAAAGTACTTCACTCTGAACTCAGAGTTTACAACATCTCTCTGGATATGAATAGCATTTTCATCATAAATCGTTTGGAATTGTCTTGGATCACTGTCTTTATCAGAGTAGTTGTCTTTTATAATTGATCATCTTTACAATATTGCTCTATGAACTCTGGGTTCTGTTGAACCCATCCTATAATGGTTCATATAATCTTTATGTTTTTCTGAAACCATCCCATTCATCATATCTTATAGTATAATAGCATTCCATCAGAATCATATACCACAACTTGTTCAGCCATTCAGCAATTGAGGGACATTCTCTCAATTTTCAATTTTTTGCCACCCCAAAGAGTTACTATAAATATTTTTGTAAAACTAGGTCCTTTTTCATTTTCTTTTATCTCTTTGGGATACAGACATAGAAGTAGTATTGCTAGATCAAGAGATAAAACAGTTTAGTTTGATAGCCATTTGGATATAGTTCCAAATTGTTCTCCAGAATGGTTGGACTTCTAGTTCCACTAATAGTGCACTAGTGTCCCAGTTTTTCCATATTCCCTTTTCTGATATATTAGCTAATTTGAGTGTAAAGTGGTATGTCAGAGTTGTTTTAATTTGTATTTCTCTTATCAGTAGTGATTTAGAGAATTTTTTTCATTGATAGCTTTGATTTCTTCTTCTGAAAACTGTTCATATTCTTTGAGCACTTATCAACTAGGCAATGACTCTTATTTTTACAAATTTGACTCAGAACAAATAATATTATTTTTAAATATTTTCTATCTTTATTTTTAAAATGTTTACTTATTTTATTTTGAACTTAAGAAATAAAACAAATATTTTCATAACAGTAGAATAGAAAAAATGTGATTATGAATTATTATGTACAATTTGCTATTATATATAAAGTTACATGTAACTTTTTTCTGTCTTTTTTCTCAATTTTCCTCTTTTAAAAGAGTATTTTATTTTTCCAAATACATGCAAAGATAGTTTTCAACATTCACCTTTGAAAAATCTTGAGTTGCAAATTTTTCTCTCTTTCTCCCCCTTCCTCCCTCCCCAAGACAGCAAACAATCTGATACAGGTTAAGTATGTGTAATTCTTCTAAACACATTTCCATATTTATCATGTTGCAAAAAAAAAATCAGATCAAAAGGGAGGAAAACACAAAAAAGGAAAAAAAAAAAACCAAGCAAACAACAAGAAAAGGTCTATATACTATGCTTTGATCCATATTCAGTTTTCATTATTCTCTCCACATTTGGTTGGTACTTTCTATCACAAGTCTATTGGAATTGCCTTGAATCACTTCATTGTTGAAAAGAGCAAAGTCCATCACAGTTGATCATCACATAATCTTCTTGTTACTGTGTTCTCTTGGTTCTGCTCAATTCACTTAGCATCAGTTCATGTAAATCTTTCCAGATTTTTCTGAATCAGCCTGCTCATCATTTCATATAGAACAATAATATTCCATTACATTCATGTACCACATATACCATATTATTCAGCCATTCCCCATCTGATAGACATCCACTCAATTTCTAGTTTCTTGTCACTACAAAAAGGGCTGCTACAAATATTTTTGTACATGTAGGTCCTTTTCCCATTTTTCTGATCTCTTTGGAATATAGACCCAATAGTGACATTGCTGGATCAAGGGTATGCACAATTTTATAGCTCTTTGGGCATAGTTCCAAATTACTCTCTAAAATAGTTGGATCAATAAATAATATTTTTAAAGAAATGAAAGAAAAGAAAGAGAGGAAGAAGATAAAAAAATCAACAAAACTGATCAATATACCAAAAAAGCTTTGAAATATATACAATGTCCTACATTCATGAATCTCCTAGTTCTGCAAAGGGATAGAATTGAGGGCATCTTCTCAAATTTCTCATTTGGGGCCATGATTGATTGTTCTTTGAAATTTTGGAAAATCCACTTTTGATTATTTTATGGTAGTTGTTCTTTCCATTTGCCTTGTTGTAATCAATTCACACGTTTTTCTAGCTCCACTTACTTCCCTCTCCATCAATTTTAAGTTATGTTTTTCAGTTTTCATCATATTCATTGTTTCTCACAACAAGCACATTTACATTAATGCATTATCATTTGTTTAACTATTTTTCAATCAATGGGCATCCAGTTTGTTTCCAATTCTTTGCTACTACAAGAAATTTTGCCATAAATATATTGATGCATAAAGAAACTTATTATCAATGGCCTCCTTAAAGTATATGCTTAATAGTTTCATTGAGGTGGTGGAGTGGATAGAGCTTTAGACTTTGAGTCTAGAACTGGATTCAAATCCGGCCCTCAGCTATTTACTAGATATGTGATCTGGGCAAGTCGTTTATTCTCTCAGTTTTCTCATCTGTAAAATGGAGATAACAATAGAACCTATCCCAAGAGTTGAAATGAGAAAATCCATAAAAATTTCTTTAAATGTTAGCTATCATCATTATTATTATTATATGGAACTAAATTGCCCCCAGGTTCCCTTTGTGTGTGGGCTGGAACTAATTCAAGCTAGTCAATCTGGTAATTTATGTTCAATATTGAAATGAAATAGGCCGTTCAACTGGAAGTTTACTTAGCTATAATAGCAGAGTAAGGCAATTCAACAAGGATATGCAGCTAATTCAGCTAACTAAAGCTCTTCTGCCTCAGAATTATCCATAGTGATCTAACAGTCAGTCAACAGAGAAAGTTTAGAGCTCTTTTTGGCTTTTTTACTATGTGGTTTCAAATTAAAGAACTAACCCAGCCCACATACCAAGGGGCTTTTGAAGATATTTGTTCTAACACCACATGGTATGCACAACATTTTATCACACATAATAGAATGCTCCACCTTCAATAATTCCTTGTTGTTCAGTCTTGTCAACTCTTCATGATCTCGGAATTTCTTGGCAAAAATGGAACGGTTTGCCATTTCCTTCTTCAGCTCATTTTACAGCTGAGGAAACTGAGGCAAACAGGATTAAGTGACTTGCTCAGGGTCATTCAGCTAATAAGTGTCTGAGGCCACATTTGAACTCATGGAGATGTCTTCCTGTTTCCCAGTGGGCTATCCACTGTGCCACCTAAACTGCTCCCAAAATACCTCACTTCCCTCAAAGCTCAGTTCAAGTATTATTTCTTCTAGAAACCTTATCCTGATTACTTAGTAGTTAGCCCTCTTTGGAAATTACTTTCTCTGGTAATTACGTTGTTATTTTTTTCTTCTACTTTTAAGCTCCTTGGACAGGGAATATTTGACTTTTTTGATTTATTGATGAGACTTTATAAAAGGCTTCTTGAATGAATAGATGAACTTCGCCTCCTCCTAGATGTGGCTGACAGAATGGATAACTCCATATCTCATTCTTTATCGAGGCCTCCTGCGTGCTTAGCGCTGGACTAAGTGTAAATAGTACCTTGGAAGGAGCATGCAGAGGGAGAGCAGAAAATAAACGGTTCAAAAAGAGCATTTGAAAAGGGAGAGGGATGAGTGGAGAGGGTTAAATTCCAAGACAGTTTCAGAGCTGGGTTGATCTCAGGGATTATTTAGCTAGTTTCCACCTGAGCAGGAAACTCCTCTTTCTACAATATCCCTGATAAATAGTTAGTCAACCAGCCTCTTTGTGCAGACCTTCAAGGAATAGAAAGGCAGCCCAGTTCTTTGGACAGCTCTGCTCTAATCGTGAGCCAGTTCTTCATTCCATCAAACCTAAATATTCCTCTCTGCAGTTTTTCCCACTGCTCTTAGTCCTGCTTTGGGGAACCAAACGCAAGCATCAAACCTAATTCCTAATTCCCTCTTCCAGGATAACCTCCCAAGAAGTAGAAAAAAAGACAATCACGTGCCCCCGACTCTTCTTTCCTCCAGGCTAAACATCCTTTTAATCAGTTCCCATTCGGCCCGGCGGAGGGTTACCGTCTTTTAAAAAGCTGTCTTCTAGGTCCTTCCTAAAATGTGATTCTGGAACAGGACTCAGTCCCGGAGATGGTGAGGACACCCACCCGAGAGCTGCTACCGTCTACCCTCATATTTAGCATAATCCCCGGCACGTAGCAGGTGCTTAATAAGGGCTTGTGCACTTGAGCCTTGGCTGGGTACCTAAGTCTCAGCTTCCTCACCTGAAGGATTTGAGCTCCACCCCGGAGCCCCTCCACCTAAGGCCCTAGGGATACTTGGGGGGCGGGACTCGGGATGAGATGGGAGGCCGGGACAGGGCTGGGCCCGCCTCTCGGGCCGCCTCTGACCCCAGGCTCCTCCTTTCGTCCTCTCCGCCCCTAGCACCTTCAGAGCCGAGGGAGTTGGCGGGGCCAGGGGGGTAGGGAGGCGGCCGCGAGGTGCAAGAAGCCTCGGGCAGGCTACGGAGCCAGGCGGCGGCGGCGGTGGCAGCGGCGGAGGTGGCAGCAGCGGTCGGAGCCCGGAGGCCGAGGGGACTGGGGAGCCCAGGCGCTCGGCGGGCGGCAGCAGAGCTCGCTCGGGAGCCTGGCCCCGGCCGGTCCCGCAGGGACGCCCTCCCGTCCCCTCCCCTCCGCGCTCCTGGCCCTGGAAGGCATGGGCCGGCCCAGGGACACCTGGCGCCGGGCCCTGCTGGCTCCTTAGGAGGGCAGGAGGCGGTGGCGGCGGCGGCGGCGGCAGGTGGAGCAGCGGAGAAGGCGGAGCCGAGCCGAGCCGGAGGGCCGGGCATGGCCACCACCGAGAGGCTCTACGAGCTTTGGATGCTTTACTATGCCAAGGTGAGCCAGCCCCGCTCCGGGCGGGCGGCCCGGCAGGCCGGTCTGGGCCGTCGCCGACTAGCTCGGTGTCAGCTTACTACCCCACTCCCACACAGGGTGCCTTCACCTCCCTCCTCTCCTCCTCCCTGCTTCCTCACCTCTCCGTCGCCCTGCCCCCGTGTCTCCTCACTTCTCTCTCTGGTCCCTTCACTTCTTCCTGTGTCCCTTCACTTCTTCCTCTGTGTCCCCTCACTTCTTCCTCTGTGTCCCCTCACTTCTTCCTCTGTGTCCCCTCACTTCTCGTTCTGTGTTCCCCTTATTATCCTTGTTTCCTCACTTCTGTCTCTGTGTCTCTTCAGTTCTTCCTGTGTCTTCTCACTTCTCCCTCAGTGTCCCCTCACTTCTCCCTCTGTGTCCCCTCACTTCGTGTCCCTTTACGTCTCTGTGTCCCCTTGCTTCTCCTTCTGTCCTCTCACTTTTCCCTATGTCCCTTATTTCTTTGTGTTCCCTTACTTCCCGTTTCCCTCATGTCCCTCCCTTCTCCCCATGTCTTTTCACTTCCCTCCACACCTGTCTGTGAACTCACTACCTCTTTGCCTTATTCTACCTGTGTTGCTCCCTGCTCAATATCACATCATTCCACATAACCCCTTTTTATATTTCCCCCCTTTCATCCTTTAATTAGCTTTCCCCACAGACCAAAGAAACACTTACATGGGTTTCCTTAGTGGACCTTCTCTGTGTTCCCCTTTTATCTTTCATCTACCAGTGGGATGGGGTGGGGTGGAGAGTTGGGCTGGCAACTGATTTTCTAAGATTAGCAGAGGGGGGTGGGAGAACTAAGGCAGAGAAAAGACACATTTACTTGGATATGGTATATGCTTATATGTGAGTGTGTACTACCACCTGTAGTGATCCAGCACACGTCTGTAATCCCTCCCTTATCCACACAGTCCTCCATGCTGCTGAGTTCACAATACTTCCTCAGGCCATAAGGCAAGGTTTCCCATTTTCACCCCAGACTCAATACCACAGAAGAATTCAGCCAACTCTTCTGTGGGGATAGGAGAGAATCAATGTTATTTGAGAACTGTCTCTATCTCTAAACTCCCTAATTTTAGGGAATAATCATCAGTCTCCCCTATATTCATGCTCCAACTCCTGTAGAATTCTTGGTTGATGGGGAGAAAAGGGAATTGAGAGGCTATGTAGGGAGAAAATAGAAGATCATGGAGAGGGAATAGTACAACTAGAACTTTAATTTAAGGTTTAAATGAATTCTGGGGATAGAGAACATCCCTGATGGTCCAGGGATAGAGAAATTCTGAGCTCAGGAGAGGTTGGAATGTATTTTATTTTCAGTAGGGGCTTATGATTGTGTGCAAGTCTGTTTCACTTTCTGAGGCTCAGTTTTCTCATATGGAAAATAGGTATAATAATTTTTATACTTACCTAGTTCATGGGGTTGTGAGAATTAAGTGAACTAATCTTACAGCACAATATAAATGTTCACTATCATTATAATCATATTCAAAGAGGTCAGCAGGGGAGATGGACTTTCTGAGCAGGCACATGGGATTTGGGGGTTCAAGTTGAGAATATTTCAGTTATGAGTGGTGGAGAAGTATTCACATTAAAGATCTGTGTCTAAAGATGGTTGTCTCTCAGTTCATCTCAATTTTGCTAACATTTTCTTAGCACCTGCCTGTGTGTAGCAGCTGGGAAAAACAAAAATAAAAACATAGATACTTGCCTTTGAATTGAAGGTTAAGGGGACATGGATGAACAAGTTCACTAGTAACACTTGTGTGATTTATCCTGGTGTTGAGCATGGTTAGATGTTTTGATCAGACCCTTGAGGCCAGATTTTGGGGAAAGGGTCACTGTTGGTGGGTGGTATGGGGAATGTCTCCATGGAACTTGCATTCCAGAGCATAAGAAAAAACACAAAGAAGTTAGATGTGTGCTAACTACTTCTTCTTAGAGTACTTTCCTTTTGTTTGTCTTTCTTTTCAATGATGAGGAGTCTATAGTCAGTAAACATTTCTCAGGCACTAAGATATCAGGCAGGAACTATGCTAAGGGCTGAGGATACAAAAAGAGACAAAACACAGATCCTGTCCTCAAAGTGTTCCCAGTCTAAAGAACTATGTAAAAACATAAAATTAAAACTAAAAAAGATGGATGACACTAGCTTAAATTCTTATAAAAGATGGGATTTTGGTTGGGGTTCCCTGCTTTCTTTAGCTAGAGAAGCTCAGTTCTGGAATGGTTAAGAGCCTTAAACTTGTGACTTCTAGTCGCCTAGCTCAAGCTTCCTCTCAGACTTGAAAGGTCATAGGATCATAGAATATTTGAGTTGGAGATGACCTTATTGGTTAGCTAGCCCTACCTGCTCATTTTATAGGTAAAAAGCAGAGGTTTGCAGAGATGAAGTAAATGTCTTGTCCAAGCTCACATGAGAGGTAGAACTGAGATGCAAGACAGGTTTGTTGAAGAACTTTTTCAACTATTCCCAATATTTCAGGGTTGGGGGAAAAGGGGAGAGGGAAGCACAGGAAGAGTAATGGAGAAGAAAGTTTGTCTTCCCTTTTCCCCATCACCACTTAACATGGATGGTCTTGGGTTTAAAGGGAATGGCAACTGGATTTTTTTTTTCATCCTTTTGAGACTGATCTAATCAGATTTCAATAAAACTCCCCATATTCTAGTAGACTTGCCAAATGAAAGAGTTGTAAGGGATCTTAGACCATGGTATATCAGAGATGGGAAAGACATTAGAATATAGCAGGACTTAAGAGAATATCTAATTCAGTCTGCCCAAATCAACTAGCAAATTTATGGCATTCTTGGCTTCCAAGTCCAGGACTCTCTACAAGAAGCTATGCTGTCAGAGAAGGAATTGGGCATTGTCCTATTCTTCCTGAGTCATGATGAGATTAGTTGAAGAACAGTATGAGAAGAAGGGAATAGAAAGTTCTGTGGGTGAACGATAAACAGGAAAGAAGAGATGAGTGGAAAATCTGATCACAGATCTCAGTTCTCTGGTGCTGGCTCTTTTTACTTCATTTGATGTTTTGAAGCAGTAGGCAGATGACTACATAGCTGGCATGTCATAGTGAGGATTCTTTTTTGGAGGGGTATATTTTGGTCTAGATAGATGCTGAGTTACTTTCCAGCTGAAAAATTCTGTGATACCTCTGTTATCACTCCTTGCTCATTTCATCTCAGTTCTATTTCACTTCCTCTTTAGATATGGAAACTAGCCAGTTACTACCTGTTTGAGGAAATCATTGAATACTTCCTCAGCCTTAGATTTGGAGTTTACTAAGCAGCTCTATGACCTCGGTGGTTATTTCTAGAGCTAGCCATAATGTCATGGAACTTCAGAATGGGAAAGGATCTCAGAGATAATGTACTGCAACCCAGCCCTGAGGATTAACCTCCCTTGACTAGGTGTCATTCTTTCAATTAGGAATACTTCAACTGATGAGAAATTTACTCCCTGTTTCCTCAACCATAAAATGAGAGGGTTAGATAGATGATCCCCAAATCTCTTTCTAGCTTTAGATCCCATGTTCCTTTTCTCCAGAATAATCTGATTTGCTTTGCCTCTTGTCCCTTTAAATGGGAAAGAAGTGTATTGAGTATAGAACATTGCCACGCTAGTAGTGAAGCAATGTGATGTAGGGAAAAGAACACTAGTAGTCAGGAAACTTGTCTTCAAGTTCTAATTACCACCACCTTACTCTGATTTTGAGCAAGTTACTTTCTCTGGATCTGTTTCTTCATCTGTAAAATAATATTTCTGTTCTCCTTATTTCACAAGGTTATCGTGAGGACTTCTGAGAGATTATGTATTTGTAAAGTTAAAAGTATTCTTTGGATGTAAAGGAACAATTTGAGGGAAAGATGAGGAAAGAATATTGGAAAGGGAAGGCCCTTCCTTAGAAATCATCTAGTGTTAAGGGTGTGTGTTATGGATCCCCTTAGTAGTCTGGTGAAACCTTTGGATTCTTCAGAATAATTCTTGTCTAAATTCATACTTGAATGAAATGCCAAATTTCAGTTAGTGGAAGATAAAAATGCATTGTTTTCTCTATTCATGTTCATGGACTCCCTAAAATGTATCTATAGAATCTTCCAAAGGGAGCTACTTTGGAGTTCTGTGGACTTCAAATTAAGAATGGTCAACTTAACCCCAAACTCAAATTTATCAAAAAGGAAAAGGAGTCACAGAGAAGTTTGATTTATGTAAGATCTTCAGAGAAATGAATGGGGTGTCTGGAAAGACAAGAGCAAAGGCATAGTACATTGGAACAATGTTCTTTGAGTCACAGTGGAAAGAATACAGAATTTAGAATCACAGAGATTTGAAAATGCAGAATTGTAGATTTGACTATAACAGAGTATATATATATATATATATATATATATATATATATATATATAGTATATATACTGGATTACAATATGAGCTGTGTTACTTAATCCTTATTTGATATATTTGACATTTGACAAAAAATATAATTTTTTCTTTCAATGTCTATCACCTATAATATGGGGATAATCGTATTTATCCTACCTGCCTTATTTGTTGGGAGAAAATTACTTTTGGAAACATTAAAGAACCGTAGAAATAGGAGTTATATTTATTGGTAAATTATAGATAATGTATCTATTACTTATGATTTTAAGAAAATTTAACAAACAAGTATTTATTGAAATCTTAAGCACTGCTGACATTTCCCATTACTCTTCATCCCCTCCCTGCTAAATAAAACCATCTGTAAAAAAAAAAGTTTGGATAGAACAAATGACAGATTAGCCATGACCAACAATGCTTATTCCTCATTCTCCTCCTCTGATCCATCTCTCTGCTAAAAAGTCAGTCTTGTCAAGTCACAATTGGTCAGAGTTCTGCTGTTCTCAATGTTGTTTTCATAAAAAAAGGATATGATGAATAACAATAATCAAAATAATAACATATTTTGATCATGATATACCTTGTTCTTCTGATTCTGCAGAATTCATTCTGTTAATTCATTTGAGTCTTCTCAAATTTCTTTTTCATTTGTCATTTCTTAAAGTACAATAATATTCCATTATATTCATATGCCATAGTTTTTCAAGCATCCCCTAATGGATGACCACCCACTCTTTTAGTTTAGGGTTTTGGGGGAAGGTTGCTACCAAAAAGTGCCGCTATAAATGTTTTTATATACATGGAGCTTTTTTCTCCTCCTTTGCCCTTATTGGTGCATGTTTCTGGTATCAGTATTACTAGGTCAAAGAATATATACAGTTTAAAAACTTTTAAATGATAACTTTAAGTTATTTTCCAGAATGGTTGAACCTGTTTATGAGTTCTACCAATATTGCATTGATATATCTGCCTTCTCACAGCTGCTTGAACATTTACAAGTTTTATCTTTTGTGATCCTCTTACAACAAATAGAAAGGGAAGGGTAGGGGAAGTGGATATTGACTTAGAAAACCACAAATTAACAATTTCTAATTTTGTTTTATTTTTATTGATTGTTAAACATTTCCTAATTACATTTTAATTTGGTTTAGCCCTTTCTTTGTTTGACACTTCTGTCTTAATAGCTTAGTGTTGTGAGGAAAGCAATTTTGCAAACCAGCAAAGTGCTAAATAAATGTAAACTAAGATAATCTAGGACTTAGTTGTAAAGGATTCAACCTCCTAATTTTATCAAGGAGATAACTGAGTAGAAATTATTTGCTCTGGATCCCCATCAATTGGAGAATGGCCAAGTAAGTTACGGTATATGAATGTAATGGAAGTTCTATAAGAAATGATGAACAGATTGATTTCAGAAGAACTTGGAAAGACGTACATGAACTGATGCTGAGTGAAGTGAACAGAACCAGGAGAACGTTGTACACAGTAACAAGATTATGTGATGATCAATTGTGGTGGACTTGGCTGTTCTCAACATTGCAGTGGTTCAAGGCAATTCCAATAAACTTGGGATGGAAAATGCCAATTGCATCCAGAGAGAGGATTATGGATCCTGAATATACATCGAAACATAGTATTTTCATATTTTTTTTTCTTTCTTATGTTTTTTTTTCCCCTTTTGGTCTGATTTTTCTTGTTCAACATGACAAATACAGAAAATGTTTAAGAGGAAAAAATAAAAGGAAATATGTTTAACCTATATTAGATTGTTTGCTGTCTTGGGGAGGGAGGAAGTAAGGGAAAAAAGGAGAAAAAATTTGGAACATAAAGTCTTATGAAATTAATGTGGAAAACTATCCACATGTATTTGGAAAAATAAAATACTATAAAAAAACTAAAAATAAATAAAATCCTTTTTAAAAAAGAAAGAAAGAAATTACATGACAGCCCAATTTAGAACTTGGGTATCCTGATTCAGTGATCTTCCTACTATGCCACTTTACCTCTAATTATTAATAAATATGGTTATTGGATTGCCTGACTGGTCCCACTTAGGCTAAGGGAAGAGATTCATTTTCCAAGTCATATTGAGAACTTTTTCTTTAGGATTTGTAATGATTGTATGATTGGGGGATCCTGGATGAAATGTTGACAGTATGTGGCATATCCTAGGCCAGTACAAAATTTATAGCTTTGAAAGCTGGGTCCAAATTCCAGACAAGTACATACTAAGCCCTTCTTATAGACCCATCAAGAAAAGGCATATTCCTGCTCTCACATAATTTGGGGTTTAGTTGAAGATCCACAGCTGGAAGGGAGAAAACCGAATTGTAAAGACAAAAGGCATCGTCACATACTAATTAGATCTCTAGGACTAGAGACTTGGAAACTTGGTTTACGAATCTCCAAATCCAGACTTTCACTTATCCTGAGTCTGAGGTCACTTAACTTTTGTGTTTCTATGGCACATAGGATTTCTCTAAGAAGCCGTAAATGGATTGGGTTAGATTCTTCCCACATTTGAATATGATAATGACAGCTGATGTTTATAAGAAGCAGTGTGACTAGAGAACTGGCCTCAGACTTAGGGGAGCCTGAGTTTTAAATCCCACCTGTGATGTACCAGCCTTTGTTCTTCTGGTAGGCAAGTCACTTACCCAGGCAACTTTATAAGTGTGTTATCAATTATAATTATCCAGCTTGCTCCTGAAGAAGAAATAAGAAAAAAAGACTTTCTTTTCCCTTTTTTTGTAGAAGTGGGGGATTATGGGTATGAAATATCAAGTATGCTATTAGAGTTAAGTGATGTTGTGCTGGTTTTTCTGAACTGCTTTTCTTTCTCTTATTTTATTCTTTGATATAAGGGATAGCAGCTAAGTATGGGTTGGAGAAGTATAGGCTATTACATTTTTTTAATTAAATTTTTAAAAATTACTATCCCTTGTTGTATATTCCCATTTGGCATTGGTGGAAAGCGTTTCCTTATGAGAATCTCTATACTAGAAAAGTCAGATCCAGACCTCCTGTCCCTCTCCCACCCCAAAGGGACAGCTGACATTTATGAAGCTTGCAAAGTGTTTCAGGTACATTGTCTCTTTTCAGTCTAAAATTATACATCTATTAAATACCTGCTTTGGGCAGGGTGTTTGGCGGCGGTGGTGGTGGTGGTGATGGTGAGTCTAACTAGATGTCAAGGAAGGCTTGCAAGTTGGTCTTTAATGGCTTGGATTTTAACAGGGAGGGAAGGTGGTTCAGATGGAGGTATCAGACTGGAGGGTGTGTTCCAGGGTGCAGTGATGTCCAGCTTGGCTGGAGCAGTAGGATATGTGGAAGGGAATCGTGTGAGATAGGGCTGGAAATGTGGGATGCCCTCAGCTTGGGGAGCGCCTGGGGGAATGCCACGAAAAGGAGTTTGAGCTGAATTTCTGACCTTCGCCACCATCCTATGGGAGAGGAAGACCATAAGTGACACAAATTATCCCCATTTTCCACAGGAAGAAATTGATTCCAGTTTGAGGAAGTGACTGATCCAAGTTCACATGGCTATTAATAGTAGATCAGACCTCCCGACTCCAAGTACAACAGGCTTCTTGCTACTTTCATTTGCTAAGTTTCCTTTTGCACTCCCCACCCCCTCAGCATCCTCTTCTTGCTTTCTAATTGGGCTCCAAAGCAGGTGCCAGTTTGGTGGGCTGGGATCCCAGGGTCATGGATTAAAGTCATTCAACCCTGTAAATCCAGTAGAAGCCAGTATCCGACCTCCGACCAGCCCCACCCTTACTGGCAGACAGGCAGTGTGTGTGTGTGTGTGTGTGTGTGTGTGTATACACCCTCTGTGTGCCCGCTGCACAATGGGGCATTGTCATCCCAAGCCTGTTCCAGAATGCTCGTCAGGATTCCGGATCTTCCTCTCTTTTCCTTCCCCTCCCATGGGGTGACTGCTCCTGCTTGAGTGAGAGGGGATTTCAAGCTGACATCAGTCCGCGGTCCTGGAAGTCAAGCCCTATGCTGGGTTCCCAGTGACTCTGGGTTTCTGATTAAATCACAAAGGCAGTTGGGTTAATCTGGGAAGCCTTAACAGAGGTTACAATTGAACTGGGTCCAGAATGAGAGGGAACAAAGGTTGGGAAGCTGAAGGAGGAAGGGTGCCGGGACGAGAGCTGCAGGAAATGAGGTTTCCTACATTGGGACTGGGGGAGGAGGGAGGAGGGGCAGTGCTGGACAATTCTGGGGAGGGCTTTTTCTGGATCAGCCTGCTTATAATAAATGACTGATTATAGAAATCCATATAATAACTCTCCTTTTTGTGCTGTAGCATGGTTTAGAAAGTGCCTCCTTATCCACAATCCTATGAAATAAGTAGTGTAAGTCTTATTATTCCCATTTTATAGTTGAATAAACTGAGAATCAGGGAAGAAAAAGAAATTGCCTATGGTCCTGCTGTTTGATAAGTGGGAGAGGCTGTACTTACCCAGAATCAGGCTGCTTTTAACACCACATTTCACCACATTTCCTCTTAACAGCTTACAGAACACACACATATACACACATATATTACAGGAATAAATACTGCAATATGTACGTGTGTATATACATATATTTTTTGTCATTGACCTTCACAGCTCTTTGTTGATGTTTTACTGTCTTCATTTTTTAGATGAGGAAATGGAGACTCTAAGAGCTAAGTGACCTGAGTTTTGCAAAGGCAGAAAGTGACTTAGAGTATCATAGATTTGAAAGCTGAAAAGGGAACTTGGAGATCATTTAATCTATTTTTATAGAGGAGAAATTTGAGGCTTTGAGGGCGTCGCTTAAAGTCATGTGAATATTAAATGACAGAGCCAGAACTCAAATTCACCCCAAATCCAGTATTTTTTCCAGTATAACAAGCATATAAGGACAGAGTCGGTCTAAGGTCCAGACCCAGGTCACAGCATTGTGGCATCATAGCTAGAGCTGAAAGGGACTTCAGAGGCTTCTGGTCTAGTCTTCTCATTTTACAAATGAGGAGACTCAGACCCAGGGTCATACAGCTATTATCTGAATCAGGATTAGAACTCATGACTTTCTGAGTCCAAACCCTGTCTGCTTTCTCATCTAGTACCCTTCTACATGCTGCCCTGGCTTCCCTTTGTGTGAACAGTGTGATGTGGTGGAAAGAATGTTATATCTGGAATGGAAAGACTGGTGTTCGGATCCAGGTTCTTTAACTTTGGCAGGTCATTTTCCCTTTTTAAGCCTCTCATCCTCTGTCTGTAAAATGATGTTGGTCTCAAGGTCTAGGGGGTCTTCCAGCTCTGAATCCTGTGGTGCTCTATGTCCAGTCCACCAATCCAAAATTTTCCCAGTGCCCACTATGTGTCTGGCTGTGATGTAGGGGAACAATATTAACAGCTCAGGCTCATACTGAAATTTATGGTGGAAAAGCTTTTTCCAGAGAAGTCTCTGCCCCTGGTGAGGTAGGACAGAAAGGTGAAAACATGGCTTGGAGAACAGCTGACATTTATATAGCAAATGAGACACTTTGCAAATCTTTTGGTTTGCAAAGTACCTTTTGTACATGATCTCATTTGGTCTGTTCCAGGCTGTGGGACTGAGAGAGGAAACCCACCCTGGACTAGAGGCTTTAATTCAGTTTCATGATTTCACCAGCAGCACACTACTAACCTATGAGCTAATCTTCAAAGGGAAGGGGTTATCAGTTTAACTGGCCTTGGGAGAGGAAGTGACTTGCCTCAAGTCACACAGGGTGAGTCATTGGCTGCCTTGGGGAGTGAGATCCAAGCCTCCCTGACTCTAGCCCGAGGCTTTGTTCAGGTGACCCAAAAATGACCCTTTCTGGATCCCAAATGTCACCCTGAGGTGGGAGAGTAAGGTGGTGAAGCAAATAAAGAGCTAGTTCAGTAAATATTTCCTGAACATGTACTGAGTCTGGACTTGAGCCCTCTGGATACAAAAATATATAAGACCTGGGGACTTAGTTGGAGAGATGAGATATGTTCAGGAATCTCAAACTAAACATGTCTAGAGGGGAAGGGAAGGCAATGAATATTTATATAGAACCAAATACTGTGCTAAGTGCCATTTACAAATATTATCACATTTGATCTAAAACAGAATTCGTCATCCCCCTCTCCCACAAACTTTCTCATTTCTCCTTTGAACTTCCCTCTTTCTTGTGAAAGCAATCCTTTTTTTTTTTTTTTTTTTGGTTTTACTTTGTTTGTTATTAGTTTTGCAAAGCCTTCAGGGTTGTGGCTTGTCCAGGATCTAAACACTATTCCCTCTTTCTGATCTTCAATATTCAGTTAATTGTCAAGAATCTAATATTCTACATCACAATATCTCCTCTCTCTCTGTCTTACATGGCCATCACTTTACTTCAGGTTGCCATCCCTTCAGGCCCCCATCACCTCTCTGCTTGGACCATTCCAGTCGATTTCTAATCTCATTTCTAATCTCTTCCTCACTCCATTGTCCACATCCCAGCTTCTTAAACTGTGGTTTGCAGGTCCCAGTGTGGAATCTTGTAATTGACTGTGCGGGTTGCAAAATTGTTTTATTATCAGTAAATGTTTGACTTGTATACCTATATACCTGGAGTCATGTAAAAATTTCTTGGGTGAAAAGGAGTTGCAAGTGGAAAAAAGGCTTGCTTCCCATAAGCACCAAATTTATATGCCTAAAATACTGATCTGACCATGTCTTCTTCTCCCCTTAAGAAGCTTCAATACTTCCCTATTACCTCTAAGTAAAAGAAAAACCAGTAAGCTTGACATTTAAAGCCCTTCAACGTGGCTCCTTCCCAACCCCTTGAGTCATTTCGTTTTGCTCCCCTTTAGGAATTCTCTGTTCCAACTGGTGGTCTAGCTCTTATATGTATGTGACATTCCATCTGCTTTTGTACAGAAAAACACTTCCTCACTTCCATCAGTTAGAAAACCTGCCTTTTTTCAAAACACAGTATAGGTGCCACAAGATCTTTTTCTTATTTCTTCCAGGTCCTTGTCTCTCAAAATTACTTTAATTTATTTAATTGTGTGCCTCAATAGGATGCAAGTTCTCTGAAGACAGACTGTTTTGTATTTTTTCTTTATGTCCCTAATACCTATCAGAGTGTCTGCTAATAGTAACAAACACAGAATGTCCCAAAAGCTTTAATGGCTATGAAAAGTGTCCATACTAGGGGAATATTGCCAAAATCCCAAGGAGAGAGAATTCATATCTTCAGGAAATTGTCCTGATTCCTGAAGTTACACATAAATCATATTATCCAGGGGAAATCAGAGTCTAAAATGATAAAAGAGGTGACATTTGGGCTGATGGGGGTAGACCTAGATAAGCAAATCTAAGTGGGTGATACATGCCAGAGGATGAGGAGGATTTCAGCCAGGGAAACAGTATAGACAGAGGCAGAATTGTGTTGGGAGAGTAAAGGGGAATGATGATGAAACCAGGATTTCTGGCTGGGATTGTGGTTTCTTAGGGAGACTGGAAAGGTTAGTAAGTAACTTCCATTTCTCTAACATCCTAGTGTAACAAAACTATTTCCTTATACTAATCTTGAAGGACGTAGCACAAAGATTATTATCCTCATTTTAGCAATAAAGAAATTGAGCTCACCAAAGGGATAGACTTGTCCACGATCATAAAATCAGTGAGTATCAGAACCGGTATTAGAACTCAGGCCTTTTCAACCCAAATGCTGTATTTTCATTCCAAATGCTGTATTTTCATTTAACTAGATTAGAGAGGAAAAGATCATCTTTAATTATAGAATACTAATAGTGCTTTATAGTTTATAAAATAAACTGTTAAGTGATATAGTGGATAGAGTGCTAGGTCTGGAATCAGGAAGACGAGTTCAAATCTGGCCTCAGACGCTAACTGTGTGACCCTGAGTAAGTCAATTAATCCTGTTTGCCTCAATTTCCTCATCTGTCAAATGAACTGAAGAAGTAAATGACAAATGACTCACTTATCTTTGTCAGGAAAACCTCAAATTCGATCATGAAGAGTCAGACAACAACAACAACAAATGAGGTTTTATAGTTTACAAAGATTATTCTTCATTATTACATTTAATCATTGCAGCCCACCTATAAAGCCAGTGGGGTAGTCATTATTAAACCCGTAATTGAGACCAGAAATTGGAAAGTGTGCATACAGTATAAGAGGATCAGGAGACATCTGGGTTCAGATCTTACTTCTGAAACTTAATTGTGTTGACCATTGTCATTTAAAATTTTTTTTAACTTCTTTTTTTTGAGGCAATTGGGATTAAATGGCTTGCCCAGGGTCACACAGCTAGTAAGTGTTAAGAGTCTAAAGCTGAATTTGAACTTGGATCTACTCAGATCTTCCTGATTTTAGGACTAGTGCTCTATCCATTTCACTATCTATCTGTCCCATATCAAAGCACTTTAATCTCTTTAATTAACATTCATCATCCCCATTTGTTGGGAGGAGCAAATGAAATAATAGATGTAAAACATTTCAAATAATAAAATACCATATACTTTACTTTGTAAACTGTAAAATTACATATTTTTGTTGTTTTTGTTCCTACCTGTGTATCCCTCCACAAATGGCTTCCCTTTTCTCTGTAAAATGAGGGGGTTAGAGCAGACTGAACCATTTTACACATCATTCTTTATATAATCTACTACCTAGCTGAACTGGCCTATTTTCTGAACTTGACATTCCATCTGCAGCCTGCATGCCTTTGCATAAGCTGCCCTCCAAGCCTGGAATGTACTCCCTTCTCCTTTCTGCTTCTTGGAATTCTTAGCTCCCTCCAGGTATCACTTCCTCTAGGGGGGGGCTTTCTCTGATCTCCTGAGTTTTTAGTGTTCTTCCCCATCTCATATCATCTTATATTAACTTAATAATTTATAGGCTGCATTAGCCAGTAAAAGGCAAGCAAGCTCCAAGGTTTGGAGGGGACAGATTTTATTTATGTTTTTTGCTCTCTCTAGTCCCTAGTATAATACCTTACCCCTAGTAGCCTCTTAATATATGCTTGTTAAATTTAATTAAATTGAATCTAGTCCCACCCTTATTTTACCAATGAGGAAGCTTGAGTCAGAGAAAGAAAATGATATTTTTGCTCAAGGTCATGTTGATAGTGGATGCCAAACCCAGATCCTCTAAGGCACACCCAGAGCTCTTTATCCTACAGAGAAAAAACCTGGAAAATGAAGGGGTTAGAGAGATTAGGGCAGAGGAAGCCAATTCACATTTAACCCAGCTCTGGAGGAGCTGAGTAGGACTCTCTGCCTTGGCATTCTGTGCTGCTTCCAGAATGTAGAACTTCCTAGGGGAGGGAAAAGGAGAGGGGGGAATTCTAGTATCAAGGTCCATAGAAAGCATGGGAGTGAGAAGGGAGTTTTGTGAGAGCCATGAGCCGTGAGAAATCATGTGTGAGTGAGTAAGAAAATGGGAATGAGCAGAGAGAAATTGTATTTGTGACATACTTGTGAGAGGTTGTGCATGTACGTTTAAGGAAAATTGTGAGAGGTGACACAAAGCTTGCAGATGAAAAGATTAGCATTTTCTTTTATACAGATGGGGAAACTGACACTCAGAAAATTGCAGGGACCAGCTCCCGTCCCAGAAGGAGTTGATAGCAGAGCATAACTTGAGCTAGAACCTTGGGTGCTCTGGCTGATAGCTAAGGGGTCTGTCTTGGTGACTGTGGGGGAGCATGAGGCTGTTGGTGTTTTGCTCTCCCTGGCCCTTTTTCCTCTTCCCCTTCTCTGCTGCCCTCCATGGACTCTCTAGAAGGCTCCCTCTTGCCTTCTGACCTTTCAGCTTCTCTCAAGCTGTATATACTTTGCTCCCCTCTCAACTCATCTGAAAGGAGTTTGGCATTTGCGTCTTGCTTCTATCATTGAATTGGCTGAGACAAGTTCAGAAGGTGAGGGGGAGAGGAATCAAATGACTGGACCTTGCTAGAGCCTAGGGGTCAGGAGAAGAAAGGGCTAGGCTGTCTTTGATGATTTTCTTCTACCTCGGGACTCGTAATGATGATGAAACAAACATTTATGTAGTGTTTACTACATGCCAGGTACTGTGCTAAGGTGATTTTTTTTTTGGATTTTATTAAAGCTCTTTATTTACAAAACATATCTATGGGTAATTTTTCAACATTGACCCTTACAAAACTTTCTGTTCCAAAATTTTCCCTTCCTTTTCCCCATCTCCTTCCCTAGATGGCAGGTAGTCCAATATATGTTAAATACAATATATGTATACATATTTACATTATCTTGTTGCACAAGAAAAATCGGATCAAGAAGCAAAAAAAGAAAAAACCTGAGAAAGAAAACAAAATGCAAGCAAACATTGCAAGAGTAAAAATTATGCTAAATTTTACAATTATTATCTCATAAAAAGGAAAAAGACCCACATGTGCAAAAATGTTTGTATCAGCCTTTTTGTCGTGGCAAGGAACTGGACACTAAGTGGATGCCCATCAGTTGGAGAATGGTTGAATAAATTGTGGTATATGAATGTTATGAAATATTATTGTTCTGTAAGAAATGACCAGCAGGATGAATACAGAGAGGTTTGGAGAGACTTATATGAACTGATGCTAAGTGAAATGAGTAAAACGAGAACACTATATACAGCAACAGCAAAATTATATAATGATCAATTCTGGTGGATGTGGCTATTTTTAGCAATGAGGTGATTCAGACTGGTTCCAGTGGTCTTGTGATGGAGAGAGTCATATGCATCCAGTGAGAGGACTATGGGAACTAAGTGTGGATCACAACATAGTATTTTCACTTTTTGTCGTTGTTTGCTTGCCTTTTGTTTTCTATCTCATTTTCCCCCCCTTTCATCTGATTTTTCTTGTGCAGTATAATAATTGTAAAAATATGTATAGAAGAATTGTACCTGTTTAGCATATATTGGATTACTTGCCATCTAGGGGAGGGGATTGGGGAAAGGGAGGGAGAAAAAAATTTGGAATACAAGATTTTATGGGGGTGAATGTTGAAAGCTATCTGTGTTTATGTTTTGAAAATAAAAAGCTTTAAAATAAAAAAACACAATTATTATCTTATTTGATCCTCACCATAACCTTGGCAAGTAAATGCTATTATTAATCCTATTTTACAGAAAACTGAGGCAAACAGTTTAGGTAACTTGTCCAGGGTCATACAGTAAGAGTTTCTAAAGCTGGGTTTGAACTCAGGCATTCTTGACTCCAGTCCCAATGCTGTATTCACTAAATTAGATGGTGCTGGTAACATTCTAAGAGGCTTAGCTTTTTGAGTTAGAATCTAATAATTCCTTACATCATCCTTTGAGGCCTGCACCACATTCTCCATGGAGCTTCCTTAATTTTTCTAGCTGTAAGTATTCTCTCTTTTCTGAAATTTTCTTAGATATCTGTCATTTCCATCTGCCTGTTTCTCCTTCTTTCCTTTGTTGTGATTACAATTTACTTTGTTAATAATATTTCCCCCCCAAGTAGATTATAAATTTGCATATTTCATCTTTTCATTCCCAGAACTGTTTTAAGTGTTTTGTAATTGTGTTCTTATAGTTCCTAGTTTTGTCTTGTCAGGTAGACTCCCAAATATTTTATATTATCTACACTTATTTTAAATAGAATTTCTCTTTCTGTCTCTTGCTATTGGTCGTTTTTGGTAACAAACAGAAATGCCAGTGATTCTTGTGGGTTTATTTTATGTCCTTTTGCTAAGTATACCATCATATCATCTGAAAAGAATGATAGCTGTTTCTGCATTACCTACTCAAATTCATTCAATTTCTTGCATTACCTAATCCAATTCCTTCAATTTCTTTTTTCTTTTCTTATTGTTAAAGGTAACACACCTAGTACAGTATTGAATAATAGTGGTGATAATGGGCAATGATCTTATTGAGAAAGCTTCAGAAACTAGGTCTTGCACAGAATAGACACTTAGTAAATTGTTAGTTGTTGAGATGAATTTCTATTTGGCCTTAATCCTTTACAAGAATTCTCTCTATTGACATGTCTCTAGTCCAGTCTCTCTGCTGTGAAAATAAAGAGGAGGGCTTCCAGAAAGGTTCCTTATTGCCTGGGTCTAGGGTCACACAGATGCTAGAATGGCAAGGTTAGAATTCAAACTCAGGACTTTGGATTCCAAATCCAGTCTTCCTTCTACTGGACAACATAAGATCCTACTCAGTGTAGAATTTAAGTTCTTTGAGAACAAAAATGCTTTTATTTTTATTTTTATTTATGTTTCTAAAGCTTAAAATAATGCTTGACACATAGTAAGTACTTTAAAATGCTGGTTGAATTGATAAACCTAAACATTGAACAATTTATCTAACCTTTATCTCTTCAACTGTAAAATGGAGATAATAATACTATCTCTAAGTGATGTGAGGATCAAATGAGATAATAAATGTAAAGCATGAAGCGCAGTGCTTGACACATAGTAAACACTATGAAAATATTAACTATTATTTTTATGTTAGCTATTGACTGTTTAGGAAGCTGAGAGAGGAAATGATCCATCATAGACTGTAGAGTGAGTTGGGCAAAACTGGGACTAGAACTCTGACTTCCTGACTCCCAGGCCAGTGCTATTTATAATGACCTTACTCAGTAACAGTGCTGTGGTAATTTTAAAGTTATGTGTAAAATCTGAGACAGAGCAGTCAAAGCATGAACTAACAAAAGTAGCAGATGATTCACAATTTATTCTAATAAGATTTGGGGAATGTATGAGAACATTGGGTCTGGAGCTAGGAAGATGTGAGTTCAAATCCACCCCCAGACACTTACTAACCCATGTGACCTGGGCAAGTCACTTCACCCCATTTGCCTCAGTTTCCTCATCTGTTAAATGAGCTGGAAGAAGAAATGGCAAAATATTCCAGTTTCTCTGTCAAGAAAAAGGTTAGTAAGAGTTGGACGCAACTGAAACAACTGAACAACAACAAAATGATGTGATTGTGGGGATAGGGAGCTGATTTACTTCTCTAATTCTGTTTTGTTGAGAATAAATATTGAAATGAGTCGATGTTGGGAAAAGAACACAGTGTAATGAAAGACAGTGCCAGACTTTGATGTCGATAAGCCTGGGTTCACATCACAGCTCCGACACTTACTGTCTGTGTGATCTTGAAATCCCTGAACTTTTATGAAGTGGAGATGATGATAATGTTTGTGCTATTTACTTCCCCAGGAGTTGGGAGTAAAAACACTTTGAAGGCAGAGAAAATTATATAATTTGAACAAACTGCAAATAGACAATGAGTGAGGTCTAGAATTCATTCAGAGGAGGGACAGGGAAGAATTTCCTTTGGGAAATTGTACAGAACTTTTTGAGACCCCCAAGCATCTCTTCAAAACAGGCCCAGCCTTTTAACATCAATTTTCTTCCCGAGATGTTTTGTAGCTTTGAGTCCCATAATTCATAATCTTTGAAGAACTGAAATTGACCATTACCTAAGGGGAAGATTTTATGTGTCTCTGTGTTTACATACATACATACATACATGTATTACATGAAGAGAGAGAAGAGACCAGAGGCGGGGGGGAGAGAGGGAAAGAGAGGAGAAGCAGAAGAAAGGAGAGAAGAGACATACAGACAGAACCTCACAAGAAGCATCTGCATGGGAGAGTTATGATCTGTATTATTGAAGGGGATGTATTTGTTGATGAGATCACCAGGTCCTTTGGAGTTTTGGAATACTGTAGAGAAAATGCTATTATTTTTTATATTCTTTGAAACAATCTGCAATGATTGAAAAGTTATAAGCATAAGTATATAATCTCATTTGATTTATTAGATTGCCCGCTACTTGAAGCTGGGACTGTCTTGTGCCTTTTTTTGTATCCTCTGTGCTTAGCACTCTTTGCCTGGCAAGTAGTACATGATTAATAAATGTTTATTGAGCTAAATTTAAATCTTCCTAAGAAAGAACCCCAGGGCTAAGTAGAAGAGTTCAAATCCCAGCTCAGATACTAGTTGCCGGACTAGACCTCGGGCAAGTCATTTAATCCTGTTTGCCTTAGTTTCATCATTTGTCAAATAATCTGGAGAAGGAAATAGCAGACCATTCCAGTATCTTTGCCAAGAAAACCCCAAAATGGGTTTACAAAGCTTTGGACACAACTGGAACAATTAATCATCATCAATAATAGAAACCCCTTGAAATTACAAATAAGGAAAAACTGCCTCTGACCAGGTAAGTCATTTATTCTAGGTCAGGCAGTCTAGTGTGCAACCTCTGTAGAATAAAGTATATAGAATACTTTTTCTGTTCTAACAGGTTTTTTCCAATCAAGTTGGGACCCAAATTGGGACAAGGTCCCAACTGCCTTAAATCCCATTCAAGGTGTGTCCTCTTTTAGACTGTACTTCATGTCCCTCCCTGGATGTGGGTGGAGGTGATAAGGACTTGGGTTGTGGCAGTGGAAAGCTGGGGGACAGATATGAGACTTTGTTTAAGGAGAATTGAAGGGAAGGATCAAAGACTTAATGACTAGATGTGATATGGGAGGAAGAGGGAGGAGGCAAAAATGATTCTGGGGTTTGAGGTCTGGATACTGGGATTATTATAGGACTGTTGCTAAATACATGGATTCAGACCTTAGATTTATTACCTGCTACTAGTAAGACAAAATTACTTTCTTTTTCTCAGTTTCTACATGTGTAAATTGGAGAGGTTGGCTTAGGTCAGTCATATGCACAGTATGACCCTTGGACTCCTGGGTATTTCTGGAGAATTTTTCAGGGGGTCTAGAAGTCAAAATTATTTTCATAATATTAGGACATTTGTCTATTAAAATTCACCTTTTTCCAACTGAATATTTGTATAAAGCTAGATTTTCTTCATATTCTTCAACCAAAACAATATATTGAAACAGATTGAAAGCAGAAACAGATATGAGAATCTAGCCATCTTCTATCAAGGTAGACACAAAAAGATTTACAAAAAAATATAAAATAATACCGCTTATCACTTTTTTTGTTCTGAAAACAGGTCTTCTTTCAAATGCATTATTTATGCTAGCATATAATATTTTATTGTTTATCGTTATTTTAAAATGAATTAATAACTGTTTAAACCTTTTAGCAAATTTAATTCCCACAAGGTAAATATTGATAGACATACAGGGATATGTCGGAGCCAATTCATACAAGTTTGCACCAATTGTTAAATGTTCATTGTCAGCATTTATATCTCTGAAATTGGCAATTGCATAAATCAGGGTTTGGTTTATTGGTTTGTTGATTGTCCAGTTTTAAGAAAATGATGGAGAAAGTATTAATGTGTTCAGAAAGTGAAGGAGACAGTGTTAAAAGTAATTTAAAACTTGTGTTTTTGGAGAGCTGTTTGTTAAATATCTTTCTTAATACACCCTTGGATATAATCCATATAAACAAAAACTCTTGGAAGTTCTCAATTTTTTTTTTTTTTTAAGAATTTAAAGATGTCCTGAAGGGGTTCTGAAGTTGAGAAGTTTGAGAACCGCAAGCTTTGATGATCTCTTAAGATCTTTTCTGATACTGACATTCTGTATCTAGGGTTCCTTCTAGTTCAGACATTATGTTCTAGGCTCCCTCCAAAGCTCTGGCATCATATGAATCTATCATTCAGGAGAGTGAGCAAAGATGAAGAGTTAGTTTTAGACAAAATTAGCTTGAATTGGAAGAGTGGGAACCATACTTGGGAGAGAAATGTCAAGAAAGGGATGCTTTAGATATGGCTGGCTCTTTTTAGAAATTTGGCTGGGTAGTAGAATACTGAATGTCATGGCAGGTTTATAGTAAACCTATAGGATCATAGGATCAAAGGGTTAGAAATTGAAGATACTTTAGAATTTACCTAACCTAGCCCTCATTTTGCAGGACTTAAGTTATCTGTCCAAGGTCACAGAATAGAAGTAAAAGTTCTGGGATTTGGATGTGTGATCTATGACACCAAATAGAGTTCTTTTTCTCACATACAATCCTGTCATATAATAAACACAGCTGACATTTCTCTTGTGCTTTAAGATTTTAAACATGCTTTTCCCCACCTCAGTCTTTGTGAAGCAAGACAGATGTACAAGTCCACGTTTTGCCAATGAGAAAACTGAAGGTCATGGGGGTAAAGGGACTTTGCACACAATTATACAGAGAAGTACTGTTTGAGCCACAGTTCCAAGTCAGGTTTCTTGCTTCTAGCTTCAGGGCTCTTTCCATAAAGCACATGGCTAATGGGACACTTGGTTATATTTGTAGGAAAACAGGAAAGAGCTGAGAATGGGATATGAAAGGTTACTGGAGAAGGTAGGAGGAAAAGGAACCCAGGGTGCTTGAAGTGAATGGGGTTAGGCACCTTGTCAGGGAGAAGGACCAGCCCTCACTCAGAAATGGGAGCCAAGGCAGGAGGTCAAAAGAGTGTGTGTGTGTGTGTGTGTGTGTGTAAGTATATGTGTGTATATATACTATATCTATTTGTCACAAGGAGGATGTTAAATATAGAAGCTGAAACATCTGTTTCTAGCCTGGTCTTTTAAATAACTGATAGGTTGAGCCTCTGTGCATAATAGGGCCAGTAGCTAAAGAGAGAGGAGCAAACAGGAGCTCTGTATTGTTATTGGGGATACCTACATTGATTAAATCACTGATCCTTTTGGAGTTTTGAAATGTTGTTGAATCTACTGGTCATCCTGTCATCTGGGGGAGGGGGTGGGGGGGTAAGAGGTAAAAAATTGGAACAAGAGGTTTGGCAATTGTTAATGCTGTAAAGTTACCCATGCATATATCCTGTAAATAAAAGGCTATTAAATTTAAAAAAAAAAAAAAAGAAATGTTGTTGAGAAAATGAATGCCATTATTGTCATTCTTTGTAAGATGATCTCAAAATCATTTAACTCACTATATAGCTTGAAGTGGGTCATTTGAGCCTTGGTTCTAAAATACTCTTGAAGTTCAGTTGAATGGGGATAGACTAGATCAAAAAAATTTTAAACTGTGAATTTAACCCCATATGTGGTCTCTTAACTAAAAGTGGGGATCTTGAAATTATAATGTTTGATTTGTATACCTGTTTTATGTACCTATATACCCGGGCAAAAATTTCTCAGGTGAAAAGGGGTTACAAGTGGAAAAAAAGTTTAAGCCCTGGACTCGGTGATCTCTGACTTACACTGTTTTATGTTCTAAAGTCCCTCTCAGCTGTGACTTCCTGTTCTAAGGTTTCTTTGACATTCAGTGTGTGTATGTGTATATTTGTGTCTCCTTGTGAATATGTATGAGAGACAGACAGAGACAGAGATAGAGCGAGAGGCAGAGAAAGACAGAGGGGCAGGAGAGAGAGAGAGGAAGAAAAGGAAGGAGGAAAGGAGGGAGAAAGTGAGAAAGTGTGTGGACAAGAGTTGGGAGGAACAGGTATAGATAGCTCCTACACAAAGCACAACGTCAAAGTGACCCTAAACCTTCTTACCACAATTTTACCTGCTGTTTCCCTGCCAATACTGTTCCAAAAATATCCCTCTTAAAGAGGAAGAGGGACATTCTTGGTATAGGGGAGGCCATGCCTCTCCCATACAAACAAATCTACTTCTTGAAGTCCCAGTTCAGTTGCCATTTATTTGTGAACTTTTTCCTGATTTCCTTCAGTGCCCATGTGAAAAGTGAAACTATAACAATCTCTCCTTCATCAAATTTCCCATAGCCCTTTGTCTGGACCTCTCCTTTTTCCTTATCTCCCTCTCCCTTGTATCATAGTTTTTTGTGTACATGTCATTTTATCCTATTAGATTGTAAGATCCTTGATAGCCCGGTCTGGGCTGAATCCTTTACTGTATTCCCAGAACTGAAAGATTTTGCACCTAGTTAACAGTAAGGTATCATTCTACTACTTTTGCAATGTGAGGAGCTGTTCTGTCTCCAATCAAGTATTCCCTGGGAATTCTGGTCCTAACCACTCCTCTCCTCAGTCCTAAACCTAAATCTGTGGCAGACAAATGCACTTCTGACTAGCATACTGTCATGGTGGTGAGTGACAATGATTGCTCACATCTCCAGAACTGTAAGGATTTGCAAATTGCTTTTCTTACCAAGCTTTCTGAAGTAAGTAGGGCCAGTGTTATTATTCCCATTTTACAGACTTTAAAAATTGAAACTTTGAAGATTTGTGACCTGCATACAGCTAATAAGTTGTTGAGATGGAATTCCTGATTTAAAGTCTACCACACCAGACTACTTTCCTGATTCTCTAAGATACTGAGAAGGGAGAAAGAAAGCCTTGTCCTATCTGCAAGAAGAAATATTATTTAGAATTGAAGAGAAATTAGAGATCTTCCAGTCTAGGAATTCTTAACTTTATATCATAAATCTTTGGCAGTCTGATGAAGCTTGTAAAAACTTTTCTCAGGATAATATATTTTTAAATTCATGAAATAAAATTCATTGGACTATAAGAGAAACTAATTATATATTTGAAATAAAGATGTAATTTTTTTCCTATCCAAGTTTGCTGACCCCTTGAAATCTTTTTTAAAGGCATAGTATGCCCCAAGATAAGAACATCTGTTCTAGTTCTACCTTTAATTTTACAGACAAGGAAACTGAGACCCTCAGATGGAAAAGACCTGCCTAATGTCTCAGTATATTGCAGAGCTAGGATTTAAATACTTGGTGTCTAAGGAAATCAAGTACTGTAGCCTACAACTTTGTAAGTGAAGAGGAAAGGTAGCTTTAGAATGGGCAATGGGGTTTTGGTTTTCTTTCCCTGCCTTGTAGTATCCCCCCATAGGGGAGAGCTGAGTGACAATGGGACAAGTCACAGGCATAGTGGAAGGAGCATTTGTCTCCTCCATCTCTTTTTATCTTTCTGTGTTTGTTTTGGAGGTCACAGCACCCCAAAAATGGAATCTCAGTTTCCCCATCTCAGTCTCAGAATTGGAAAGGGCTTCAAAGGCAACTGGGCCAATCTAAACAAGCTTCTCTTCTGAACTCCAGAATTCACCCTAGTAATTAGTCATCCATCCTCTGCCTGAAGAACTTCAAGTGGGGAACTTGGTGCCCTTTAAAGGGACCTGGTTTCACTTTGGGACTGCTTTGATTATTGCACCAGAGATAGTGTCTCCCTCTTAGAACAAGGCTGCCTGCAGATGGCAGTGGGGAGGAGATAGCATGTCCATCAAACTGGAGAGCCTGAGGATTGTGTCTCATATCATCCCAGAAGATGCCTGGACACTGTCACCCAGCCAGGGCCTTCCTCACTAGAGGCCTATCAGGGGAGGGGAAGGTGGGGACCTCTGGATTCTGATCTTTCCATTCTTGGTGTGGAGAGATTGGGCCATGGCAAGGCTACTTATTTGTAATCAGGATTTGGCTGCAAAATCTGAGTCTTCTTGATCTTAACCCCTCTCACCACCTATTCTCTTCTTCTTCCTTGCTAGAAAAAAGAGATTCCATCAGTGATTAACAAAGGATGAAAATGAGAGATTTCAGTTGCCTTCAAGTTCATGAAGGCTTTTCAGATAGTCTGGGATTCCCAATCACATCTCTAAAAAATTTTTTTAAAAAAATAAATTTGTATTTTTTGGTCTTACTTACATATCCCAGTATACACTTTTTTCTTCAAGAGAACTATTTCTTATGATAAAGAATAAAAAGGAGAAGAGAAAACACCAGTTTAGAACTGAATATATTGGAAAAGTCTTTTATGATATGTAATGCTTCACATCAAGCATTCCCCCTCCAGAAAAAGCTGGAGACTTTCTTCTGTCTCTTCCCATGGGGCAAGCATGGATATTAGAATTTTACAGTATTCAGGATGGGCTTTTCCATTCATAGCTTTTCGCCCAGTGTAGGAAATGGGAATGGAAGGAATGCTGGGGGATCCTGCTCACAGTGCCACTGGTGAAAGGATAGGTGAATCAGACTTATCTCCTTACTCTGAGCCACAAGATGCTACTTTGTGTTTTTAGGGAAACTGGGAGAATTTCCCAGGAGCTGGAAGAAAGCGTACATATTTTTCAAAATAAGTTTTTATTGTTCTCTTCTATTTTTTATATCATCATAGTTATCCCCAATATACTCATCTTCCCTCTCCCAGAAAGCCATCCCATGTGACAAATAGGATTTTTAAAAATGACTAAAGAAGTCAGCCCAGCTTATTAAAACAGTTGCACACCTGGGGATCTCCCATCTCACAAAGGTGGGGTTGGGGCTATCCTTTTGTCTCTTCATTCTAGTCCTGCTTTAGCTTTATAATTTTGTTTCCTTTAGGAATCAGGTATATGGTTCCATGAATAGAGCACCAGCTCCAGAGTCAGAAGGACCTGAGTTTAAATTTGATCCCAGATACTTGACTCTTACTAGCTGTGTGATCCTGAACAAGTCACTTAATCCTGATTATTTCTTTCTACCAAAAAAAAAATTGTTACATTTACTTTTGAAATTTTTTGGTGTGTGATTGTTTTTTTTCCCATTTACATCATTATAGAATCTTACATACTGCCTAATCCAGCCCCCTCCTATATAAGAGATTGGTAGTACAGGTCCTATATAGCCATATTGCCCAGGGTCACAGAGCTGGGAGAACTAGTCTTATATATATCCATATATTATATTGGAGTCCTATATACAAATATACATATATACCATGCATGTGTATATACATATATGGATAAAAATAACCTGTGTCTATAGATATAGATTATAAACATATAGATAGATAGATTATAGCTATATCTATAATATATCTCTATAGATTGCTATCTATTTAGAGCTATATAAGTATATAAGTAAATATTGTTAGATATAGATATCTATATAGACTTAGAGATAGATATCTATATTATCTATATATAGGAGGCTATAAAACAGTATATAAACACATATATATATATAACTGTACTAGGTATAAGCCTGAGGAATAGGGCCATACAATACTTAAATATTTAACCATACAGTTAATATCTAATACATGGATACTTATTGTGTATCTAAGTTATATTTTAATATATTTAACATCTACTGGTCATCCTGCCATTTAGGGGAGGGGGTGGGGGGGGTAAGAGGTGAAAAATTGGAACAAGAGGTTTGGCAATTGTTAATGCTGTAAAGTTACCCATGTATATATCCTGTAAATTAAAGGCTATTAAATAAAAAAAAAAAAAAAAAAAAAAAAAAATATCTAATACATGGAAATATATGTGTCTATAATTTATGCACACATGCATATGTACACACACACACACTTTGCTATTTTGCCTAGGCTGAAAATGCATCGGTCACTCACAGACCTGATCTGCTACTGATTAGCACAGAAGTTTTTATCTGCTGTTTCTGAGGTGGGCCACTTTGCTGTGTCTCAGGCACAAACTTGTGTCTTCTGAACCTAAGACCAGTGATTATTCCATTCTGCCACAGTTGTTTCTCAGAGACATTTAAACCTCCCACTGACCTTGCCAAGCCCTCTAAGGGCTCTATTCTTTTTTTTTTTTTTTTTTGAATAGTATTTTATTTTTTCAAATATATACAAAGACAGTTTTCAACATTCACCTTTGCAAAACCTTGTGTTCCAATTTTTTCTCCCTTTCCCTCCCCTTCCCCCCTCCCCAAGGCAGCAAGCAATTCAATATGAATTAATCATGTGCAATTCTTCTAAACCTATTTCAAATTCATCATGCTGCACAAGAAAATCAGCTCAAAAGGGGGAAAAAACACAAGAAAGGAAAAAAGAAAACAAGCAAACAACCAACAACAACAAAGGATGAAAATACTATGCTTTGAACTATATTCCGTCTCCATAGTTCTCTCTCTGGATTCAGATGGCATTTTCCACTAGGGCTTTATTCTTGAAGCCTCTTTTTTTTTCACTCAGAAAAAGGAGACTTCGGGGTGTGCTCGTCCCTGGTGGCTGTGTGTTGGACATATAACACTGCGCTCCTGTACTTTGTGTCACTCCCCACAACTCCCCTTGAGGATAGAATTTGGGGGTTTAGTGATTTTAACTCTTATTGAAATCCTGTTGCCTGGTCTACCTTCCTTAGCTTTACTGAAAAGGAAAACGGGAGAGGTAGTTGGTCAATATTAGCTTTCTCCCCAGGTTTCTAGGGTCTCCCTGGTGCCAGCAGTCCCAACAAACAGAACCTGCTGGGTGGAGCCAACAGGTGGAAACTGAGAAGGCAAGGGCAGAGAACCAGAACACCTGGTTCCTTTCCTTAGACAGGAACCATAATTTGGGGTGAGGCATTTCTTTTCCTCATGCCTCACTTTCTCTTTCTGGCAAGTGAGTAGGAGAAAGAGAGAGCTAGAAAGAGAGCTCTTTCTGTTCCTTCATCTCTGACCAGCTGGGGTCGGGGTGGGGAGAACAGGGTGTGAATGAAAGAGATAAAGAGTATTGCCCTCTCTACCCCCTTTCACTGCAGAACAAAAGGTCATGTGCTTGTAATTTTTTTCTTCTCCTTCCTGAAAGGTAGGGAAGTCTCCTTAGAGTCCTATAGACATGACCCGATAGCTCTGGAGAAGCATCTGAAGACTTGCCCTTTCCTCATAACTACTTTGTATAGTGAGGAGGAAGTGCAGATAGTCCCATCTCTTCTTTATAGAGCCATGGTGGGGAGGCTGCATTTTTGTGGTAAGAAGCATCAATCCTGGAGGCAGAAAATCTTATTTAAACATGGACTTTTATCACTCCCTCACTGGGTGATCCTTGAGTTTCAGTTTCTTTTTTGTAAAATGAGAATATTAATTCTTGTACCACTAATCTCACAGGATGTTGCAAGACTTAAAAGTCCTATAAAAATAGTGCCCATTTTAGAGCCAGGATTTGAACCCAAGTTATCTGACATCAAGTTTCACCCCCTTGATGAGAAATGTCACTGGCCAGTGTGGAGAAAGGCAAAAGGAGGGCAGGCAGTTCCCAGTCTGAGGTTATAGCCCAACTCAAGATTGTTATCAACTTCCATTTGAGTATGTAATTTTGGGGAATAGTCTTTCCCTATTCTGAACCTCAGTTTTGTCATCTGCAAAATAGGGAAAATCAAACCTCCCAGGACTCATTGAGAAAACTCTTAGTAAACTTAAAAGTCTTGTAAATATATGAGTTTTGATTGTAAACAGCAAAATTTGTGAAGCTGATCAGGAAATGCAATCACGAAAGAAAAGACATAGCTAGACCCCTTGTGGATTTTTCTGATATTTCTGATGACCATCAGTCTGGACCTCCGGGCTACAGTTGAACATGGGATCTTGGTGAGGGCAGTGCTACAGCCTGGTGGCTGCCTGGCTAAGTTAGTGTTGGATGATGGAGTTCTTGCTGGGAACTGGGGCCATCCTTGCTCCTGGCCCCCTCTTCTGTCAGAGCTTCTTTTATGGCTCCACTCACACTGAATGCTGAGGTCCCTGAAGCTGCCTCCCACTTCCTCTCCATCCATGCCCTTTTGCTGCCTTAGGGGCAATATAAAGAGCCTCTGTTACAGTTGAGGAAATTGTAGAGAAGTTAAGTGGCTTGTCTAAGGTCACACAGGTAATAAGACTAGCAGAACCAGCATTTGAGCCCCCTGGTCTTCCGGCTCCAAATGCACCATTCTTTCCATCCACTCCCACCAATCCTGTCTTCATTATCTTCTTCCCTCCAACTGGATTATTGTGATTTGGCCTTTGTTCTTGAACAAGACCCATAATCATCTTCATTCCCCCAGAATCATCTTCATCCAGGGGCCACATATAGATCAGAACAACTGGAGATGGCCCTGGATGTGGTGGGAGAGGCCTTTTTTGCCTCCTAACTGGGACTGGCTTGTCAAAGAAGGAACCAGAGCTACAAGGTTCTAGTCCTGACTCACTTATTAGCAGCACAGTCATAGGCCCTGAGCCTGTTGGGAATGATATAGCTTTGGTGATGGAAGATCTGGGATGGGCTCCTGACTCTACTGCTGGCTCACCTGTGGGACCTTCTGTGACTTCTCTGGGCCTCTGTAATAAGGGGTTTGGACATGATCACTAATCAGAGCTAACTTGAGAGGCCACTAGGTGGTGCTATGGATACTGCGTCTGCTCTGGGGTCAAGAAGAACTGAGTTCAAGTCTCAATTCAGACGTTAGTTACTTAATCTTTGTCTACCTCTGTTCCTTCATCTGTAAAATGAGAATAGTAATAACACTTAACTCACAGGGTTGTATGATTATAAAGTATTTGTAATGTGCTTTGCAAACTTTGAAGAACTATATAAATACTATTATTATTATTATTAGTTATGTAGCTTTGATATTAGTATTAGGATGACCTGAGTTGTTTGCTTTTAAAAATTTATCATTTATTTATTTTTAATATTTATTTTTAAAATTTCAGAGTTCAGAATTTCCTCCTTCTCCCCAGTTCCTCCCACACCCATTGAGAAGGCAAACAATATGATGTCAACTGTACATGTGAAATCATGCAAAACGTATTTCCATATTAGCCATGTTGCAAAACAAAACCAAGAAAAATAATGTTAGTGCAAAAAATATGCTTCAGTCTTCACATAAGAATTCATCAGTTCTCTCTCTGGAGGTGGCTAGCTAGCATCTTTCATCAGGAATTATAGGATCTCTGGTGAAAAGAATTCTTTGTACACTTTAAAATACTGTGTAAATGTCAACTATTATTGTTACTAATAATGAAGCTCTAATGATGGAATCTCAGGCACTGTGTCAAGGTAATGGAATAGAAAGCTTCTGGGTAGAAGGTCTTAGTGTCCACATTAGGCTGCTCTGCAAACACTGTCATCTCTGGCTGCATGCTCTAATTTTGATTCAGCATCCTCTTTGCCATCTATCTTTGTAGAAGCTCTTTGAGAATATTGGTTTTAGTCCCCTTATTATATAGTCAAGGAACCTGAGACAGAGTGAGAGGACTTTCTTAAAGTCATACAAAGAGTTGGGATTTAAAGCCAAGCCTTCTGACTTCAAATCCAGTGTTCTGGTCCTTCCTTTCCTTAGGCAAAAAATTTAAATACTTCGTGCTTGGAGGAGGAAAAGGATTGTGTCCAAAATAGGGGAGAAGAGAAGTAAAGGTAGTCCTGCTTCTTCCATTGGGAAAAGAGCAAATCAGTTACAGGCTCAGAAGTTTGGGTTCCCTTGAGGATCTTATAGAGTAATGGGAATAGATTTGGGGATTTGGAAAGCCCCTGTTCCCTCCAGATAGGAGCTAGACTTCTGGGGCCCCAAGGCTTAGGAAACAAAACCAGGATATGAATCCTGCGATGCAGGAGTTCTGACCAGGCATGAGGAGGGAGGAGAAAGGAAATGTTTACAGGGACAGGGCCTGGCCAGGCCCATCCTTCCTGCCCTACACCAGCACAGACTGGCTGGAGGGAGGAGGAAACTGGCCTTGATAACCAAACCCCTTCCATGTCCTGGGAGCTCTGAGTAGGATGGTGAGAAATTGGCCCTCTGCTTTGGACTAATTCTGCTCTGAGGGTAAATGGGTACTCTCGAGAATATAAAAGTTTCACTCAGTGCCATTGGCATTTTGATGAATAATAATAGAATTTACACAGTGATTTAATTGAATGTGTGAAACACATTATATAGTTAGCTTATTTGATCCTGACAATAACCTTGCAAAGCCGGTGCGTTATTATCCCTATTTTACAGATGAGGAAACTGAGGTTGAGAGGAGTTAAATGACATGCCCATGGGCCCTTATACCCTGTAGGCAAGTCCAGTGCCAGACCCTCTGTGACACTAAACTGTGAAGGTAATTTATTATCCAACGTGTTTTCCTGGATCAAGGCCGCAGTACTCAGGGAGAAGTCAGTGGTGTTATTTGGGGCTGCCTTATCATAAATGGGCTCAAATATTGAGTTTACAGGGCAATCTGGGACTCAGCTCTGGTTTCTTCCTAGCCTTTGCTCCAAATTCTAGGGTTCAGAATCCCATTATCATTCTTTCCTGTCATCCTTCCTCCTTTCCTCCCTCAGGCTGGAGGGCAACTGAAGAGGGATCCTGAGTTCTTTCTCCTTTCCACTGCCCTCCCTCTGTCCCCAAGAGGCAGTGATGTCACCCACCTGGGGAGTTGGCTAGCCATAGGCACAAACCTGTTTTCCCAGTCTGGGGTGTGGCTCTTCTTGGGTGTGGAAACATATGGGGCTGAGTCTGAGATCCAGGTGAGACCTCCTCCTCCCTATCCCCTATTCCATCTGTTTCTCTTTCCTTCCCTACTCTGTCCTGTTCCTTTCCTCCTTAATCTCCCATCCCAAGTGGGGGAACCTGAGACTGCTGTGTTTACTCATATTACTCCCCACCTCCTCCAGCAGTCACAGTAGAAACAGGCCAGGGAGCAAGGTTTGTTTTTATCTCCCCTCCCACCCCCAGACTAGAGCAAAACATGAGAACAATTTGAAGGAACCAGGTCTTGGCTGATAGCTGGGGAAGGGATTTTCTGTCATTTCTGTTATAGTCTAGAGTTTCATGCAAATCATGAGTTCTTAATATAATGTTTGTTAAAAGAATGTTTTTGGGCAGTTATGTAAATTCTATGGGGTATATATGTGTATGTGTGTTAACCTTGTGGTACGATGGAGAGAGCACTAACCTTAGAGTTAACAGTGAGTGTTTGTTGATTAATTGATTGCTAGGGAGCTCTTTGAAAACTGACTAATCACTATATTTATCTGGATGTCATTTCCCTCATTCTGATAGTTGCTTGTGTGATGCCTTCTTCCATTAGACTTAAAATTCTTCAAGGACATGGACCCCCTTTTGCTTTTCTTTATATTGCCAGGGCTTAGCACAATTCCTGGCACATAGTAGGTATTTAATAAATGCTTGTTGACTTAATAAATCTGTCATCTTAACCATGTGGTACAAAGAGCAACCCAGCCATGATTTCTTTTTTTTTCATGATACTTGTTCATGTGTTCCCTTCCTAACTAACCCATCTAAGATGGCGAACCTCTAAAACCTTTTACATTCTGTGGGTATCACTGTGTGACTAAGCAGATGGGTGTTTGTCTGTTATTATTCACTCTAATGGTGACCTATGAAATAGTTTCCTCATCCATAAAATGGGAATAATAATACTTTACTTCCTTCTTGTGAAGATCTTGTGCAGAAAATTCTCTGTCATATTTAAAGGGTTTGAAAAATGTTGGCAATCCAGATGAGAACTATGATGATACCAGATTTATGAATTTGGAAGGGCCATTGTCTAGGTGGAATTATCTGGGGGAAGGGGCTTCATTCCAAAAAAGAAAGTAATTAGAGGTCTGGGGGGTTGGAGAACAGGTTAAAATAGATCTCATTTCCTTTGTCTAAGGCTGTACCATTGATTCATTTATTCATTCCTGCATTCCACAAACATTTATTAAATCCTACTATGTACTGAGCCCTATGTCAGATTGTGTGCTTGACTCTAAAGAAGATACAATTTAGTGTCAGTTTAGATGAAACATAGCCTGTGATGTAATACTCTAGTGATAGCAATTTGGCAGGCGTGTGGAGAAAACATTGGACAAATGAAAAGACGTGGAAAAGGGGACTAATTAAGTTATTGGAATAGGCCAGGTAAGGGGCGAGGATTACAGGGACATGGCAGATAGGCAGTTAACTATATTACATAAAGAAAGGCACATTGTTATTGTTTAGTTGTGTTCAACTCTAGGTGGCCCCATGGACTTTTGGCTTGGGATTTTCATGAAAACAAAGATACTAGAATGATTTGGCATGTTTTTCTCCAGTGTTCCCCCATTTTACAGAAGAGGAACTAAGGCAAAATAGGGGTTAAGTGATTTGCCCAGGTCATACAGCTAATAAATATCTGAGACCAGATTTGAATTTACATCTTCCTGGCTTCAAGTCTAGTGTTGTATACATTGTACCACCTAGTTGTCCCTAGAGAGATATAAACTGGGTGCTATGTGTGATCTGATATAAAAGGCATCTTGTAGAATGGAAAGATTACTGGGTCTGGAACCAGACCCCTTGTGTCTTGATTCTGACTCTGCATTTTACAGAATCAGAGAATTTGAAAATTGGAAAATATTTCAGCATTATCCTAGTCCAATCCATACATGAATATACTCAATAAGTGATTGTTCAGCCTCTGCTTACAGACCTCCAAGAAAGTGCTATCTCCTAGGCAGCCAATTTTTAACAGCTTTAATCATTAGGAATTTTGCAACTTCCATCTATTGTGGTGAAAGAATTGCTTGTGGTTCTGATCTTTGGAACCAAACAGAATAAGACTAGACCCTCTATCGCCTGATAGCCTATTAACTACTTAAAGACAGCTATCATATTCCTTTCAAAGTTAAGTGAAAGCTAGACATTCCCAGTTCCCTCAGCTAATTTTTATTTGATATATACTCTAAGTCTTTCATCATCTTGGTTGCCCTCCTCTGCATATTTTTTGCCTAATTAATATTGTTTTTAAACCCAGAAATGAACACAGTACTTCAGATCAGTCTCAATTAAGGGCAGATGAGATGATTTCTACAATGGGACAATCACCTTTGTATCCTTGGAAATTATGGTCCTCATCATGTAGTCCAAGATTTTTTTTTTTTGGTGATTTTGCTGACTCACATTGTACTTATCATCCACTAAAACCACCAGATTTTTTTCAAAACTACTGGGGTTTACCTGCTTTCCCAAAATCTAGACTCTAGGTCAAAATATGCCCAGACTTCGTCTTTTTCTTTATCCCATACTCTTAAGATGGAATACTCACTTCTTCCAAAGTACCTATCATGTCCTCCAGTTCTTCCCTGTTACTAAGAATCATTACCAGAATAGGATTTCTTCTTGTGAGTTCCTTCAGCTTTTTAAAAATTATTATTATAGCTTTCCTTCAACTTTTGAAGCATGCAATTATCATTAGTCAAATCTAGAAATTATTAGCTTCTCTGCTTTTAGAGTCCCCTTTATCTATCACTAGTGTAGCATACCTCTGCTAGACTTGTGATATATTTTCCAAAGTCTTCAACTATTTCCTTTTTCTTCTGTCTAGGAGATCTATGACATACTTCAATGATAAAAATCACTTGTTTTTCCCCAGATTAATTTTTAAACAAATATTCTGTCATGCTTTTCCTCCCAGTTCCTGTATTTTTTCACTTGTATATACTTTCTTTAAATGTAATGTTAATACTCGTTTGTCATTTTTAAAGGGGTAGGATACTGGTCTCTGAAGACTCTTTTATCTTTTGAGCTATGATTATATGATTAGAGAACTTTTGAGATCTTCCTCTGGTGATAGCATATTTAGCCTGGGGAGAAGACTGGGAGGATAACTGTTTTCCAATGGCTGAAGAGCTGTCTTTCAGAGGAGGGATTAGAATTAGACTCCTGTTTGATGCTGGAGGCAGAATTGGAAACAAAAGGTGGTTGGCCATATATAAGTGACTTCCTAGACCAACACATTTCTTTCTGAACACCACTCCTTTTTGGCTGTTGTCTTCCACTATTAAAATGCAAACTTCTTGAGGGCAGAGAATTTCTTGCTTCTTGTATTTACATCACCTAAACTTAGTATAGTGTCCAGCACATAATGTTTTCATTCATTCAAGTTGTGAAGAAACAGATTTAATCTGGACCTAAAGAAAATCTTTTTAACACTTAGAACTATCCCAAAGGACAATAGTATAAATCAAGAGATTGGTAGTAAATTCCCCTTCCTTGGAGGTCTTAAGCAGAGGCTAAATGAAAGCTCATTGGATATGTCTTAATAAGAATAATTTATATGTGAATTGTACTAGAGAGCTCCTAAGATCCCTTCCAATTCTCAGATTCCCTTATTCTTCTCTTTCTAGATGTAAGATCTCATGATTTTGTCTTGTTGATGCAAGTATTTATTAAGTACCTGTATGCAAGGCCTTATGATAGGTTCTGGCATTGCAAAGAAAGAAATGAAACAATTCCTTCCTTAAATTTGCTTATATTCTACTGGGGGAAAAATATATACACTCATATGTATATACTAAATAAATATAGCATAATTTTGAAGGGTTATACATAGCTGCAAGAGGAATCAGGTTGTTGAGCTGATTTTGGAAGGGAACAAGTGATTCTTTTTTTTTTTTTTTTTTTAATAGCCTTTTATTTACAGGATATATGCATGGGTTAACAGCATTAACAATTGCCAAACCTCTTGTTCCAATTTTTCACCTCTTACCCCCCCACCCCCTCCCCTAGATGGCAGGATGACCAGTAGATGTTATATATTAAAATATAAATTAAATACACAATAAGTATACATGACCAAAACGTTATTTTGCTGTACAAAAAGAATCAGACTCTGAAATATTGTACAATTAGCTTGTGAAGGAAATCAAAAATGCAGGTGGGCATAAATATAGGGATTGGGAATTCAATGTAATGGTTTTTAGTCATCTCCCAGAGTTCTTTTTCTGGGTATAGCTAGTTCAGTTCATTACTGCTCCATTAGAAATGATTTGGTTGATCTCGTTGCTGAGGATGGCCAGGTCCATCAGAACTGGTCATCATATAGTATTGTTGTTGAAGTATATAATGATCTCCTGGTCCTGCTCATTTCACTCAGCATCAGTTCGTGTAAGTCTCTCCAGGCCTTTCTGAAATCATCCTGTTGGTCATTTCTTACAGAACAGTAATATTCCATAATTTTCATATACCACAATTTATTCAGCCATTCTCCAACTGATGGACATCCATTCAGTTTCCAGTTTCTAGCCACTACAAAAAGGGCTGCCACAAACATTCGTGCACATACAGGTCCCTTTCCCTTCTTTATAATCTCTTTGGGATATAATCCCAGTAGTAACACTGCTGGATCAAAGGGTATGCACAGTTTGATAACTTTTTGAGCATAGTTCCAAACTACTCTCCAAAATGGTTGGATTCGTTCACAACTCCACCAACAATGCATCAATGTCCCAGTTTTCCCACATCCCCTCCAACAATCATCATTATTTTTTCCTGTCATCTTAGCCAATCTGACAGGTGTGTAGTGGTATCTTAGAGTTGTCTTAATTTGCATTTCTCTGATTAATAATGACTTGGAGCATCTTTTCATATGACTAGAAATAGTTTCAATTTCTTCATCTGAGAATTGTCTGTTCATATCCTTTGACCATTTTTCAATTGGAGAATGGCTTGATTTTTTATAAATTAGAGTTAATTCTCTATATATTTTGGAAATGAGGCCTTTATCAGAACCTTTGACTGTAAAAATATTTTCCCAGTTTATTGCTTCCCTTCTAATCTTGTCTGCATTAGTTTTGTTTGTACAAAAACTTTTCAGTTTGGTATAATCGAAATTTTCCATTTTGTGATCAGTAATGATCTCTAGTTCTGCTTTGGTCATAAAGACCTTCCCCTTCCACAGGTCTGAGAGGTAAACTATCCTGGGAACAAGTGATTCTGAGAACTGAAAGAGAAGGGGTATGTTTTAAGTATGGAAAACAGCTTATACAAAAGCATGGAGTTGGTGACCTTATCCCCATCTCCCCCCCCCCCAAATTACTTGGTATTTATCTTGTATACTTTGTATAAAGGGTACGTGTTGTTCTCCATTTGCACCCTACTACCCAATGCCAAGAAAAACAGAATGTAAACTTCTTGAAGGCAGGGATTAGTTTCTTGTTTATTTTTGTGTCTCCAGAGCCTTTCACCTTATTAGTGGTGTTTAATAAATGATTGTTGAATTGAAGAGGGCCAAGTATAGATTTTTAGATGGCATCCACATTAAGAAAACCAGAAGAGGCAAAGGATTGGTGATAGGTCATTGAAGGATCACAGGTTTAGATTTCAAAAGTAATTTCAAAGGTCATCTGAAATAATCCCTTGAAGACTTATATGAACTGATGCAAAGTGAGATGAGCAGAACCAGAACACTGCACACAATAATAGCAATTTTATATGATTATAAACTATGAATGATCTCACTATTCTTAGCAATACAATGAACCAAGATAGTTCCAAAGGACTTATGATGAAAAATGCTATCCACTTCTGGAGAAAGAACTGGATTTTACTTTTAAATTTATTTTTTCTTGATTCTTTTTGGGTATGTTTTCTTTTGCAACATGGCTAATACGGAACTGTGTTTTGCATGACTACATGTATATAATCAAAATCAAATCACTTGCCTTCTGAGGAGGTGAGAATTTGAAACTCATTGTTTTCTTCTTTTTGTATTTGATTTATTTATTTAATATTTTCTCCCAGTTATACTAAAAAAAATTACATTTGTTTTTTTAATTTATGAGTTCTAGGTTCTTTCCCTTATCCCCTCTCATATTGAATAAATCATAAGTGAAATTATTCAAAACATTTCTATAAAGGTTAAATTGTGAAAGAATATATAGATTTCCCACTCTAATGGAAATAAAAACCCTTAAGAAAAATTAAATTTAAAAAAAGAGAGAGAGAGAAAGAAAGCAAGAATGCTTCAGTCTTTATTTCAACACAATCAGTTCCTTTTCTAGGTATGGATAGGATTTTTCACCATATATCCTTCAGAATAGTTGTGGATGATTGTACTGCTGAGAATAGCAAAGTCATTTACAGTTGGTTATCCCAGAATATTGCTATTACTTTGTATATAGTACATTTTACTTTACTTGTAAGACTCAGTTTTTAAAAATGAATGTTAAATTTTTATATATATTTTGGGAGAAAAACAATAAGAAAGAAAAAATCAAAATAGGAAAGGTAAAATAAAATAAAATAACTCCCACATTTTATAGATGAGGAACCACACCGAGAGCTGATGTGATTTACCTGAGCAAGTGACAGAATTGGAATTAGAACCCAGACCTTCTAACTTCAAAGCCACTGTTCTTTCCATTATACCACATTGCTACATATACAAGTCACTATTCTAGCAAGCTCAATTCCCTGAAGTAATTGAGTGATGTGTATTTTCTTAAAATTCTTCCCTCAAGAAACTAATTTTAAAAAAATTTTTATAGAAATATGTGATTTTTTTTGAGAGGCACTGAAGTGATGGAATGTTAATAATACTGGCCTGGGAGTGAAGCAAAGCTGAATTGGAATTCTGGCTCATATACTTACTAGCTCTCAGACCCTGGACAAGTCCCTGTCTCAGTTTCCTCATCTATAAAATAAGAATGAGAAGAACACTTGCCATGGGTTGTTTTGAGCATCAAATGTAATAACATATTAAAGTGCCTTGTAAACCATAATAGTCTATATAATGTTAGCTGTCATTAGCATTATTATTATTGAAGAGCTCCTAGTGTGGAATATAACTCTAGTGATGTAGATTAGTAGCTGTGGTACAGCTTAAGTTCAGGCTTAGAGAAGTGCCCAGCACATTGAGACGTTAAGCAAAAGACTAACCCAGCATTAAATAGTCAGTATGTTTCAGAGGTAGACCTTGAAGCCAGGTTTCCCTGACTCCAAGTCCAGTTTTCTATGTGCTATAGACAATGACCTTCCTGGGTAGTGTTTTTAAACTTAAGAATGGTTTGCTCAGGCACACATCCTGGCAAGAAGCTTCACTGCTCATCTCTGACAAGGGAGCCTGGGCTTATCCGCACTGGGATTGTGATGGGCAGTCTTCATGGCTGGACTATCCATTAGAGTTAGAGTCAGCTAGTCTATTTTTTTGGTGGACTAAACACTTTGTAAGCCTCATCCTGAACTGGTTCTCTAAGAGGCAGCTATTCTTTTTTTTTCCATAGCTTTTTATTTACAAGATATATGCATGGGTAATTTTTCAGCATTGACAATTGCAAAACCTTTTGTTCCAATTTTTCCTCTCCTTCCCTTCTCCCTCCCCCAGATGGCAGGTTGACCAATACATGTTAAATATGTTAAAGTATAAGTAAAATACAATATATGTATACATGTCCAAACAGTTATTTTACTGTACAAAAAGAATCAGACTTTGAAATAGTATACAATTAGCCTGTGAAGAAATCAAAAATGCAGGAGGACAAAAATAGAGGGATTGGGAATTCTATGTAGTGGTTCACACTCATTTCCCCGAGTTCTTTTGCTGGGTGTAGCTGGTTCAGTTCATTACGGTTCTATTGGAACAGATTTGCTTCATCTCATTGTTGAAGAAAGCCATGTCCATCAGAATTGGTCATTATATAGTCTGGTTATTGCCATGTACAGTGATCTCCTGGTTCTGCTCATTTCACTCAGCATCAGTTCATGTAAGTCTCTCCAGACTTTTCTGAAATCTTTCTGCTGGTCATTTCTTACAGAACAATAATATTCCATAATATTCATATACCACAATTTACCCAACCATTCTCCAATTGATGGGCATCTATTCAGTTTCCAATTTCTGGCCACTACAAAGAGACCTGCCACAAACATTCTTGCACTACAAGACCCTTTCCCTTCTTTAAGATTTCTTTGGGATATAAGCCCAGTAGTAACACTGCTGGATCAAAGGGTATGCACAGTTTGATAACTTTTTGAGCATAGTTGAGGCAGCTATTTCTTGGATAAAGCAAGTCACTGTCACTTACTCATTTCGTATTTCCTGCTTGGGGGAACAATATAGAACAACACAAATGGCATAGAATCTATTAACTTGTGTTTCTTTGGATTGAGAGGACTTTCTGGAGATCTTAAAACATTTTACACAATGTATTCTATTTCTGTATTTTGGTATGGTGTTTTTTCTTTTGTTTGTTTTGTTTTGGGGTTTTTTGGTCACCAAGGGGGAAAAGTGGCAATAATTCTGTTTACATAAAGAAATAACTCAAGTAGGAAAACATCATATGCTCTGAAAAATTCGATTTTAATTCTGCTAACAATGATCAAGTTGATTTGTTGTGCATAGAGAGCTCTGTTCTGAGAGAGATACAAAGTTTAAAGGAGATACTTTCATGTAACTCCCTGTGTAGGAAGAGGATGAGATACAAAGTAACTAATCTTTGTTACATGCCAAGTGTTTTAGAAGGGGCCAAATACTATAAGCATGTGGCAGGGATAAGTGTGTGTGATGGGGGTGGAGGATGAGGATGGGGAACTACACCTGATGATCTTGGTATAATGAAAATGCAAGATAGAGTGTTATCTAGGTGAGGGAGAGAGCCAAAAAAAAGTGCTTTAGAGGAAAGAAGTGATCACTTTGACCTGCGGAAATCAGGAAAAGTCTCATGGAAGAGATGAGACCCGAGCCAGACCTTGAAGAAAGATTTTTGTTTTTTGTTTTTTTTTTTTTGGAGGCACAAAATTTATTTATTTATTTTTTATTTAATAGCCTTTAATTTACAGGATATATACATGGGTAACTTTACAGCATTAACAATTGCCAAACCTCTTGTTCCAATTTTTCACCTCTTACCCCCCCCACCCCCTCCCCTAAATGGCAGGATGACCAGTAGATGTTAAATATATTAAAATATAACTTAGATACACAATAAGTATACATGACCACAACATTATTTTGCTGTACAAAAAGAATCAGACTCTGAATTATTGTACAATTAGCTTGTGAAGGAAATCAAAGATGCAGGTGTGCATAAATATAGGGACTGGGAATTCAATGTAATGGTTTTTAGTCATCTCCCAGAGTTCTTTTTCTGGGTATAGCTAGTTCAGTTCATTACTGCTCCATTAGAAATGATTTGGTTGATCTCGTTGCTGAGGATGGCCTGATCTATCAGGACTGGTCATCATCTAGTATTGTTGTTGAAGTATATAATAATCTCCTGGTCCTGCTCATTTCACTCAGCATCAGTTCGTGTAAGTCTCTCCAGGCCTTTCTGAAATCATCCTGTTGGTCATTTCTTACAGAACAGTAATATTCCATAATTTTCATATACCACAATTTATTCAGCCATTCTCCAACTGATGGACATCCATTCAGTTTCCAATTTCTAGCCACTACAAAAAGGGCTGCCACAAACATTCGTGCACATACAGGTCCCTTTCCCTTCTTTATAATCTCTTTGGGATATAATCCCAGTAGTAACACTGCTGGATCAAAGGGTATGCACAGTTTGATAACCTTTTGAGCATAGTTCCAAACTACTCTCCAAAATGGTTGGATTCGTTCACAACTCCACCAACAATGAATCAATGTCCCAGTTTTCCCACATCCCCTCCAACAATCATCATTATTTTTTCCTGTCATCTTAGCCAATCTGACAGGTGTGTAGTGGTATCTTAGAGTTGTCTTAATTTGCATTTCTCTGATTAATAATGACTTGGAGCATCTTTTCATATGACTAGAAATAGTTTCAATTTCTTCATCTGAGAATTGTCTGTTCATATCCTTTGACCATTTTCAATTGGAGAATGGCTTGATTTTTATAAATTAGAGTTAATTCTCTATATATTTTGGAAATGAGGCCTTTATCAGAACCTTTGACTGTAAAAATATTTTCCCAGTTTATTGCTTCCCTTCTAATCTTGTCTGCATTAGTTTTGTTTGTACAAAAACTTTTCAGTTTGGTATAATCGAAATTTTCTATTTTGTGATCAGTAATGATCTCTAGTTCTGCTTTGGTCATAAAACCTTCCCTTCCACAGGTCTGAGAGGTAAACTATCCTATGTTCCTCTAATTTATTAATAATTTCATTCTTTATGCCTAGGTCATGAACCCATTTTGACCTTATCTTGGTGTCTGCGTTAAGTATGGATCAATGCCTAGTTTCTGCCATATTAGTTTCCAATTTTCCCAGCAATTTTTATCAAACAGTAAGTTCTTATCCCAAAAGCTGGGATCTTTGGGTTTGTCAAAGACTAGGTTGCTATATTTGTTGACTGTTTTATCCCTTGAACCTAATCTATTCCACTGATCAACTAATCTATTCCTTAGCCAATACCAAATAGTTTTGGTAACTGCTGCTCTATAGTATAGTTTTAGATCTGGTACAGCTAAGCCACCATCATTTGATTTTTTTCATTAATTCCCTTGAAATTCTTGACCTTTTGTTTTCCATATGAGCTTTGTTGTTATTTTTTCTAGGTCATTAAAATAGTTTTTTGGGAGTCTGTGATTGGTATAGGCTAAATAAATAGATTAGTTTAGGTAATATTGTCATCTTTATTATATTTGCTTGCCCTATCCAAGAGCATTTAATATTTTTCCAATTGGTTAGATCAGACTTAATTTGTGTGAAAAGTGGTCTGTAATTTTGCTCATAAAGTTTCTGATTTTCCCTTGGCAGATAGATTCCTAAATATTTTATATTATCAGTAGTTACTTTAAATGGAATTTCTCTTTGTAACTCTGACTGTTGGATTTTGTTAGTGATATATAAGAATGCTGATGATTTATGTGGGTTTATTTTATAACCAGCAACTTTGCTAAAGTTGTGGATTATTTCTAATAACTTTTTAGTAGAATCTCTGGGGTTCTCTAAGTATACCATCATGTCATCGGCAAAGAGTGATAATTTGGCTTCCTCATTGCCTATTCTTATTCCTTTAATCTCTTTCTCAGCTCTTATTGCTATAGCTAGTGTTTCTAATACAATATTAAATAGTAACGGTGATAGTGGGCAACCTTGTTTCACTCCAGATCTTATTGGGAATGGTTGCAGTTTGTCTCCATTACATATGATGCTTACTGATGGTTTTAAATAGATGCTGCTGATTATTTTAAGGAAAAGTCCATTTATGGAGGCACAAAATTTAGCTTTGATTTTTCAGTTCTGCTGTGAGCCAAGACAATTTGGAGTTATATGTAATTAGTTTCTTTGTAATAAGGGAGCTAGACTAGATCATCTTTAAAGTCCTTCCAGCTCTAACTTCTGAAATCACTGATGATCATAGATAATGCAAGATCACAGACTAAGATAGGAACACAGCTAGACAGGCATTCCTTGCGCTGGGAACTGAATGACCAGTTTTCCTAGATGATGCTTGAGGTCCCAGGCCCTTACTGTTTGAAGGAAGAGAGTAGGTTCAAGAGGATGGCAATGTCTTTTTTTTCCCCATAGGATAGGGGAGAACTCTTTTATGGTCCCCAGCCAAACCCCAGTTTTCAGGACTCCTGCTTTATTCTCCTTCACTCCCTTTCCAGCTTTGCTCCTTACTACTTTTGTGACTGGTAGACAAATTACTTTCTTCTCTGTTCCCTCATTTTTAAAATAAAGAGATTGAACTACATCAGAAGTATCAAAATCACAAACCTGTGACTTAGAGAATTCCCCAATATAGCCTTCATAATGCCATTTGACAAAGATTATAGTGGTTTGCCATTTCCTTCTCCAGTTCGTTTTACAGATGAGGAAACTGAGACAAGCAGGGTAAATGACTTGCCCAGAGTCACACAGCTACTAAGGGTCTGAAGCCACATTTGAACTCTGAGAAATGAGTTTTCCTGACTGCAGGCCTCATAGTCTATCCACTGTAACACCTAGTTGACCCCATAATACAACATAGATAATGTGAATTTGTGGTTGTCTAAATCTGTTTCTATTTGAGTTTGACAACACTGAATTAGATGATATCGGTAAGCTCTCAACTCAGACAAGACTCAGCGATCCAAAAATAGAATTCTCCAAAAGCAAAGTACATAGCCTTAGGAAGCCATGGCTTTGTCCTCTGCAGAAGCAGAGATGATAACTTGTTATTTGTTTTCTGGAGGACTAAATGATCTCTTCCAATGCTGGGATTCTAAGATTTTGTGATCCTGTGATTTTTCCCCAGACCACTTCAACTTAACCCACAACTAGAGAGAAGGGAACTCTTGGTGGATATTGAGGCCAGGGACCAAATCTTTACTCTTCTCATTCTTTGATTCTATCCTACTCAAAACAAAACAAAACAAAACAAAAACCCAGCCTGTAGCCCAATTAGAATTCTCCTATTCTGTTTTCAGGGCCTTGCTCCCTACATATTAACTTAACTGCTGCCTTCTGAAGAGATTAACTGTATGGGCCAAAGTGGGAGTGGGGGTCGTGAATTCCTGCTTGAGGGGAACTTCAGGCTAATTTAGGTAAATAGATACCTGAAGGGTAGGTGGGATCTTTCTGGATGCCTTTCCCAAAGCTCAGTGAACACAGATGCTCTCACATCCTGCTGAGAGTGGCTCATAAACTTAGCATGATGGTGCATGGGGGAGGGAGGGAGGATGCAAAATTTAGATTTTTGGAAGCAGAGGGCTTGGGTTCAAATTCTAAACCTGCTGTCAGGATAGCACCTTAGAGTTAGAGGTTGCAAGTCTGTGAGAAACAGTTCAATTGGATTCTATAGTTTTATAGATGAGGAATCAGATGTCCGGAAGGCTAAGTCATATAAGTAAGAACTAATAAAACCATGATTTCATCAGGTTTCAAACTTGCTACTACTTGTGTGACTTCAGGATCATTTAAACTCTTGAAAAAAAATTTGTGAGAGTGGATTAGATGGTCTTTAAGGGCTAATCAATTCTAATATTCATTCATGTCCACATTTCCCTTCCTCTTACAGTGAAATGTGGGATTAGGATACCTCTGAACATGTTGTGGTGAGAGTTGGGGATTACAGTTTCTTAGAAACACAGTGAAAGTGAATGAATGGACATGTGGATAGAAAGTCTGTAGAAGCAGAGTGAAGAAGAAACCATTTACAGAGGGTAGGAGGATTGTTGGAAAGAATCCTAATAGGGAATCTGGAAACTTGAGTGCTAGAGTTGCTGCTCAGGCTCTAAGTTACTTAGAAAGAGTATGAGTTCCTTCCTTTCTTCCTTTCTTCCTTCCTTCTTTCCTTCTTTCTTCTTCTTCCCTCCCTCCCTCCCTTTCTTCTTTCCTTCCTCCCTCCCTCCTTTCTTTCTTTCTCTTTCTTGCTTTTTCTTGCTTGCTTGCTCTTTCTTTCTTTCTCTTCTTTCCTTCCTTCCTTTTCCCTTCCTTCCTTCCTTCCTTCCTTCCTTTTCCCTTCCTTCCTTCCTTCCTTCCTTCCTTCCTTCCTTCCTTCCTTCCTTCCTTCCTTCCTTCCTTTTCCCTTCCTTCCTTCTTTCTCTTTCTTCTTTTTTATCTATAACAAAGTTATGAATAAGACCAGACCAAGATAATCTTTAGGGACTTTTCCAGCTATGACAGACAGAAGTTCTGTGAATCCTGGTAGCATTATCTTGACCAAAAAAAAATCCATCAAAAACATCTTGAGAAAATAAGTTAACTTCTTTGAGCCTAAGTTTCCTCTTTTATAAAATGAGAAAAAGTATGGGTTAGATAATCTCTTCTGTCCTAAATCCTACATGATGATCTTTCCCTTTTCCCCCCCCTTGGAAAAGTTACTGTGGCATCCATTCCAGGAGTGGGGATTGGAAGCTGAGGATTGTCATGGAAACCAGTATCTGAGGTGGGGAGGGGGGAGATCAGGTAATCCCTAGGGTTGCTATGACAACTATTTCTGGGAGAGTGAAGAATTCTTGAGATTGCCATGGAAACTGATAAAGAGGTTGGAGAGTTCTGAGGTTACCATAGAGACTTTGAAGGGTAATCCTAGGAGTTGCTGTGGAGACAGAGGGAAAAGTGAATTCCAGGGGGTTGTCATGGAGGCCAGGAAGGCTTCCTTCAAGCTGAAAGGTTCCAATTGTCTTTTCAACCCCTCCCTTTGGATTTCTTGTGTCCCCAGCAGGTGTGTGAGAGACATATGCTAGGCTCTACAAGTCTATATTCTTGTGTCTGAATGGTGTGGCGCCTGGCAGGAAGAAGTGAAGGTCATTGAATTCCAAACTCCTTAGAGCTAATCCCTCCCCTTTACTGTAGAAGAAGCAGGGCTGAGATTTGTGTCTCACATACAAAAAGGAAATACCATGTAGCTCCTCCTTCAATTGCTTAAAATTCTAGAGGACACCTTTATTTTTTTCATTGAAGCCTTAGAATCCCTAGCTGGTTCTTTCTCCTGGACCCAGGAAGAAATATTCCACCTCTCCCCATTTTAGCACAGGCAGAGTTAATCACTGACATTTTTCTTAGATGTTTCACATACTTCCTTGGAGTAGCACATTCCAGCATTTTGTGGTCTGGAAGTTTGACCTAACTTCTGACCTCTGTGCCTCTTATTACAACACAAATCGGTCTCTCCTTTCAACCCCTCGGGTAACTCCCTCCTCCTATCTGGGGCATCAAATTAGCACACCTTAGATTTAGAAAGGACCTTAAAGGTTATATAATTCAACCTCATAACTCACATTCAATTACTGCTCAGGCATCCCTGTTATATCCAGCCTTTGCTCTGACAATTCCAGGGAATGAGGGGCTCACTATCTTTTGAAATGGTCATTCCTTTGTTAAATGATGGTTATATGACTTTTTTTTCCTAGTATTTCCTTATTTTGAGATGAAATTTACATTTCTCATGTCTTCCATCTGTTATTCCTTGTTCTGCATCCTGAGCTAAACAGAACAAGTCTGTTCCCTCTTTTCACATTTAGTCCTTCAAAAGTTAAGGGCAGCTATGTCATGGCACCCTCAAAGCCTTAATTTCTATAGTTTTTTAAATCAGCACTAGGATGGCATCATCTTCAATGCCCCATCATCCTGGTTGCTCTTTTGTTTGTTTTTTAGTAGCCAAGTCACCAATATATTTGACATTGTTTAGATAAAGCTGCCAGGTCTTTTTCATATATCTTGCAATACTGATGGTTTAAATTTAAAAGAAGGACTTTACATTTATCCTTATTATATTTCCTCTTATTGATTTCAGCTCAGAGTTTAGCTTACAATAATTTTGAATATAAATTCTGTTATCTAAAATATGAATAATCCTTTTCAGTTTGTGTTACTGTAGACTTGATGAGAACACCTTTAATTCAGCAATAAACACTTAATAAGCATCTACTATTCCTAATAATAAATGCAGAGCTCTGTGCTTGGTAATAGGGATACAGAGATGAAAACAAAATGATTCCTGCCTTCAAGAAACTTAGTCTCCTAGTACTAAAACATATAAACAAATTAGTATGATTCATTATAGTTTGTAGTTAAAGTGAAGGAGAGCTCAAAGTACATTAAGAACAGTTGAAGAAGGGAGTGATCATTTTTAGCTATTGAAATCATTGAAGAGTTCATGGAAGAAATGCACCAGAGATAAACTTGGAAAGAAGAGGATTTCCTTTTTAAAAAAAATTCAGAAATGAATCATTTCTGATCAAATGAAAAAAAAAATGTGGGGCAGTTAGGTGGTACAGTAGATAGAGAACCAGCTCTGAAATCAGGAGGACTTGAGTTCAAATCTGGCCTCAGACACTTAATACATCCTAGCAATGTGACCCTGGGCAAGTCACTTAACCCAAGGTGCCTCAGCAAAAAAAAAAAAAAAAGAAAAAGAAAAAGAAAAGAAAAAATGCTCTAAATCACCATTGATCAAAGAAATGCAAATGAAGACAACTTTGATGTACCACTACACACCTCTCAGATTGACTAAAATGACAGGAAAAGATAATGATAAATGTTCGAGGGGATGTGGGAAAACTAGGACACTAATACATCGTTGGTATAGTTATGAACTGATGCAACCATTCTGGAGAGTAATATAGAACTCTGTCTAAAGGGCTATCAACTGTGCATACTCTTTGATCCAGCAGTGTCTCTACTGGGCTTTGTATCACAAAGAAATCATAAAAAAGGGAAAAGTTCCCACATGTGCAAAAATATTTGTAGCAGCCATTTATGTAGTGGCAACTGGAAACTGAGTGGATGCCCATCAGTTGAAGAATGGCTGAATAAGTTATGGCATATGAATGTTACAGGATATTATTGTTCTATAACAAACAATCAGCAGGATGATTTCAAAGAGGCCTGGAGAGATTTACATAAACTGAAGTTAAGTGAAGTCAGTAGAATCTGTAGAACATTGTACACAGCAGCAACAATATTAAACGATGATCAATTCTGATGGACCTGGCTTTTTTCAATAGGGAGGTGATTCAGGACAGTTCCAATGGTCTTGTGATGGAGAGAGCCATCTGCACCCAGAGAAAGAACTGTGGGGATTGAATGTGGATCACAACATAGTGTTTTCACTTTTTGTTGTTGTTTGCTTGCATTTTGTTTACTTTCTAATTTTTTTTCCATTTTGATTTGATTTTTCTTGTGCACCATGATAATTGTGGAAATACATTAAAGAAATTGCACATGCTTAACATATATTGGATTGCTTGCCATCTGGGAGAGGGGATGGGAGAAGGGAGAGAGAAAAAAATTTGGAACATGGGGTTTTGCAGGGATAAATATTGAAAACTATGCATGTGCTTTGGAAATAAAAAATTTAAAAAATAAATAAAATTCTGAAATTAAACTAAATAAAGTGAGCATTTTAAGAGAGAGAATTTCAACTAGTCAAAATAAAGAAAGTTTACAGTCTAGTTCTTGGGGAACTGTTTGAAATTCATAGAGGGGAAAGAGGACAAGATGAGATCAGGGAGCAGTGAGTCCAGTCTGACTAAAACAGAAAAAAATTGTAGAGGGAAATATGTCTGGAAAGACAAGTTTGAACCAAAGTGGGGGAGAGGGTATTACCATGCTAAGGAATTTTAGTTTATTCTACTGGCATTTAGGATTCACTGGGGATGACATAGTTAGACCTATATATGAAGAAAGTTATTTTGACTACTATATTAAAGATGAATTAGAATGAGAAGGATGGACTAGTTAGGAGGTTTTTACAATGGTTTATGTATGATATAATGAAGCCTAAACTAGAGTTGAGAGGAGGGAACAAATGCTGATCATATTTTAGAGGGTTTTATAAGATTTACTAACTTACTGGATGTGGGGAGAGGGGGGATTCAGAGACAACTCTGGGTGACTAGATGATGCTATCCTAGTATTAAGGATACTGGGAGAAAGGCTTGTTTCAGGGGTGAGAGGATGATTAATTCAGTTTAGAATATGTTGAGTTGGAGGTACTGATATAATGGTCAGGTAGCGATGGTTCAAAGGATGGAGATATAGGTTTAGAAGTCAGGAAAGAAATTAGAATTAGGACTGAATTTTGGAGTTGAAGTTGTAGTTATTAATGAGATTGGCATGGAAGAAAGTACATAGAGAGAAAAGGGCCGTAGGATATGAGAGGAGAGTCCTTTGGAGAATACCTGTTCTTAGAGAATGGAACTAGGGTGTTGAACCATTGAGGAAAACTAAGAAGGAATGGTGAGATGGTAAGGAGAAGCAGAAGCTAAGGGGAGAATATATTATTTAGTTAAAGGACTTGGTCAACAGCTTTTTCTCTCATCAGCCCAATAGTTGTTAAATGCTGCATAGGATGGAGTCAGAGAGAGAGCAAGAGTGCCTTACTATACCAGAAAAGAATGTTTTAAATTTGTGTACTGGGCTAAAAATTCTTTCCCTCTAGATTGATTTATTGATTTGTTAATCAACTTTCCCAGGAGACAGTTGAGTCTGTTCTGAATTTATTTAATTATACTTTCATCCAGCCTACTTTTCTTCATAGTTATCCAGAAAATATAATAAAATACACTCTTAAACTCTGCTAAAATAAAGAAATATTGATGTTTTCCTGATTTATTCACTTTAGAGGTATTATGACTCAGTGAATAAAGAATCAAGTTCAAGACTTGTCTCTGACATATAATGGCTCTGAAACCCTGGAAAATTGCTTCAGGCATCTGTCAACAGCTATAAATTTCAGAGCATGTGCCAACCTGCATTGGTAGAGGAATTTTTCTTGCTGGGAGTTCTCTAGACTAGAGGTGTCAAATCTGTGTCCTATGGACCTCCCAATGCTCTCCAGTATAACCAGAACCATATTAAAATGTAATTGAGAATATTTACCAATAACCATAGAAAGCATTAAATTTGAAAAGTATATCGGTATACAAGGATCCTTAAGTACAAGTTTTATGTTATTGTTCAGTCACTTAGTTTTTGTGACTCTTTGTGACTCCATTTGGGCTTTTCTTTGCAAAGATATTGGAATAATTTGCCATTTTCTTCTCCAGCTCATTTTACAAATGAGGAAACTGAGGCAAACATGGTTAAGTGACTTGTTCAGGATTATACGGAGTTACATAAGTTAGTAAATGTCTGAGGCCAGATATGAACTTAGGAAGAGGAGACTCTGCACTCTATTCACTGTGTCACCTAGCTATACTAGTAATATACAGATTAATGACCCCTATTTGTATTTGAATTTGAAACTGCTGCTCTAAACCAATGAAATAATAGGTCTGGTATGTAATATCTTGAGTGTGAAATCCTTTCAAAAAAGATATATAGCTAATTTGGTGTGAGTTGACCTTTGTGAAGGAACCTATACTGGCCCCTAGTGATCACTAGGTTGTTATTTTTTTTAAAGTATTCACAGACCATTTATTCGGTAGTTGATTTTTAGAATTTTGTGTGTAATTAGTAGGAAACAGGCTGGCAAAATGACTTGCTCAGTCACAAATGCAGTGTCAGAACTAGGGTATAAACTCAGGTCTCCTAATTCCAAATGATCTTGAATATTGTTTTGTGTGTGTGTGTGTGTTTTTTTACCCTACTACTCCATACTACTTCCTATGGAAAAGATAGAAAAAGAACCAAATATGAATGAAGGCCTCAGTGAGCTCCCACATAATCAGGGAGACATGAGTCACAAGTGAAAAAGAGAACTATATATTATATGCTCAGTATCAGAATGAGAAGTGAATACAGTGGGTCCTGTAGGGAAGAAAAAGATTGCAAGCTCTATGGAGTAGGTAGAACTGCTGACAGTTCACTCCTTTTATCTGAATTATCTTTCATAGGTTCCCCAACTAATGTTGAATTTGTCAGGGATTCTTCATTGTTCCCAGATGTAGTCATATCATTTCTCTTTTCAGAATGCTTTAGTGATTCCTAATTGTAAAGGTGTTTTTGCTTTTAATTCAAGGTCCTCCTAAATCTGGCTATGTCTTAGCTTTCCTTTTTCTTTTCTTTTTTCCTTTTTATTTTATATAATTTTTTGTAATCATAAATATTATATAATCATAAAATTATATGATTTTATATAATCATAGACTGACTTGGAAGGGGCTACAGAGAATGCCTAGTCCAAACCAGACCTGAACAAAGACCACTTTTGTAGGATCCCTCAAAAATGGCAATTCAACATTTGTTTAGGAACCTTTAGTGAGGGCTTCTTATATTATTCCCCTTTATGTATTCTCTAGATGACTCTTTCTCTGAACATAACCCATATTCTCTTGTTTCTGAGTTTTTATTCATGGTTTCTATGTCTGGAATATTCTTCCTTCCTCCCTTTTCCCTTTTGAAATTACCTCATCATTTGCTACCCAACTCAAGTGCAGAGCCTTCCTAATGCCTTCTAATCCTACCCAACTATGAACTAGTTCTTCACATAGTAACTAGGAGTTTCCTAATATACTTATCCTGTATCATTTCATATTATATAGTAGTTGCTATTTGTGTGGTCCACAATACTTTGCATGGAGCACTTAAGGATTGCTTATGAAATCAATCAGCTATGTTCAGAGTCTAGTGACCTTGTTGACACTTGATTGGCCAAATTTGGTGAGGAGTTAGTTCAGGAGCAAAACTGAGAGGAGAAGGAATCATCATACCTTGGAGAAAGGACTGAGAGACAATTTGGGGATTCTCTCCAAGTTTCTCTCCTTTTCTTCTGGAGTTAGACTTAGTCATTTCATTCTTTCTTTAGTGATAGACTAGGAGAAACTGAGGTTAGTTTACAACTCAGCAGACATTAATTTCACCTAATATTTGCAAAGCCTTAGCTTTCTCAAGTTCTACTGTCTTCAGAATTCATTTCTGATTACCTTTCTTTCTAGTGGTTTCCCTCTGTTGATTACCTCCAGTTTATCCTATATGTATACTGTTTGTTCCTAGTTGTTTTCATGTTGTCTCTTCCATTAGACTGTGAGTTCTTTGAGAGCAAGGACCAACTTTTGCCTTATCCCTAGCCTTTAGCTAGGTGTTAACACATAGTAGGCGCTTAATAAATTATGCTTATTGATCAACTGACTGGGGGAGATACAAAGTTTTGATGAAACATTGCCATCTGCAAGTACATTCCTAAGAAAATTGAGACCATTCATCATGAGCTTGTTCTTCTCTTCATCTTAGATACCTTGACATCTCTTACTCTCTACTCCTTTTCCTTAACCACTGATAATTGGCTGGGTCATCTCCTTGCTAAAGCTAAATGTTCTACATGTGAACCTGATCCCACCTCCTCTTGGGTTCTCCAGTAGATTTCAACCTCAATCATTGCTGCCCCTCTAATATTAAGCTTCTCATCTGTTGACTCCTTTGCTTCTGCCTTTATACATGCACAAGTCTTACACATATTTTTAAAAAAGCATTAATTAGACCTTCCCATCCTTTCAAGTTATTGTCTTATAGTTTTCATCCCCTTTTTAGCTAACCTCCTAGAAAAATTCCTCTCCTCATTTCTTCCTTACCCTTTCTATCTAGCAGCTGATTATATCAGTCAACTGGTGCTGCTCTCTCCAAAGTTACCAGTGGTTTCTTGATTGTCAAATCTGATTGCATTTTCTCAGTCCTCATCCTATTTAACCTGCTGCATTTGATACTGTTAGCCACCCTCTTCTCTCCTGAATCTCTTCGTCTCTGTCTGACCTCTCTTCAGACTTATTTGCTCTTATCCTTATAGCCACAAGTGTAGGTGTTCCTTTAGGCTCTGCCATAGTGCACTTCTTTCCTCTACATTCTCTTAATTGGTCACTTGGCTTAATTGCCGTTTCTATACAGATGATTCATACATCTAGCCACTTCCAGTTTCTCTCCTGAACTTTACTTGCATAACATCACCTGCCTATCTATTGGACATTTTAACCTGGGTGTCAAACTCAACATATCTAAAACAAAACTCATCCTTTCCCCAAAATCCACCCAAGATCCAAATTTTACTATTTTTGTTGAAGCAATCCAGTCTCCTACATTTGTCATATCAGCATTATTCTCAACTCATCAGTCCCTCACATCAACTATCAAATTTGTTGCCAAATTTTGCTATTCCTACCTCCATGATATCTCATAGGCAACTGCTCTTCTCTGTTCACACAGCTCACATTTTAGTTCAGGTTCTTTTTCTTACATTATAGCATTAAGCCTATTAATTGGCTTCAAATTGGCCTCAAACATGACTCTTTTATCTCCTGTGTGAGTGCCTTTGAATTGAACCCTTTATACCTGGAAGCCAAGTAATCTTCACCTCCGTCTCACAGAAGCTGAGGTGTTTTATATTTTCTTCTGTTTTTTCATTTTTTGGTTTTCTTTGACTGATTTTTGATGTCTCATTGAGTCTTTCACTTCCATTTGTTCAATTCTAATTTTTAGTGGATTTTCTTCAGTTAGCTTTTTTTTTAAACCTTCTTTTGAATTTGGTCAATTGAACTTTTAAATGAGTTGCTTTGTTCATTGTATTTTTCCCCCATTTCACCAATTCTATTCTTTGGAAGTTGTTCTCTTTTTCCATTTCACCAATTCTGTTTTTCAAAGAGTTGTTTTCTTTTTCCCTGTCACTGAATCTATATTTTTAAGGAGTAGTTTTCCTTAGATAATTTCTGTGTTTCCTTTTCCAAACTCTCCTACAAAGCTTTCATTTCCTTTCCCCATTTTTGTTTCTAACTCTCTTTTAAGATCCTTTTGAATTCTTCCAAGAGAGCCTTTTGAGTTGGAGACCAACTCATATCATCCTTTGTGGCTTCATCTGGAGATGTTTTGCTTTTAGTGTCCTCAGGGTTTGAGGTCTGTTCTTCCCTGTTTCCATAATAGTTATCTATGGTCAGTTGCCTTTTTCACTGATTTTTAAAAGTTGAGGTCTTTTAAAAGTTGAGGGCAAAAGGAAATTGTCCCAAGCTTCCTCTATAAGCAAAGCACTTCATGCTATACTGGGGACAGTGCTGCCAGCTGCTGGATGGGCATGGCCAAGTTCAGCTTTGTTATGCTGGGGTTCAGGGGCCCACTATTTTCTTTCTGTAGTTGCGAGGTCTCAAAGCTAGTTTGTTGATCCACTGACTTGTGAACCAGGACAGAGTAGCCAATGCTGCTGTATTTTGGCTAAGTCTCCCACTAGATTCCCCTGGCACATGAAAGCCTCTCCACCCTGGGCCTTCCTACACTGGGCAGAGTTCCCCCCATACCTGTGATGACTGCATTAGCACACTAGATACTTTAGAATGAGCCGGAGTCAGGATCAGCAAAAGTCCTTGGTCTTTATTCTTTGTGGAGATGAATGGGAATGGTTATATGAAGTGACAGCAATTACGACACGAATCCGGCCAGGAGTGACTCTGGCTCTCTCACTCCACCCCCTAAATCCTCCACCCAATCTCCTATACAACAGATAAGATTTGTACAGAGAGTAGGCAGGACCATTCTTTCTCCAAGCATATATTAATAGAGTTTTGTCCAATTGGTAATTAGCCTTGATGCTTGGGCCTCTGCTCAGTTTCAGCCCGTTACATCTCCCGCTTTCTTTTGTTTTAGAACACAGGCGGTCACGCCATCCCTGACCTCTCAGGGAGGTGATCACACCTTCCCTGACTTCTTAGGAAAGGAGGTGAAAACACTGAAAAGGGGGTGATCATGCCCTCCCTGCCTCCCTGACATCTCAGGAAGGGAGATGAAAAGCACCAAAGGGAAGTGGGGATTGCTAGTGATTTCTGGGCTGAAGGGTCTTATTAGAAACAGGTATACACAAACCCATCAACATGGGAGGTATTACACAAGCACATAGCAATAACACACAGGCTATTTGTGATGACTCTCCCCACAACCAGTGCAGGCTCAATATGGTGTAACAAACATGAATTGTACATGCAAGTAATGATATAACAAAGAATATGAATCAACATGGTGTTGTAAAAGATTTCCAGAAGTCCTAGAATGAAGGTATGCAAACAACAGTCACGCATATGCCTTCTTCAGCAGCCAAGAGATAGTCCAAAACCAATCTATTGTCCATTGCTTCACATTTCAGGGAATCCAAAGATCCCCCCAAGTTGTTGAAGTCTTGCAACAATCCTTTTATGTGTTAGGGAATCCAATGATTCCAGCATATTTTGAAGTCCTGCAACAGTCTTATCATTTCTCAGAAAATCCAATAATTCCTGAGGGCTTTCAAGTCCTACAACAGTTTTATGTCTCAAAGAATCCAATGATTCCTGAGGGTTTTCAAGTCCTACAACAATCTTATCATGTCTCAGAGAATTCAATGATTCTTGAGGGTTTTGAAGTCCTACAACAATCTTATCATGTCTCAGAGAATCCGAAGATTCCTGAAGGTTTTCAAGTCCAATAATTTTTGATGTCCATGATTCAAACACCATAACTACCACACTCTTTCAGCAGTGGGCACAGTCAGCAATGGAATCACCCAATGTTTCTTGGGTCTTCTTCATTTCAAGGGTCTGCTCCTTCTCTCTGCAATGGACAAGGTGAATACAGCTTGTTGGCACCCATCTTATTCCTTCTCCACCTGTAGAGATACAAGCAAACCCTCTCCCCCAGGCAGTTAACCTATCTGGTCCCTTCCATTCACCACTTTCTGGGTCTCTCCACATCACCTGGCGATTATCTAAAGATAGTGGAACCACTCACACTGGACACCGTCCTTCCAGTGGATTATAAAACCTGTCTGCCGGAGCCAGTGCATCTTTGTCAAAAATCAAGAGGTTAATAGTATAAAGGGCTAGAGTTAGAAGTTGTCTAGGGTTACCTGTGGCTCCCCCTTTCTTTTGTTTTTGGAAGAGTGTCTTAATATCTCTATTTCTCCTCTCTACTATTGCCTGTCCTTGAGGATGAAAAGGTATGCCAGTGGTATGTAAAATCTTATACTGTGAACAAAAGTGTGCAAAATGTTTAAAAGTATATGCATTACCTGTTTTTATTGCTTGTGGCACACCCATAATTGCAAATGCTTGGATAAGGAATTCAGTGACCACTCGGGCTGTCTCTTTTGCTGCTGGTATTGCAAAAGTGAATACTGAAAAGGTGTCTATCACAACATGGATAGAGACAGATGACCAAAAGATTTATAATGGATCACATCCATTTGCCAAATTTTATTGGGTCTCAAACCACAAGGGTTCTTCCCTGGGAGCGTAGAAAGGAAGGCAAGCCATACAGGCTTTTACTGTGCTCCTAGCTTCCTCTCTTGTTATTCCAAATTGTAAACATAAAGCTTGAGCAGCCTGATGATATTTAGAATGAGATTCCTGGGCTTCTTGAAATAAAGGAGTATTGACCAACATAGTTATAAGGCTAGCTGCCACATTTGGCGCCCATTGTGGAACCAAGGACCCTACTTTTACTGAAGAAGTCTCCAGTGACCAGGAAATTAGGTGAGTATTTTAATAGACAAACAGGGAACTTACTTTGTTAACGGCTAAACTAGTAACCTTTTCTGGCTGAAATGGAGCAGATATTGGGAAAAGATTCTCCCCCAACCCCAGCCCGACATTGGGCGCCAAATGTGATACCCACGTTAGCACACTGGATACTTTAGAATCAGCCGGAGTCAGGATCAGCAAAAGTCTTTGATCTTTATTCTTTGTGGAGGTGAATGGGAATGGCAATATGCAGTGAGAGCAATTGCAACACAAATCCGGCCAAGAGTGACTCTGGCCCTCTCACTCCACCTCCTAAATTCTCCACCCAATCTCCTATACAACAGATCAAACTTGCACAGAGAGTGGGCAGGGCCATTCTTTCTCCAAGCATATATTAATAGAGTATTGTCCAATTGGTAATTAGCCTTAAGTCCTCTGGCCTCTGTTCAGTTTTAGCCCATTACACATACCCCCGCCCAATTGAGACAGACCTTTCCTGAAGTTTTTTCAAAATATCTTCTGCTGGGATTTTGTTACACTCCAAATATTCCTTCTTTCCTCCCTTTCATTTTTTTTTTTTTTTTTTTTTTTTTGGTCTTAGAGTATCTTTAGTAGACACTTAATAAATACATGCTGATTACAATCTGATCTTCTAATTCTAGAAGACCCTTTGCTGGCCTTCCAAAATTTTAGTATGTACACAAACAGTAATAAAGTAATTGTACATAATAGATCTTTCCTACTTCTGGACTCATATAGCAATTATGTAGCCCCATTGTACGTTATTTCTCATCCTGTTCTCTGTGATCTAGAAAAACTGGCTTCTTTTATATATGACGACACTCCATCTACTGGCTTCTTGTTATTCCAATGGCCCATTCCCCTGCCTGGAATGCTCTTCATCTTAAACTTCTCCATATCAAAGCCTTTTCTTCCTTCAAGATTTAGCTCACACACTACCTTTAGCTCATGTACCTCCTTCTACTGAAGCCTTGCCCTAATCAATCTCAATCTCTCTCTCTCTCTCTCTCTCTCTCTCTCTCTCTCTCTCTCTCTCTCTCTCTCTCTCTATCTCTCTCTCATACACACACACACAATGTTAGTGGCCTCTCTCCCTGACTACCTTGTATTTTTTGTGTTGACTCTGTGAATACTTGGTGTGTTTGTTGTCTCCTCTGTTTGAATGAAAGCATCATTCTTTGTATCCCCAGTATCTGGCATACAGTTGTCTATTAACAAATACTTATTGATTGATTGAGCAAGCTTATTAGGAGAGAGAAGAGGTTTAATTTTAAACAAATATTTATTGAGCAACTCCTAGGATTAATACCTAGTGCTCAGTGCTGCTGCAAAACTACATAATTGTGATAATACATATAATCTCTGTTCTCATGAAGCTTCTAGTCTATTAGGAGAGGAAGACATCATTAGAAATTATAGACTATTGAACAATAAGGGGTTCATACAAGATCTTGTATGATGTCTTCTGCTTTTCTCTGGCTCTAAGAGAATGAATGTAAGTATGTGTGGTTCATATATACATATGCAGAAAGACAGACAGACTGTACATATATCTGCTCTGTGTATGTGCCTGATGCTCTCCTGATAGATGGCCAGTGAGCATGTGAAATTTGTAAGATACAGGATCCCACGTCTTCACATGTGTTGTGCATCTACATAGCCCCCTCTGCATTTTTCTGTCTGTGTCTGAACTTACCCTGTAAGTATTCCTGACTAATACCATTGCCTTCCTCATTCCTTCTGGGTCTATCTTGAGGTGTCTGTCTCTTTGAATTTGTAGGTATGATTGTGAGAATCCAGGCTTACTCATGAGCCCTCTGTTTTAGAGATCCCTGATTCTTCTTCTTCTTTTTTTTTTTTTTTTTTTGCTATAGACTTTATTTTTTATTTTTATTTTTTTAATAACTTTTTATTGACAGAACCCATGCCAGAGTAATTTTTTACAACATTATCCCTTGCACTCACTTCTGTTCCGATTTTTCCCCTCCCTCCCTCCACCCCCTCCCCCAGATGGCAAGCAGTCCCATACATGTTAAATAGGTTACAGTAGATCTTGGATACAAGATATGTGTGCAGAACCGAACAGTTCTCTTGTTGCTCAGGGAGAATATGATTTAGAAGGTATAAATAACCCGGGAAGAAGAACAAAAATGCAAGCAGTTTACATTCATTTCCTAGTGTTCTTTCTTTGGGTGTAGCTGCTTCTGCCCATCCTTGATCAAGTGAAACTAAGTTAGATCTTCTCTTTGTTGAAGAAATCACTTCCATCAGAATACATCCTCACACAGTATCATTGTTGAGGTATATAATGATCTCCTGGTTCTGCTCATTTCATTTAGCATCATTTCGTGTTAGTCTCACCAATCCTCTCTGTATTCATCCTGCTGGTCATTTCTTACAGAACAATACTATTCTATAACATTCATATACCACAATTTACTCAACCATTCTCCAGTTGATGGGTATGCAGTCATTTTCCAGCTTCTGGCCACTACAAACAGGGCTGCCACAAACATTTTGGCACATACAGGTCCCTTTCCCTTCTTTAGTATCTCTTTGGGGTATAAGCCCAGTAGAAACACTGCTGGATCAAAGGGTATGCACAGTTTGATAACTTATAGGCATAGTTCCAAATTGCTCTCCAGAATGGCTGGATGTGTTCACAATTCCACCAACAATGTATCAGTGTCCCTGTTTTCCCACATCCCCTCCAACATTCCGCGTTATCTTTCCCTGTCATTCTGGCCAATCTGACAGGTGTGTAGTGGTATCTCAGAGTTGTCTTAATTTGCATTTCTCTGATCAATAGTGATTTGGAACACTCTTTCATATGAGTGGTAATAGTTTCAATTTCATCATCTGAAAATTGTCTGTTCATATCCTTTGACCATTTATCAATTGGAGAATGGCTTGATTTCTTATAAATTAGAGTCAATTCTCTATATATTTTGGAAATGAGTCCTTTATCAGAACCTTTGACTGTAAAAATGTTTTCCCAGTTTATTGTTTCCCTTCTAATCTTGCCTGCATTAGTTTTGTTTGTACAAAAACTTTTCAATTTGATATAATCAAAATTTTCTATTTTGTAGTCAATAGTGATCTCTAGTTCTTCTTTGGTCATAAATTCCTTCCTCTTCCACAGGTCTGAGAGGTAAACTATCCTATGCTCTTCCAATTTATTTATGATCTCATTCTTTATGCCTAGATCATGAACCCATTTTGACCTTATCTTGGTGTACGGTGTTAAGTGTGGGTCAATGCCTAGTTTCTGCCATACTAATTTCCAATTTTCCCAGCAATTTTTGTCAAATAATGCATTCTTATCCCAAAAACTGGGGTCTTTGGGTTTGTCAAACACTAGATAATTAAAGTTATTGGCTGTTTTGTCCTTTGAACCTAACCTATTCCATTGATCAACTAGTCTATTTCTTAGCCAATACCAGATGGTTTTAGTAACCGCTGCCTTATAATATAATTTTAGATCTGGTACAGCTAGGCCACCTTCATTTGATTTTTTTTTTCCTTAATTCCCTTGAAATTCTTGACCTTTTGTTTTTCCATATGAACTTTGTTGTTATTTTTTCTAGGTCATCAAAATAGTTTTTGGGAAGTCTGATTGGTATAGCGCTAAATAAATAGATTAGTTTAGGTAGTATTGTCATCTTTATTATATTTGCTTGACCTATCCAAGAGCATTTAATATTTTTCCACTTGGTTAGATCAGACTTAATTTGTGTGGAAAGTGTTTTGTAGTTTTGCTCATAAAGTTTCTGATTTTCCCTTGGCAGATAGATTCCTAAATATTTTATACTATCAGTAGTTACTTTGTAACTCTGACTGTTGGATTTTGTTAGTGATATATAAGAATGCTGATGACTTACGTGGCTTTATTTTATAACCAGCAATTTTGCTAAAGTTGTGGATTATTTCTAATAACTTTTTAGTAGAATCTCTGGGGTGAGATCCCTGGTTCTTGACTATGTACTGCTCTCTTAGCGTATGTAGTCTAGGATTCCCTTCTGGGCAGATAGTCAGAGGTATCTCTAGGTTTAGAAGCCTGACCACCTGACTTCCCAGCCCTTGGCTTCCTTACTTGACCCCACACGTGTTCTTAGTTGTGCTCTGGGCCACATGTCTCTTGCTCCCAGGATCAGATATTTATAGGGATTGAAGCTAAAAGGTACTTTGAGATTATCTAATTTAACCATCTCATTTTTATAGTTGTGGAAACTGAAACATAGAGGATAGGGAACAGACTTGCCTAAGGTCTTGTAGATAATCATAGTAGAATGGGGATCCCTGCCCAGGACTTCTGATTCCAAATCTGATGTTCTTTCCCATACACTACGCTGCTTCTGGATATTAAAGGATTAATGGTGTTGGGGCACATTATTCTTGGGTTTTGTGGAAGCCTAAGAGAGACAGCACTGTGCAGAGATGTGGCTAGTGGGCAATTGGTCACAGGCTGGGGGTGTAGAAAGAAATAATAATAAGACTTTAGTTTCTACAGAATTTTCTTCATGACAGTCCTGTGAAATAGGGAATTTAACAAATGAAGAAATTGAGACTCAGAGTAAAGTGACTTGGCTATTTTTAGAACTGAAGACTCAAACCCATCTTCTGAATCCAAGGTGACCATTTTAATTAATTTTTATGCTACACCATTAAATATTTTTGTGGAGAATTGGGGGTCTTCATCCCTCCCTTTCCTAACCCCGCTTCCCTTCCCTCACCCCCCCCTTTTCCTTTTCACTCTTTGGCAAGGCCCTAAGCTGTTTTTCCGGCTTTCTGGGCGAGACTGGACAGAGCCTTGTGATGACACCACAGCAAGGGCCCTCCTGAAGTTGGGGGGGAGGGAAGGTGTCCCATCCCCCAGGGTGAGAGGGGGAGGAGGTAGGCAGGCATAGTTGTCCTGCTCCCCCTCACCCCAGGCCAGGCCTCCTCCCCCAAGGTAGGGCGGGAGGTTAGGCCAGCCTTCATGGGGTGTGGGAGAAAGCAAAGCAGGTTTCCTCATTTCCTCTACCGCTCCCAAGCTATAGCTAGAGGGAGGTGGCCTGAGCAGCAGCTGGTGGTGGGCACCGGTGTGTGTGTGTGGAGGAGAGGGGGACACATCACTTAGCATGCTCACCACCTCCTGCCTGACCCCTTTCCCTTGCCCTGATGATGGGAGAAGCCCTCAGGCAGTGGATGGGGAGCCTCACCTGGGCCTGAATTGGAAAGACAGGCCTCTGGGGCAAGGACATTCTAGTATGGTGGACAGCCAGGATGTAGAGGTGAGAGTGTGGGGAGATACCCTCATTCCATTCCTTGGAAGGAGGGAGCTGGATACAATTTTCCCTTGGGGGAAAATCTGGACAAGGGAGAAGTTGTAATGGGGACAGCAAAGCCTAAGGTTTCTTTCTAGTGATTGACTATGAACTGCTGCGATCCTGGGGGGGAGGTGCAGTGGGTACCCCTGGTGTGTATGTGTGGGGTCCGAAGGGATGGCACTGCTAAGGGCACCTTATTAGGGTGGTGGGGAGACTGGATATGATCATGGGTTATCTAGTTAAGTGCCTGGTTAGGACATGATTCCAGTACCTGGTTCCAGTATGAATTTGGTCATATCTGGTTATAATGGGTGCTGCTTTTCATTACATAGCATTCCAAACACTGTAGTTAAGAGGCTTGTTAATTGTTCGTGCTGAGGATTCCAGGATTCACTGTGATTAGAGGTCATTGTAATATGTGTGTTGGGGGTATCAGGTTGAAGTACATTGCTAGAAGTGCTTGGTTAGGGTGAATTTGGGGTACTTGGTGCTGGGAATTAGATGTTTTATAAGGTATCCTGTTTTGAGGTAAGTCTAGTGTGTTCTTGGAGTCCTGCACTAGAGCATATTCTGGGACTATCTAATAATAATGTGATTTGTGTTATCTAGCTAGGATGTTAGAGGGAGTCCCTGTACTGTTATGGAGTGCCATATTAAAATGGAATCAGGGGTTCCAGTGTTAAGTTCCCTAGTTGGGGTATAGTTAGAGCTACTTGATATGTGGAGTGGTAAGGGCACTTGGATAAGGTATTGGTACAGACATGGGAATCTCTTTCCATCACCCATTCACTGATTGGTGTCTGTTTGACTCAGACTTTTCCCGTTCCCAGCAAAGAGTTATCTCTTCTTTTTGGCCAGTGGCTCAGTGTTCCTTTCACTATGGGACTCTGATCTGTCTCCCAAAGACTACTCTCAGTAATTACCGGCACATGCCACAATGGATCCTCTTCTCTTTGCAGGGAATTGAACTTCAGGAAAACTGGTGACTAAGCAATTTGTTTTTGATGCCATCTAGCCTATATTCTCTTTTGCTCTATTACCTGGGGCTTCTCTCTGGTCTGGCACTTGGGCTACTCCACTCTACTCAATTTAATTAAATTCTATGCTCAACTTCATTCCAATCCATTCCAGTAAATTTTGCGCCCTCTCCCTCATTTTACTCTAAGACACTTTTCTCAATTAACTAAAAAGTTCCCCTCATTCCATTGGACCATAAAAGTAGAACTAGAAGAAAATCCCAGAAGCCATTTAGTCCAATCCCCTTATTTTAGCTAAGGTTCAGTGGAGGTTCCACAAATCAGTCATTCCCCTTTATTCAGAGTCAGCTGATTGTTATCTTTTCAGTATAATCCTTTATATCCTAGAAATTGGCAAATGCTGAAAATCAGGGCTTGATTTATTGTTTTGTTGATTGTCTAGACTTAAAAAAAAGTGATGGGAAAACAATAATCCAGATTAAACTTAAAAGTGTATCCTGCATACAACCACCCCTCCCCCCCCCAAGCTGGTTGTTAAATATTTACCAACACTTTTTTGTCCCTACTTTAAATGAATTCGCTTAAACTCACTCATTGACTGCATTCTGCTACCTACTTCATCTCATTTTACCTCCCCACTTCATCCCACTCTAATCTGTTTTAACATATTCTGTTTAGCTCAGCTTTCCTTCACTATCTTAAATCACTCCATTTAGTGCTAATCTACCTCACCCTATCCTACTTTATTTTATTACAAATTTAGTGTGTCAACTCCATGTTTCAGACTATACTATAATATATTGTTTGGTAGAATGTAAGCTCATTTCAGGCAACAATTGTTTTTCATCTTTCTATCCTCGGCTTAGTTCTTTGCACATACTACAGCACTAAATAAAGGCACTAAATAATTTTGGTATTGGATTGAACATATAAGAAGATGACATGTTTGGACTTTGTGAGAGGGTAGAGAAAGGAGAGAATGGGGCCAAAGAATAGTACTGTAGTTTATGAAAGTCACCAGGACCCTAGAAGTCCTTGTGGGGCTAAGAAAGAGTGATCAGAGTCAAAATCTGAAGGAGGGAGGAAGACACACACACACACACACACACAGAATGAGAAAGAGAGAGAGAGAGAGAGAGAGAGAGAGAGAGAGAGAGAGAGAGAGAGAGAGAGAGAGAGAGAAAGAAACAATTAACTCTGCAAAGAAGTTGTAACTGCCTAAAAATTGATCAGGGGACCCTGCCTTGCCCCCATCATGTTAATCCTGTGAAATCAGACAGCCTCTACCTCTGAAGGCAGAATCTAGTTGGGAAGGCATGATATGGTTAAGAGAAGAACAATATAGAACAGAGAGGGTGTTATAAGTTAGGAGTTTTGAGCTGGGAGAATTTGGTGTGAGGTGGAAGAGTCAGGGCAGGCTTCCTGGAGGAGATTAGAGTCAGAGACGGGCCCTGAAGGAATAGGAGAATTGAAATAGGTGGAGTGGAAGAGCCTGCACAACAGGTGATGTGGCAGGCAGCAAAGCCACTGATGTAGAATAAAGATGGGCATCTTCTAGGAACAAGGAAGTGAGCCTCCCCTCATACTCAGCTAGATGAACTAGAAAATTATATTCAACTCTGGGCACCACATTTTAAAAAACCTATAATTCACTTTTACATAATATATAGGAGGCTTTTTTTTTCTGCAAGTTTTACAAAGCTATTTTGAAAATTGATACCTTTTCTTTTTACATCACTTTTGTTTGTGAACACCTCCCTCCCTCTTCCTTCTCCCACCCATCAAGTCAATCATGGTACTAAAGATTTTAAAAAAAAGAAGAAAAATGTTCACCAAAACCAACCAACCAGGCAACTGTGACTTAAGGAAGATTCACTATTCCCCACCTGTGATCCCTTACTTCCAGAAATGAGAGAGGGAATAGCATTTTCTCAACTCTTTTCTGGGGCTAAGCTTGATCTCTTTAATTACACAGAGTTTAATTTCATTTTTTAAATCTTTCCATTTATATTTATCATAGATATTGCCTGTTTTTTTTTCTTGGTCCTCTTATTTCACTATGCTTCAGTTCCTATGTTTCTGCATCCTTCTCTAAAGGAGAACCTTTTTAGTTGTTTTTATGATATAATAAGATTCCATTAGATCCAGACACTGTGATTTGCTTTCCTGCTCCCTGTGGGTTCCACACACACACACACACACACCATCTACTTAATTTGCAGTTTTTGCTACCATACAATGTGCTGTTGTGATGATTTTTGCTATATCTGTCTGCCTTATTAGCAGTGTGATCTCTAGGTCTAAGGGTATAGACCAGGGGTCCTCAAACTTTTTAAATAGGGGGCCAGTTCACTGTCCCTCAGACTGTTGGAGGGCCAGACTATAGTAAAAACAAAAACTATGAACAAATTCCTATGCATGCTGCATATATCTTATTTTGAAGTGAAGAAACAAACGGGAACAAATACAATATATAAAATGAAGTAAAGTTAAATCAACAAACTTACCAGTATTTCAATGGGAACTATGGGCCTGCTTTTGGGTAATGAGATGGTCAATGTCTGGTTCCATATTTGTCACTGCTGGTTGTAACAAGTGATGCAAGTGTGCATCCGTTAGTCCTGATCTGGTTGGAGATTTCAAATGTTTCATTCTAGAAAAAGTCTGTTCACAGACATAAGTGCTGCCAAAGATAGTTGCCATTTTGAGTGCATGGTTCCTGAGATGAAGATATGTCTCAGAGGGGAGAGATGCATAAAAATTATGAAGGCTGCTTGACTTGAATGCGTCTTTCAGAGAGTCCCAATTCTGCAGTTCAGCCAGTTCCATTTGGTAAATTGTATCCACATTTTCAATGTCAATAGAAAATGGGTTATGGAAAAGCTGTATGTCCAATTCATGGAGATGAAGCTCTTTAAATCTAAATTGGAACTCCTTTTGCAATTTTTCCAGTGAATCCACACATGTTTTGTTTGGGAATGCAATCAGTGGTTTTTCTGCTAACAGATTTTTGAGTTGTGGGGAGATGGCAGAAGTTTTCCTCCTTCACTTGTTTGATGAGGAGGCTTAATTTTACTTCAAATGCTTTGCCATGTGATTGCATATCACAGATGAGCTTCCCCTTTCCTTGAAGTTGCATATTGAAATTGTTGAGTAGCTCTGTTACATCAGTCAGAAAGGCAAGGTGCCATTTCCATTCTGCACCATTGAACTCTGGTACTTCTTTGTTTTTTGAAAGCAGAAAAGTTGTAATCTGTGGAAGTAAGTCATAGAAACGTTTCAAAACTCTCCCTTGACTCAGCCAATAGACTTCTGTGTGATATAGAACATCTTCATACTCAACTTTTAGCTCAGACAGAAATTCCTGAAATTGTCTGTGATTTAGTGCATTAGCTCTAATGAAGTTAACACAAGATACCACAATTTTCATAACAGAGTCCCACTTCAATGATTTACTACACAGCACTTGTTGGTGGATGAGGCAGTATATGGCTATTGGATGAGAATGGTTATGTTTGTCCATCTCTTGGTTAATGCGAGCAATGACTCCTTTCTTAGACCCCACCATGCTAGGAGTACCATCAGTTGTCAGGCTGGCTAATTTAGCCCAGTCCAGCTCCAAACCATTCATAGTTTGGCAAACCTTTTCATAGGTGTCCTCTCCTGTAATTGTTCCTTTGATGCTTTGCAGTGCAGCAAGCTCTTCTGTGACTTCAAAATAATCATTCGTCCCACGAATAAAAATTAGAAGTTGTGCAGAATCACAAACATCATTGCTTTTGTCGAGTGCCAAGGAAAAATATGAAATTTTTTTTATGGAGTTTTGCAAATGCTGAGCAGATTGTCTCCCATTTCTTCAATCCTCCGTGTAATTGTAGGTCCTGAAAGACTCACTGTGCTAAATAAATCAGCCTTCTCTGGACACATCTCTTTGGTAACAGAAAGAAGGCATTCTTTAACAAATTCTCCCTCCATGAATGGTCTGTCAGTGTGTGCTATTAGCTTGGCAACTTGAAAACTTGCTCGCAGTGATGAAATATTTAGCTGCTTATGCTTCACAACAATATTTTTCTGAGTTGTCAATGTATTTTTCAGTTTTAATATTTTATCTTTTCTCACTTCTCCAACCAATCATATTTATCTTTATGTTGAGTTTCATAGTGTTCATGCAAATTATATTCTTTGAACACAGAATATAGTGTCTGGCATATCAGACATACAGCTCTTTCCTTGTACTGCATGAAAAAGTAATCATAAGTCTACTGTTCTTTGAATATCCTATGCTCCGAGTCAATTTTTCTTTTTCGTGACATCATTATTTCCTAGGCATTCCAAATTACTATTAGTAAAATACCAACATATATATATATATATATATATATATATATATATATATACAGCGCTACAAAAACAATATACCAGCAATAACTTTGCCCACATAGAGACATACAGACTGCAATACTCAACTTCCTCCAAACTGCCTCTGTGCTGTGATGCCTATGTTTCCCACACTCTCTCTCCTCCTCTTCACTCTCCTGCTTCCAACCCTCACTGCTGCAGTAAATTCCCCCTGCAGTGGCTGTGACATGCACAGCATGCACTGTACATCCCCTGTGCCTGTCTGTTGTGGTGGCTGCTGTTACTGTACAAGGCCGTGGGCTGTCAGTTGTCCGTCTTCTGCATCTCTCTGCAGACCACAGACCCCGGCCTGGGAACTTACCTCATCTCGGTATCACTCTGTGCCCACCGCCTCAGCCCAGTGCCAGAAGTGTGCATTGCTAACGCGAGTTTAGGTCAAATGTCACTTCCGGTCTGATTTTGCCATAATCTGGCGGGAACATAAACGTCCTCAGCAGGCCGCATCTGGCCCACAGGCCATAGTTTGAGGACCCCTAGTATAGACATTATAATTCGCAATACCCCTTATCTTTTTTTTTTTTAAAGCATAATTCCTGATTGCTTTCCAGAATAGTTAGACCAGTGGTTCTCAAACTTTTGTTTTCAGTATCTTTATCTTATTAAAATTATTGAGGATCTCTCCAAAGCATTTTTGTTTATCTGAGTTATACTTATAGACATTTACCATATTGGAAATAAAAACTATTTTTGAATTTGTAGACCCTCTAAAAGGGTTTCAGAGATCCTCAAGATTCTCTAGACCATACTTTGAGAACCACTGGGTTAGACCAATTCAATTCCATCAACAGTGTATTGGTATGGGCTCCACATTTCAGGAAGGGCATTGAAAAGCTGGAAAGGGAGGATGGTAAAGTACTAGAGAATGGAAGTCTCATAGGGGATGTAATAACTGTTTTCAAATATTTGAAAGGCTATCATGTAGAAGAAATATTAGGCTTATTCTGTTTGGTTTCAGAGCACAGGACTATAAGTACTGTGTAGACTTTTCAAAGAAGAAAATTTAGATTTGATAACAGGAAAAATTTCTTAATAATTAGAATTATCTAGAAGGGCTGCCTTGAAGAATCCTGTGCTTCCCTTCATTGAAAGTGTTTAAGTAACATCTGGATGACTACTTGTATGTATTACAATGAAGATTTCTTTTTGAGGATAGGTTGAACTTACATGTCTGCTGAGAATACTTTCAAACCTGAAATTCTGTGATTTTGTGGGTGGAAAAGCATTTCAGGTAGAAATAAATGACATGAAACAAGGTGCAAAAGTAGAAAAGATCTAGACAGTGTGTTTGGGGAGAGGGAAATGATGAGATTAGCTAATCAAGGAAAGAGAATGGAGTCTTGTCCTTTCTTGTCCCATCCCCTCTCCTTCCATTCCTTCTAGTGATCAATGGAAATGTCCAGTCTTAGAAATTCTTTTCTTACTTTTCAGGTTGATAAATTTATTGATTTGCCATTGGAGGTCAGTGAGAGGTTGTTGCTCAGCTCTGGAAGCATTGGATGGTGAGACCAAAGGATACATGGGGGATGTTCCCTTTGTGGGTAACATCCCATTCCTTAAGGGGATGTTACCTCTAGACATATGACTAGACCAAATGACTGGGTGATCTCACGCAAGTTATTTAGCTCTCTCCACCTTACTTTCTTAATCGGTAAAAAGAGGAAGTAGAACTGGGTGATCTACAGAGTCTTTTAGCACTGATGAGTTCATAATTCTTTGACCTCCAAAAGGACTGAATTGATCCAAACCTGAGGTTAAAAGCTCTTCCACAACATGATTAAAACATCTAATTGTTTACCATGAGTCTGTGACCAGAGAATAGGGGTCAACTTGTTTCAACAGTTTGGGCTCAGTCTTGACCAGGTTTAGGATTCAGTCTGTCTCAAAGGAATAGATCAGTATGTGACAGAATTACAAGATTTAGGATTTGGAAGGGACCTTACACATCGTTTAGTGCAGCTGTTTCATTTCACACATGAGGAAACTCTGGGGAAGTAACTTGTTCAAAGTCCAACAGCTAGTGAGCAGCAGAATGAAATCTGAACCAATAACTACCCTGTCTCCAAATCAGTGTTCTGTCTACTATATCATACTTCCTCAACTTGAATTAGGATCAGAGTTAGTCTATGACTTTAAAAACTTTTGCATATATGTATATGTATATATATATATATATATATATATATATATAAAATCAATTGGTTGAAACCCATAATTTATTCCTCATTATTTCTGTTAATAAGCACTGGGAAGCTGCCATATTTCTGCAGATATATAATTAGGAAGAAAGGCTAAAGATATGTGATCCAATGGATTGGTGAGAAAATAGATGAGGGGACAGTTTTGTCAAGAGAGCATGAAGGGAAGTAATATGTAAAAAGGTTGATTGGACCAGATTGTGATTAGCTTCAAATGCCAAAAGCAGGAGATTACATTTTATCTAGAGTCTGTCAGGATTTTTTGAGTATGAGAGTGCCATTGTCAGACCCATGTTTTTGGTACTATCACTTCAACAACTACATAGAGGATGGATTGAAGAGGGAAGAGACTGAAGTCAGGGAGAATAATTAGGAAACCATTTCAAAAGCTTAGTGTAAAAGTGATAAAGAATTAACCAGGGTGATGGTCACGAGATTGGAGAGGAAAGATTTGTGGGATAGATGTTGTGAAGGTAAGAAATGAAAAAATCTGGCAATTGATTAGATATAGTAGGGGAGGAAAATGAGAAGTCAATGATGATGCTGAGGTTGTGAGCTTTGTGTTGCAAATAATATTCCTGGCGAGTTGTAACCTAGTCTTCATTTGAAGACTTCCATTGCCAGGAAAATCTCTACCTTGAGTTAGGATTATTGAGGAGCAGGAGGAAATGGCTAAATGAGTGAGAGGGAAAAGCATCAGCATCATTGTGTAATAATAATCACAATAACAATATTAATAATGATGGTATTTCTAGACCACTCACAGAATTACAGAATTTCAGTTTTGAAAGGCACATGAGAGGACACATCAACAAGTTCATCCCTAAACAGATATCTTCTCTCCAAAGTACCTAACAAAGTGGATCACTTAGTTTTTATTTGAAGACTTCCAGTCAAAAGGAAAATACTACTTCCTGGAGTGGCTCTTTGCTCTACTTGTGAGAAAGTTTTTTCTTACTTCAAATCTAATTTTGCCTTTTTCCATTTCTATATATTTTTCTTTATGCTGTCTTCTAGAACCAATTGGCTTGTAGCTTATCAAATATTAAACTTTCAGAACTGAGAGGGACCTTTCAACTTAGAATCAGGAGGCAGTAGGGCTAGGCAAACCATGCTATTACCACATTAGCTATTGAACTCAAGAGTATGATGAAAGGCCCATCTAGGACTCTTTCCACTATCCCACGATGCTTCATACTGACCAGACAGGATATCAGGGTGGAGAGATGATGATGTGGTATGCAGATTACCTCCTGGTTTCCCTCTAGTGTTCATTGATGGGCACGTGACAGGATTTTGGTTCCCCATGGGGTAGAGTGGGTAAGTGGTATTTAGCCCAGGAGATCCCAATAAAATTAGGTATATATCAGTGTGTGTTGGGAAACCAAAGAGGTGGAGCAAGCCAGTCAATGTGGTGAGAGAGGTTGAGTTGGGACGCTGGAGGCACAGAGCCCATGTACCTCACCCAGGTGCCCAGTCCCACCCGTTGACTCAAGCCTGAGCTGTCAGACAGGCCCTGCTGGGTTGGATGACAGCTTGGAAGGTGGAAAAGGTGTTTTGTGTGAGGGTGTGCATACCTGTATGCACATATTTGTAAGTACAAGCATGTTTACATATGTGTGTATATATGTATGTAAGTGTCATGTGAACAAGAGGCCACACAGTATAAGAGAAACTTAACTTAGAGTCAGAAGGTCTGAGTTTGAGGTGTACTCCATCAGTTATTGACTGTGTGAATTTGGGTGAGTCTTGTATCTTCCTGGACTGGAATCAGGCATTCTTAATCTTTTTGTATGTCACAGAAAACTTTGGTAAAGCTTATGAACTTCTCAGAGTCAAGTTTTAAAATAATTGAGGGAAATGCTAAATTTTACTTAGAGAATAATGAAAATTTAAAAATCCTTTTTTCCCCTCCAAAGTTTGCAGACCTTCTGAAATCTCAGTGCACCCCCCCCCCAGATACACACACACCCCTGAGGATCTATGAAATCCAGCTTAAGAATTCTTTTATTAGATGGTCTCTGAGGTTCCTTCCAACTTTAGACCTATGAATTTTTAGTTTTGTGAATATAGCCTTTTTCTTAATCTCTTCTTTATTTGAATAAAATGGCAATAATGATCTCACACATACACACATACACACACACACACACACACATACATATATATATACTATCAACCTCATCATTTTTTTTTTTTTTTGTAATAAGAAAGGACTTTGTTTCTGAGTCTGAATCTCCTTTATCTCACTCAGGCCATAAAGTCAGTGACTTCTCACATGCCCAATTTCACTACTGATCTGCATGAGATTTGGGATGGATTCACCCTTTTTAGGTTGTCTGCTGGCCCTTTCTCCAACAACCCCTATTCTGTTACTGGGGGGGGGGGGCTCTTCTTGGTGGTAGAAGACATTTTTAAAAAATTTAATTTGTTAAATTATAATAATAACTTCTTGTTTTTCAAAATACATGCAAAAATAGTTTTCTTTTTTTAACAATAATTTTTGTTTTCAAAATACATGCAAAGATAGTTGTCAATATTCATCCTTGAAAAACCTTGTGTTTCAAATTTTTCATCCTTTTCCCTACTTCCTCCAGCAAGTAATTCAACATATGTGAAATAGGTGTAATTCTTCTATACACATTTCCACATTTATCATGCTGCACAAGAAAAATCAGATCAAAAAGGAAAAAAGTAAGAAAGGAAAAAAAGCAAGCAAATAACAACAAAAAAGGTGAAAATACTCTATTGTGATCCACATTCAGTCCCCACAGTCCTTTTTCTGGTTGCAAATGGCTCTCTCCATCCCAAGTCTATTGGAATTGGCCTGAATTGTTGAAAAGAGCCAAGTCCATCAGAGTTGAATCTCTTGTTGTTGCAATGTACAATGTTCTCTTGGTTCTACTCAGTTCACTTAGTATCAGTACATGTAAGTTTTTCCAGACTTTTCTGAAATCATCCTGCAGATCATTTCTTAAAGAACAATAATATTCCTTAACAATCACATGCCACAATTTATTCAGCCATTCTCCAACTGATGGGCATCTACTCAGTTTCCAGTTTCTTGCCACTACAAAAAAAGGCTGCTACAAACATTTTTGCACATGAGGGTTCTTTTCCCTTTTTTATGATCTCTGAAATACACAGTAAAGACACTGTGAGATCAAAGGGTATGAACAGTTTGATAACCCTTTGGGCATAATTCCAAATTGCTCTTTAGAATGGTTGGGTCTGTTCACAAGATTTTGTATGGGCCCCTGGTTGACTTTAATCCTATTAGTGCTGAGAACTCCCAAGTTCAGGTGATCCATCATCCTCAGCCTCTCCAGAATTACAGGTGTGGGCCAACACACCCAGTCAGGGAAGTACTTGTCACTAAGGCACAATAGAAGGAATTCTGGGCTTAGGATCAGGAAACTTGTGTGTGCTTTTTCCCCTACTTTGATACTTCCTAGCTGTGAGATCTTGGGCAATTCCTTTCCCATCACTGAACCTGGGTTACTTCACCTGTAAAATAGAAACCTTTCTCACAGAGTTGTTGTGAGGAAAGCCAAGTGCTGCAGAAATGGGAGTTATTCATTTCAGGAGGACTTATATTTATGGGCATAGTCTCTTTATATCTAAATATGTAGTAAGTGATGGATGTTGGGTGTAAGTGGCTTGTGCACATAGATGCATGGAGGCAGCTGTGTGTACTGGTTTGGGGTAAATGTGTGGTAAGGTTACTGGCACACGTTTCTATCATCCCAACTGGGAGCCAGAAACTTTGTGGCAGCCACAGGACACAGTAACTTTGTACTAGGATGTTTTTCTACGTCATAAAGCTGCAGACTTTTCCCTAATCTTTGTTCAGTTGGGGAAAACTGAGCTTCTGTTTTTGTGGTGGCCAAGACTTGTGAGAGATAAAAACAAAGATATTTTCTTGTCCCGTGACTGGAGGGAAGTGGGGAGCAGTTGCAACCCTTTTGGGAAGAGAGAGGAAGGTAAAAGAGGTAGCTGTGGGGTCATGGGAAGAATATTTCCCTGGCTTGAAATCAGAGGCCTGGGTTTTCCTCCCGAATTAGTTATTTGGTCTTAACCAATGCACTTCTTTTTCTGACTTTAGTTTTCTCCTACTTAAAACAAGGGAGTTAGACTAACACAAGGGTGCTATTCTCACCCCATTTTACAGATAAAGAAACTGAGGTTAATAGGTACTAAAATGACTTGTCCAGAATCACATGAAGTAGTAAGCATCAGAGGTTGGATTTGAACTCAATTCTTCTTGACTCCAGGCCCAGCGCTGTATCTACTCCGGCCCTTCTAACTCAAACAGTCTAAGTTCTAAGGTTCCTGATGCTCTGAGTTCTAAGGTCCCTTGCAAGTATGACATTCTAAAGCCAAAACAAGCCCTGTGTCTGAAGGGGAGGCTAGACCCTAGAAGTGATGGCATTGGGAAGCTTTGTAGATGCTGCAGGGACACTTTTTACTCGGGGCTCCTGACTTTCTCTTGTCTCAGTGAGAGATATCACAGCACTAATACATATCCTGAGGATGCTTCCTTTCAGGCTGAGGCCTTCCTCCCTCCAGCCCATCCTTCCACCTCAGAAAACCATAGAATGTCAGAGCTGTTGTTCAGTTTTTTCCAACTTTTTGTGATCCCATTTTTGGTTTGGGGGTTTTGTTTTTTGTGTTATGCTTTTTGGTTTTTTTGAGGATGTGTTTATTTTTTGCAAGGACACTGGACTGGTCGGCCATTTCCTTTTCCAGCTCATTTTACAGATGAGGAAACTGAGGAAAATTGGGTTAAGTGATTTGCCCAGGGTCACACAGCTGGTTAGTGTCTGAGGCTGGATTTGAACTTAAGTTTCTCTGACTTCAGGCCCAGTGCTCTATCCATTGTACTACCTAGCTAGGGGAATTTAAAATAAAAGAATCATACTGAGAGATAGAAGGGAACTTCAAAGTCATCTAGTCTAACTGCCACATTTTACAGTTGAGAAGTTGAATGACTTGCCCATACAGGTAGTTAAAAGCAGAGTCAGGTCCCCTTCCTCAATTACACATTCAGTGCTACACCATATTATCTTTTTTGTGAGATTACCTGGCCCACCTTCCTCATTTTAGAATTCAGTCAGCTTGGATTCAGAGGTTCATTGACTTGCTGAACAATACACAATCCACAGCAGAAATGAGATCGAACCTGTCTCCTTCTATCCCACCACACTGCCTCCTTCCATATTTTTACCTCTCTTTTGATGTCATTGCCTCATCCCATAAATTCTAGCCCCTAAAGACCCTGAGATGGTGAGGAAATTTACATCCTACTCCCACATACACCCCTCCCCCCAATAAGGTAATAATGCAGGGTATATTGGAAAAAGGGAAAGGAAAAGGGGAGGAGTTTCACGGTTTGGGGAGGTCTGTTCCTAAGTGCACCCCCTTTCCTCCTCCCCATCCCTTGCGGTCTGGGGCCCCAGCCCCCTCCCTCAGAGAGGAAGCTGACTCTCTCCCCAACCCTGACTCTGCGTTTCCTGCCACCAGCCCGGTGAGGGCGGGGGCTGGAAGGGGGGGGGGGTAAGGGGGACGGTAGCAGGGATATGAGGCCTGCATGTGTGAGACTTGCTTCCCCTTTGCACAAGACTTGATCTCCTTTTCGAGCCAGTACCCCACTCTCCCCTTCTTCTTGCCCTCTCTTTCTGGCTCCTGCCCTCATGGACACTTCTCAGAGCTACTGGTACCCATCCCACTTCACGGAGCCGGCCTGGGGTATGGGGGTCCAGGTAACTCTGGGGACTGTGGCAGAGATAGGGGGCTTGATGGAAGGAGGTTGCTCGGGTCAGCAGAAGGGGATGAACCATGGAAGCCTTCCTGCAGGTGGATAGGAAGGAGCTCAGGGGTTCAAGTAGAGGGTATGATTCTGGGGGTCCTGGACCAGTGAGTGTCATTCAGCCTATATCACTAGGTTGGACTCTGTCAATGTGTGAGCTGCCTGGGGAAATTAAAAAGCTGTCCTTGTGGGGAGTGGGTACTCTCATAGAGGGAGAAAGAAGGAAGAGAGACCTGTTGTGTCTTTAGTGTGTACTTTGGGGTGTGTATGTCTGTGTAAAAAACCCATGTCTGTCTGAGTCTGTATTGATGTGGGGCCCGTTGTGTCTTTAGTATGTGTATGTCTGTGTACAAAAAGCTATGTCTGAGTCTGTATTGATGTGGGACCCGTTGTGTCTTTAGTGTGCACTTTGGAGTGTGTATGTCTGTGTACAAAAACCCATGTCTGTCTGAGTCTGCATTGATGTGGGACCCGTTGTGTCTTTAGTATGTGTATGTCTGTGTACAAAAAGCTGTGTCTGAGTCTGTATTGATGTGGGACCCGTTGTATCTTTAGTGTGCACTTTGGGGTGTGTATGTCTGCACAAAAGCCTCTCTCTGTCTCAGTCTGTATTGCTGTATCTGTGTGCGAAAGTATTTGGGTGAATCTCTCTGCAAGTGTCTGTGTGTGTATGAGTGTTTCTTTGTACCCATGAATTTCCTTGTGTGTGTCTCTGTGGGTCCCGGTCTATACTGTTGGATGGGCATGTGTATCTGAACATCCCCAGGTAACTCAGAGAAAGGTACTGCCTGTGGGCTACCTAAGTGTGCATTTGATTTCCTAGGGATCAGAGGTGAAGTGGACTTAGGGACTACTGAGTACACCCCCTCCCTTTACAAGGGAGGAAACTGAAGAAGGCAGGAGAGAGGAAGCGTACGCGCCACCTGCTCCTTCCCAGTAGCAAAGCAGAGCAGAGCCTGAGTTGTGCAAGGGGGGCACACGCCCTGGCATGGGCATGAGGCATCCACACTGGCAGATGTGTGCCCACATGCTTAAGCCATGTGTCTACATACACACAGAGAAACTCAGCACCCCCCTCAGAGTTAACTTTCCTGTTTGCCCAGCAGAGCTTAGGATCACACTCTCAGAGATATTAGGGACCCCCGGTCTCAATCAGTGCTTCTCAAGGCCTGGTCCTGAGAGTCCCTGAGGCCCTTTCATTAAACATCAGTAGATATAATCCACAAAACCAAAAGCCCTTTGTGGGGGGACCTTAATAGTTTTAAAGAGTGTAAAGTTGGAGACCTGCTGGGTTGCGCAAGTGTTCTTAACCTGGGGTAGGTGAACTTGATTTTCTCATGTTTTAGTGATTTTCAGTCTTATTGATTTTCTTTGTAATTCTGAGGATTTTATTGCAAGCATTTAAAAACCTGCTTCTGAAAAGAGCTTACCACTGCCTTCAGCAGACACTGCCCAAGGGGTCCAGGACCCAAACTAGGTTAAGAAGCCCTGATCTAGATGGTCCACCTTATCATTGTGATGAGGAAACTAAGTGTCATAGAGGATAAATGACTCACTTAAGCCACACAGCTGGAAAATGACGAAACAGCTTTGTGCCCAGATTCTCTGACCCCCAAACTGATGTTCTTTCCACTAGAACAGCTTCTTTACATGACCCTGTGAAGTAAGGAGTAAAAACATTCTATTATTATACGCTATTTTATAGATAAGAAAAATGAGGCTGAGGGTGCGGGAATTGACTTCCTGAAGGTTACCCAGCTGGCAATTAGTGGGGCAGCCAAGATCCAAATCTTTCTGTATCCTGGCAGGTGCTTCTCCACCTACAGGCAAATACAGGCTATGCATGCACAAGATGAGGGGAGTGAGCACACAAGACAAAACCGGATTACCTTCACCAGCCTGTCTCACCCAAAAGCACATGTTCCCACCACCACCTGTTCTCTCACCCTTTTTCAATGGATTTGCCTTCCATCCTTCTCTGAGAGATCACTCCTCCAGCTCTGTGGCCACAACAGATCCCAGGTGGCAGATCACGGAGAGGGACCCCAGCCTCAGTTCCCAGCCCTTTTTGTCTCAGCGCTCATCCTTCCCAGCTCCTCACTCTTGCTGTACCTTTGCCTAGTAGAGATAGCCCTTTAAACCCTCTACTCCATCCCTACTTCCTTCCCTAGTGTTTGTTCACTCCATCCTGAGGCTTTGCCACTAACACGTGTGTGTCTGAAGTAGCTATGAAGAAGCACATTTGGATTCATGGCGTTGATTAGAGCTGTTCTTCACTGATCTACATGCATTCATTCATTCCAAATAGTCCGTCTGTATGAATGCCTCCAAGGGCATGGTCCTGTCCTGGGTTCCCTTTGGAGAATGCTGAGGGATAGATGTATTGTTATGGAGTTCTTAGCCTGGGTTAGGTATTGCACATACTCCAGATCCCCAGACTACCTCAAAAATGACTTATAGTATAAAACTGTTCAGAATGGAACCAGGAAATCTGGCTTGAAGTCTCCCTTGCTGGTTTTGTGACTTGGGACAAATAATTTCCCTTGACTGGACCTCAGTTTTCTCATCTGTAAAATGGATTGATAAATGTCCGTGTTTCTTCCTTCATGGGGTATTGAGGATCAAGTGTGATGATATAAACAAAGGGGGAGCTTTTTGTAAACCATAAAGTGCTAGGAAGAAGTCAGTTCCTGTGTGTAGTTCATGCCAGATGAAATGTTGCAGGCCCTAAGGAGGACAGTTCGCTGGGCTAACATGTTCTGAGGATATTTCCTGGAACAGACAGAGTCTGGGCTGGGCACTAAAGAATTTGATAGGATTTGGAGACACAAGTACAATAGTGTGAAATTCAAATAGAAACAAGAGTCTTTAACTGGTACAAAAGGATCTCTGTGGGCCAGTTTTAAAATGTAATGGTATCTATGATTTAGTATATTTTTATTTATTTTGTTAAATATTTCCCAATTACATTTTAATTTGGTATTAATCGGCAGAAAAAGATTCCTATGGGCCAGTTTTAAAATGTTTTATTAAGTTTTTCTTTTTTTGTTTTGTTAATTATTTCCCAATTACATTTTAATCTGGTTTCAATTTGGAGTAGCATGTTTAACACCTCCGGTTTAGTGGAAAGAGAGCAGTGGTCTTAGAGTTAGGATTTCAGATTTTAGCTCTGATAACTTTCTAGGTTTGAGATTCGAGGCAAGTCAATTAACCTCTCAGCCCCAGTATCCTCCTCTGTAAATTTGGATAATAATGCTCACTACTCACTTTAACAGAGTTAGTAGGAGGAATGTGCTTAGTAAATTTTTAAATATTGTGAAAATAAAGTGATGATTCTTGTGGGTAAGTGTGTTTGTAGAAGGGGGAGAGGAGGCTAGAAGCAGACATATATCTGAAAGTGAGTAAGCTGACTTGTACCTTCACCCTTTGGCTTTGAGATCTCTATTCTGGCTTGACACCCCATACTGATCTTGAACTCCTGGACTCCTAAACCCTTGCATGGTGATTTGGGGTTCCTGTCTGGCAAATCGGGGAGAGGTAGAGAGGGGAAGCTAAAGAAGAGTTGGCCATGTTTTTCCTTTAGCTATCTGCACCCTTCATTGGGGACCCTGGTTCCTTCATGTTGTCCATGGCCTTTTCCCATGTAAGCCTCCTAACCTCTGATTTTTCCTATATTGAAACTCTTTTGTGCCCACTCCTTGGGGACTAAGATAAGTCTGTACCAGTAGATTGGACCTAGGATTCCAGAATTGGGAGTATTTCCTTTGTACAGGAGGCAATGAGGAGTCACTGGATGGTTTTGAGGAGTGAAGTTATAGGATTGGGGTAGATTTTTTTACCCTACCAGCAAGTGCAGAATGAATTGGAGAGAAGAGAAACCAGAGGCAGGAAGAAAATACTGGTTATGAAATTAGTACAATGGTAAAATTAAGAAGAAATGAAATCCTAAATAAGGATGGCAGTAGATGGGGGAGTGGGAAAGAAAGGATGATCTGGAAATTATTTTGGGGAGCAACATCATCATAGATACAGAGCCCAAGAGACCTTAAAGTCATTTAGTGCAACCTCTACATTTTATATATGATGAAATAGAGGCTCAAAGAGGGGAAGGGGCTTGCCCAAGGCCCCACAGGCAGTGAGGAGCAGCCAGCATTGGAACTCAGGGTCTTTGTAGCAGGGTTGTACATGACACCATGATGCTTTCTTTGGACTTAGCAAACAAAGGAGGATGTATGAGGCTTACTTGCTCAGAGAATAGGGAAGAGAGACTAGTTTGGGTGGAATATAGGGCTGGTAAAGGGGGAAAATGTGAGAGAAAGCTGGTATGGTTAGTAAGAGTCAGACTCTAGAACTTTTTTTCCCAAAGGTCATTTGTATATTTACTATGTCGTCCATGAGCCATACAAAATTATCAACTTAAAGAACTCAAGCAGTGGGAGGTTTTTGTCTCCTGTAATTGCCTTGGTAGAGCCAGACCAAGTGATTTTGTGGGCCTTATATGGCCTATGGGCCAGATATTCCCCACCCCTGTTCTAGGTCTTAAGTACGTGGATGAGAAGGCAGACCTTTATCCCATAAGCTAGAGGGAATCATTGAAGATATTTGAGCAGGGAAGGAACCAGCACTTTGCTTTAGGAAGAACAGAATGGTGCACCAGCATGCAAGATGAATCAGGGAGGGGAAGAGGAGGACTAGGGACTGGGATTAACTTCGAGCTAAAAACAATGATACCTGGGATAGTAGAAGACAAAAGTCCCTAGAGATCCAAGGCAATCCCAATAGATTTTGGACAGAAAATGCCATTTGCATCCTGAAAAAGAACTATGGAGATTGAATGTAAAACAACACATACTATGTGGACTTCTTTTTTCTGTTTTGTTTTGTTTTGTTTTCTCTCCCATATTTTCCCTTTTGCTCTGATTTTTCTCTCTTAAAAGAATTTATAAAGCAATGTATATTAAAAATAAATAATTTTTTTTTAAAAAAAAGTCCCTGGGGGGCAGGTCTCACTTTGTCTTGCATGGATAGAGAGGACTCCTCCTCTGTCTAAACAATTCAATCTCTGCCTTCAAGAAGCTTATTTTCAATAAGGTGAAAAAATATTTATACATATAAATACAACATTAAGAGTATTTCCCATTTCCAATGTGCTTTTACAATGTTAATAATGATAATGAGTTTTTTAAAAAAAATAATCAGGGGCAACTAGGTTGTGCAGTGAATAACACAGTGATCCTGGAGTCAAGAGGACTGAGTTCAGATCTGGTTTCAATGTGTGACTCTGGGCAAGTCACTTAACCCTAATTGCCTCAAAAAAAAAAAATCACCATTTTTCTTTTTTTTTTAATTTTCCTACACTATTCCTGTATTATACATAGTAGCATTATTTGCCTATTTTACAGATGAGGAAATTGAGGAATTCTTCCTATGGTCCCTCAGTTAGTACCTTTCAGAATTTGAACCCAGATTCCTTTTTACAAATTCAGTGCTCTTGCTACTACATCATGAATGGGCCTGGTCAGTAGGAGAGTCTGCAGCATCTGGAGTCAGTAGTTTGCCCTCCAACAGAAACCTCACCAAGTCCTGGGTCTTGTGTTTCTTGCAGAAAGATCTGAGCTACCTGCACCAGTGGCTGGAAGCATTCGTCACCAGCTTTGAGAAGGTCATTGCGGTGCATTCTCTGGAGCCTCGAAGGTGAAGGGTAGGGGGACTCAAGGGGAGTAAGGGGCCCAGGGCACAGACCCATCCCTACACCAATCCCTAATCTGAGGGTTCCACCTCAGTGTGGTCAGCTTCATGGAGAGAATGATGATTTATGGGAAATTCGCACAAACATATGAAAGTAATGTAAAAATACAGGCACATTATGATATATGAATGTAATGGAATATTATTGTTCTATTAAAAAAAACACATACACAAACACATAAACACAGGTTCTCTCCTGGAGGAGACCTTCCTAATCTTCCCAAACCCATCACATTCTCTGTCATTCCATCCATCCTTGGGTACCCTCTTTTGGAGTTTTTTCCTTCTATCTTCTGAGTTAACAACTAATAAAGAGAAGACATTAGAGGAAAATTTTCTACCCTTCTAGGCAGTTAGGCAGTACAGTGTTTAGAATGCTTAGCCCGGAGTCAGGAAAACCCGAGTTCTAGAAATCCAGCCTCAGACACTTACTAGATGGGTCACTCTACTGGTCACAGTTTAACTTGGGGATAACAGCATCCGACACCCAGATTGGCTCTGAGGATCCAATGAGATAAGATTTGTAAAGGCCTTAGCAGAGTATCTGATACATAGTAGACACAAAGTAAATGCTGGATGTTATTTAGTATCATTATTTTCATTCTCACTCCACATCCTCTCAGGACCTTCCCTCAGCCATTGTACCCCTGAGGAGGGGCTCTAAGAGAGAGACAAAGTGGCTGGGGTAGTGGAGAGAAGGGGGACCCCAGGGTGGGGCAGGTGGGGGGTTTGCCCTTATTTGTAGTCACAGTAGGGATGATTATTGGAGGGAGGTCATCCTGTCCTCTGTCAATGATCCTTCTTTTCCCCCCCAGGCCAGAAGAGGCTACTTCCGAGATTCCGCTCCTACCCCAGAACGTGTTGCAGGTGCTGGGGCAGCAGCTGGGGCTATGTGCCGAAGGCCTGGGGGAAGCCAGCCTGACCCAAGCCCTGCTCCTTCTCAAGTTCTTCATCATTATCTGCAGGTAGGCACGCTTAGGTATCGGGATCCCAGGGCTGGGCGCTCTTGGAGGCTTAGTGTTTTTTCCTCTAGAGATGTTTGTCAGATTAAACTAGACAGCCTCAAGAGCCACTTCAGGCTCTGACTTTCTATGATGAAAGGTCCCCTCTAGTTCTGACGTTCTGTGTCTGCTGTTTGGCCACAGCCAAACTGTTTCTCTCTCTGACCCTCAGTTTCCTCATTTAAATGGGAGAAAAGGATGGACTTTTTTTTTTCCAGTTCAAGTATTCTGAGAATCTGGGATGGAACAGCCATCTCTTTGATTCCTTCTTTTCTGTTCCTTGAATTTTGGGGGGCTCATCTTTTCATTCTACTTCTGATGTTGGCTGCTTCTTGCACCACAACCTTTCCTTCTTAGTACCCTGGAATCCTTCCTGTCCAGTTCAGTTCAGTAAACATTTATAAGCAGAGCTGCCTGCCTGCATAGAACATGCTTTCAACAGCATAGACTCCAAGCAGAGCTCAGTCTGGTAATAGCAGCCAAGCCTGAGAAAGCGAGCTGTGGATTCTACCAACATGCTCAGTGAGACAGGGGATATCAAGGATGGGGGACAAAATGAGGTTCTCCATCATCCCTGGGATCTGGTGAGTAGGGAAGACTTACAACAGCTCCCACTCATCCAGCATGTTATAGTTTACAAAGCACTTTCTTCAGTCAGTCAGCATTTAAATTCTTATTATGGTCTAGGCACTGTACTAAGCTCTAGGGATACAAAAAGACAAAAACAATCCATGTTGCTGTATTGTTGAATCGTTGTGTGCATAAAGGGGAGAAAGGCTGGGAAGGTAGGAATGATACAGGTTATGAAAACCTTTGAATGTGGGGGACTTCATATATTATTCTGAAGGAAATAGGCAAGCCTTTGGAGCTCAGTGAGCAGGGAGAGAGGGAGATGTGGTCAGACCTCCCCTTTAGACGTCTCCTTGATGGTTGAGTGAATGGAGGCTGGATTGGAGAGGGGAGAGATTTGGGGGAAGGGGGGAGCCTTCCACTGTCCAGTGGCAGAGGTGCTAAGAGCCTGAGTTAGTGTTGTGGCGGTATGTGTGGAGAAAAGAGGATGTGTGCTAGATGTGTTGTAAAGGTGGAGAAGTGACAAGATTGGGCAACAGTTTGGATATCCTGTTTAAAGTCGACCTTATAAGGACTATTGTCCCTGCTCTATGGAGAAGAGAACTGAGATCCAGGCAGATGAAGTGAAGTGCCTCAAGCCTAGGAAGTGTCCAAGCTGGCTCCTCACCCAGGTCTCCCAACACCCGATTCAGGGGTTGTTCCATTGTCCCACATGCTCCTGGGGATGCCCCTGGTGATTAAGGGCTGGTAGGGCCAAAACAGACTGAAGCCCTTTTTGCATTCTTGTCCTTGATGCACCAAGCAAGCAGACCCACGATGTTCTTGACTCACATCTTCCCCCTCCCCCCAAGGGACTCCTAATGACCCATGTTTGAGGGTGGAGTGAGGGAGGAGGACTGCCCTAATTAGACTAATGGAGAGATGCCCTTCTCTTCCCTCTCCTATCCCTCCCTTCTTTTTTTCTCTTATACCTATCTCCACTATCACTCCAGAGAATGGGAGAGATTCTATACAGAGGCTGCTAAAGTGATTATGCATGAATTTGTGCCTCTCTGTGTGTGTCATCATCCCATGTCCTTTTTTCTGTGTCCTTTTCTGTGTGTATATGCTTAGATTATTCTTTACACCTGTGTGTATAGGTCCCAGTAGATCTTTCTGTTGTTTTATCATCATGAACCCAACCACATAGTCATTGTCAGGGGCAAGACATTTCTGTATCAATGTGTTCGCCAGTGGGTACACTTAAATCCTGGGAAAGCACTCAGGATGCCCACAGACCTCCCCCTGACTTCCTAATCATCTCCCCTCTCCTCCATCCTTGCAGGAACCTAGAGAACGTCCAGGCAGAGAAGACTCCCATCTTCATCCCCCCAGTGATAATGATGCTGGGGGCCTGTAGTGCAGAGGTAAGATACTCTGGGTAGGGGTTGGGGCTGGGAGCAGGGGGCCCTTCCTGTAGCATTTTTTAAAAATCAACCCCTGGGGAAGCTAAGTGGTGCATTGATCCTGGAGTCTAGATGATCTGGATTCAAATGTAGCCTCAGACATTCAACACTTACTAGCTCTGTGAGCCTTAACCCTGATTATTTAAAAAAAAAAGTATATGCATTTGTTCTGTTATCAATCATTAAATATCTGCATTGGTAGAGTTTCTTCTCTCTGGAAGTTCCCCATATCAATTAAATCACAGATCTTGTCTCCCAAAATATGTGTCTGACATTGTGAGATTGTGGGTGTTGTAAATGTGTGTCACTGAAAGTTCCTAAATGTCCTGGAGCCTAAAACTCCAGCTAGTGCTGGTTGAATGATGCTTGTGTCAGCCCAATGCTGAGCTAGACAGGGGGACTGTAGGAGCTCCCAGTTCATTCTTGAAAACCAGACTTAGAGAGTACATGGAAAGTACTATAAGGCTGCTTGGTGACTTTGCCTGGTTCAATTCAGTGGGAATCTGTTGCTCCCCTGATTCCCTCTTTGACTTCCTAACCCTCCCTTACTTTTCTCTTCCCTTCCCAGCTTAAAAGAGGTGCCCCGGCCCCTGACAGCCCCTGCAAGTCTCAACTGGAGAGTGTAGCCCTCCATGCTCTCCATCTTCTGGAGTGCCTTTTTGATCCCTATCAGACCTGGAGACGGCAGCTGAGTGGGTGAGACTGGCAGACTGGGTGGAGAGAGCATACAGAGGCTCACAGTGTGCATGTGGGGTTGGGAAGGGAGGGCCAAGGAGCTGTGATTAGATCAATCAGAAAGCATAAAAATAATCCTCCCCATCTCATCTCACCCTGTGCTTAGCACTGGGCTGAGATACAAGGAGAACCCAGCATCCTGGTCTCCAAGAAGTCCCAGCTCCACCTGGAGACATCAAACAGGTAGAGAAAACCAATGATAATCAGCCATCATTCAGTGCCTAAAGAGAAACAGAAACTCCAAGTACTCAGAGCCCAGAGAATCGAGGGTTCTCGTGGCCTGGAGTTGGGGGAGACCCTTTCTCCAGAGGAAAGTGTAGGATTTGACTGACACCTTAAGCTACATGAGGATGGGGACTGTGCCTTACCTTATTTAGCAAAGATTCTTGGTCAAGTGTGGGGGGTGAACTAGAAGACTTTAACTGAGGGCTGGTAGGCTGAGGAGTGATTGAGCAAGCTTCCTGGAGAAGGATGTCTTCTGAAATCACCTTTAGAAACTCTCTAGAAACTGGGCAGGTGAAAATGGGGAGGGAAGACATTTTGGACATGAAACAATCTGGGCAAGAAAGCATGGAGGTTGCATATCTGGGAGAAAGTTTGGTTTGGCTGGAGTAAGAGAGTATATGGATTGAACTTAAGCTTTGCTATTGATTTTTGAGCAAAGTTTCTGCAGACACAATGAATTCTGAATTCTAGGAAAGAAGATTCCACTATGGAGAGCTAAGATCAAGTGGGCTAGACCGGAGGAAATTCAGGGGAGATAGCTTAGTTTAGTTTGTGAAGGAAAGAAGACATGTTTGGGATATTGTTGCAATAGTTTTGGAGGGGCAGACCTCCCTGGAAACTAATGTAGTCCTGTGCTTACAGGAGGCACTTAATAGATATTTATTAGATGACTTACTGACTGGTTGAATGAATGATTTGGACCCTAAAGGAAGGCCTTCTAGGCAAGTGGAATGGTGTCAGCAAAGGTTTGGTATAGAGAATAAATATGTTATGGTCATTGAATAATGAGGTAATGTTTGGTGAAAGTAAAATGTCCACGTGGAGGGAGATTATTAGGAAGCTTTGAATTTCAGGGTGAGACCTTGGGCAGTCAGAGGATATGAGTAAGGACAGGATATATAGAACATGTGCCTTTGTTAGGACTTTTCTCTCTTTTCCTTTTTTGAGGGGAGGATATAGAGAAGATGTGATAAATATCTGTTGTAAAGTGAGCCATTAAGCCATGATCCGGAGGGTTGAGGCTCTACTACCCCTACTTCAAATTTCAGTGGATCCCCTGGAAGAGATGGTGTCTAAGGGGTATTTTCCCAAGAAGGGACCATCACTTGTTCTTGGAAGAGACTCTGGTTGAAGGACCTGGGAGATTTATTTCTGTGACCCTAGTGGGTGAGTGAGGCACAGATATTTGAGGATAAACCAGAGGTTCAGGAAATCTGGGGTTGATGGGCAGGCAGTCAATATTCTGAAGAACCCTCAGTGCCTTATCTGTACCCACAGCCTTTCCCTGCCCTCTCCCCTTCTTCCAACTTCCAGTCTCAGGGGCTCCTTCTTCCTTCTTCTTTTAGGGAAGTTGTGAGCCCCAAGGAGAAAAGTAAATACAAGTTTGCTCCAGCAGCTCTGCCAAAGGACTTCAGCACTTTCTTTCAAGGTGAGTCTAATCCTTTTTTCTATTCTCTCCTGCTGGTGAGAAGACATCTGATGATTTAGTAGATAGAGCTGAGTCCAAAGTCCTGAGTTACTCGAGTTAAAATCTGGCTTAAACCACTTGTTAGCTATGTGATCTTGGGCAAGTCATTTAATCTCTCTCAGTTTCCCTAATTGTGAAATGGGAATAACAAGAGTAACCTAACTCACAGTGTTGTTGTGCAGATCAAATGAGATAATAATTGTAAAGTGCTTAGCACAGTGCCTGACACATAGTAGTCCTTTAATAAGTACTTATTCCTTTCTCCTCTTCTCCATTTATCCTTTTAGTTTTTCATTTAGTCATCATTCAGCAGTTACTTATTTTTTTAATAAGGTCATGTGCTTTGGAACTGGAAATAACTCTTGGAACCCGAGTCTAACCCCCTCCTTTTTCTAAGGAGGAACCTCGGGTACTGCACAAATATCTCATTTGATCTGCACAACCTGGGAGGTAGGTATTATTATTATCTCCATTTTACATTTGAGGTAATAGGCTTGCCCAGGTAACACAGCTAGTAAAGAAGGGCAAGTGATTTGTCAAGGGATTTCTTATCGGCAGGAAATAGCAGAGTCAGAATTTTAATTCAAGTACCCTGACTCCCAAGTCCAGTACTTTTGCCACTTACAACATTGGTCATAGAATCATCTTAAAGTAATCTATAGGAATAATTGTGTTAATAATGGCAATGTTTTACATAATTGAACATGTATAACCTATATCTGATAGTTGACCTCAGGGAGGTGGAGAGAGGGAAGCATAGAATTTAGAATTCAAAACTTTAAAAAAAAAGTTTTAAATTGTTTTAGCATGTAGTATGGAGGGGGGGGAATTCATATATATACATATATATATATAAATATACATATATATGTATATATGAATTTGAATTCATATATATGTTCACACATGTCCATATATAATCATATAAATATGAATTATATACATATTGTATACATGTGTACACATATTTATGTTCTCAGACATGTATAATTGTGTTAATAACTGAACTTTCTATGGCACTGGAAGGTTTACGGTGTGATTTTTCATCCTGACCTCTCTGTGAGATAGGAAATGCAAGTGTGATATTCCCCATTTTGTCAGTGAGAAAGTTAGCAATGAGGAAGTTACACGTCGATGGTCAAATCATGCTAGATAAGTGCTGGAAGTGTTTTGAACCTGGGTCACAGAATTATAGAATCTCAGACTTTGCAGGGTGCTCTGAGGTCACTTTATATAGTGCATCAAATTTTACAAAGACTTTCCTCCCAACAACCCCATGAACCAGGTAATGTGAGCAGTATTACCCCCATTTTACAGGTGAAGAAATTGGGACCTAGAGCCAAAAAATGATTGGTTGTCTTTCAGTTTGACTCCTGTTCTGAGTCAGTCAACAAGCATTTGTTAAGTGCCCACTGTGGACCAGGGGCTAGTCATATGATGACAGCAGTGAAATAGTTGCTGCCCTCAGGAAGATTTTCTTCAGTTGGGGGAGATTAGAAACCCATCCAAAATTAAAGCCAGATTTGAGGGACTGGGAGAGAAAAGGTACCCAGAAAAGGGTAAATATGGAAAGTGGGGTTTGAATTGAGTTTTAAAGGAAATCTAAACGAAATTTAAAGAAAATTCTAATAAGTAGAGGGGAAGAGTAATTGCATTTTAAGGAATGAGGGACAGCCAAAGGCATAAAGATGGCAGATGGGTAGTGTGTGTGATAAATAGAAAGGCTAGCCATTTTGACCTGAGCACAGAATGTATAAAGGGAAGTAATATATATAATAAGACCAGAGAGTTTGGGACTGATTTGTGAAGGGCTTTAAATGCCAAATAGAGGAGTTTACATCTGATCCTAGAAGTCAGAGGGGGCCACTAGTTTATTGGGGCAGGACAGCATGGTCCAACCTATTCTTCAGGAAAATTGGGTGGGCAATTGTGTGGAGGGTGGACTGGAGTGGGGAGGGACGTGAGGCAGGCAGACCAGTAAGAAGTCTGTTGCAACAGAGGTGTTGAGGGCCTTAACCAGGATGTGGCTGTGTGTGTGTGTGTGGAGAGAAGGGGGCATAGATGAGAGATGTCATAGAGATAGAAAAGATAAAATTTGGCAACAGATTAACTCTGTGGGATGATGCAAATGAGGAATCAAGGATGATATTGAGGTTGCAGATCTTATACTGCAAACATCTGTGATAAATGGTCATCTGGTTTCTATTTGGGGGCTTCCAAGGACAGTAAGTTACTTCTAAAGGCAGTTTATTTTATATTTGCAGAGCTGAAAATTTTTTCCTAATACTCTGATAAAATCTCCTCTGTAAGCTTCCCCTCTCCCCATTATATTTTTCTTTTTGTTTATTTTCCTGTTAAGTATGTTCAGCTCAGTAAGGGAGGAACATTTTAAAAAATCTACTGTTATTGTGTTATTGTCTCTTTTTGAAATTCAGTTAATTTAATTTATTATATTAATTGTATTATTTTATTACATATAATATATTATTATTATAAATTAATTTAGATAACTTTCCATGTTATGCCATTTGGTGCATATGAGCTAAATATTCATAATGGTTTGCTGTTTCTTGTTCCTCTAAGAATAATGTTTTTTTCTTGTTTATCTTTTTTATATTGTGAAATTTTATTTTTGCTTCAATTGATAGTCAAATCAACAAACATTAAGTTCCTAAAATGTTGCAGGAACAGTGCTAAGTCCTGGGAATGAAAAGAAAGACAAAAATTAGTTTCTGCTCCTGAGGAACTAGTGAGAGAGAGAAAATGAAAGACAACCATGAACAAAAAGGAGATTTACAAAATACGTGCAGATATTTGATATGTGCAAATAAGGATAAATTAGAAATGATCTTAGAAGAAAGCCCATTGGCCTTAAGGTAAAGCAGGAAAGACTTCTTGCAGAAGGTGAAATTGTAGCTGGGATCTGAAGTAAGTTAAAGAAGCTGGTGATGGAGCTGAGGAGAGAGAGTTTTAGGCATGAGATTAGCCATTAAAAACTTAGTGATGGCTTGTGATGTGCAGTGATCACAGGGAAGCCAGTGTCCCTAGATCACAAGAGCCTGTGGAAGGGCTAAGATGAGAGGAGACCATGCTGAGAAAGGCTTTAAAAGCCAATCAGTGATATAGCACAATTGCAGCTCCTGCTCTTTGGCATTCACTTGATACACAATAAATTTTGTTCCAATCTCTCATTTTGTTTTATGTATATATGTGCTTTTTTCCCCTAGTGTTTCTTACAAGCAACAAATTACGGGTTTTTTTTTAATGTACTGGTTCCTTTTTTAAATTAGACTTTACCCCTGTAATAAATTGGGTAGAACATAGGTTGTATGGGGGTGAATAAAATAAATTAACATTGGAAAGACAGGGTGACTCCAGATGGTGAAGTACTTTGAATTCGAGACAAAGTATTTTAAATTTTCCTCAAGCAATGTGGAACCACTAGAGATTTTGCAACAAATGTGTTAAGTGGTTCAGAGCTATGTATAAAATGTAATTTGATAGTGTGAGGAATGGATGAGACAGGGAGAGAGACTACAAAACCAATTTGGAGACCAAAGAACTATTCTAGACTGATATTAATGAAGGTTTTAACGAGTGTGATCTTAGTGGGAATACATGTGAGAGCAGTTGCAGAGGTGAGGACTTGAAAATGGATTAAATATGAAAGGTGAGGTAGAGGGTTGAATCGCTGAATCTCAGAGTGAGAAGAGACCCCAGAGATTGGCTTGTCTGATACAGACCTAAATAGTGAATCCTTTCTTTGCCATCTTTATCTTGGTTAAAAACATAGATAATAAGCTCAGTTGGGAGGCTTCAGTAATAACACCTTAGAGGAAGGGGAGGAAAATAAGCATTTATCTGATGCCTACTATATGCCAGCCATTGTGCTTAGTGCTTTATGAACATTATCTCCCTTGATCCTCACCCCTGTATTCTGTGTTCCTCTTAGCCTTGATATGACTTCCCAGATTGGAAAGGAAAAGCAGGATGTTTGAGAAGGGAAGTTCCTCGAAAGTGAGAGGGAGAGATTCCTCAAAAGAGAGAGGGGAGATTCCAATTCTCTATAAGAAGGACAGCTGTTAAGTCAGCATTGCTGTGGGGGGACTTCCCCAGCAACTTCCCCTGCTTATCACTGGTTCGATGGTGGCTGAAGGGGGAGCAAGTAAGAAGGGGGTTGGAGGTTTGCCAGGAGAAAGAGGCTAAAAGACTGATCCCCCCTCCCATTTGTTCCCCTTCCTCACTGATTCAGAAAAAGCAGATCCACACAAAGAGTATGGGAAGGGATATGTACATATGGATGTGACCTGAATTGAAGGAACTGCATTTTGAAATGCTTAGGAAAAAGAGACTGTGGGTGTGACAGGAAATTCTGTGATTTCTCATATGCACTTTTCTTTATGAATCTGTACCTGGTTAATACTTGTGTATTAAAGTATTAGAGACCATTTTGTGCAGCATCTTATTTTACAGGGAAGGAAACTGAGACCCAGGGAAGTTAAGGTAGCCTAGCTAATAAGTGACAAAACTGAATTTGAGCCACATCCTGTGACTCCAGAGCCAGAGTTGCATTCCTCTGGGCTACTCTGCCTTTCTGATGGTTTGGGGCAGATCTATGTGTGCACACACTTATTCTGTTTTTTCTGTGACTATGTGCATATGTTCTGTTTGTTTCTTTCTGAGTTTTTGTGTTTTTTTGTGTGTTTTTTTGTGTGTGTACATTTTTGTACACGTGTTTCTCTGTTTTTGTTGAGATTATATCTCTGGACCATGTGTGTGTCTGTTGTGTGTGTGTCTAGGCTGGGTTTTGTGTCTCATTGAATTGTAAAGTAAAGACTCTAGGGCAGTAGGGGATGCAAGAGATAGAGCATTGGGGTCACAATCAGGAAGATCTGAGTTCAGATCCAGCCTCAGACAAAAGAAAAAGACTCAATAGAGAGAGAGCTTAGGAAAGGGCAGAATTAGCGTAGTGGTATCTGCTCATATACACAGCAAGTATGATTGACAGTATTACATAATTAATGCCCCAGAAAGTATTAAGTGTTAATCCAACTTCCTATCCAATGTAGGAATTCCTACAAAAACATCTCAGTTGAACTGGCCATCCAGCTCACCATATGACAAGATAGCCCATTCAGTTTTTGGCAACTCTCAATAATTTTTCCTCCTCTTCCTCCCTCCCTTCCTCCCCCCTCTTTTCCCCTCTCTTCTTCCCTTCCTTCTTCCTTCCCTCCCTCCCTCCCTTCTTTTCTTCCTTCCTTCTTTCCTTTCTTCCTTCCTTCCTTTCTTTTTTTCTTGCTTGCTTTCTTGATTTCTTTGTTTCTCTTCAATCAGTATTAAGTGACTTGCCTACAGTCACAGAGCTTTGTCAAGCATCTGAGGCCAAATTTGAAGAACGGTTCTCCTGAGGAGGGGCCAGTGCTCTATCCACTGTGCTAAGTTAGCTTTCCCGTCTAATTGTTTTTCTATGAGCAAAGACCTTAATATTGAGCAAAAAGTCATTTTCCTATAGATTCCACTATTTAGTCCTAGCTCTTCCCTCTGGAACTAAACACAAGTTCATTCTCTCTTCCACAAGTCCTTATATATTTTAGTGTTTATGAATCTGAACAGGTTGTCTTTATGTTTTTGAACATTGCATCTCTATGAGTTGGACATTCGTGAAATTGTGTTGCTACAAGGACTTTACAGAGCTAGGGATTCCTAGCCTTAGTTGTATAAGCCTGGTGAAGCTTCAGAACTTCTATGCAAATTGATGTTTTTAGATAATTGAAAGAAATGCTAACATTTAGTCATAGGTTAGTAAAAAAATAAAAATGTAATTCCTACTGATTCTTTGGCCCTTTTGGGGAACCCAATTAAAAAACTCCTGATATTGCCCTTCCCAGAAGGAGAACCACAACAGGATCACCAATTTAGATCTAGAATGACCACCCCAATAGGATTGTCAGTTAAGATCTAAAAAGACTAAGAACCCCAATGGGATCAACATTTTACATATAGAAAAGCTAAGAACCCCCAAAGAATTCACCAATTTAGATCTAGAAAAGACATTGGTGTCTAATCCAATCCCCAATGATGATAATAACTGACATTTTTATAGCATTTCCATTCTTCAGAGTTCATTCCATTTTTTTATCTTGTTTGATAAAGCCTGTGAGGTAAGTAGTATAGATATTATCTCCACTTTTCAGGCGAAGAGACAGGCTCATAGAGATTAATTGACTTGCTTAGGGTCACATAGCTAATAAGTATCTAAGGCAGATGGGGAAACCAGAGGTTGGAAGCAAATGGCCCCAATGAAACAAAATCCTGCCTTTTTATAAAATTTGAAAAAATAATATTTCAAATTGTATCACCAGTAACATTTATCAGGTTATTTCTATGATTCATTCAGTTCTGAGTTGTTTTGCCTTCTCCATTTTTGCCAGAGTTGTTCCCACTCTTATCTCTCTTTCACTTTGGTGGATTATTTCTCTCCTTCATTAGTAGAGCCAGTCACTTAATTAGCATTTATTGAGCACTTACTGTGTGCAAGCATGGTGCTAAGTGCTAAGAATGCAAATAAGATAGTCCCTGCCCTTGAGAAGCTTATGCTGCTAAGGTCTCCCCAGTTTTGGATGGGAGGAGAAAGGAAAATGGTCAGAAGAGCTGAGTTCTATTCCTGACTGCTATTTATGATCTGGGTGATCTTGGGCAGCTTACTTCACAGTTTAAGAAGGATATTGATAATGCAGTGAGGGTCCAGGGGAGGGCAGTCAGGATGGCAAAAGGTCTTGTGCCCATGTCACATGAGGACAGGACTGGTTAAAAGGCCTGGGGAGATTTAGTTTGGAAAAAAAATTTGGGGGGTGAACCTGATGGCCGTCTTTAAGTATGTGAAGGACTGTCATGTAGAAAAGAGACTAGAGGAGCAGAGGGTGAGAGGGATTTTCAGAGATATAAATAATTGGAGATTTGATATCAGAGAAAATCTCATAATTAGAGCTACCCTGAGGGACCTGGATTGCCTCAGGAGGTGGGGCATTTCTCTCTTATTTAGTGGTCATCAAAGAGAGGAAAGATAATGACTTTTAGGTATGTGAGGGTGACTGAAATTCTGTCATCTTAAAGACCTTTTTTGCCCTAAATTTATGATTCTGAAACATGTAGTGCTTTTTTTTTTTTTTTTTTTTTTTTAATCTCACTTGGCTAAGGCTGTGGAACCAGGGAAGCAAAAATATTTTTTTCTTTTCTTAAAGAAAACTAAAGAATAATTGGGAGCTGGGTCCCTTCCATGCTCAATCCCCAGATTTCTCTTTATTGCCTCTAGCTATGATCAATCATTAAGAGCTAAAACAGTGACACCAAATAGATAAGTGAGCTAGCAAGTGATACTTAATAATGTTTGTTGACTTGAATTGGAGGGAAAAGTCCCTAAAAGTCCTGCAAGTAGCCATTATGTTTTCATTTAGAGAATAACTGGGGTCTTCAGAGAGAGGGGAGCAGGAAAGCCCCAACATCCCCAACAGGTGGTTGGAGACTGAATATATGAAGGAAATTTGCATTTGAGACTTAGCTCTGAGTGAGACTGGGGCCAATTGTATTATGTCTTCATTACCTTTCAGAAGGCAGGGGGAAATCCAGGAGATGCCTCAGGGTACCATGGGGCTGGGGGAGGGTGTCTTCATCTACTTAGGGATCCCCCTCCTACTTATCCCCCTCTCCTGCCTACTGTCTCCCATCTGACCTGGGGCTCCCTAAAGGCTGGGCTTATCTTCCCCACCAGATTTGGAGGAAGAGAAGATGGGAAAATCTTGCTCCATATGCCCTCCCTTTTTTTTAAGAGGGAAGGTATTATTATACCCTGAGTCTTCTGGGTCTTGTGATCTAGCCCTGGGAGCTAGCCTGGTAAGGAAAGGGGAGAAGCAGAAAATTCTCTATACAAAGGGAAGAAACTGCTTATCCCTTTGATGTGCCTTAGGTATCTCTGGCCCCAGGCTTTGATTTCAGCTCCTCTCTGCCCAAATCTGACTCTTTGCTTTCTCCTTCCCTTAGAGAGCCTTCAGGATGTTGATCTTCTTCCCCCAGTCCTGCAGCTCCGATTCATCCACCTCTTTGGAGCCATCATCACCGGAGGAAAGGTACAGAGGGATGGAGTTGGGGGCTGGGTGGAGGAGAGAACCGTGGTCCAGGGCTAGTTAGGAATTTGAGGAGCTTGTAGTTTGATGGTTGAGGCTTCTTTCCAGGGATGTGGCCTTTGAAGCCTGCTTCTGGCTTCTAGGCCTATTTCTGCCATGTGTCAGCCTTGTGTTTTAGCCAAGTTATTTAGCCTCTCTCTGCCTCAGTTTCCTTCACAGTACACCTTTTGTGTTCAGAGATCCCTTCCAGGACTGACATTCTGTGTTCATTATTCTAAATGCCTGCCTGACTCATAGTAAGCCCTAAAAATGCTTTTTTCCTTCCTCTCTCCCTTCCTTCCTTCCTCCTTCCTTCCCTCCCTCTTCCCTTCCTCCCTCCTTTCCTTCTTTCCTACTTCCCTTCCTTTCTTCTTTCCTTCCTTCTCTTTGAAAGTTTGTGTTCTAAGGTCTCTTCCAGCTCTGGTATTCTGTGGCTCAAGGTCCCTCCCACATCTCATATTCTGTGTTCTAAGGCCCCATTCAGCTGTAGCATTCTCACAGTTGTCATTCTATATTCTAAGGTTCCTTCCATCTTGGGGAGTCTATAATTTATCACTTGTGAACCTGTATTTTGGAGTGGGTTAAGGTTGCTTGGATGCTCTTGCCTCTTCCTACCTAGAAACTCCTAAAGGAGGCCAAAAGGAACCTCCAAATATGTTCTCTAAACCCTGGATAATAGGACCCAAGAGCTTCTTAGGAATAGGAGGTAGAAGATTTGGGAGCCATTTTCTTTCCCCAGTGGGTACTCCCTAAGGGGCAGATTTTACTTCACATAGAGGAAGCCCAAAATAGGACCAAGATCTAGGTAGTTTGGGGAAATCCCTGAAGGATTTCTCAAGCTATTTATAATATCTTAAACAGAATCCTAAGATAATAACAGCTAACATTTTATGGTTTACAAAGTGCTTTGCATATGTTGTCACATTTGAGCCTCACAACAACTCTATGATGTAGGTACTGTTATTTTCCTCATTATAGATCAGGAAACTGAGACTGAGAGATTAAATTATCTTAGTTTAGGGGTCTCAGGGAGCTGACTAAGATACCGCTTACTTTTTTAAAAATAATTTTTATTTTCAAAATGCATGCAAAGATAGTTTTTACCATTCACTCTTATAAAACCTTATGTTGCAAATTTTTCTCCCTCCCTTCCTCTCTCCTAGACAACAAGTCTAGACAACAAGTAATCTAATATAGGTTAAACATGTACAATTCTTCTAAGCATGTTTCCACATTTATCATGTTGCACAAAAAAAAGCAAGCAAGCAACAACAACAAAAAAAGGTGAAAATACTGTGTTATGATCCACATTCAATCTCCATAGGTCTCTTTCTGAAACCTGAAACCTTGGACTAAGTGATCTTTGTCCCATGTAACCCTAACTCCTATAATCCTACATTCTGTCCTCTTCCTGTCCCAAAAGAGAAGAGACAGGAGTGTGAGATCCCTCTGGGAGGGGACAGAGCAAAGTCAGTGAAGGGAGGAATTATAGGAATTGTTGTCTAAGCCCTGGAGCTCTCGGTCTTGGAGCACCTTATATTCAGTAAGTGGTTGGGAGACCTTGTCCTAGGTCTGACTAATGTCCTCTCTCTGCGCCCTTCTCCTCCTGGTCCAGGAGAATGCACAGGCGGCGGTCACTCCAGCATCTGTGGAGGGATTATTGGGTGTGCTTCGCAGTTGGGGCGGCCCCTCCCAGGACCCCCACCTCCTGCGGCTGGCCCTTCGGGGGCTGGTGGGAGCAGTGCATCTCCTGCATGCTAGCGGGGCCTCTCAGCGGGGCCCAGAACTCCGCACCCTTCTGGAAGGCTATTTCCGAGTCCTCAACACAGACCGACCCCCAGCCCCAGTCGAGGACAATAGTCCCTCCCCCAGTCCCACCAATGGAGAAGAAGGCCTTATCATGCTCCGGGTCAGCATGCTTGGTATGTAAAAACCCCCCAGGGGAAGGGATGTGGGAGGAAAATGCCCAACACTCAGCTGCCTGAAGACTAGGTTCTCTGAATGACACAGTGTTAAGCAAAGGAAACGGGAAACCAGAGCTGCCATGAGCCCAGTCAGCCTTGGTCCTCTGGACAGCTGCTCCCCCATCCATCTTGGGCCTTAGACACTACAGCCCAGAGAATCTAGTCTTCTATTCAAGGCTTCCCTGTGAGTGGTCAAGCTGGGTCTGGGACTTAAATCTCCTCATTCCCTGACGACATTTTATTTCCACTCCCTTGGGAGTGGGACTCCAAAGTCATTGTAGAATCTTAGTTAGAAGGAACTCCAGAGGTCATCTAGTCTATTTTCTTTATAGAACCCCTCAGAATCAGTCATCTCACTTACAGTTTTAAATATTATTTAAATATTAGCCTATATATATATATATATATATATATATATATATATATATTGAGCCAAAATCTTCCTCCTTGCAACTAATTTCCAACCATATTTTCTTCCCCTTCCTGTACTTTTGGTGGGTTTTTTGTTTTGTTTTCTTTTATCCAAGTGTAAGACTTAATATTTATCCTTATACACATTTATCTTAATAGGTTCTAGCTTGTTGAGATTTTTTTGGATTCTGATTTAATATCCATCCTTCAGCCCTTACCTTTACTACCTCATTTAAAATTTTGGAGGGTGACAATGAGGCATTGGGATTTTGGGATTTGTTTGATCTTCCAGATGAGAAGGAGGAACAGAGGAGGGAGCAATGACTCTAAGCCTGTGAGGAGAAATAGTCTAGGTCAGGAATCGATTGCCATTTTAAAATATTTAAAATATGTATTTTACATTTGAATATTTAAATGAATGCATCAATGTAGGTCTTTCCTTTGCCAACACAACACATTTTCTTTAGACCTTATCCTAGTTCTCTCCATGAATTTCTGGAGCCAAAAAATTCATCTCCCTGATCACCAGCCTTCTGGCGATGAGCTTTTCATCACTTTGCTAGGGAAGTCTTAAATAACAAATACCCTATTATTGGCCCCACTACACGCTACCCTATTAGGAGGATGTTCCTCCAACTCTCAATTTGCCTTTTTGCAGCTTCCAGTTCTCTCCTCTGGACCTAAGCAGAACAAATATAATTATTGGTCCACTTCAAGTGCTTGATAACAGTTATCATTTATCTCCCAAATTTTCTCCAAGCAAAAGATCTTGAGTCCTCATACAGAATGACCTTAAGGTTCTTTCCATCCCAGGTTGGATTCATGGAAGCTTATTAATGTGCTTCTTAAAACATGGTGACCAGAATTCAACATAGATCTGATCTGACTAGGGCAGATGAGAGAAGAATTATTCACCTCTTTAGTTCTGATTACTATTTGTGTCTTAACACAGTCCAACGATGTGGTAACTTCCTTATCACTGAAAATTGTTGAGTCATCCTGAGCTTTTTCAGATAAATTTCTTTATCACCATACCTCTACCTTATTTATATACATAGTCTATATTTGTGAAGTTGATTTTTTGAACACTGGTGTAAAAGTTTGTTTTTCTTTCATTGAATTATATAGATTGAGCCCAGTATTCTTGACTGAGATTTTTTTTTAAATATCCTTTCTCTCTTCTCTGCCCCTTTCCAGATGCCATTCCAGAGATGCTGGACTGTGCTGACCGCCCTGTTCTCCAAGCTGTCTTCCTTAGCAACAACTGCTTCGAACACATCACACGCCTCATTCAGAACAGCAAGGTAGGGGTCTGACTTGGGGGCTGGCTGTTGAGCCTTGGTGGGTTCAGCCAAGGGGGCAGAGATATATGCCTTCTGCTCAAGACTTTTCCCAAAGCTCCCATTCTTAGCTCCCACCTGCCTTTAGCTTTCCCGCTGGTATCCCTGGAGGATAATGGCAGGTGGAGGGAGCTTTCCTGCTAGAGGACTTTGGGATGGTCAGATCCTTGGTCTGCCTCAAGGCAAGGGGCTGACCATAAGAGACTTTACTGGGCTTGGGATTGGGTGGGTTCAACAACTGGGAATTCCCTGCCTGACTTCTTAAAGCCTCTTTCTCTTGGCAGTGCCCCTAGATGGGGAGCCAACTGTGCTTTCTTCCTTCTCCTATTGTCCCTTCCTCTCTATGCTATGTATTTTCCTTTTTTGCAATTCTGTAGGTGGGAGCAGGGAGAGACAAATGGGCTTACATGACTAGTTGCTGACTAGCTCCTTGAGAGTCAGGGGTAGAACCACACACTTAGATATTTTACTTTTCCCCACCTTTCCTCCAGCTTTCTCATCTATCCTTCAGCCTTTCCTTTATTCTCCCCTGTGTCTTGAATTTGAATGTCAGCTCTCCAAGTCACTCTCTATGTGACTTCAAGGAAGTCATTTTACTTTAGTTTTCCTATTTGTAAAATGAAGTGATTGTATTATTATCTAAATGTGACAGACATCTATTAAGTGACTACAAAGGGTAATGCCCTGTATTTATTTAGCTCTAGAGATTCAAAAAGAAACAATCCTTACCCTCAAGGAGTTTTTGATAGAGAAGAGACTACAACACACACACACACACACACACACACACACAACTCCTGGCATCTTTAGCATTTAAGTCTTTTAGTGAGCTGCAATCTTTTTAATTTTTTCCATAATAATAATAGCTTTTTATTTTTCAGAATATATGCAAAGATAGTTTTCAACATTCACCTTTGCAAAACCTTGTATTCTAAATTTTTCTTCCTCTCTTCCTCTCCCCCTTCCTTAGATAGCAAGTAATCTAATATAGATTAAACATGTGCAATTCTTTTTTTTTTTATTAAAGCTTTTTCATTTTCAAAAGATATACATGGATAATTTTTCAGTATTAACACTTGCAAAATCTTGTGTTCCAATTATTCTTCCCTTTCCCCCCACTCCCTCCCCTAGATAGCAAGTAATCCAATATATGTCAAACATGGTAAAAATATGTTAAATCCAGTTTATGCATATATATTTATACAATTATCCTGCTGCCATGTGCATTTCTTCTAAACATATTTCCACATTTATCATGCTGCACAAGAAAAATCAGATCAAAAGGGGAAAAAATGAGAAAGAAAAAAACAAGCAAACAGTAACAACAACAAAAAAAGATAAAAATATTATGTTGTGGTCCACATTCAGTTCCCATGGTTCTCTCTCTGAATGTGGATGCCTCTATCACAAGACTATTGGAATTGCCCTGGATCATCTCATTGTTGAAAAGAGCTTTAATCACATAATCGTGTTGTTGCTGTGTACAATGTTCTCCACTTAGCCTCAGTTTATGTAAGTGTGAGCTGGAGTCTTATATAGGTGAGCATATCTGGATTCCAAAGTTCTCCCCATCTTGGCCCTTGTTAATACACCAAGCTCTGAATCAAGCCCTTTCACGTTGGTTCCTAGAAATCTGGGCCATGTACTCTCAACTCTGTGTGGCTGGCTGCCCAGACGTATCCTGTGCCACCTGGAAGGGAAATATCAGGACCCTAAGGTTTAAGCTCAATGGCACCTTCCTTCCAAGGTGATCATGAGAATCAAACAAGATAACATTTGGAAAGTTCTTTGTGCTATTAAATCCTAGCTTTACAAAGAAATTATTCCATTTGGATTCTCACAATGTCCCCTCGAAGTCATGGGGAGAATCTCAGAGCCAGAAGTATTACAGAAAGGGTCGTAAAAGCTGTTTTTGAAAGTTCTTCTGATCACTGTACGGCCTCATGTGTTATGGGAAAGCTGATCCCTTGACACAGTGGAACAGTAGTAGGCCCTGTCACAGGATACCAGCTACCTGGGAAAAGAACACATGACTTCTCTACCCCCTTCCCCACGTCTCTGCCTCGGTAGCTTACTGGAGAGGAGAAGCATCAGGGAACTGGCTCCCTCTGAAACCAGACAATGTAGTGGTGACTTGCTCATGACTCACACGCTCGCCTGGATCTGGTTTTCACTCTCTGAGCAGATGAAACCACCAAATGGCGAAAGTTTGGCTTGATTAAATCTATCATTTCTTGTGATTGTCCTTCTTCTGTTTTAAATATACATGGCTGTGCAGCCCCCAAGTGTAGCAGCTGGGGCCTGATACTTTAACCTATACTAGAGGTGAGTGTAGTGATAATGGTTGTGCTAACAGCTTAAAGGCAGCTTAACTACAACAAATATTTATTTTTCAAATAATTCAATTTTTCAAATTCAAAAATTTTCAAATTCAAATATTGCTCTTTTTTTTTACATTACCTTTAACTCTTGTGTCTTTCTTTTCCTACCTCCCCTGCAGAAAGCCATCCTCTATAGCAAAGAATAAAAAAGGACTAGAGGTGACAGTAGTGCTAGTGGTTATACTAACAGCTTAAAGACAGTTTAATCACAACAAATATTTATTTTTCAAATAATTCAAAAAAAATTTTTTTTTTTTGCTGAGGCAAGTGGGGTTAAGTGACTTGCCCAGGGTCGCACAGCTAGGACGTGTTAAGTGTCTGAGGCTAGATTTGAACTCAGATCCTCCTGACTTCAGGGCTGGTTCTCTATCCACTGCGCTACCTAGCTGCCCTTCAAATAAATTTTCAAAAAAAATTCAAAAATTTTCAAATTCAAATATTGTTCTTTTGTTTTTACATTATTTTCAACTGTCATGTATCTTTCCTTACTCCCCCCTCCCTGAAAGCTATACTCTATAGTAAAGAATAAGAAAAGAGGATGGTTCAGCAAAATTAACCAAGATGTCAGAATAGTTGAATATCATAGGTAGTTCCCCCTGCCTGCCCCTAAGTTCCCCCTTTGAAGAGAGACAGGGTAAAGTGCCCTTCTTTGGAACCAAACTTGGTCATTGTAACACCACAGTATTCAGCACATGCTACATGCAAGGTACCGAGCTCAGTCCCAGAGATACAAAGAAGATGTAAACATTTTCTTGGGGAGATACAACACACACACACACACAAGTAAGTTTGATACAAGGTAACTTTACATGGGGCAAAGGAGAGATCCAGCAGACATATCTAGGAAAATCTGATGAGGAAAAAATATTTACCCTGCGTTTTCTGCTGTAAACATTTTCTGTCTCTCCTTTTCTGCCTTATCTCCTTCTTCCCATCCCCGGCCCTGCTTCTCTTCCTCCTCCTCTTTTCATATTGGCTTCTTGCTCCTTCCGCTAGCTCTACCTGCGGGCTAGAAGCCCGGTGGCCCCAGAGGGGGGCAACGATCTCGCCACTCAGTTACTGACCGAGCTCGATATTCAGAAGGTACCGCTTGATGTGCTGGTTGGGGCTTCCCTGGGGTAGCTTTGGGCCACTGGAGATGCCAGCACCATCCCCCACCCCCAAATCCCGTGTCCCCACCCCATGCTAGCCAAGCAAAGAAGCCTGCATGGTGGTCATGGTTTCTGCCATCTTTGCCAGGAACACAGCATGAGGGTTGAGTTTGAATCCCTAACTAGTCTGTCCCCAGAGGCTGAGGAGGACATAAGTAGAAAGAAACACAAGAAATAGAGATGGTGAAGAAAAAAATGATGTGAAAGAAGGGATGGAAACAGATGAAAGCCAGATTATAAAGGGCGTTAGATCCTAGGCTAATAAATCTTTGCAGATCTCTTCTCTAGGAAGGCTGCTCTGTGGAGGATGTGCATTCTAGATCAAGGGAATGAGATCTCTGTCTGCATAAAGTCACAGATCCATTGAAGCAGGAGTGTTCTTTGTCCTTAGTGTCATTTTAATCCTGCCTTGTCTTTTAACCTCACGAGGCACTTTGGGCACTGCCAGGATGCTTTCCCTCATTGTTTGCTCAAGGTGCCCCAGCATCACAAACTCATCCTACCTACTTTCTGGATCCCTGGTAAGCTGGGAGGAATGCTGTGTCCTCAGCTGGCTCAGCTCTAGCCCCTGCACCCCTTAGAAGTTTTAGGAGTTGTAGTTGCTTTAAAACAAAAACAAAACCCGTCCCCTGGTAGCCACTGGGGTCCTGAGCCACATGTTTGAAGACATTGTGGCTGGTCCTTCCCAGTCCGTATCACTTTCACTCTTGGAACCCCTTCAGCTTGGTAGGACTTAACTTATGCCATTGTTCCCCTTGCCATTGTAAGGTCTTGTTTTTTGCAACAAACGTCAATTAAGCACATACTACATGCAAAATACCGAGATCAGTCCCAGAGACACAGAGAAGATGTAAACATTTTCTTGGGGAGAATACAGCACACACACAAGTAAGTTTGATACGTGATGATTTTACATTGGGCAAAGGAGAGATCCAGGTGACATACCTAGGAAAATCTGATGAGGGAGAAAATATTTACCCCTGGAAAGGACTTCAGTTAAGAAAAAACTCAGCATGTCAGTGAGAATAAGGAAGGCCAGTTGTTGAAAACACATATATAAATATCCCGTCATGCATCCCCTGATGTGATAGAATAGCAGAATTTCTATTGCCCTTTGTTTTGAAATATTTAATCCCTTCTACTTGTGGATAATATACATGTTGAGAGAACAAACATAACAGATAGGAGAACTGAACTCAGTGTGAGGGGACCATTGTTTAAATCTGACCCCTAACATTTTCTGCTTGGGTGACTTGGTCACACAAGTCATTTCACTTTTGTCCCTCGGTTTTTCTATTTGTCTTTAAACTAGAAATAAGATTTGTGCCAGCAATCTCATAGTGCTAAATTATTAAGTGTTTTCTAAGTTTGTGCTCTCCTTGTTATTTAGGGAGAACTGACAGAGTCTGTATGTGCACCTTAAGTCTTCACACTCATAACTGCCCTACTGCTGCCTTCCTTTGAGGACAGCGGGGAGGGGGGATGTACTGTGACCACCAGACTGTGCCAAATTCACTTGGTCCCACAGGGCACTACCAGGCTGAGGGTACTTCAGTTCATATTGTGGCGATAAGGATGAAATGGCCTCGTTGAGGGGTGGAAGGTCAGCATTAAAACCCAAGGGAAGTCTGTTAATCTCTTCTCACACCCTGTTTTCTCATGGTCCCTGGGGTGGGGGATTACCACTGCTGGCATCCCCATTGTGGGTCTGGTGGGGGCTGCTGGTGTGTCCTAGCCGTGCATGGTGGTGATTGGAGCTGGTTTTCCTTCCAGATTCCCCCAATCCTCTTCTGCTTGATCATTCCCCTTCCTGATCTTCCCCTTTTTCATGTCCCTCAACTCCAATTTTGTTCTTACCCCAACATCAAGTCTCACATTCCCAGGAACTGGCTTCTGGGGTCAAAAGCACCTCAGGTTTGGGGTCATAGAACTATAGAGTTTTAGGGCTAGAAGGAACCTCATAAGACTTGACAGCATTCCCAGAAAATCTCTTTTGGCGAGAGGGAATTCATTTCTTCATGAGGCAATTCATTTCTCTTTGTGATTGCTTAACTTTTTAGCAAGATTTTCCTCATATTGAGCCATAATCTGCCTCTCTGGAACTTGTCCTCCCCCCCCTTTTTTTTTTGTTGTTGTTGTTGTTGTTGTTGAGGCAATTAGGACTAAGAGACTTGCCCAGGGTCACACAGCTAGGAAATGCTACGTGTCTGAGACTAGATTTGAATTCAAGTCCTCTAGTTATTTGTTTTTGGGGTCAAATAGTACAAATCTGATCAATCTGCTCGGCCCCACTGATGAAGCCACCCTACCACTTGCTACCGTTGGCTCCATTCCAGAGAAAAATACCTTTGTCTCAGAGAGAAGAACCTCTCACTGTCAGAGAAAACACCAGCTGGTGGCAGATGGGAGCTCATCAGTAGCCACAAACTGGATTCAAATCCAGCTCTGCCATTTACTAGCAATTTGGTATTAGCTAAGTCCTTTCTAGTTGGGTCTCAATTCCTCAATTGTAAAGTGAGGGAAGTTTTTTTGTTGCTTTTTTGTTTTAAGGCCTCTTAATCTCCAAATTCCTATGAGTGTGGGGAATCCAGATCCCTTTGGATTCTAAGATATCTTTATTCTCAGAGAAGGATTAACCAGAAGGAGGGAATAGGTGAACTCATTATAAAATGAGATGGTAGCGTTTGGACTCTTCTCCCATAGCAAAGCGACATCCAAGAAGTTTCCCAAGATTGGGTTGAAGGTCATGATAATGAGAGTTCCCCACTTCTCACCAAATTCAGTATCTATTATACATTATATTCTACATCTTCCCCTACCTACCCATTCCTCTGTTTGCTTAGAACTGGTGGAGGGAATTCTCTTTACATGTGTCCCTGATTGTAAATAAAAGTCAGAAGACTTTGGGTGGGAGGGAGAAGGGTGTAGGGGAGAGTGTTGAAGGAGAAGAAAGAAGCCCAAAGAAATGGGGATCAATTAGAAGTCCTGCATGTAGAAAGAAGTGGAACCCTTCCTGGCTCAGGGAATGAGTCTCTATTTTCCCATTCAACCAACTATCAACTCCCAAGCTTCCCATGTTCCCTTGGTACTTCATTGCCTATGTATTCTGAATCCTGGTGGGAATCAGTACTGAGCATGCTGTATGGCACCAAGAATTCCAGGATTTCTATGCAGGTACCTGGTCCTATCTCACAATCTCAGTCCAATGATTACTCCTAGCATGGGCTTCAGCATCAAGATTCTCCAGGTCATAGCTACCTCATCCCATTGATACCAGCCCTCTTCAGTCAGCACTGAGCAAAGGAATGCCTTGGATCCACAGAGGACCTTTCTGGAACTGGCTGATGATCTGAGATGATTACAAATGAGGAGATAGGACATAGTGCTCTCCCCCTGGGAAAGTTCTCAAAATGGAATGCCTTTATCATCCTTTAAGGGAAACCCTCATCTCCTTCCATTGCATAACCTCCTAATCCCTCAAAGACTCTAGATCCTGGGGACCAAGTGACTGGGTAGGGAGGGAGCAAAGAACTGTGTGAACTCTTAGTCTTTTATAACTTTATTCCTTCTCCTTACCCTGAAGGTGCTAGACAAAGACACTGATGCTATTGCTGTCCATGCTGTCAGGGTGCTTACTTCCATCATGAGCAACTCTCCATCTGCCAAGGTAAGGTGCTATTGGGTAGGATTAGCATGGGAGACATCCTGGGGTGCTTCCTGCAGCTGCTGGGCAAGGGGCAAAGTGGGGATGGCAGCAGTGGACTATAGCTGCATGATGAAGTACAAGGAAGAACTGAGAGTGCCGGATAGGGAAGAGATATGAGAAAATTATTAGCACAATCAGGGAGTCAGAGCAGCTTATCTTTAGGACTTAGAAGGAAGTAGTTGCTATCAGAATCTATAAAGAAATCACCGACTTTTTATTACTCTGAAGTTGTGCTAATGTTCCTAAATGAACTTTTACTGTGACTTTAAGGCCAACTATATTGACTGAGACCTCTTGATTCAAAAAAGTATAACACAGAAATTCTTTCTGATAGTCCTATACGGCTTTCCTTATCTGTTTATATTTTGCGTAAACCAGAGAGAAGATCTTGTGTGCCAGACTGTGTTGTAAGCCACTGTGTTGTAAGTCTTGGGTACAGAAAATATAACGTCAGAAAAACATTTGTGTCTTTGGGTCCTTCTCTATTTGCTCAGATGTCTCTGGGTCAAGAGAACATAAAACTTTGAAAGGGGTGTAAATATGACAAATAGGAAAATCTAGTTAAAATGATTATATATGTATAATGCATATCAGATTATCTTGTGGAGGAGGGAAGTAAAGGAGGGAGGAAGAAAAAAATTGGAATTCAGAATCTTACAAAGATGAATATTGAAAACTATCTTTACATGTAATTGGAAAAATAAAATACTGTTGAGAAAAAAACCAATAAAAAGGGTATAAGCAGAATTAGCAATCTGAGAATTAATGGTTAATCCAAAAATGGGATGTATTCAAATAACAAAAGTCAGAGCATAATAATGGACAAGAGAACCAGTCAAGGTTAGAAGAATTAAACAGTCTCAAAGGTCATAACAAATAATGAGTCTTCCTAAGAATTAAAGTTGGCTTAAAAATGAAATGGCTTGCTAAAGATTTGGTTGTTTCCCCCTTTTTTGAGGTCTTCATTTCTGAGGCTGGACAGACATTTGTCAATTATGGTAGAGTGGGAATACTTTCATGTATGGGCTCAACTACTGAGGTTTCTTCCAACTCTCATTCTTTTTTTAAATTAAGTTAAAATTTTTGACTAACAAAAATCTATTTTCAATGTCCTACTTTATCATTTCACATGGGACATATGTATATGTGTGTGTGGAGAAACAAAACCTTTGCAAAAAAAATGCATAATTGAGCAAAACAAATTCCTGCATTGGCCATCTCCAAAAAAATAAATTATTTCATTCTTACCCAGAATCCATCACCTTTCTGTCAAGAGGTCAATAGCATGCCTTATCATCAGCTCTCTGGAATTATATATGGTCCTTGTGTTGATCAGATCAATTCTCAAATTGATTCTGTGATCAGGGCCTTTGAAGGACAGGATAAGATTTGGATACTTGGTAGAAGGGAGGGATAGGCATTTTAAGCAGTGGAGAATGATGAATGTGAATTAGGAATAAATCTAGAATTTGGGGGACAGGGAGGAAGAACAGCCTAATAGAAGCAGAGGGCTTCTGAGCTTAGGCTGTAGGTAGCATTAGGGAGTAGTAGAAAGAGCACTGGGTGAAGAATCAGGAAATGAATTTGTGTCCCAGTTTCTACACTTCCTAACTGTGTGTGATCTTGGTCAAGACATTTCCCACATTAATACCTCAGTCTCTTTGTTTTCAAAATGGGGATCATAATAGGTATAAAATTGTGAGTAAAACACTTCAAAGCACTATGGGAATGATAGTTGCTATCATTATTGTAATTATTAATATTGAACCAGAATGGCCCTAAATGTTCTTTCCCACAACAAGAAGTGTTTATGGAAAGGTTTTTTTTTGAAATTTTTTTCAGTTAACAAGCATTTATTTTCTGTCTGACTTCTTTCCTCCAATTAAACAAACAAAAGAAAGGAAAAAAAGCTCTCATAACAAATACTTAGTTAAGCCAAACAAATTCCCATGTTGGCCAAGTCCAAAAATATGTCTGTTGCTGTATCTCGAGTTTCATCTCCTCTCTGTCCAGTAGTGGAGAACATGCTTCATCTTCAGTCCTCTGAAATTATGGTTAATCATTGTATTGATTAGAGTTCTCAAAGAGTTTGAAAGAGTTCCTTTAAAGTATTTATATAATTGTATAAATTATTCCTTCAGGAAGTGTTTAAGGAGAGAATTGGCTATTCCCACTTGTATGAAGTTTTGAAGAGCCAAGGTCCACCCACTAGAAGGCTTCTCCAGGAATTGCTCAACATGGTAAGAAAGTGGGAATGAGGGAAGAGATGGAGTAATTAACATTTGGCATGGTGTATATTAAAACACAGACTGGTCAGATTTGCAGATCTCTTTAATCTGAGTTCCTTTGTCTTGTACAATTTGTACTGGTCCTGAACTCTACCTGTATCTCAAATGGGACACATAGACAGAATTTTTACAATATAGGGGATGGGTGAGAGTGGTCACATGCACAATGGTTGGCATCCAGAAAATATGTGAATTACATTTCTGTGTCTCTGTCTCTCATGCCTTAAAGACTGCACGTTTTTGATGAGGAGTATTTGTTTCTTCATTCAACTAGCTATTCACTCCTCTTTCTGTTATTAATTCATTAAATCAGCATTGATTAAGCACCTTATATCTGGGGTTTTCCAAAAGCTTTTAATAAGTTAAAATTTCATTAAGATTTTATATATGTAAGATTTTAAATGTGTATATATTGTATATATATATATATATATATATATATATATATATATATATATATATATGTGTGTGTGTGTGTGTGTATATAATAGCAGGATTGAAACTGAAATCTGAGAATTCTAGTCCAGGGCCATTTAATATAATTTGCTTTGTGACATGAATAAATTAATTCCTATCCCTTGGCCCTGGCTTCTTCATTTGGAAAATGGTAGCAGCCTGAAAGGAGGATTCATGACTGGTTTTATTTTCCATGTGGCTCCATGGTTTAGTCAGACAAGCACTGATTGGGTCTCCAGAGATCTGGTTCAGTATCCTAACTCTGGAACACACTGCCTGGGTCACCAACCATACAGAAGTCACTCTGCCAGTGTCAATCTCAGTTTCCTCATTTGTCAAATGAGGCAGTTGGACCTATGACTTCCAAGGTTCCTTCCAAATCTTAAGCCTGTGATCTTATTAATAAGAAAGTTTTACATGTCAAATAGCATCGGGTTACTGAACTTGGTCTTTTGAATTGAGGAAATTTGTTTCCATGATGAGGCTTCTCCACTAGTCTTCCTATTCACAGCTCTGTAGAGTGATTGATTCATAGACCATCAAAGCTGAAAAGCAACTTAAACTAAACGATATTAGAGAGAGAAAGGATCTAATTCATTCATTTACAAAATACACTGAATTCAGAGTCCTGTGCTGAAGGAGACGTAAAGTTTAAATAAGATGCAATCCTTAGCTTTGTGAAATTTATAATCTAGTAGGGAGAAATGAGACAAAAATGAAAATGACTTATGATAGTAGATAAGTGCCTTAAGGGGTGTTATATATCAGCAATACTGTCTGGGTAGAATCCAAGAAGCTTTCCTGGAGGAAGTGGCATTTGAATCAGTCCCTAAGGGAGGGAGAGAAATCAGACTTGGCTGTTTGGGGTAAGGTTACCAGGGTTTATAACCTCAGTGTCAGGCTTGTCTCCTCTCCCTCAGTCACCCTCTCCCCATCCATCAGTTTCCAAATTTTGTCATTTCTACCTTCATAACATTCCTCCTCTCTCTCTCTCCTCTCCTTTCAAGTAACCCAGCCAATCAACCACCTTCTGCCCTGGCCTTTTGTAATAGTCTTCTAGATTTATTTCCTTGCTTCAAGTGTCTCCCCATTCTAGTCCAGCTACCAAGGTGATTTTCTTTAAGCACCAGTCTGTCAGATCCCTATTAAATAAATTCTAGTCACCCTTCAAACTTGCCTTCTATTATGGCCTTGTTCCATCTTACTCTACTTCAAACATGCTCTGGTTTAGCTAAACTAGCCTTCTTACTTTTCTCAACAACTCCAGGCCTGGAGTCAGGAAGAAGTGAATTCAAATCTGACCTCGGGCACCTATTAACTGTGTGACCCTGGGTAAGTCCCTTCACTTGTTTGCCTCAGTTTTCTCATCTGTAAAATGAGCCAGAGAATGGCAAATCACTCCAGTATCTCCCAAATGGGGTCACAAAGAGTTAGACATGACTGAACAGTGAAATTATTAAATGCCATTTCCCATCTCTTTGCTTTTGGATAAATTGTCTCCTAATGCTTAGAATGCCTTCTCACTTCAAGGCACAGCATCATCTTTTAAATAAAGCCTTTTCTTATTTTTTTCCTAACTATTAGTGCCTCCCCACTATCCCTCTGCCAAAATAAAAAAAAATCTTGTATTGATTAGTTGTAAGTTTGATATATATATACAACAAACCAATGCAAGATAATTTTTTTAAATCAGTATATGCACATGTGTTATGATTAGATTATAAGCTTAGTACTGGGACTTTTTGTCTCTGAATCTTCAGTACCTAGCACAGCGCCTAATAAATGATTATTGATATTCAGGCAGCTCAGCAGCTTGGCCTGGCACACAAGACTTATCTCCCCTCAATTCTCTGCTTTCTGTCTCTTCTTCATTTTACCTTCTTCCTCTTCCAACATTGTACAATTCTATAGCACTCTGTAAGTCTCTGTGTTGAGTGCTAGCTTCCAAATAGCAGCCAAGTCTCTCTATGTATTTGTGTACTAGGTACAAGAAACATCAGAGAATGAAAGGGGTTGGCCCTCCATCAGGGCTATGGCCACTGCTTTCCACCTTCCTGGCTTTGCCTAGCTTAGAGTGTTAACAGAAATCCCCCAAGCTCTCATTTTGTGACTGATCTGACTTTGTGACAAGTCAGCCCTTATTCCTTATGCTTTCCTCTAAATACAAGATTTCTGACATTCTTCTTCCAGGGCTAGTGACATTCTTCCCTTTCTCTTATAATGTGCTTTCCAAGTTTATCAAGAAAAACATACTGAAATTCAAATAAATTAAGTTTCTCTCCAAGTTTATCATGACTGCTCTGACTTTGTGACAGCTCATCCCTTATTCCTTATGCTTTCCTCTAAATACAAGAAGATTTCTGACACTCTTCTTTCCAGGGCTAGTGATAGTCCTACCTTTCTCTTGTACTGTGCTCTCCAAGTTTATCATGACTGATCTGACTTTGTGATGAATCAGCTCTTATTCCTTATGCTTTCCTCTAAATACAAGAAGATTTCTGACATTCTTCTTCCAGGACAAGTGACATTCCTCCCTTTCTCTTATGTTTATCAAAAAAAAAAAAATACCAAAATTAGAATAGAATAAGTTTCCCAGCCTCAGGTGACTTACTGCTTCACAAGGCTGGCCTGAGGATCAGAGACAGAAATGTAAGAATCCACGAATGTCAGTGCTGGAAGGGCCTTGCAGGTCCCAGAGCCTGGCCTCTTCTCCCTGTGGATGAGGATGCTCACTGGAGGGATGAGGATGGTCACCAGAGGGATGAGGCTTCTCACCGGAGGGATGAGCTGCCTAAAGTCACAGAGTGGCAAACACAGGTTTGAGCCCGGACCTTTGGTCCGCGAGTCCAGGGTCCCCTCCCCATGCTGAGATTGACTTTCTCCCTCGGTCCCCCGACAGGCTGTGGAGGGCGACCACAATGCTTGCCCACCGCTCCCCATCCGCAACGAGCAGCCTCTCCTGATTCTGGCCCAGTGGCTCCCTGTCCTTGCCTCCAGCGACCTCCAGGTGTACCTGTCGGAGCGGCTCCGGCTGCTGTGTGACGGGGGCCCTCTCAGCCGCACCACGTGTGTGAAGGCCGGCCTGGTCAGCTGCCTGCTGGAAGCGCTGGGCACCGAGCCAGCCCTGAAACGCCAGGCCGCTGAGCAGCTCCTGGAACTCCTGCAGGCCCTGGGGGGCGTCTCCCTGCGGCCAGCGGAGCTGAGGTGCCTTTTCCGCCTGCTCTGGACGGAGCCAGGCCAGAGGGCTCACCCCTACACTGCTGCAGTGATCCGGGCTCTGTCGGGGATGGCCCGGCAGAAGGGGCCCGAGCGGGCCCTGCGCTACTTTGACCTGACCCCCAGCATGGCGGGCATCATGGTGCCTTCTATCCAGCGGTGGCCGGGGGCTGCTTTCTCCTTCCACGCCTGGCTCTGCCTTCACCAGGAGCCGCCCGCCCCCAGCCTCCAAAGGGGAGGGTGCCCCGGGTTCCACCCTGCGGGCCCCCTCCAGCCCAAGAGGAAGCAGCTCTACAGGTAAGGGGGGATGGGGCAGGGATCTCTGCCCATGAGAGGAGGAGGAGAAAGAAAAGGAGGGGGAGAGGAAGGTGTTTTCAGCCCTTGAAGTCAGAACAGTCTCAGAGGGAATCTGGAATTTGGAGTCTGGAGAAATTTTATAAAAGGTTTCCTGATTTAGAGGTGGGAGATATCTCAAAGCCATATAGTCCGATCCCCTCTCCAGAGGGGCACACTGGGTCCCAGAGGAGTGACTTGTCCAGGGCCACTTACCAGAGACAGGATTACAGCCCATGCTCTTTGCCTCCAGATCCAGACTCCTTCCCCAAACACTGCCTGGTCCCAGGACCTGAGTCTGAGCCCCGACCACCATTTAGCATAGCCCTTCCAGTCTCTGGGGCTCAGATTCTCCCTTGGATTAAATGATCCCCAGGGCCCTTGCAGCTCCGAGTCCTAGGATTCTCTGACAGTTCTGTGCCTCCTTTCATCTCTGTAGCTTCTCCGGTTAAACACTGTGCCCTACACTTAGGAGGCACATAATAAGGGTTTGTGGACTTGGATTCGGGTGGTAGATGGGGGTATAATTATGTGCCCGGGTGGCCTGTGGGCTGGTTTTGGTGAGTGGGAGGGCACTAGATGAAGCAGCACCCAGGCCCTAGGGTCCCCAGGGGCCACCTCCTCCACCTCCTCTGTCTGAGAAAGGAAGGTGACCGCGGCCCTCGGGTGGGCTGTGCCCGGCCCAGCTTTTTCACACCCAGCGGCACAGGCTTTGAGGCCTTCTTCACACCTGCCGGCATGCTGGTGGTGGCCGTGTGCACCAGGAAGGAGTACATGACAGTGTCGCTGCCCGAGTTCCCCTTCAACGACTCTGCCTGGGTGAGCACAGATGCCCTGGGAGGTGGGCAAGGAGGAGTTTGTGTTCTGGGCCCTTCTGTCTCCAGCCCCACCTGCTCTCTCTTCCTTCTACCCTTTCTCTGTCTTTCCCCAGCCTACCTCTAGAAGCAACCTTGATTAAGCAGGATAAACTACTCACTGAAAATTGGGAATCACAATGTGGGGGATGAGAAGGAGCCCCAATCTACATGTGACCTTCATAAGTCACTTTTTGTTTCCTCCTCGGTAAAACAAGGGCATTAATATTTGGCTCTCTAACTTTGAGGGGTTGTAGTGGGGAAAATCAACTTTTAAAACTTTAAAGTATTATGTAAAGTGATCTGTTATGGATCAGTCATAGAATATCAATGCCGAAGGGGACCTTAGAAACGAGGTCATTGGGTTTGAAATCATGTCCCTCAATAGAATAGAAGGTAACTTCATTCTATTTTGTCTCTGTGTCCCTAGCAGCTACCACCATGCCTGGCACATAGTAGGTGCTTAACAATTGCTTGAATTGAGTTGAATTGCATGTACTGCCGACATAATTTATCTGAACCTTTTGGGGCTTTGGATGAAGACATAGAGTGAGATAATTTCCATGGCCTTTTCCAGCCCTAAATTCAGTAGGAATTTAATCCTTGCAAACAAGTCACAGAGACTTGCAAAGGAGACAAGGCCATTCTGGACATTAATTTCTTGACTGCTGGAACTTTCCTCTACCATGATGACTTCAGTACCTTCTAAGTATCCACCCATGTACTAGGTGCTGTGGGGAATAGGATGAGGGGGTAGCATATGGCTTCCCCATCTTTGGAAAACTCCAGTCTTTGGAGAAAGATTCCCCTCCTTTTTCAAATGGGAGAGACAAAGACCCAGGATTAGGATCCAGAGCATCCTGAGACAGGTGGCAGGGTAGGGATTTGGCAGGAGCAGGATTTGTGGCCCAGCTTCCCCAAAGCATAATGTGAGGAATCTTATGTAAAGGGTTCTCCTTTCAGCACAGTATTGCGATTATCCACGTTCCTGGACGCCGACCCTTCAGCCAGAACTTGCTGCACATCTATGCTGATGGACAGCTCCTGAAAACAGCCCCACTCCGCTGCCCTTCCCTCAATGAGGTGAGTGTTGGGCTGGGGAGCTGGACCGGGTCCTCCTTCTAGGCCCTCTTTCCTAATGGATCCTAAAGGCAGCTACCCCTTTGAACTTCCCAAGAGTGAAGGGTGTGGGAGGAGGGACAAAAAGGCAGGGAGCTGATCTTTCCTCTGGCGGCCTGCCTTTACTGCATACACCAGATAGTCAGGCCATGTTCATAATAATACCAAGATATTTCAACTTCTAATATGGTAAATATTTATAGAAATAACTCAACAAAAGCTCTTTAGGGTCCTTGATGATTTTTTTCTTTTTTTCTCTTTCATTTTTTATTTTATTATTATTATTATTTTTTTGCCAAGGCAATTGGGATTAAGTGATTTGCCCAGGATCACACAGCTAGGAAACATTAAGTGTCTGAGGCCGGATTTGACTCAGGTCCTCCTGCCTAAAGGGTCAGTGCTGTGCCATCTAGTTGTCCCTCTCTGTGTGATTTTTAATAACATAAAAGGAACCTGACATTAAATATTTGAGACACACTGCTGAGTCTAATTTTCTATAATTTTAATTATATATAATTTCTATATATTTTCTATAATTCCATAATTTTTAAAAAATTTAAATTCTGAACTTAACACACACCAAATAAAATAAGCATTTCCAGTATTCATGGTAGAATAGAAAAAAAAAGAAAATTATACATTATGAATCTCTGTAATGTATAGCTTTTCTTTTTAAGTATTAAATTCAAAATGTAGCCCACTCATTTTTGCCCAGAAGGAAGCTAAGGCCCATGGGGCTATTGACTAGTCCAAAGCAAACAAGTGACAGAGCCAGCACTAGATCACAGATCTCCTGGAGTCAGTCCCAAGCACTACACGTGATCTGTGCTCAGTCCTGTGCCCTATATCACATAGACAATGACCAAGGCAAGCTCTCTCCCCTCAAGCTGATGTTCCATGGACTAGTTCCAGTTGTAGGGATTGCAAATCTCTTCAATCCCCTTTGCCTGTCCTAGTGCTGATCCCAGTATTCCTGACTCTGCTCCATCCTCCATTACCTAGACATTGTCACATTGCCAGGGGATATTCCAGCAAAATTCCTCATCCCTGTCCTTCTTCATAAAGCCATCATGATATAGTTTAAAAGTTCTTAAACTTTTTGGTCTTAGGACCCTTTTATACTTTATCCTTTACACAAAAACTATGAAGGATTCTCTCCTTCCCCCCACCAAAGCTTTTGTTTGTGTGCACTGTATAAGGTATTTTAGTATTGTTATGAAAATAATTTTGACCTCACAGACTTCCTGAAAGGGTTCAGAGACCCCCAAAGACCACATGTTGATAACCACTGGTATTAGTACAAAGAACACAGTCCCGGGAATCAGAATACCTGGTTCAAGTTTCATCTTGAGTTTTAAATAGTTGTTCTCTTCTCTAGGACTTCATTTCCTTGCATCTAAAATGGGGGTACTAGTCCACAGTTCTGGGAGCTATTGTGAAGAAAATGCTCTCTATGCCCTAATGTTCCATAGACACACAAACATTTTATTGTTCTCTCCCCATTTCTCTTCCACTGACTTGTCCCAGAAGGAGGGACATCCCCAAGAGCCTGATGATAGCAGTCAGCTTCCTCTACCATTCATGTCTCACAGTAGCTTGTATGTTCCAACAATTCCAGCAGGCTTAGAAGCATGACCTGATGAAAACTGTAGTCACCCCCAGCCTTGCCAAGGTCCAGGACATACTAATTAACCATACCTATGTTGTATAAAGACTATGCTAAGTACCAGGAGACTCGGTGGGATTGAGACTGGAGGATGATATATAATCAGACACAGGCCTTAAAAGTCTAGAATTAGATTTCCAGAAATTTTGAAAATCAAAAGTTTTGTGGGGAAATTTGAAATAGACATATCATGCTAAAACCTTCTTTTCAAATCTAAAGTCATTCTTCTAGTAGAAGAACAATTAAATATGTTAAGGATAACTGTTTATTACATGACCCAATTAGGTATATTTAGAGATCATAGAAATCAGAACCCAAAGGCCCAGAAATATTTCCCTCTATGTGGGTGTGGGGGGTATACTCATAGGAAATAAGTTTTTTTAATCTGCCTTCCTAAAATTTTAAAATCAGAAAATAAATATGAAGAGAAAAAAGGCTTTTCTCCCCAATTTTCCCTTTTATTTCTTTTGTTGGACAGTGTGGTATTTAAAGGCCATTCAAATTCTACTTTGTAGTGCTGGGGTTGGACCAGGTGGGCACTAAGGTCCTTTTCAGGTGTAAGCCCTGGACTCAAGATGGAGGAGGGTCTGTCCGAGACCCCAGCCGCCTTTGATGTGCTGTCTCTTCTCTCTCACAGTCCTTCTCCTCCTGCTGCATTGGCCTGGCCGGCCAGCGCACCACAACGACCACCACGGGCCCGCCCCCCTTCCCTGGCCCAGCTTACTCGTCCCAGCTGCCTTTTTCTGCCCACCCGTCCCTCTCCCGGTCTCAGTCCTTCCCCGCCAGCATGTCTTCTTGGGGGCCCAACGCCACTGTGGTGGGGCCCTCCCGGGAGGGCGGCGTGAGCATCACCCTGGCTGGGAGCCAAGACACCGAGTGGGGCAGCCCTACGTCCCTGGAGGGCCAGCTGGGTTCTGTGGTCATCTTCCACGAAGTCCTTCAGCCGACACACGTCAGAATCCTTTTTACCTTGGGTAGGTACCCTCAGGCCCCCGGGGTTGGCGAGAGAGAGAGAGAGAGAGAGTGCTGGAGGTAAAGGCTCCTTTCCAGTTAATCTTCAGACACGTGGGTGGGTGGGAGGAGATGGTTTGGTCCGTATCATCCTGCAGATAGGGACTGAAAAGCCCAATTTACCCAATTAAACCACAGCAAGACAAGCTGGAGGCTGGAAGCCTGGCTTCTGATTGATTAAAAAACAGTGTCTTCTGTCCCACATTCAATAAAAATGTATTCGGCCCAGTACATGTGCTTGCTGGGCGACATAGAATGGAAAGGGAGAAGAGGAAAAAGGTTATAGAGATGAATGAAACATGGCCTGACCTTCAGAGAGCCTAGTTGGGAAGCGAGAAATGAAGTGTGCATTATCATGAAAAGTCCCCAAACGGCAAGTCAGGGAATGCCAGCTGCCAGCTTAATGATTCTGGGATTATTGGGAATAAAAAGACATTCCTTCCCTTCAGATGCTAACACCGTAGCAAGGGGGGATGTGCACTGGTACCCATGTACAACAGTGTGAGATTGCAACCTTGGGAGACAAAGTGCAGTAGGATGCTCACCTGGAAGATCAAGGAAGGCTCCATGCTGGTGACCCTTGAGCTGGGGCTTTAAGGAAAAGCAGGATTTCAACATGTGAGGATGAAAGAGAGAAAATAGAGGCAGTGAGGGGGTCTGCAGCAGTGGGGACTGGGAATATTGCCGCTTGTCTATGTGATCTTAGCTAAGTCATTTGCAAAATGAGGGGGTTAGACTCAATAATCTGTAAAGAATTTTTGCAGTTTAGCACGGAGCTTGGTATATATTAAGTGCTTAATATATGCTTTATCTATCTAAATACACTCATGAGTCACTTAAGGGGAGAATATTCACCCTCTCTGCTCATAAGATTGTTGCTAAGAAAGTACTTTGTAAAGAGCTATTTGCTCTGTTATTAGTGTCATTGATAATAACTGTATTTGTATTAGTCAGAAAGCACTAATTAAGCACTTTCTTTGTGCCACTAACTGAATACAAAGACAAGAGTCCCTGCCCCTCCAGAGGTTTACAGTCTAACAGGAAGAGGTATATACTAAATAGACACAGGATGATTTGAAGGGGAAAAAGTGGGCTCAGGAAAACTTTGGAGGTTGTTAGACTATCTTGAAGGAAGCTAGGATGTCTAAGAGGTAGAAGCAAGGAAGGAGTCCTTTGCAGGCATGGGAGACACTTATACAAAGGCATGGAGACAAGAAATGGGAACAGATTATGAGGAAGAACAAGGATAGTTTGGCTAGGGAGTAGTGTACATGAAGGGGAAGGATGTTGAAAAGAATAGTGTATATAGAAGTAGAATATAAAGATTACTGTATATAGAAATATAAATAATAATGTTTCTGGAAATATAAAGAATAATATATATATATATAATATAAGAATAATATATCTAGGAATATGAGGAGTAAAGTCGGAAAGATAGGTCAGGATTGTGAAGGGCTTTGAATGTCAAGCAGAGGGAAAAAATTATTTTTAATGCCAGGCAAAGGAGTTTATTTTTGCACTTATAGACAATAGGGAACCACTGTAGGTTATTGAGTGGGGGATGATGTAGGCAGAGCTACATTGAAAATCACTTTGTAGCGGATTATACAAAGAAAGACCATTTGAATTTTGCCGTTGACTCTAGCAGTGTGACCTTAGATAAGTCACTTACTTAATTTTCCTAAACCTGGCTTTCCCCCTAAGGTTGTTGGTGTGACTCAAATGAGATCATGACAGTAAAGTGCTTTGCAAACTTTAAGTGCTACATAAATGCTTCTTACTCTCAGGATTTCTACAGTCAGGGGTGAGAACGTGGTATATTCTAGCTCTGAGGGATGATGGTCTGTGCTAATGCATGGAAATGGGAGAAAGGACAGTGGAACTGGAGAGCAGCTAATAGTCCGTTCTGGCAGGAGCGTGAAAAGGAGTAAAGGGTAATTAAGGCTAGAAAGAGTCTGGAACCAGATTGTGCAGAGAGTTGAACGCCTTTCTCTGTGTGTACTTTATCCCGTGGGTAGTGGGGAGCCACTGATGGTTCTTGAAGGGAATGACGTGGTCAGATGTATCAGATTCATATCCTCATTTGGCCATTACCATCTTCTTGCAATGCTCCAGGGAGAGGTCACTGAGGTTTGGAGCAGTTAGAGAAACTTATAGAGCCGGGAGGCAAAGGTATAAAAATTACCTGTGCTCTCATCCACATATACAGGTTGCAGGGACTTTGAGTTTTCCATAATACAAGTGACTGTGATCTCTGTGGGTCAGGGAGAGTAGGGTTTCTGCTATTAAAATTATGTGCACTCATGAAAAGCGCCCTGCGCCTGGTTGTGCCCTTCTCTGTCTTGCACCCTGTCCAGCTCCACAGGTGTCGGGATCAGATCCACGTCTAGATGGGGCTGGGGCGCCCATCACCCCAATGAAGGGAGCCAGATGGGCGAGGTGGGGAAGGGAATGGGACCCGGCCCATGTTCTTGGGGGTAGGACAGAGGATGGGTGAAATTCTGACACTCTTTTCCCTTCTCCAGGACCCAATGAGACATCTCCCTTCAAACCAGAGGGGGAACTGCAGGAGCTCAGCAACAAGATGCTTCTCCACTATACACCCCAGGTTCCAGCCCTGCTACCCCCTATGCCCCACCTCTGTCCCAGCCCTCCTCCTCTGTTCTCTCCCCACTGCTTCTGTCCTTTGCATTTTATCCTCAGCCTTCAAACTCTCTCCCTTTCCCATCCCCCATTCTCTACTTCTATCACCCCCTCCCCTCATTTCCCACAGATGTCCCTCATTTTCCATCCTCCACCCCATCTGCTATTTCCTATGATCATTTTTTCCTTTTTATCCCTGTCCATCCCCATTTCCCACCTCCTCCACCCCTGTGCCTTTCTCCTCTCTCACTTATTGTGTGACCTCTTTCCTCGTTCTTATATCCCCCAGGACCTCTCACCCCATTTCCCAAACCTGCCACCCTTTGTCCTCATTTGTGCACCTTCTACATTTATTCCTTGCTCTTAGCATCCAACTCTGTGACTACTCACTTTTGTGTCTGCTCTGAAATTCTTGTCTTCATTCTTATCCCCAGGACAGAAGTTGAGGGCTAGAATGGGATGTGACGATGGTTTCTATGGAATAGAAGATTATCTAAATAATATATAAATAATTAAATATAATAGAAACAGAAGTCTGGCATCCTGAGCTTCCCAGCCTAGATCCTGACTTTTAATCTATTTCCTGTTTGTCCCTAAGATGATTTCCAATCTTTCTTCCTGACTTCCAAGGGAGAGCCTACAGTGGACTCCTAGATTTTTCTCCCCATCCCCAAATGTTTCCTAGCCTGGGGGAGAAAGGTCCTGGAGCCATTAGGGACCACTTCCCATTTCCCTTCCTTTCCACTGGGTAAGATTAGTAGGGTTGGGAACCCCCCACTCCTGGCCTTGATGACTCACTTTTCCCTTTCCTCAGGCTTGTAAGAATAAAATCTGTCTGGACCTGTCTCCTAGTCATGGGCTCGATGGGCGCTTAACAGGCCACAAAGTGGTGAACTGGGATGTGAAGGTGAGTGAGCATGGATGTAGTCATCAGGACCTAGGGTTGAGATGGAGACCCCAGGTCTCACGCAATGACCTTCTGGTTCCTGGGGGGAGGGTCATAGTAGCCAAGACTGCTGGGATAGTTCAGGTGCCAAAGAAGGTGGGCAGGGTCATGGCAGGAAGGTGATGATGGCTGCTCTAGGCCTGAGGGCCAAGCTCAAAGCAGGTATCAGTGATATCAGCCATAAGTTTCCTTCAGTACTGCTCTGTTTTTTAAAAATCTATTTTATTCTATATTCTTTTCTATTATGTTCTTCTCCCCCTCAACAGCATTTTATTTTTTCAATTCCACATATAGTTTTCAACATTCATTTTGGTCAGAGCCTGAGTTCCACATTTTTTCTCCCTCCTTGCCTTCCCTCTCCCCTCCCAGACAACAAACAGTCTGATGTAGGTTATACATGTACAACCGTTTTAAGCATGTTTCCACATTTGTCTCTGTTCTGTTCCATGCTGCCAGTCCATTCTGCCCCAGTGCTTTCTGTTCTCTCCTGTTCCTCATTCGGCTCCATCCTGGTCTTCCTTTCTGTGGTCCCAGGGACCTTAGGATCTAGAGAATGGAGGGACGAGCCTCCCTGGGTGTATAGGAGCATGGCTTAATGAAGCTCCAAGACTGACCAACAGTGTTGGGGGAAGGCTCAAACAGGGGGAGACCTCTGTGCTCTAGGAAATATAAACGGCCCCTGAAATATGGCGAGTGAAAGGTGGGAAGGTGGCAGGGAGGTGAAGGGAGCTCAAGGGTTCCTGGTGGGCAAAGGGAGTGACGGTGACCCTCATAAGCCCATCTCCTGACCCTTACTTCATTATTCCCTAGGATGTGGTGAACTGCGTGGGAGGGATGGGAGTTCTGTTGCCCCTCCTAGAACAGGTGGGCTCCCAGCCCCAGGAAGCTGAGGGACAAGCTGAAACCTATGACCTGGTGGGCCCCGAGCTGACTTCCTCCCACAACGCCCAGGGTCTGCTTATCCCCCTGGGTAAGTCCTCAGGTAAGCTTCTCCCCTATTGTTCAGAGCCTGGCCCTTCACTGGAGGGACCTGCTCTCCTGTACTGGGTCTAGCGTCTCTGTTCTGTCTGATCCCTTCCCACCATGCCCTACTTCTGCCTCCCCCTCTGAACTAAAAGCTTTCCCAACTTCAAATCCCATGAGTCTGATTACAATTGATGGAGTGAAAAGATTTCCAGATTTGGGGTCCAGTGGGCCTGGGTTTGAATCCCAGATCTTGCTCCTTATGGCTCCTTCAAAAAGTGCCCTTCCTTCTTAGGGCTACAATATGTAATATGTAGCACAATATATTATACAGTGTGTAAAATGGAATCGGATTGAATGAGGGACTCAACCTTTTTTGTGTGTCCTGGATTGGCAGTCTGGAGAAGCCTGTGAACCCCCTCCCAGAATTTTTTAAAACAATAATAGCTTTTAATTTTTCAAAATGTACACAAAGATAGTTTTCAACATTCACCACTGCAAAACTTTATGTTCCAATTTTTCTCCCTCCTTCCCCTAAACAGCAAACAATCCAATATCGGTTAAACATGTCAATTCTTCTAAACATATTCCAGAATTTTTTTTAAAGCAAAAATAAAATTTTTAGGGTTATATAAAGGAAACCAATCATTTAGATTTTAAAAACAAATTCACAGCTCCCGGTTAAGAACCCCCGGACTAGACGGTCTCACTTCTAGAATTAAATCAATGAAAGGAATGCTTCTTATTAGCTTTGTGACCTTGGGCAAGTCATTTCACTTTTCTGAGTCTCAGTTTCCCCAATGAAGACATTTAGGTTAGATGATGTGGTCTGACACAGCTCAGCCCCTTCTCTATTCTCAGACCCCCAGCCCCAGCCGGGACATCCTGAGGTCCCCAGCGGGACCCCCGGTGATAGGTTCTCCTCCTCCATCCCTGTGTGACTCTTCCCCTCCCCCAGATCCCATCACCAGCCTCATCCTGCTGCCCTCTCTGCCTTCCCTCCCTCTGACCTTCCCTTCCTCTTCGCCTCCCCTCCACCCAAGAGGGCAGAGTAGAACGGAATGGTGTGGCTGCCTTCTTGCTCATGGTGAAGAACTTTCTTCGAGGACACTTGGTGAACCAGGAGAGCTTGATGCAGTGCCACGGGCCCGCCATCATTGGGGCATTATTGCAGAAGGTGAGGGCTTGTAGAGATGGAGCTCTGGCTCCCTTGGGGTTGTGGGGACCAAGGGGAGCTGGGCAAGGGAAAAGGCTGGGCTAGTCCTAACTCTTATGGCTCAGCTGGTCCATCTACTCCAAGCTGGGATTTGGCAACTCATTCCCTAAATTCCACTTTCCTGGATCTGGTCATAGCCCTGTTGATGGTTTGATGAGTGTTACTTCCCATTTCTGAGCTTCATTTTTCTGATCTATCAAATGGGATAGTAATCTCCAATCTGTCTATGTCCTAGAGTTTTTGCAAGGATCTCATCACCATGAAAATATTTTGTAAATTAAAGCACTCTGCAAATGTTATTATTATTAAAATTATTAAATTATTAAAATGTTATTATTCTCTGTAGTCTGGATTCATTACAGAATTTAGAGCTGTAATGGGTCTGAATCATCATTCTAGTCTGGCCCCACTTATTTCACAAATGATACATTAAGATCTAGAAAGATCAGGTAAATGACTCTCCCATGATCACCAGAGGGAGATGGTGAGGTGGGGATGGTGAGGTGCTCTGGAAGGGTAATTGCCTGAACCTGGGTTTAAATTCTCACTCTGCAACAATGACCTTAGGCCAGTTACCCACTCTGAGCTTCTGTTTGCTCAACTATAAAATGAGATGGTTGGTTTAAAACAGAGACTTTTAACTTTTTTTTTTGCATCCTGATCCCTCTGATAGTCTGCCAAAAGGGGACTCCTCAGAATAATATTTTAAATGCCTAAAATAAAAGTATAGAATCACATAGGAAACCCACTCATTTTGAAATACATTTATTAAAATAATTTTTAAAAGATTATAGATCCCAGGTTAAGATCTTGGAGTAGATGTTCCAGATAAGATTAAGATAAATTTCTAAGGAGAGGCAGTGTAATCTAGTAGAAGGAGCATTGGCTTTGGAATCAGAAGACCTAGATTCAAATCCCACCTCTCTGATATTTAAGACCTGTGGAATCTTAGGAAATTCAACTTCACATTCCTGGGTGTCCTTTCCCCAGGTCCCCAGACACTGCATGGACATGAATGTCCTGATGGCTGCCCAGATGCTCATGGAGCAGGTAGCCTCTGAGGGCAACGGACCCCTCCTGCACCTGCTCTACCAGCATCTGCTCTTCAACTTCCACCTGTGGAGCCACAGTGACTTTGCCGTCCGGCTGGGTGAGATGTCCCCTCAGACCTCCCTTTCTCCCCTGAGAGCGTGGAGGCTAGAAGCTTCACTCTGCTGGGACAGGCAGGGGTAGGGCCTTGGGAGTGTGAAAGAGCCCAAGGGGAGAGCAGGAATCGGGGTCTCCTGCCCCCATTCTGTAACGTTCATTCACCTTCCCTGATCTAGCTACTAGGAGAGAGGGCTAGGAAGGAAGGAGACATGGCTCCTGGCCAGAGGCAGTCTCAGCCCTGCCCTCAAAGAGCTTCCAGTCTGAGGAGGATAAAGAGTTCCTTCCCTCTTCTGACTGGGAGATTGTAGGAAATAAACAGCTCTTTCTGCCCCTGGGTCCAGGTCACATTCAGTACTTGTCCAGCACCATTAAGGAGCACAGACAGAAGGTTCGAAAGAAATACGGAGTGCAGTACATCCTTGACTCAGTGCGAGCCCACTACAGGTGAGGGGTGCAGAGTGACAGTGGGGGTGTCTTCCTCCTCCTCCTCCTCCTCCTCCTTCTTCTTCTTCTTCTTCTTCTTCTTCTTCTTCTTCTTCTTCTTCTTTTCTCTCTCTCTCTCTCTCTCTCTCTCTCTCTCTCTCTCTCTCTCTCCCCATCTTGCCTCCCTATCTGGTGTCCCTGCCTTTTGGCTCATCTTTCACCCCTGTTTCTCCCTTCTCTGTGTCCCAGCCCACAGAGGGAGCGTCCACTTGCTGAGGATGACTTAAGAACAGTGCAGACCTCCTTGTTCAGTCTGGTCAAGGAGTTCCTGGCCCGAAGCTTCTCCCCAGAGGAGATGCAAGCAGTCCTCAACTACCTGGCTGGGTCCAATGATGAAGGCCAGGTACAAAGTGGGGGAGGGATGAAGCCACCTGAAGGGCTATCTGAGGGGTCATGGAAAGGTGCATGAGGTGAGATTCAGGAGCAGTCCTGAAGACCCAGGCAGGGTGCAGCAGAAAACAACTTAGTTCAACAAACATTTGCTAAACAGCCCACTGGCACTAGGGAAAATGTGACATTTACAGATGACCATGTCCTCAAGAGCTTGCAAAACTAGTAGGAGTATAGGACACAAGTACAGATGCAGTTCTGATTGATTCGTGCACTGATGTTCTCCTCTGTTGAGGAATTGAATTCTCAATTCCACACAACAAATCTCTATTAAACATCTACTCTGTAAAGAAAAAATAATTTTTTCCCTAAGAGCTTATAACTTTCCTAGAGGACACAGCATGCAAATAAATTAGTTTGAAGAAGAAGACTTTAGTATTTGGTGGGGGTTGGGCAAGATCAGAAAAGGCTTCCTATAAGAGGTAATACCTTAGTTGAGCCTTGATTGTATGGATTTTGGAGAGGAAGAGAGAAAGGAAGGGTATCCCATGCAGATTGTGAAGAATTTTAAGTTAAACTGAGGATTTGTCCTCTATATGGGAGAAATGTCATGGAAGGTAAATAGATGAGATCTGGCAACTGATTGGAATGGAGAGAGAAAGAAGGACAAGTCAAGGATGATTTGGTGGGGGGATCCAGGTGACTAGAAGTATGGTGGTACCTTCAATAGAAATGGAGAAATTTATGGCAGAAGGCAGTAAGCTGAATTTCAGACATATTAAGTTTGAGATTATATAAGACATCCAGGCAGACATAATCAGGAGATAGTTGGTGATTCCATACTGAAATTCAAGGGAGAGATTTGGGGCTGGTTGTGTGGGTTTGGGAGTCCTTATAGAGATGATAATTGAACCAATGGGAGCTGATGAATTCAGCAAAATAGATGGAAAAGAGAAAGAAGGCCTGTAGAGAATCTAGGGGGACTCCCAAGAGTTAGAGGATGCTGGGTGATGATCCAGCAAAGGAGACCGAGAAAGAGTAGTCAGGTGGGACAGAAGATCACTCAGAGAGAGCCATGTCATAAAAGCTAATGAGGGAGCAGAAGCTATCTGGGAATATAAAGTGGCTGACCAGAGTTGAAGGAGGATGAGAACCAAAAAAGGATCAGTGGATTGGACCACTCTTCCTAGGAGTTTGGCTGATATAAAAATACAGAATGATAGCTTTAGGGATGGACAACATTAAGTGAAGCTTTTTTTTTTTTTTAAAGATCATAGTGTCCAGGGAATATTTGTAAGTAGCAGGGAAAGGAATCAATACATAAGGAGAAAATGAAAATGAAAGAGAAGGAGGTATAACGAATGGGAAACTGTCAGAGGATCAGAGGAGGGGTAGAGTCAAGGATACAGATTCTTGAGATATTCCAAGAGAAGTGCAAACATTGTGCTAGGAGAGGTACAAAGGAGAAAAGAGGGATGTTGAGGAAGGCTTTCTGTAAGAGTAGCATTTGAGATGAACCTTAGAGGATGGATATGAGGGGAGCAGCCCGGAAGCTGGCCCAGTGAGCAGGACGGAAGTGGGGAGGCTATTCTGGATCCTGGTGAGAATCTGGAGGTTCTGAGCGACGTTGCCTCCACTCCAGGTATGCGGGATTTTGGACATGCTTCTGAACCTGTTACGCAGCTCGCCGGTGCAGGAGCCCCTCTGCACTTTCCTGCTAGAGCCAAATAACGTGGAAGTCCTCTTTGCCCTGGTGGTACACAGATCCTTCTCCGACCAGCTGCGGGACAAGGTCTTCAAGGTGAGCCAGGGGACCTGCGCCAACATCCCCATTGAAACCTTCCTTTAAATCCCAGAATTCTCCCCCTAAAGCTATAAAGCCTTTGCCAGCTAATGAACTGCATATGTGTGAGAATGGCTATATATAAGCAGTGTGACATTGTGGGTAGAGTGTTGGGATTGGAAGACTTTATCCAATCCTCTCTTTTACCTGTTTGACCTTGAAGACATCACCTCTCTGGGTCTCACCTGTAAAATGAAGGGATTGGATTAGATATCCTTGGGGATCCCTTCTGGATCCAAGTCTGTGATCCTATGACCAGAGTGTCTCTTAAGTTCCCTTGAGATACTTTATGATGCACATGGGCAAGAAACGCCAGCTACGGCAGAGATTCCATCTTTAGCGAGACAAGGGTTAGGGAATGATACTGGCCGGGGTGGGAAAGGGAAAGGGAAAGGGAAAGGGTGGATTCAAATTGGTCCATAAATAGTGATGAGAAGGAATATGGGGAGGAAGGGACAGCTAAGTGATAGAGTGGATAGAGCAGGAGCCCTGGAGTCGGGAGGACCTGAGTTCAAACCATCCAGCCTCAGACACTTACTAGCTGTTTGATCCTGGGCAAGTCACTTCATCCCGATAGCCCCCCCAAAAAACAAAACAAATGAGAGTGGGTCAGAGGAACGAAGCAAGAAGCTGATGAAAAGCTGAAAGTTTTCTCAGGTACAATAGGATTTGGAGTCAGTCATAGGACCCTGTCTGAGACATGCTACTTAATATTTAACAATAGGGAGAACATTGGATTTTTAAATTGAAGATCAACCCCACAGAGCTGAGTTAGTTCATAGGACATAGACTTTAGAGCCAGCCAGCCAGTCTAGACCAACCTCCCTTTACAGAAAAGCAAACTTAGCCCCTGAGAAGGAAAGGTCTCACTGAACCCAGACCCCTGGAGATGCTGACTCTCAGTTCAGGATTCTTTCTGCTTCTGAATTCCCATGCCTAGAGAACAGGACCTCGTGGGGGAGCATGGACGTCATAAACTATACTTTCTCACCTTGTCTTTTGCCAGATCCTGAACAAGCTCTTAAAGAGTGATCGCGTGCCCGAGCGTTGTAAGCATAGGCTCAAGCTGAAGGATTGTGGTCTCCAGGGTCTCATTGCCTGCCTGCCTGATGGGCCCGTCTCCTCCCACCTCTGCCGGGGCCTCTCTGAGCAGGTCCTGAGTGCAGGTAAGGGGTAGGGCGAGGATAGACAAGGAGAAGAGAAATGGGGTAAAACTGGGAAGTTTTTGGAGCTGGAAAAGTCTAGACATGTGGAACAAATTGATGAGCTATGAAATTCAAGAATGGGCTCTTGGATTCTTGAATTCCATAGCTTTAGGGGAAGAGTGTGAGGGAAAATCCATGTAATTTATTAGTGGGTAGGACTAGAGGCTAGAGTTTCCTTAAGAGGTGGATCTAAGTGGTCTAACATATGAGGAGCCGTTTATCCTCCCTTTCCTCTCACAGACTGCCCAAACCTCAAGGACTTGGTAGCTGTTGTATATTTGTCCCACCGTGCCCAGCTCAGTGTCCGCCTGGACATGTGTAGGAAGGTGAGTATGCAAGCTGGGTCCTCCTAGGAGTGGGGACAGGAGAAACAAGTAAGGGTCTAAGTGGGGGCCAGGACAGGGTGTCTGTGCCACTTGTACCATTTCCCCCTTTCTCCCCCTCCTTCAGTCAGAATCAATTTAGTGTAAGGAAGAAAGGGCAGGGTTGGGGTGGAAAGGAAGATTTGAGCCTCAACTCTTTGAGAAGCAAAGAAAATGAGCTCGTGGTCGGAAGATGCTTCTAAAGTCTCTGAATAGGGCGTTTGAGTTCTTCTGGTGAGATGAGAGTTAGTAGAAATATGAGAATCCTACATAAACATGAAGGCTGCTGTTGACATAACTGTAGTGCTAAATTTGGGGTCAAAAAGATCTAGGGAGATGGGAGTTCAAATCCCACATTTTCCAATTTTTGTTTCCATGACTGGATTATTAAAGGAGAAAACAGGTGTAAAATGCTTTGCAAACCTAAAATAAAAGCATTATATAAATGCTCCAAGCTTTGATGACTGTAAGTCAGGTGTCAGCCTGTTTGTCTCTAAAAAGGGTCTCTTGGGTCTCTTCCTGCTCTAGAGCAATGGCCTTAGGAGCCAATGACTTCTAAGGTCCCTAAAACACAGAAGAAGATTCAAAAGACCTGTATTCAAATCCTGGCTTTGTCACTTATTAGCTGTGTACAGTTAGACATGTCACAATCTGTGAGGCTCTGGGAGCCTTTCTCTTCTGTAAAGGGGGTCAAGAACATATATCATGGGATTTGGAGTTGGAAAGGGCCTACAGGACCACCTTTAGCCTTACTGCTGAGGGAACGAGCTCAGATAGATAAGGGCTTTGTCTGAATCACACAGGTAAGCAGAAGCAGGATTTGAACCTGCTCCAGTGCTCTGTGCTTTCATCTCCCGGGTAGGATAGTATCTTGTAAATAATGAAGGGCAATAAAAATTGAAACTAAGGAGATGGTTTAATCCCCTCCAGCTGTTCCACCTGATCTATGGGCAGCCAGATATGGTGCGGCAGCTGGCCCGGCAGGTGGGCTGGCAGGACATCCTAACACGCCTGTATGTCCGAGAAGCCCCTGCTGCCCCCTCGCCAAGCGCCCCGGAGCCAGCCCTGACAGAGCTGAACAGCGACGTCTTCCTGCCTCTGACTTATGAGGCCTCCCTTGAGTCTTCTGAGAGCTTTCCAGAGGCCGAGACTTCACCCCCTGACAGTGTGAGACACTCCTCCTCCACTGCGGTCCCCAGTGACCCGCCATCTTTAGAAGCTACCTACCAGCCACTCTCACCCTTCTGTTTGCCTTTTGACCTGGGCCCAGAACTGGCCAGCATGGGGTCTGGGGCCACCGTGGGCAGCGGCGAGAACTTGACCCCAGCCAGCCTCCCTAGCACTCCTTCTCCCCTGGAAGGGGGACGGCCTTTTCCGCCCCTCCGGGGCCGCCACAGCTCCAGCCTCTCCAACGTGCTAGATGAGACCAGCTTCCAGGAACCCAGCCTCGGGGATGATACCTCCAACACCAGCAACCCTCAGGTCAGGCTTTTGTGGGGAATGGGTCTCCCGGGGGTAAGTTAGGACCATAATTCATTATTCAGCCTAGAATAAGGGAAGGACTTCAGGTCCACTTCATGTAAACTCAGTAGGACTCTTCCATTGAACTTCAGAGGTAGAAACCATCTGTTCTAGCCCCATCACTTTACAAAAGAGAGAAACAGCCCCAGAAAAAGGGAGTGACTTGCTGAAGTTCATTTGGGGAGTCAACAGGAAAGTTTCTGGTAGAACCAGAATGTGTGTTCCTATTTAACAGACAAGGTAGCTGAGATCCAGAGAGGTAAAGATTTGTTTGTACCTACAGCAAGCCCAGGGCATCATTTCCCACTTAGTCACTACTCTGAATCTGTCTAGGCTAATGGTCCAGAAATACAAAATGTATACATGATAATTTTCAACACTCACCCTTACAAAACCTTGTGTTCTAAATCCCCCCCCCTTCTCCCAACCCACTCCCCTAAATGGCAAGTAATCAACATATGTTAAACATGTGCAATTCTTCTATACATATTTCCACAATTATCTTGCTGCACAAGAAAAATCAGATCAAAAAAATGAGAAAGAAAACAAAATGCAAGCAAACAACAACAAAAAGAGTGAAAATACTATGTTGTGATCCATATTTAATTCCTATAGTTCTCTTTCTGGGTGCAGATGGCTCTCTTCATCACAAGACCATTGGAATTGGCCTGAATCACTTCATTGTTGAAAAGATCCATGATGGACCAGTCTTAATCTCTCTGACTCATTTGCCTCATCTGTTAAAGAGGGATGATATCTCCTTGCCCTGAGGAATCTGAAGCAATTCTCTGATAGTCCTTACTATTTCTATGATTCTGTAAAAGATCTGTGATGATTGTTCAGATGATTCTAGAGAGGGACTCTTAACTTTGGGCACCCTACAGGAGCCTAAGCAGAATCACATTTTTAAAATACATAAAATTGGAAGCTTACAAAAGCAGTATATCAAAGTACAATCATTGGAATAAATATTTTTTAAAATTCGTGGACCCCAGCTTGAATACCTGCTCTAGGATGATGCTACAAGTTGGCATCAGGGTCATCCCACCAGAATTTGGGGTAGGGGAAGGAACAGGCTCCTCTCCCACACTTCTTCCCTTAGCCCCTTGTCTGCCTCCTGGGTTGGCTCACCTGGCTTACCAGCTGAGACCTGGACTGCCCCCTTGCCTCCAGGACCCCATCTCCCATTGGGGGCCATGATGCCGGCTCTTTTGTGGTTCTTGTAGGAGCTCTTGAGCAGGAGCACTTTTAGTTCAGCCTTTCTGTACCTCAATCTTCCCATCTCTGGGCAGGGAACAGAAAGCAGGTGAATCTCCTCATTCCCTGAACCTGTTATTGTGCTTTTACCACTAGCAAGCTCCAGAGGAAGAACTATGCAACTTGCTAACCAACATCCTGTTCTCCGTGACGTGGCGTGGGGTGGAGGGTGATGATGAGGCTGCATGGCGTGAACGGGGCCAGGTCTTCTCAGTCCTCACAAAACTTGGGGCCGCCGGGGAGTTGGTGCGTCCCCCTGATGAGATCAAGCGCAGGTAAGGCTCTCCGGCCTCCGGCTTGGTGACTCGTCCAGGGCTAGTTAATAGGGAAAGGCTCTCTCTAGACTCATGGGACTGGGGGCTACAGGTGTAGCAGTCACTGAGTGGGGGAAAGGCTAGTATAGGTGAGATTGAGGAGGGAACCTAAGGCTTGAGGGTGTGCTGGGGGAGAGGGCAAGGGGCTGGAGGTAAGAACTAGAGGAAGAAAAGCAAGAGCCCCAGAAGAGGTGGAAGGCTGTAAAGGAAAAATGGAATAGAACTGGGGGACACAAGGTAAAGTGAAGAAGACATTGTAGAGAAAGGATCAGGAATTGACAATGCAAGGAAATAGGGTCAGGGGTTGGGGGGAATTGTTGGGAGAGGAGAATGGGATGAATGGTCTTGAAGGGGAAGAATAGGGGTTTGGGAGACAGCGTAGATGGTCAGAGGTTGGGGAATCTGGGGAGAAGGTCAGGGACGAGGGGGAGAGGATGAAGAGGATGCTAGGAGAGAGCAGGGAAGGAATAAAAGGGTGACATGGGGGAAAGGTATATAAGTAGAGGCTGTGGAAGTTGCTCAGGAGGTCCATGGAGGGAGAGAACAGTGGGCTTTGGTAGGTCAGGGAAGAAACCCTGCCCCTTGCAATCCCTAGCCTTCTGGAGATGATGCTGGATTCAGCCCTGACCGACATTCAGGAAGCCCTGCCCGTGGCCGTGCCCAGCCTTACCCAGCATGCGCTGAAGCTCCTGCGTTTGCTCCAGGACTTCCTGCACTCTGAGGGCCATGGGAACCAGGCTCTGTGGAGTGAGAAGGTATGTGTGTGAGAGGGAGAGAGAGCAGGGCAAGGAGGGAGGTGGGCGCCCCTGGGGGCTCAGCAACTCTGAGTCTGCCTGCCTGCCTGCTTGTCTGTTTGAGAGCATCTTATTGCCACACTCCTGGAAAAACCTTGGTCCTTAGCAGGCAGCTGGTCAGTGGGGGTGAGGTGCTAGCTTAGCATTCAGAAGGACCTGGATTCTGTTCCTTCTAGTTCTGAATTTCAAACCGTCCCCCTTTGCAAACCTCCCAGGCAGGCTCCTATCCAGCCTTCTTCTTCTCGTCTTCTCTACCTGGCAGTCCCCACATCTCTCTACCATTCCCCAGCCTTCCTAAAACCCACTTTCCTTCAAGGTCAGTTCAGGGGCACACCTTCAGTGTGGAGTCTCGTGTGATTTCCCCCTGGCTGTTAGTGCCTTCCCTCAGTCACTTTGTAGTGATTTTCTGGGTACCTATAAATGTCTCCCTCCCGTTTCTCCCCTCCCACACCTACCTTTCAGTCCTTTCCTCTCAGTCAGGATGCTGCTACTCAGCCTCAGTGGTACCTCTGGCTTTATGGATGTTCTTCCCTATTTCCCATATAAGGGGTGTTCTCTAAATCCTACTGAGTATAAACAGGAGGTCATGAGCATGCTGTCGGCACTAAAGAGACCTGACTTTGAACTAAGAAAAATTACTTCTGACATATATTAACTATGACTCTGGGCAAGTACTTAATCTTTATGTCCCCCTGACCCAGGCTACTCTCAAGGCTATAAATTGAAAAGTAGGTGCAAGTCTCCATGGGTAGAAGGAATTTCTTCATTGGAAGTTTCCTATTACAACAACAGCAACAACAAAATGTCAGATCTGATGCAGAAAAAATGTATTATTTTACTTATGTTATTATAACGCATAAAGTGCTGTGATATCTCAGAGGAAGATAAGGCACTGTGGGCTGTAGATATGGGGGGGACCAAGAGAGGCTTCCTTGGAAGAGGAAGGATTTCAGGAATGACAGCTGGAAGATTCAGGAGTCAGAGTTTTTCATATGTTTATATTTTCAATATATTTATATTTTATCTCCCCAACTAGATTTGACTCCCATGTCTGCCACAAGGGCAGGCATGGAGAAATTATTGCTCAATGAATATTTGATTTACACTATGTGTCTGCATCAGTGAATGTGAGACAACACTGAGACGTGGATCATCAGTAAACTTATTAAGTGCCTGTTATGTGCACTTTGATAAGTGTTAGGGGTGCAAACAAAATTAAAAAAAAAAAATCCCTGCTCCCAAGGAGCTCACATTCTTGTGGGGAAGAAAATATGCAATTCATTGGGTATATACACAATACATGCAAAGTAGATGGATGGGTACCTTAGAGGAGAAGGTTCTAAGAGCTCTAGGTTCAAGTGTTGACTTCTTTACTTGTTTAACTAGGCAAATCAGTTGCTCTTAATGACTTAATTTTCCCATCTGAAAAGTAGAAATAATAATTTTTTAAATTACCCGATTCAAGCAATTCTTGTGAGAAAAATAAATTGTAAAGTGCTATAGAAATGGGAGTCATCCATCCATCCATCCATCCATCCATCATCCATCCACTCATTTCTCTATTCATCTATTTGGCTATTAATTATTACTGTGTGTGTGAATGACATACCTTTGTGGCTATTAGGCACATCGTTCTAACTCTCAGAGCCTCATTGTTTCTGTTTATAAAACAAGAGGTTGGACCAGATGATCGTCCCCTGCCCATTTTATATCCTGTTGAGTCATGAGTCTGAATGTTCGCTCCCTACTTCCTTGTCTCCCCATAATGACTTTGCTCTCTCTGGTTCCTCCGTTGGATTCCCCCCCGTCCTCTGGGAGTTTCTGGGTACCCATCTCCCTCCTGATAGCGTGGCTTTCCTTGGCAGCTCTTTGAAGGTGTGAGCAGCCTGCTGGATCACCTAGGTGTATGGCAGCATCTGACCAATGGTGCCGCTGACCTGCGGGAGATGGCACAGATTGGGCTGCGCCTTGTCCTTGGCTACATGCTGTTGGAAGACACCCAGGTGAGACACCCTTCCCTGGGAAGGGAAGAAAAGGGGGCCCTTTATCCCCCAAGCCTCCACCTATCTTAACTGTGACCCTCTGGAGCTTTATCCTGCCATTGAGGGCCAGGGGAGCTTGGATCTCATTGAGAAGCAAGATACGTGGCTCCTCCTGATAGCTCCATTGCTTACTTGCTTGTGATCTATGTCAAATTATTTCTCTCTCTGGGTCTCTGTTTACCTTTCTTAAAAAGATTTTTTTTTCAAAAGGAAAAAGAGAAGAAAAAATTTTTAGCAAAACTGATCCATTTAAAAAAATCAGATATTTGTGGAAATATGTATAGAAAAATTGCACATGTTTAACATATATTGGATCATTTGCTATCTAGAGGCAGGGGTGAGGAAAAGGGAGGGAGAAAAAAATACACAAGGTTTTATAAGAGTGAATGTTGAAAATTATCCATGTATATATTTTGAAAATAAAACGCTTTAATTTAGAAAAATCAGATTTTATATGAGCAAATATTTAAAAGCAGTTCATCCAAAGAGCTGTGATCAAAGTGCCCTGGTGCCCTCAGCACCCTTTTTGCTTTGGCCTCCCTTACTGTCCCTCCCCGTCCTTCCTGTTCCCTTTGGGTGTGGGTCTATCTGCCCCTAACCTGTGCTTTCCCCCAGCTCCATGCCCTGGCCTATGTGAAGCTCCACGGCCTGTTACAGACAGCGGTGCCGCCACGGCGGGAGGAGGCCTGCTACCTGCTGGCCAAGCTGGAGGCTCCCCTGGCGCGGGCACTGGAGGCAGAATCTGAGCGCTGCTCCTGGCTCGTGCCCCTGGTCCGGACCTTGCTGGACAGGGCCTACACAGCCCTGGGCCTGCAGTGGGGACTGCCCTCCCTGCCACCCACCAACGGCAGCCCCACCTTCTACGAGGACTTCCAAGCTTTTTGCACATCCCCAGAATGGCGGCTCTTCATTGATAAACAGGTACCTGCTGAACCCGATGCCCAGAAATACAGATTGAGTGGGAGGACATAGAGGGCAGGGGTGAGGAAGAGTGAGGGAGGTGGGGAAATGGACAGGTAGGGACAGAGAGGAAGAAGAGGGTAGATGGTAGTGGAAAGAGCAGCATGGAAGGAATTGCATGTGGGTTTGCAATTCTCCTGCTAATTTACTGTCATACCCTATTTGTGCCTCAGTTTCCCTTTCTGTAAAATGAAAGGTTACACCAGATTTAATTCTAAGATTCCTCCTGTCTCTAACATCAAATTGTTCTATGACCCTTGCCAGGGAATGAGATCTGGAGGGGGAGAGTGTGAAGAGACTAGATAGAGGGTGATCATGGCAGCCAGAGGAAAGAAGGAGGGGGAAGAAGAGCAGAATTGTAGGGTTGGAGAGATAGCTGGGGGAAGCTGGGAAGACCGAGGAAGTACAAAATAGGAGCAGGAAAGGGAAGTAGATAGAGGACATAGAGGAGTAACAAAGAGGTGAAAGAGTGGTCTAAAAATGAGGAGGAGGGGAGTTGGAGTTATCCGTCTTAGCTGGGTGCATTCCTGCCTACCCTTTGCTGTGTCTTTCTTGGGCTGGGGGGCATTGCCCTGGGCTAAGTGCTTCTGGGCTCATCCTTTTCAGCTCGGGGCTCATTTCCCCCTCCCAGGTACAGCCTGCCATGTCCCAGTTTGAGATGGACACTTATGCCAGAAGCCACGACCACATGTCCAGTTTTTGGAACTCCTGCTATGATGCTCTCATGAGCAGCAGCCTTCGCAGGGATCGAGAGCGGACCGAGAGCCGGCACCTCTTCCAGGTTTCTGGGGTATCGGGGAGGTGGGGAGGAGAGGCTGGGGTAGCCATCGATATGGGCAGATAATACATGACTAGTAGATTCATGGAGACTTAGTGATCAAAAGTACCTGAGTTCAAATTTTGGAGTTTCTGGGTACCGCAGACACTTCCTAGCTGTGTGAGATTGGCTAAGTCACTTCCCTGTTTGCCTCAGTTTCCTCATCTGTAAAATGACTGGAGAAGGACATGGCAAACCACTCCAGTATCTTAGCCAAGAAAACCCCAAATGGAATCATGAAGAATTGAATTGTTGTTTTAATCCTAAAGAAGAAAAGAATCAGGAGACATATAGTTTATATTTTTAACTACTTGAAGGGTTGTGATGAGGAAGAGCATCCTTCTCAGCCTCCTCAGAGAATCAGACTGAGAGAAAGGTAGAGAGACTGATGGCTGCTCCATGTAAGGAGCAAATAACTCACCCATGGAGCCACCCCAGAGTAGAAGGAGATCTGCCTTGAGAAGGGAGTCAGTTCTCCCTCACTGGAAGTGTCCCCCGTGGAGGCTTGATGACAGCTGATCAGGGCTGTTGTTAAATGTTTTCTGCTTGGACATAGGCTGGGCTAAATGAGACCTGCACTCCTTTTAGGTGCTGAATTTCTGTTATCCCCAGGTTATGTCACCTTCCAAGTGATGATGATGATGATGATGATGATGATGATGATGATGGCTCACATTTATAATGTGCTTTTAGATTTGCAATGAATTTACCCAAATTCCTAAAATATAGAAAAAGGAAACCTCTAATAATAGCAGTTGACATTAATTTGGAGCCTTGGGATTTGCCAAGCACTTTATGTATGGTATCTCTTTTGATTCGCCAGTATAACAGTGCAATCCACTATCTAACAAGAGTAGACTAGCCTAATTAAAACAAAAACTCTTTTAAGAAAAATAGAAAAATTCTTAACTAGTTAAGAGTGGCTGGGGAGAGTCATGGAGAACACCCTTTCAGATCATAGGGTACAAAGTTGGAAGGGGCTTTCTAACCTATGTAGTCCGGCTGGCTCATTGCACCTAGGTGATGATTTGTCCATGACCATAGAACTGGTCGATAACAGAGCTAGTTCTTCTGACTCTAAAGCCACGGCTGCTTCCACTGGACCCTAGCACTTCCCTGTCTCTAGGGAACAAAGGTAGAAAGGTAGAGTTGTGTGGGATGGGAAGGAATCCTGTCCCCAGTCCATAGGACCTAAAGGTGAGGTAGAGCTATTGCTCATATTCCCTATAAAGAAACTGCACAGGAAGGAAAATCTTCTGAATCCACTTAAGGGGAAAGAGAGGTATTGTACTATTGATTACCTGTGAGCTGGTAAATTTTCCTGGCCTGTGCTCAGGATCTTTTTCCCCTTTTTTGCATGTCTCTTAATGTTGTATACACCACCACCAGCTGGTGGCAAAGGGTAATGCATCATCTTGTATCAAGATGTTAAAGCACTGGGTCTTATCAATCAGGATGTAAAACATGATATATTTGAGTGCAGCAACTCAAAGCAGATGTGAAGTTTCTGATGCATACTGATATTTCTGATAAATGATGAAAAAGTAGTGCAGTGAGCACTGGATATGGCATTCAGTGACTTTGGTTCGAATGCCAGTCCTACCAAAAATACTTGTGTTTGAGGTTGCCCCAAGTCCCCCCATCTCTAAATTAATGAACCTATGATTTCTTTTGTCTATCAACTCCTTTAACATGCCTTTAAAGAAGACTTTCTTTCTCTTCTCACTTGCTTAAGCTTCTTCCTTCTAATGTTGTTATGAAGATCAAATGAAATAATATTTGTAAAGTACTTAGCACAATGGCCGGCACATAGTAAGTACTTTTTTCTTTCCTCCTTCCCTTTAAGCTTAACATAATGTACGTCCTCATCCTTTAAATCTCTGGTATCATTCCCATCTTGGCTTACTTGGCCTTTTGCTTTGTCTTTGAGCTGCCAACTTTTCATTTGTTTTTTTTTTTTTGAGTTGTTGTTTTTAAAATTTTTTGCCTATTTATTCAGCCCCATCAAAAAGAAGCTCTTCATTGTAACGAATAAATAAAGTCAATTAAATGAATCAACACATTGGCCTTGTTTCAGAATGGAATCTCATTCTGTACCTATCAAAATACCTCTCTGTCAAGAAGTAGAAGGCATGTTTTATCATCAGGTTTTGTTTGTTGTTGGTTTTGATTTTTTGTGAAGCAGTCAGGGTTAAGTGACTTGCCCAGGATCACATAGCTACTATATATCAAGTGTCTGAGGCCAGATTTGTAGTCAAGAAGACTCCAGGGCTAGTTAGTCTATCCAGGTAAGTAGTTGCCCCTTTATTATAGTTTTGCTAAAGACATGCTTTGATCAAAGTTCTGAAGTCTTTCAAAGTTGCCAACTTTATTATGGTCATTTAATAAACAGTTCTTCTAATTCTGGTCATTTCTCATAGTCATATATATATATATATATAAAATATGGTATTATATCCATATAACACAATTTGTTTAGCCATACTCATTAGTTTCCAGTTTTTTTTCCTACAACAAAAAGTATTGTTATGAACAATTTTTTTTTATATTTATGGGCCCTTTACCTCTTTCTCCTATGACTAATAGAAAAATGGTATCACCAGGTCAAAGGATATGCACTATTTAATGACTTTTGGGGTTTAATTCCAAATTACTTTTCAGAATGGCCATTTCACAGCTTCAGTGCAGAGTAGTACATTAGTATGTTTGCCCTCCAATATCCTTCCCCAAAATTGTAATTTTCTTTACTTCTTTTTTTGGTCATCATTGAACCCCAGACCATCAGAAAGGGGAAAAATTAGTGAATGACTGAAACAGCATTTATTAAGTCTATAATTAGAGCAGGCACTATGCTAAGCACTGTTGAATGACCTGAAGGTATCAAAAAAGGCTTCATGGATGTGAACAATAAATGAGTGGGAATAGTGAAGGCATTTCAGGCTTACACATTGAGGCATTTCAGAAAGATCATTTTGAGTCAGGGGACCCAAGTACAAATATAGATATAGCTCTTTATTATCTGTGTGACTTTGAGCAATTTCTGATATTCTCAATGATTTTGAAGTGGGAATTGTAGATAATGAGTGAGAACTAGATCTGCAAAATGCTACTTGAGGTTGAAGGTTCTTTACCCAGAGGCTCCTGCTTTACCAGGCTCCTTACTTTTCCCTAGAAGTTGGTGCTGGAACCAGTAATGAAGAGGGGCCGGTCAGAGGGAAAGCGTTATAGCTGTGTACAAAAGCAGCTGGCCTCCCAGCACTCCATAGCTTTGCTGCACTGGAAGGCCCTGGCCCGTTTGCTCACTGCACCCCGCTCTGCCTGGGCCCAGAGGTGAGTGTGGGGGAGTGAGGACTCGATAGACAGGAGGAAATTTTTCTTCTGGGTAAGGGGACGACCATCTAGGAGTGGTCTAGAGTAAAGTAATGGGGCCTGATTTAAAGGGCCAAGGAACTGTATGTCTGCAGGCATAGTTTTCTAGAACAGGAAAATAATTACTGGAGGGCTGTAGTAGATGCTGAACCTGAGGAGGCAGCTTGGTAGCATCTCTCTCCTTCTTGCTTACTTCTTTTCCTGACCTTTTATGGCTCACTCCTGACCCCTTGTACCAGGCATCTTGGTACATGCCTACGAGCCTTGCCATTGGGGAGATTGAGGCTGGTTGATGACTTGAGTTTGGGAGTTCTGAACTACAGAAAGGCTAAAGGCAATTGGGTGGTGACACTAAGTCTGGCACCAATAAGGCAAGCACTCTTATGGTGAACTGGCCCAGGCTGGAAGTGTATCCAGTGCAAACTTCAAGCCAGTCTGTAGAAGGATCTGACTTGGGAATGGCCACTATCCTGCCCATGCAAAGTAAAGAGACTCAGTCTTAAAAAAATAAAAAAGAAAAAAGAAGTTAACATTTTACTGGTCCCTTGTTCCCCACCCTTCTCTTGCTCTCTTACAGAAATCCTCCTCCTCCCCGATGGAAGCTATCCAGTGCTGAGACTTATTCCCGGATGCGGCTGAAGTTGGTGCCCAATTATCACTTTGATCAGCACAGTGAGGCCAGTGCTCTTCGAGACAACTTGGGTAAATGAGGGACTGAAGACATTGAAGGGGCCTTCTGATCCCTTAGCGACCTTTCTCAGGAATGCAAGCACAGGATTCAGGAGCCCTAAGAGGAGAGCCTGGGAGAACCCAGGAATCAAGAGTTCCAATCTCCCTTCTTCCTCTCCCTCCTCACGCTGGAGTCTATTCCTCTGCCTTGTCTTCTTCCTCAGGCAGGGAAGGAAACCAGCCATTTCAGACCTAGACTTCTCTCCCCTAACCACAAGCTAGGCCCTTCCTACCTTTCCAGTTTTCTCATGCTTGGCTCTCCTGCACCCATAGTGACCCAGTCAGCTTAGTGCCTTTTTACTGAATGTTTCCCATTCTTGGAAGGCTCTCACTTATCACCTCTACTTTTCATTGTCCTTCAAGAGTCAGCTCAGATTCCACGTTGCTAGGTGGCCCTTCCCATTTCCTTCTTCCCCCTGCCTTCTAAGATTCCTTTCCATCTACACTGTGCATGTCTTGTATAGTCGTTTACTTGTGGTCTTCCCCATTAGAACATAAGCCTCTTGGGGGCAGGAACTGAGTTTGTTTTTGCCTTTCTTTGTATCTCTAGTGCTTAGCATAGTACAAGGCATGTGGCAAGCGCTTAATAAATATTTTTGATTGACATCTGACTCACAGGTGCTACTGATCACCTGACACCTTCCACAGAGGATTCCCTGCCCCTGACGGTGGCCAAGGAGGCCAAGGTCAACACACTGGAGGAGGACCAACTGGGGGAGGAGGAGCTGACTGTACTGGACACAGTGTGAGCATGGGGCACCACAGTGGGCATTGACTAGAGAACCAAGAACCAGAGGGTGCAAGGAATCTTATTTAAGTTAACTAGCCTTAATTAAAGGTTTTCTGTGTCCCCAAATTTCTTTGTCAAAGATTGAGTAGAAGGGGGTAGAGATGAATATAATTCTTGTCCTTTGGGAACTCTTAGTGTACTTTGGTGTTTGGGGTATACCAAGGTTTAGGGTATCTTGGTGTACCCTTCATGGGGGGGTAGCATGGGCTCACAGAAAAATGAATGATGTAAGCTATTGCTCGAGAGATGACCAAAATTAGGAGGGCTTCAAGAAGAGCATGATAGATAAGGCTCCCAGATATAATGAGAGCAGAGGATTTGTATTGCCAAACGTGTGCCAGTGCTGACCAGGGTGTAGCTGTTGTTTCAGGCCTCCATGCAGCATCTCAGGAAGCTAGAATTGGGATCTTCCTGGAGCCTGGCTCCCCTCACCTGTCCTCTGTGCTCATCCCCCTTTTCCTTAGCACGGAGTCCTCAGAGCCTGGTGCACAGCAGGAGAAGCTCGTGCTGTGGGAGGACTGCCAGCTCATCACGATCGTGGCTGTCATCCCAGGCCGCCTTGAAGTGACCACGCAGCACCTCTACTTTTATGACTGCAGCGTAGAAAAGGAGGAGACAGAGGAGGGTGAGTGTCTGGGGGAACAAGCCACCCGTGCTTCTCTGGCTTGTGCTGCTTCCTGCTTTGTTAAGCAAGTCCATTTGTTGTGGACTTCATCTCTAAAGTGGTGACAATCGTGCCTGCTTTGCCACTCTTGTGGAATCAGATGAGGGAATGGAAGCACACCTGAAGGTGCTCTAGCAGTATTTCCTAATGTTACTAGTTTTCTTCTGATGTCCTACTCAATATCTTATCAGGACATGGAGATGACCCAGGGTTTCTCAAAGCCATGCCTGCAGAGTACAACTTCCAGCAAATCCTACCAAATTGGGACTAGCTAAATTAAAGTTCAACTCATATTTATTAAATATTTACAATATCTAAAGCTCTGTGTTCAGTGTTCAAGTACCAAGATTATAACAAAAAAGACATAGTTCTTGTCCTCAAGGGGCTTATAATTTGAGTTCAGATAGGTTCATCAGTAGGAAATTTAATAAATGCTTAATAAAAGCAGAAGGAGAGGGATAGTGGGGAGGGGGATTGTCTGGGAGTGGAATAGGACTGTTGACCAGGTCAAGGGAAAGAATCCACCTCTGTCTCCCAGGCATTGGGTATGATTTCCGGCGGCCACTCTCCCAGCTCCGAGAAGTCCACCTCCGGCGTTACAATCTCCGACGCTCGGCCCTGGAGCTCTTCTTCATTGACCAGGCCAACTATTTCCTCAACTTCCCTCGAAAGGTGGGGAATTGAAGCTTCTCCCAGGAGCTTCCTATACATTTAAGTCCAGACTCTCCATTCACCCTACCTATCATGTCAGACTTTCCCACTAAGATATGGGTAGCCTTTCTTAGACTTTTCCTCAAAGAGTGTGGATTCCCATGATTCTTTCTTCAGAGAACTTGAGGCCCCACCTACTCTTGGGGAAGTTTACTGATCCCCTCTTTCCTACAATGTGTTCTTCTCAATTTCTTCTGTGACTCCACTCCCTCCCTTTGGAGGTGGCTCTGGGTTATTGGCTAGCACTGAGTCTTCTCAACATAAGAGCTTACGTCCATGTACATATTGGGGATGGGAAGACTGGGGTCAGAGCTCCATGGCCTGGCATGGCCCCCACCCTCTGACCAGATTGGCTCCCTCTAAGGTGCGGAATAAGGTGTACTCATGCATTCTGGGACTTCGGCCCCCCAGCCAGGGCTACTATGGAAGCCACTCTCCACAGGAGATGCTTCGAGCCTCTGGCCTGACTCAGGTAAGCAAGCTACTCCTGCCCTCTTCCTCCATCATTCCTTGGTCTTCAAAGTAGGTGTGTGACATAACAAATATTTCTTAAGTACTTATTGTGCACAGGGAACTGTTCTGAGCACTGGGTGGAGATCTTAAGTTAAAAAAAAAAAATACAGATCCTGCCTTCAGAGGGTTCTTAGCCTGTTAAAAGGAATGAAACTCAGACCCAGATAACTAATTTATAATGGCATACCAAATATCATAAAACATATCCATTGAGAGATAAGAAAAAAAATTTTTTTAATTAAAAAAACAAAAGAGAGAGATCAGAGGAAGGAATTCATCATTGATCCAAAGTGTCAGGGAGGAAGTGGTATTTGAATTGCCTTTTCATGACCACCACAAGCAAAGAGAGGGCATTTCTGTCCTGGGGACAATGTAACCTTGGGCATGAAAGTGGGAGAATGCAGGGTGTCTCTTGCACTTCCTGCCTGGGTGACTTTGAACATTTATCCTCCCTGAGATTCAGAATTCTTATCTAAGAAGTAAGAAGGATTGGACTCAATGATCTGTAAGATTATATAGCCTTGAACCTAGCAGGGTTCAACTAGTGCCTCCACCTCATTCCCTACACATTGGTTAAGCCTTCCCTAAATTGAGTGCTGCAAAACCAAAACTCCAAATCAGATTCAGAGGGGGACCTGGCAGGGTGGGCATTGTGTCCCTCGAGCATGTACACTTTGTGCTCTTTTCTTCCCAGAAATGGGTCCACCGAGAGATTTCCAACTTTGAGTACCTGATGCAGCTCAATACCATTGCTGGGAGAACCTACAACGACCTCTCCCAGTACCCTGTGGTAAGGCTCACAGACTGGCTTTTCCTTTTCCTTAATTCTAGGCTTCCCCCCCCCCCCCCCCCCCCCCCGCTCCACCATGGTCTCCCAGTCCCTTCCATTGTTCACCATGGGTCATCCCCCCAACACTTGCCCTCCACCAGTCTCCTTCTCCCAGCCCACCGTCCCCAGACGCACTCCCTCCACATTCCTCTCCTGCGCACAGTCAGTCTCACTTCCCTGGGAATCTCTCTCTGATCCCATCTGCTTGATCCCTCATTCCCACTCTTCTCTCTCAGGTCTCGGGGCCATCCCCTGCTTTCTGTGACTGACCTCCCCTTCCCCACGTCCATCTCTTGCAGTTCCCCTGGATCCTGCAGGATTACACATCCGAGACTCTGGACCTGAATGACCCTTCTGTGTTCCGGGACCTGTCCAAGCCCATTGGGGTGGTGAACTCCAAACACGCACAGCTTGTCCGAGAGAAGTGAGCCGCCCATGAGTCCCCTGGCGGGGCACAGTGGGGGGGGGGGGGGGAGGCAGGCAGGCTTCCCGCCAAGCTCACTGCTCCCTGACCTTTCCCAGGTACGAGAGTTTCGAGGACCCCACGGGCACCACCGACAAGTTTCACTATGGCACCCATTACTCCAATGCAGCCGGCGTCATGCACTACCTCATCCGAATGGAGCCATTTACCTCCCTGCACATCCAGCTGCAAAGTGGCCGGTACGGGGGCAGGATGTGGGCACACCTGGGAGAGGGACTTTTTCCTGGAGGTGGGATAACTCATTGAACAAACATTTATCACGTGCCCAGGGTCTATAAGACCCTGCATATGGCGTTCAATATACAGTTGGAAAGTAGCATAGAACCCCGATTTGGAGCAAAAAAATCTGGCTCTTCGACTACCCCCTGTGGGATCTTGGACAATTGCTTCAGTTTTCTGGCCCTCAGTTTATTCATCTGTGAAACAAAAAGTTGAACCCAATGATGTCTAAGGCCACTCCTAGCTCTAAATCCTGTGATCTTAAGTTAGCTACAAATATGGCTTAGGTATCAAGTATCTTACAGTCCAGTAGGATTAAAACTACGTACTCAGAGAGTAATGATGCAAAGTGCAAAGACAGACTCCAGGAGAAACATGAATGTATAAAGAGGGAGAGATTGTGTACCTTGTGGAAGATGTAGCCCTAAGGTGGGACATGAAGGAAGGGAAGAGTTTCATTTGATGGAGATGGAAATTTATTCCAGGCATAGGGAATTATGTGACCCAAAGAATGGAGAAAAGGAAGTGGGATGTGAATGGAAGATGGAGTGTCATTTGGAGGAAGCAGAGTCAGCCTATAAAAGTGAGCAGTAAAATAAATATATAGGAGCCTGGCATGCTAGCATGTGCCTGTAATCCCTGCTATGGTTTTGAGACTGATGGATCATTTGATCTCAGGAGTTCTGAGTTGCAGCACTAAAGTCCATCAGGTGTCCACACTAAGTCCAGCCTTAATTAACACAGTGAGTCACTAGGAGTGGGAAACCACCATGCTTTATAAGGAAGAACAAATTGGTCCGGGTCAGAAACGGAGTAGTCAAAGCTCCTGTGCCAAACCAGGGCCAGGAATAGCAAGATAGGGAAATAAAGTTTCAAAAATAAAAATATGTTGGAAAGCAAAATCTAGGATTAAGAAATGAAAGAGGTCAAAAGGCTTATATATTGCCTATAATAACATCATAAATACATTCTGCAAGAAGAGTTGGAAGGGGGTTAGACATAGCAAACAAAACATCACATGAAATAAAAATTACTGGGCAGCTAAGTGGTACAATGGATAGAGCACCAGTCCTGAATTCAGGAGGGCCTGAGTTACAAATTCAGCCTCAAACACGTAACACTTCCTAGCTGTGTGACCCTGGGCAAATCACTTAATTCCAATTGCCTCAGCAAAAAAAAAGAAAAGAAAGAAAATTACTATCTTTTAACAGACAAGAAATAATATGGAATTAATTTCAGAATTTGCTGTATGTATGCATGTGTGTGTGTGTATTACATATATATATATATATATATATATATATATATATATATATATATAGTCAGACCGTCAAGTCTGAAAAGGTCAAAATCAACACTAAATTAGAAAAATTAAACATAAAAAGGACCAGCTGCATACAATTATTACAGATGTACTTATAACAACTTCAATCTAAACTACTTTTTAAATGACCTCTGAAAAATGGGAAATATTGACTTTGACTATCACCATTTCCAAGAGACTAAACTAATATAAACTAGCTAAAAAAGGCAGTTTAAAAAGTCCTGGATTCATCGTAGCCAGCAAACACTTGAACTTCCTGCCAAATAAAGACACAGTATAGCCACAGGCAAGCTAATGTATAAAACTTTATGGAGGAAGATAGTGGGAGGTTGAGGAATGTTGTTACCAAAAACAGAGGATGGGGAAAAAAAGTGTGGAAAGCTTAGTATGAAATCTAACCAAGCGAATTCATACCAAGATCATTTAAAGATGAAAATTAAAGGAAGGTAAGAAGGCGGAAAATGAAATAAAATCTCCTAGTATTTCTGTAGCATTTTGTTCTGTCCTTGATATGCTGTAATCACACTTCTGATTTTTTAAAACTTCATGTCCTTGTTTGTAATGTTTATAAGTGTGATGTTTCTAAGCAGAAAAGGAATTTAAGAAGATGGAATTAGGAGGAGCAGCTGGACTGGAGCATATATATGCACACAAGAAATCTTTGCTATAATATCTCAAAGAAGGAAAGAAATGTTTAAAAAAATGAGAAAATTGTAGATAATTTAAATACTTACATAGAGGAGATAATAAGGCTATGAATCTGTATATACCTCTTGATCTCTAAAAAGTCTTTATGAGAATAATGTATGTAGTTGTCAGAAGTAGACTTGATGAAAATGTGAGAAGGGAATAGATAGGATTTTGTGGATGATTCTTCTACAGCAGATAGCACTTTTATAGTTACATTGTGGATTGAAAGATATAATGAATACAGTATCTCACTGTATTTATTGTTGATTTTTTAAAAAATCTCCAATAGTATCGTATTTTTCCAAACACATGCAAAGATAGTTTTCAACCTCTCTTACTGACTTCCCCCACCCCCAAAACAACAAGCAATCTAATATAGATTAAATATGTGTAATTCTTTTAAACATTCCCATATTTTTCATGTTGTACAAGAAAAATCAGACCAAAGGGGGAAAATATTGTTGGTTTCTTTGAAAAAAATCATGCAGGAAAATATTCAGGAAAAGATATTGCCTTAAAGTTTGTCCTCTGTTTCTCATGGATATATTAAGATTATGAGATTCCTTGATATGACCACTAAGAGTTGTTCAAGAATCCTCTGATTATCAATATCAATTGACATAAATCAGGAAAATGTATGCTTGATAAAAGGATTTTTCAGAGTATCCAAAACAGAGTCTAAATATAAGAGCAATTTCCTCCAAATGGTGAAGTCTTCAGTTATTTCTATTCACAGACATTGCTTCAAGCTAAAAAATACAATAAAGTCTCTTTAATATGAGATCCCTGGCCAATAAAAAGGGCTCATACTGGGAAGGATCCTGATAGAAAACTGGATACCTAGGCTAGGATTACCTCCTCAGGAAACAGAATCCAGGCAGAATCCACTTCAGGAAATTCAGAGCGTGGAAGCCCTTTGGCAGCTGAGATGCCGAACACATGCTGAGCTCTGTGAACGTTCTTGCTTTTCCCAGCTCAGGGGCTCGGTTCTGGGAGTGACTTTCCCAGTTTTGCAGTCAGTGAAGGAGACAATGAAGGTCTGGCTTGTCATAGTCCCTGAGGTCTCTCTACGCCTCTCTCTAGCCATTACAAGGCCATGTCTTTCTGTTCTTCCTGGCCCGTCCAGTGTTTCTGTTCTCACAGGACTCAGTTTTTCCATTTCTTCAGTCCGTGTTTTTCACAGATCCCTCATTTTTCGTGCACTTGGGCACATGTAAGTCTCCCAGGAATCTTCCATTTCGATGGTTCTGGGCTTCATAGGTTTCCCAAGACTTGGAGCTGGCAGGGACATTAGACATAATTTGGTCCAGTTTCATTTTTCACACAGGAGGCCCCACTGAGGCCCCGGGGAGAGCTGGGGTTCAGTTCAGGGGCTCCCACTCCACACCCACCCACTCACCCATCCCCCAAGTCTGTCCTGACCCACTGCCTCCGTGCACCTCCCAGAGCCCTCTGTTCTCCCCTATAGGTTTGACTGCTCAGACCGGCAGTTCCACTCTGTGGCAGCTGCCTGGCAGGCCCGCCTGGAGAGTCCGGCTGATGTCAAGGAGCTCATTCCTGAGTTTTTCTACTTCCCTGACTTTCTAGAAAACCAGAATGGTGAGGGAGACCGGGGCTGCGGAGACCCTGATAGAAGGGAACAGTTGAACTCAGATTAGAGAAGAGAGAATGGAGGAAACAAGGACAGTGTTAGAAAAATTGGGATGGGGTGCAAAAGTATAGCTGTGGGATGGGAGGGACATAGGACTGGGGAACAGGAGTGGGAAGGATATGGGTTCTGGGGACAGAAGAGAAGGTGAGGGCTATACAATTTAGGGGCAGGGAGGAATACAGGACCTAAAAGCAGGATGAAGAATGGGAGGGGTGTTACGGGTATGGGGGACAAAGGAGGATGAAGACGGGGGCCCTGAAGACCCTCCCTTACCTCCTGTCCCCTCCAGGGTTTGATCTGGGGAGCCTTCAGCTGACCAATGAGAAGGTGGGGGACGTGGTGCTGCCCCGCTGGGCCCGTAGCCGGGAGGACTTTATTCATCAGCACCGAAAGGCCTTGGTAAGTGGGGGTAGTCCATGCAAGTATAGAACTCTGCGAGGGGACTGGCTGGGACAGAGAGGGGCTTACAGAGAGTAAAGTAAGTTGGCCGTTCACCCGTGCATCATCCCCATGCATCACCCATCAGTCCATCCCAGGTCTCCTTTTCCTCTCTGCCCCCTCTCCCCTAACTCCCCCAGCTCAGTGGGGGGCCTGTGACTGCAGTGATTCCCCATGGTCATCCCCCCCTTTTCCCCCAGGAATCCGAGCATGTGTCTGCCCACCTCCATGAATGGATCGACCTCATCTTTGGCTGCAAGCAGCGTGGGCCTGCCGCTGTGGAGGCCCTCAATGTCTTCTACTACTGCACCTACGAGGGTGAGGGCAGGGCTTAGCTCGCCTGCTGTGGCTCCCCTGGGGGGGCAGGGCTGGGAGCGGGGGCCAGGGTCTGAGTCTGGAGGGGGAGAGGCCCCAGGCGGGCCTCAGCTCCTGCTGCCCCCATGGGCCTGGGAGCAGGAGCCTCAGCCTTGACTTCAGAGGGATTTCACCCAGCTTTTGGGTCGCACAGTGAGGGGAGGAGATGATGTCCACAATGTGCAAGATATTACAGAGATAAAAGGAAAAAAAAGTGTCCCTGTCCTCAAGAAAATCACATTCTACTATATTTGAACACTTCAGCACTGGCCCCATCCTAGTTATGTGACACTGGGTAAATCTTTTCACCATCCACTCTCAGCCTCAGTTTCACCATCTGTTTTATGGGTATGATGATCTTCGCAGGTCTCATCCTCTTGGAATATTTTACACAGTCCAACACACATTCTACCTTCTTCAAAAAGCATTCTCTGATTTCTTCAAATCTCAACTACTCACTTTAGTATGTGATTCTAGTCTGACTTGAACTGTTTTCTGTCTGGGCACTCCCAGGGGACAAGGATGGTCTCTTACTCTTCCCAGATCCTTCTCAGATAAAAATTACTCCTTAGTCATTCCTTTCCCCATCTTGGATTTATGAAGTTGATTTTTTTTCTGAGTCCAAATATTGGATTTCACAGTTATTCTTATGAAATTTTACATTAGATTTGATCCAACATCCTAGTTCGTCTAGATTTTTTTTAGAATCCTGTCTCTGTCACCCTCTCCTGTACATACATATATATCATCTCTCCCATCATATAGCTGTCTGGTACTTGAATATTTGATAAATATATTGTCTATGCCTTGATCCAAGGCATTAATAAAAATGTTCAGCAGCACACAGGGCCAAACACATTGAACTATTCTGTGCTATGGTAAATCATTCAACAACTTCTAATCCAACTAACTATAAAGTATTGTCTAACCTGTATCTCTCCATCTTTCCTACAAGACAGTCATGAGAGATTTTATCATGTTCAGCATTCCCTTAATCAGTCCAATTACATGGTCCAAAAAGCAAGTAACATGTTTATTTGGAGGGGGAGAGGGTTGATGCCTTTTATCTTCACATGACAGACATTTCAATCCGTGCCCAGACTGAACCTTCATTTCTGATAAATAAAAACAATTAAGCAACAAACATGCTATAATGATTACCTCAGACAGTGTATGTGATAGTCTATTCTCATAGTCCTTTTCTTTTTTGGTGCGACTTGTTCTTGATAAAGCTACGTGGACTCTTTGTGACTGCCACTTCCTTTTCTAGATAGTTATTAATCATCTCTTTAGTACTTAACATATTCCAGAATTTTTTCATTAACCAGAGCTCTGTATCCAGTAGTTTGCTGATTCTGTAATTTCTACAAATTATGTAATTATTTTCTGGAAATCAGGACATCTGCTTTTCTTTAGTATGGAGATGCTTCTATTTTCTTTTTACATTTCAACTGATTATCAGATTTTTTTTTTAATTGTGAGTTCCAGATTTTTTCTCAATCTTTCAACAGTCACTGATGGTGGGTGGGCAAACATATTTGCTAGTTCTTTGAGTACCGCGGGATATAATTCATAGCGACCTGGCAACTTGAATTTGTCAAATGTAGCCAGGATCTTCTCATCATTTATCTTGGATTTCAGCTTCTTGCTAACTTTTTTTATTCTGTTCTTCCCATACCAATCACAGGTCTTTTTTGGCAAAGAAAATTGAAAAAAAAAAAAGATGAAAAGTTCTGCAATTTATCATCTCTCATCCCATGTGCCCACATTAGTGGTCTCTAGCCTTTCCTTGATACTTCTCTTTCCCCAGTACAATGGCAAAACTCTTGAATGACTTCCTTATCTTTCCTTGACAGACCTCAAGTCATTCTGAGAGTTACTACTTCTCATTTTATTCTTAGAGAAGTAGCAGAATATTGAACTTTTGTATTCATCCTGTATTAGCCTCTCATCTTCTATGGATATCTTAAATTAAGACCAAAATTAGTCGATGAGTTCTTTCTGTATCCCCCTTGGTCTTTTTAAACAATACTCCCTTCTCAAATAAAAATTGTTTTTCTTGGTTTCTTCAGAGTTTAATTGTGATACCTTATCATCTCTCTTGGGGTGATATCCTCTGTTAAACCCATGATACCTTTCATCATTCTAAACATTTTGAAATCTGTTTTTCCCAAATCAAATGAATATGTCGTATCCTTAGCCCAGCTTTTTTCTCTATTCATAAATTATAACATAAAGTAATTAGTTTCTTCTTAAAGTTATTATCATTTCTACCAAAGTAACCAGTTTCAACAACCATTTACTCTATTTCTTCTTTCTCTCCTGGTAGTCTGTAGAATGCATTAATGACAATGTCTCTTCTCTCTCTGCCTGAATCACTCACTATTCACATACCTTCTGTTATGCTGACTCTCTCTCGGATTTCCTCACGTGGCAATATCTCCATAATGTATAGCCTTAGTCCATTTCTACTCTCTTCCTGCCTTCTCTGCTCTTTTATGTGTGAGGTGTATATATACTTACACATCTTTCATCTAGTAATTGTTATTCTAGAGAAACCCTTGTTTAGGGACCTACAAGCTGCTGGGGAAGGGGGGCATTATCTCAGTCTTTCATTTTTCCTATAAACAAAGCCAGAATACAAGAAGGAAATTTCAGATAAATGGAAAGAAGGCTCTCTGGTTTTCTTAGAGGCAAATATGTTGATAAGATTGGTTTTATCTTGTGTCTAAGGGATATTCATAAACATTTCATTATACATTTGATCATCCTATGGTAAATATCTGCAAAAAGAATATCACTTTATCTTCAGACTTGTTGCAGAGGATGAGAAGGTAGAGAAATTCTGCAAAGAAATTCTGAATTTGTGTAAGATTTCCTCGAGTTCCATATTACTCTTCCTCTCCCCAAAGGAACAAACAGCTGACATACATTATATAAATACAATCATGTTAAACATTTCTACATTAGTTATGTAGTGAAAAAATAATCAGAACAAAAGGGAAAGACCAGTAGAAAGGAGAAGAAAAAGTGAAAATCATTTGCTTTGTTCGCCATTCAGTCTCCATGGTTTTTTCCCTGGATGTGGATGGTATTTTCCATCATAAGACTCTTGGAATTGTTCCAAAGTCTCTTCCAGCTCTAACCTTACCCTCTTAATGTGACAGATCTTGGGAGCTTCTGCATTAGCCCCTCTATGTGTCTGAGAAGATGGTAGCTTTCTTGCTCTGTTCCATTCACAGCTGCTTCAGGCTCCAATCACCATGACTCACCGGCTCTTTCTTAGACCTTGACAGGCTGAACTCTGCCCTGACAGCACCTGTTGATTCCATCATGGGTCCTCAGAAGGCAAGCAGCTGTTGCTGCTTCTTGGGGGAGGGCCTGCATATTTCCCACTTAACCCCGAGTGTTCAGTTGTTCCATCTTCTCTTTCTTTTCTGGGTCATATTCTACTACCCTTCATCCCCCTAATCCAAGTCAGAATTCCCCTCTGCTTCTTAAAATCTCTTTCTTTATTTTCGCGTTGAAGTTCTTTCATTTTTTTAAAAGAAATATTTAACTTTTCCTCCATAACATGAAGAGTAGAGATGTGTTCTCCTTCTCTTGTAGCCCGTACCTGCCCTTAGCAGAAAAAGAAGCGTTGTTTAATCTGTAGAGATCACAGCAAATTTCCTTCAGCTCTCCATACTTTATGGAACTTAGCGAAGATAATAAAGTCAGCCAAGTCCCCGCTGTCTGCCCAGTATTATTTCACCCTCCATAGCCCGTGTTCTGAGGTCTTTTCACCTGTGAAGTCTGTGGGTCTGTGGATAACAAAGTGTCTCCCAATCCCTTAGGGGCCGTGGATCTGGATGCCGTGGCAGATGAGACAGAACGGAAGGCTTTGGAGGGCATCATCAGCAACTTTGGACAGACCCCGTGCCAGCTGCTCAAGGTGGGACCAGGGCTGCGGGGAGGGCTGTGCAGGGGAAGGGAACAGGACCCTGAGATTTCACACAGGCTTGCCCTGACTTGGGGGGCTGTGTCTTCAGGAGCCTCACCCACCCCGACTGTCCGCCGAGGATGCTGCTCGTCGCCTGGCGCGCCTCGACACCTATTCGCCAAATCTCTTCCAGAACCTTGACCAGCTCAAGGCCTTCTTCGTTGAGGTGAGCGGGATCGGCCAGAGCCAGGAGCTCATGGCAAAGGACAAGCCTCAGGCTGAAGTCCAGACCAGAGGCGGCGGCATGGAAAGCGCTTTGTAAACCTTGGTGTGCCATATAAATGCCATCGTAGTATGATCGTTTCTGGACGTGGCCCTGGTACTGTCGCATGATATGGCCTTGAGCCCTTCATACGTCTGGGCCTCTGGTTAGGGCATTTGGAAGAATAAAATGATTTCACAGATTAGAAAGCATTTTAGCAAAATTTAATATGTCCTGAAAAAATTCATTTAAAAAATTACCTGGCTATAAATAGTGCTTGGTGAAGGCAACAGAATAAGACTATCCTGCAACTCTCCCCAGCGGTCCGGGGAATCTCGAGTGCTTCTCTTGTCATCCCTGGGTCTGGCTCGGCGAGGAAGTATAGGTTGTGCTTCTTGTGCCACAGGACATCGCCGACGGAGTGCCCCTGGTACTGACTGTAGTGCCCCACCGGCAGTCCCATTCCTTCATGACCTCCGGATCTTCGGACTTGCTGGTAAGTGCCACTGAAGTGGTCTTCTGGGATCCCCGGCTCTTCAGGGCCCCCCCCCCCGAGCTGGTTCTTGCTCTAGATGGAGGTCCACACGTGTTTTTCTTGTCCTTCCCAAAGGTGACCGTGAGTGCCAATGGGCTGCTGGGGACGCACAACTGGCTGCCTTACGACCGGAACATCAGCAACTACTTCTCTTTCAGCAAGGACCCCACCGTGTCCAACGCCAAGTAGGAGGGGGCCAGACGCGGAGTGGGGGGGTGGGTGTGGGTATAGCCTGGCGCTGCCAAATACAAAGGAAGGGGGCTGCGGGGTGGGGGACGGAGAAGGAAGGCGGGAGGGAGAGTCCACGCTCCAGCCTCGCATTTGGTGCTCTCTTCCCATCCTAGGACACAGAGACTGCTGAGCGGCCCTTGGGCACCCGGTGGGGGCGTGAGCGGCTGCGCCTTGGCCGTGGCCCCAGATGGGAAGCTCCTGTTCAGTGGTGGTCACTGGGACGGCAGCCTTCGGGTGACCAGCCTGCCCCGCGGCAAACTCCTGAGCCAGCTCAGTCGCCATATTGGTATGGAGTGTCTTGAGCCAGGAGTGGGGGTGGGGGAACAGAGAGGGATAAGCCCATGGCCAGAGGTTGATCAGAAGCCTCCATCCACCTTTGTGTTTGTCTGCAGATGTGGTGACCTGCCTTGCGTTGGATCTGTGTGGACTCTACCTCATCTCAGGCTCCCGGGACACAACTTGCATGGTGTGGCAGGTCCTGCAACAGGTGAGCTCCCTAGGGCCCAGGGGACGGGAACCGGACGGCTGCAGTAACTGTGGGAAGGGGAGGCAGACCACCCTCTCTCCTTTTTCTTTCTGGTTCTTTCTCCTCTCTGTCCTTGGTTTTGCTTTGGGCCTAATTGGTTTGGTTCATTCTATCCCGTTTGCCCATTCTTAAGCCCCAAACCATTTTCCCCCAAATCCTTTTTCATTATAGACTTTAATTGACATTAATAAACACAAATATTCCTATATACAAAGAAGAGAAAAAGATGCTTACATATGAAACCATGAAATATATGTCAATGTAACAGAATAGTATGCCGTATTGCTCTGCTTCTTTGTCTCTTCTGGACTTTTTTCTCTTCTGTGTATTTTTAAATGTTACAGTGACTCTCCCTTTCTCTCTCCTTCCTTCCTTCATTCTTTTCTTTTTCCTTTATTTCCTTTTTGGCTTCTTTCCCTGCCTTTCATGAGGCTCAATCTACCCAGGGCAGATAACTTTAATTCACAATATTTATTACACAAGCAAGTATCACTTTGGGCACAAGCTGAGGTGACCCGCCTGCACTAGAAGAATGTCAAACAATATTTGTGAGATCTGAGAGGAAGTAACTAAGAAGATCCAGGAAGGCTCCCTGGAGAAGGTGATAGCTGGATTTACCTTTAAAGGCCAAATCTAGGAATATAACAAGTTAAAACAGGCCTAGAAAACAGGGTAAGCTAAGGCAAATGGCAGGAGGGCATAAGGCACAGAGTTTCAGGGTTTAGAGCTCTGACTTAGCTGCAGTGTATATTACACAGAAGGGAAGTAATGTGGCTTAAAGCTGGAAAGGTAGATTGGTGGCCCTGCATTGTAGGCCTTGGAAGGCAGTGGAGGGGAGCTGAATAGAGGAATACTGGACCAAATAAGCATCTTTCTCTTGCTGCTCCCTCTCCCCCCAGCTCCCACCTGTCCTCTTCCTCCTTATGGAGGACTCCTTTCTTTATGATGGTCCTAATGCCAGCTTATTCTCCCTAGGGTGGCTTGTCAGCAGGCCTGGCTTCAAAGCCAGTGCAGGTCCTGTACGGGCATGAGGCTGAGGTGACATGTGTGGCCATCAGCACAGAGCTGGACATGGCTGTGTCAGGCTCCAAGGTGAGGCCGGGGCCACAGGTACTCGGGACCACAGCAGTATCCTGTTTTCACCTTGTTTTTGGTGGGGGGGTTGCAGAGGTTTCTGTCCCCGACCCTGGTCCCCTGGCTCTGAATCCATTTCCTGATGTCTCATTCTCTCTAGGATGGGACAGTAATTATCCACACGATCAGGAGAGGTCAGTTTGTGGCTTCACTACAGCCCTTAGGGGGTGCAGTACCTGGACCTGTGGCCCATCTGGCCCTGGGGCCTGAGGGTCAAATTGTGGTGCAGAGCTTGGCTCAGGAACGACCAGGGGCCCAGGTATATATGTATGTGTGTGTGTATGTATGTGCCTGTGTGAATGAGAATGGAACACTGTGGTAGGAAATAAAATTTTAAAATGTTTTGCATGATTGAACATGTTTAACTTTATCAAATTGCTTGCCTTCTCAAGAGAGAGGAAGAGAGAGAATTTGGAACTAAAAAAAAAAATCAAGTTTTAAATTCACAGCAGAGAACAAAAAAACTTAGAAGAAAGCACAGAAAAGCAGGGTAGCTTTGAAAATGATGTGTAGTTTTTATTATGTAGTTTAAAAAGTCTGAAATGGAAATGGCTTTGTATTGAATCCTAACTTATGTTGTGCTATGGCCATAGAAATTTTTTTTCATTTTTATTATTTTTAAAAAATTATTTATTGGTCTTTGACATTTATTTTATAAAAGTTTGATTTCCAATTTTTTCTCTCCTTTCCCAAGATGGTAATTAATCTGTTAGATATACACAACTATGAAATGTTCTTTTTTTGTTGTCTTTTTGTATTTAAGTTCAAGATAACTAAAAATAAAAACAAAACAGATGTTTAACATTTTTACATGTAATTGGAAAAACTATTTAAAAGGGAACATCCTGGAAGAAGGGGATTAAGATCGTTTTTTGTGGGGAGGGGGGAAAACAAGGCAATCAGGGTTAAGAGACTTACCTAGGGTCACAGTGTCAAGTATCTGAGACCAAATTTGAACTCAGGGCCTTCTGACTCCAGAGTCAGTGCTTCATCCATTGGGCCCTTAGCTGTTCCCACCTGAAACCTTAACAGTGAGGGAGAAGTACCCTAATGGAGCAGAAAGGGATAAAGACAGGTGGGGAGAGCCCAGGATAGAGGAGACAAGCTGTAGATTACCAGGGGAATGGAATCCCTATCTTAAGGTTTGGGGAGGGAGGAAGAAGTCAGTTGGGTGCCTGGATCAGTAGGGGATAGAGGTTAGGCTGACTTTCCATCCTTCTTCCTGCCGTAGATGAGCTACTTCCTGCACCTCTACTCAGTGAATGGACGTCTGCTGGCATCGCAGAAGTTGGAGGAGCAACCCACAACCCTGGCCCTGACTGATACCTTTGTGCTGTTGGGCACAGCTCAGTGCAACCTTCACATCCTCCACCTGCACAGGTGAGGTCTCTCCCTCCCCCTCTGAGTTTCCTTTGGTGCCTAAAGTTCCCTTTCATTCTTTCATTCAACAAAACACAGATTAAGTCTCTAACCTGTGAAATACCTAGGGCTTGGGCCTAAAATTCCTAAACGTGGGCTAATTATACTATTGGTGTGTTTCCCCCCAAAAGGGGAAGACTGGTTCCAATACACAAAGACACATCCACACGAGCATGTGTGTCGGGCTGCCCAAGGGGATTCTGAAGCAGAGCTAGCCAGCCCTACGCCAGCCTGGGGAACACAGGAGGGCATATTCAAATATTTTGTACTGAGTCCTCCTTCCCTTTCCTCTCCCCATTTTTGTTTCCATGACCTTGGAGCCACTTCTGGTTCCTACTGGGCTAGATTAAATGTATGTTGAATTTATTCATTCGTGCCTCCCGGTTTGCTGGGCACGAGGACAAAGCTCTTGTGCTTCTGGATCTTGTAGATAGCAGGCATTTACTAAGTATTTGTCGAATGGGTGGATCAGTGGGTTGATTAAGTCTCTACCAGGCCCTGTGCCCTGCTCCGGGGGAGTCCTTGCTGTGGTGGAGTTCTTTGAGCCCAGGGACTGTCTCTTGGTTTGGGGTTTGTTTCTGTGTTTCTTTGTAGGGCCAGATTTTGGCACAGTCCTGAGCTCAGGAAAGGTCTAGGTTTGACCATAAGAAGACCAGGTCTTCTGCCAAGAATGCTGTTCTTTCTCTGTCTTTTTCAAGGTGTCTTCTTGGCCTGTAGCATTGAGAAACAGGCTCCACCTCCCTTAGCTCGATCTACTTCTCCCGGGCCAGGGTCTGTACCGTTAGCGGCGGTCCTAGCTACCAACAGGACTGTGCCAGGGTGAAGGGGCCAAGAGTCAATCGCAAATCACTAACCAAGTCTGGCTTCTGACAGCACACAGGCTAGCTCTGGGATCCTGGGAAGTCACTTCACCTCAATGCCCCCAACCAATACCCCAAGTTACCAAAGAGCTGCTGTTGCTGTAAGATGAAGTCACAGCTGGGACTCCCCCCCAAAAAAACAACTCGCCAACAGACATACAAGGGTCCACTTTTGATCTGGGCCTCTATAGCTTGGATTAGTGAAAAGGGCCCAGGACCTGGAGGCAGGTGTGTTAGGGATGTCTGGGACTGTGGCTGTCCCTATAAAAAGAAGTACTTTCTCCCTCATGGGGTACTTGTGCTCCATGACTCTTAAAAAGCCACAGAAGTGTGTGTGTATGGGGGGGTATTGTGGTGATGGCCGGCTGTCCTAGGGCCTCTCTCAGCCAGCTAATCAGAGAGGCTACTTCCTGGGTTCTCTTCTACCCCTTTGGGGAAAGTCAGATTCCAGAGCTGGAAGTTGTCATTAAGGCCGTTTATCTGACCTTCTGTCCATCTTGACATAGACCAGTTTCCACGGGATCCCAGCCTGGGCGACCCTGCCTTTAGATGATGTTCCCAGTTCTAGGGCTAGCTTTAATGACTCAGCCACTTTCCTGGGTCCCCCTCTGGTAGACAATTAACTCAGTTTTTTCCACAGGAATTTGAGTTGATAATAAACAGACTACCTCCCTCTCCTTGGGTCACCATAAAATTGTAATCCCTACGGTAAAAGGTTCCAGGGTGCTGCTGGGCTTCTCTAACCATGTACCGCCCGCCCTCCCTTCTCCTGCCCATTCCCCGCTGGGGGTCCACCCTGGCCGGGGGAGCCTCTGAGTCCTTTGTTTTCTCCTGTCACTCCTCAGTCTGGTCCCAGCGGTGCCCTCACTGTCCATGAAGGTGCCCATCCACAGTGTGGCAGTGACCAAGGAGAGGAGCCACATCCTTGTGGGACTGGAGGACGGGAAGCTGATAGTGGTGGGGGCTGGACAGCCCTCGGAGGTGAGGGGGAAAACCCCAGGGGTCCCTGGAGTGGGGGTCGGAGGAGGAAGGCCGGAGGACGAGCCTGACTTCTCTTCCGCCCTCCTCCCTCAGGTGCGGTCCGGGCAGTTTGCCAGGAGACTGTGGAGATCCACGCGGCGGATCTCGCAGGTGTCTTCCGGAGAGACGGAATATAACCCACCCGAGGCAAAGTGACCGTAGCCCGGCCGTCCGTCCCCTCCCGGCCGTGCCGGCCCCCCGGATCCGGGCGCTCTGGCTCCGCCCCCAGCCCGTTCCTCCTCCGGAATGGGGCAGGAGAACTTCTGCACTGGCCCTGGGCCGGAACACGCCGGCCCCGCCTCGCCGCGGGTGGGACGCCCGGAGGCCGGCCTGGCGCTGGTCTGGTCACCGGAGGGGAAAAGCTCCCTTGTTGTCCTCGGCCCCCCGGGTCGGGCTGGGGTTCGGCACACGCCTATAAATAGGCTTTGAGGATGGGGATGTCGTTTGCAGGTGTCATGCCCGCCCCTCAGCTCAGGGATTGGTGGGGGCCGGTATCCTTAGGAAAGCCCCCGCCCCCTGGCAGGTATGGAGGCGGGGCAGCAAGCCTCTCTCTGGCTGGACCAGGGAAAGCAGGCTACTCTGTGGGTGGGAGTAAGGAAGGGGGTGGTGAGGGGTGGTCCACCTTCCCCTGGAGAGCGAGCCCCTGGGCCCTGTCCACGTGGCAGCACTTTGCACAGCCCGGGGGGGGGGGGATGGGTTGGGGGTGGTGGTGTCCGGGACAGCCTGTCTTCTCTTTCCCAAACCCCCAAGCACAAAGGGGCCAGTGCCCGGTGCCGTGGCCTTAACCCTCGTCCCTGTAAGTGGCCTTCCCCCAACAATAAACTTGTCCTGTTTTTGTATCTGCCCGGCCTCTGTGTCTCTCTACTCCACACGGCCCTGCACCCTCCTCTCACCTACTCACCAGATGCATCACAAGTGCCCATATCCCCAAACTCAGCAGGAAGGGGTGGGGTGGGGAAAAGAAACCCGAGGAGGAAGATTGAACCTCAATAAAAACTTATACCCACCCTTCAGTCGCTCAATTCAAGTTTAGACTGCTGGAACTCAAAATCTTACACAAATGAATATCTTTACATGTAATTTGAAGTGGGGGGGGGGTAAGGGAAGAGACGGTCCAAGAGTTCAGCCTCATTTTATATATGGGGAAACTGAGGCTAACCCAATTTGCCCAAGTGCACCTAGGGAGTGACAGAGGCAGGATCTGAACTTAGATTCACTGATTCCAGATCTAGTGCTCTTTCCCTTGTGCCAGGAAGGCTCTTGATGACTGCTACTCACTTCTGATGATTCAAATGAAAATAAATGATACTGCCAGAAAGGAGCTAGAAATCATTGTTAAAGATGATCACGTCTTTCGAAAGAAATATTCCCTCAGAGGCACAGGTAGTACATTCCCCATTTAAAGCAAAGTGTTCAAAATACAAAGGTGAAGTTGGGGAGCTGATTAAGAAAATGGTTTCTGAAAAATGGATTTCAACTTCTAAGATCTATGGCTTAAAATTAGTGTGAGAGTGATAAAATGGCAGTCATGCTGACGATGAACAACCTATCACAATGAAACAGTTATCAATATGGTGATACATACCCTGTGTTCCAAAGGCACAGTAATGTGGGGCACAAAAGCACAACCACTGTCACACTGCGCCCCAATACACAACCGCCTCACTATTCGTGGGGGGAAAGGAGATGTGCGCCTTTGACTACAAACCTGACCCTTTGGCCCCTTCATTTTGAGGCCCTCCATCTGTCTGGCCAACGGACCCAGAAGTAAAGGTACCTACCCTCAGTAGTGCACTTTTGTTTGTGAGAAAGGCTTCTATCCTGAATGATCGCCTCCTTTGACCGACTGCTAGGTTCTACCAATCCCAGTTTATACTTTCTCTAGTTGCATAACCTGGGGCAAAACCTCTCTGGATTTCTCTTCCTTTGGGATCAAAAGTAATGGGACCCAACTAGCCTTTTTACCAAGCCCTTTCTTAAGCCTGGCGTTTTACAGCCCCCCTCTTCCCCCTTATTCTGGCTGCTAAGTTCTCGGTGGCTACGGAACACCTTCGGAGATCTTGAAAGGAGAAGCTCCAGGGCTGAATTAGCTCTTCCTCCCACCCCACCCCCCTCTCCGCTCCTTTCCTGCCCCCCCTACCCCAGTAAAAAGTTTTATGGTTCCCAGAGGCTCCAAAGTAGTCTGCCCCACCCCCCTTCCGGCCCATGAAGGGGGTGTTGGATCCGACACCCCTCCGAGATGAAAGGCTGCATGGCCCCTCTTTGGCCCTCCTCTCCGGAGGTGGCCTCTGCTTCCCCCCCCCCCCTTCCCCGTTGTCTCTCTGTCTCTTCCCTCTCACCCTAGATGTGTGGCATGGGGGGAAGGGAAAAAGAGAATAGGAAAAGTGGCCCTGGCCCTTGTGTGAACTGCCGGATGGGAAAGGAGGCTAAAAGCTATGGGTCTTTTCAAGGCCGTGTGTGTCCGCCAGAGCCTCGGTTCTGCAGACCAAGAACCTGGGTTCCGATCAGGACTGCAGTTGGGTGACCTAGGTGACCCGCATATGTCCCTTCTCTGGGGGATGGTGGGGGTGGTGAGGCAATGGGCCGAAGTGAGCTGCCCAGGGCCGCTGGGCCAGTTAAGTGTCAAGTGTATGAGGCTGTATTTGAACTCAGATCCTCCCGACTCCGGGACCGGGTTGGCCACTTCGCTGGCCCGGGGTCTGTTTCATACGTCAAAAGAAGGGAATATCCTTAGATGGCTCGGGAGGTCTCTTTATTGATCTAAAATAAACCATGGAGAGGAGGCACTTCCCATGCCTTTGGGCCTCCTTTGTTTCTTAAAAGTGAGCCTTGTGTCCCCCTCCTCCTCCGCCCCCCTCCCCCGGAAGCTCCCGGGGTCAGGGACCAAACTTTTTTTCTCTTTAGCTCGAAGCCCAGCGCAGGGCTTTGGGGGCAGGGGGAAAGAGTGGAGAATGCCAGTAATAAAGGGTGTCTCCAAAGACTCTGGGGACTCCATTTTGCTTCACGCTTGTCCTGCCAAGTTCACGAAGTGCCTGGTGAATGCGGGTGGGTGGGCGCCGTGGGCCTTGAAGCCTGCAGGACACAGCTAGGTTTCCATCCTTCCGCGGTCGCTGGAGACGGGAGACTGAGTTTCATTGCCCTCATCACATCAAATAAAGCGCTTTGCCAGCTTTAAAGACGGGCATGTGGTGGGAGGCCGCGTGTGCCAGACTTGGGAGGAGGGAGTGTTTGTGGTCTTACTCTGGACCCTCTTAAATACCACTCTAAAAATGGAGGCCAGCTGATTCAGGATAATCCGCCCGGAATCGCGGCGCAGGTACCAGGAGCCCCTGCCAGGAGGCTTCTCAGGTGGGTCCGGGAAAAAGGCCCGCGCTTTTCTCCGAGGCCGTCAGCGGAGGGAGGAGGGCAAGCCAGGGCAGGCGCTGCCCACTTGGAGAAGCGGGGAGCAGAGGCCCGGCTGCTCCCGTGTCCGCCTCCAGGGGACCAGTCTGGCTGCCCTGAGCCCAGAGGCCGCTCCTCCGTCCGGGGCCGCCAGGGAGCTCTCATCTCGCTCGAGCTCCGGGCGCTCTTTTTTACCGGAATGGGGAAACGAGTTAAGGGGCTCCCCGAGCCGAGCCGAGCTCCCGGGCCGCTGCAGAGGCCCTCCCTCTCGCACCACAAGCGGAGGCTCACCAGAAGGCAGCCAGCCTGGCGCGGCGTTTTTTTTTAAACAACTCCCCAAAGGCGCCTCCTAAGTAAGGCAGGAGGGGGAGGATGCGCCTCGGGAGGGGGAGCGTCCACCACCCAGCTGGAACAGCGGGGCTTTGCAAGGATTTGAAATTTGAAATGAGCCGGGGAGCGGAGCATCTGACCCGGCATGTGTGCTCTGAGTGGTCGGCCAGCTGTCGGCGTGGCCTGGGCACTGGTGGTGCGGGAGGGAGAGGGAGAACGGGGGGAGCAGGCTGACGGGCCTCTTCTATTGTCTGTGCTAGCGCGTGCCCTGCCCCAGCAGGTCCCTAATTGAGCTAAGATGGAACTGGGCGGGAGCGGGGGGCGGGGGGGGGGTGGTATTCTGGTGCTCCCTCCCGCGGGACCTCCTTACCCCGCCCCTCTCCGGGCCCCTCTCTCTAGATGCCGCACGGGACGGGACGGGACCGGACGGGACGGGGCGGGGCGGAGGCAGTCCCAGCCCCCACCGATCCGGGGTGGGCGGGGTCCTTTGCTGTCTACCCAACAGTCTCTCCACTTCCTCTGGCCCCTCTCCGGGCTGGGCTTTGGCTTGCGCCCCCCAGGATCACTACCAGACTCGCCGGGCTGCAAAGCTCTCGCCCTCTCAGACTCCCGATCGCCAAACTCCGCTGTCGCCCCTCCTCACTGGCCCCGGGGTCTTGGATCCCACCTCCCCATCTCGCCTCTCCCAAGTTCTCGCCCAGGCTCCTGCACCTCCTCCTCACCCACCCCGGGCTCTCGAATCCCACCTTCCCTCCTCTCCCGCCTCCCCTCCCCACCCCCGCTCTAGCCTCTCCCAAGTTCTCGCCCAGGCTCCTGCCCCCCCCCCCCTTTCTGGTTGGGCTCTCCTCAGGCTTCCCAAATTTCCGACTTCCCTTCGGGCCCTCCTTTCCCTTCGTACCTTTCCTTATTTGCGCCCGCCCGCTCCCGTAGCAGGCTTTGGTCCCCTCCCTGTGGACCCGGACAGGGACCTGGGGACCCGAGGCGAAGAAGATGTCCGGGGTCCGGCGGCGGCCGCGCCCTTGGCTCCTATGGCTGCTCCTGAGGTCGCTGCTCCCGTCCGAGGTGAGGCTCCGTTTGTCCGTTGGTCTCCCATCCGTCTGCCCCTCCCACGGGTGGCTGGCCTGCCCCAACCCGGGAGACAGGCCTGGGAGGGAGAGGGGCCGGGAGGAGCAGCCTGCGCCCACCCTTTTGGGGGTGCTCCTGGCGGGGCCCGGACCCTTTGGAGAACTGTATTCTGACTTGGCTTTGGGGAGGGAGTTGCAGGGGCTAATGTGCCTCCCAGAGATAACCTACTACTTCATCCCTTTGCGTCCAGACAAGGCAGCCACCAGCTCAGAAGCAGTCCGGCATTTCCCAGTGGGAGGGGAGGCTGGAGGTGGGAACCCCCGGGGAGACTATGGAAAAGGGGGGGGTCTTTATCCTATTGGGAGGCTTCTGACCACTTTGGCTGAGGAAAGTGGGGAGGAGGCCGGGGCTGACTCCTGATAGTTGAAGGGAAAAAGTTACTAAGATTGTTGAAGTGGGAGGATTCCTAGGACTCTCCGTTTAAAAATAAGGAAACTGAAGGAACTTACTGCCCCAGGTTCACACATCAAGTTAATGCTAGGATCAACATTAGAAAACAGGTCTCATGACTTGAAAGTAGATCCCTTGTGGTTTTGAGAAAGTCACGAACACATTCTCTCTCCTTCCATCCCCTTCCCCCCAACTTCCCCCTCCTTTCTGGGTCAGGAGGCTTTCGCCATATATCCCATCCAAGTCTCAGCCAGGTTTGGGTGGGCGGGGAAGCCTGGGGTTCAGGAATGTGAGTACACCCAATTCTCCTTCCCCTCCTCTTCACAAAGGATGAGAGCCCCCAAGGCAGGGGTGTGGCCTCATGGAAATAATGAACCGTATACTTGGGGAGACAGACGTAGAGTGCCAGGCAGAAAACAGCCCTGCATCTACAGGCATGCACACACACAGGAACATGGAGCTGGAAAGATACTTAGATCATACAGAGAATTTTACAGATGGGGGATTTGAGAAGCTAGGAGACATAATTTCCTGCCTCAACTCACAGGTAGGGAGCAAGAGCTAGGTATCCAGGAGCTCTTAGCGCCACTGAGATTACCCACAATGCTTAACCTAGAGAATCAGAATTCTTGAGTCTCTTAGAACCTAGAATTCAAAGCATTAGGGACCTTAGAAAATGGAACCAAATTTAGAAAGAAGGATCTTAGGTCTTGTCCAGTTCTCTCAATTTACAATTGAGGATTTCCAGGCCCAGAGAAGGGAATATCTAGTTTAAGGTCACTAAGCCAATTAGAAACAGTTGGGTTCTCTCCATCACCCACAAATCTAACTGCATCCCACACAGAATTGCATCTAAGAGTCAAGTGGAGTCAATAGGTCTTGAGCCTTTCCACTTTCAGAGGGAATGCTGAGGAAGGGAAAGAAGAAATTGGGAATGCAGGGATTTATTGGGGTTCAGAAGGGTCTCTGCCAGTTGGAAGGTCGTTGTTGAATCCAATTGGCAAAGTCCCCCTCTCTAGATCATCCCTTTTGTCCCCTTTAATCCAGATAGCCTAAGATTTCCTTTGGGAAAGAGGGTACACCCTTTGTCCCCATTTCAGCATCTCCGGCATTGAGTATCCCCACCAACCAAGAAATGGTATTTTATGTTTAGAAGCAGGATCTCATTGCAGGACTCTAGTTCTAGAAAGTCTCTGCTATGTGACTCAGAGGGGAAGGTACCATATTTCTGGACCTCAGTATCAACTGGTTGCATTTATTTCTGAGGGTACCAGGAACCCTATCTGAGATGTTTTCTGTCTATGCAGATCCTTGTTAGGGCAGGAGGAAAGCTTTATTTCCTTCTGAACCTGAAACCTTATGAAAGGTTTATTTCAGAAAAAAAATCATCTCTCCTCATATGAGCAAATTATCCCTAGTATCCACAGAACATAAAATTGGATTGCAGAAATGGAAAGAGCTAATTTATTGGGGTTTAAAGGAAATCATGGATAGGATATGTCCTCCTCCTCAGCCCATTCGACCACTGACTGGGGGAGGGGAGAGTAGAATTTATGTATGATTTTTGTCTATCCCTCTTTTTGTCTTTCACTCTTCCCTTTGTCATTTCTCCCACCTTCTCATTGCCATTCTCCCCTGTGCCCCGAGGGAAGGCCCCCCTCACTGGGTCACAGCGGAAGTCTCCTCAGGTCTCCACCCCCTTCTCCTGACTGCAGCTGTTAAAGATCAGTGTTTTCTTTCCCGACTTTCTCCTTGTCTGTCTGTGTCTCTGCCCTCTCAGCCCCCTCCCCCAATCTAAGGTTCTGGCCTCTGCTCGGCTGGGCTCCCTTGTCCCCTCCCAGCCCCGGGGCTGAGGCAGGGGCCTGAAGGAGTGGGGGGCGGGCTCCCCAGCTGTTGGCATTCCTCCTTACTGGGTCTGTTTCCCAGGTGTGGGCTGGCCAGTCCTGTCCCAGTGGGCTCTTCCCTTGGGGAGCTCTGTGCTGCAACACCTGCCCCCCAGACTGGGGGGCCTCAAAGCCCTGTGGAGAACCTGATGTGAAGTGTGAACCATGCCCTTCCAGTACGTGAGTGCGCTTGTGCACCCCGGTTTTGGGGGGGGAGGGCGAAAGGAAGGATATAATTACAGCCGGTCTTCCTGTGGGGTGCTTTAAGCTTTTTTCAAAGCACTTTGGGGGGGGGGTAGTAGAGAGCATCCGCTTTTGCAGTGAAAAGACCTGGGTTCAGATGCCATCTCTGGCACTGGCTGGTTAAGTCAATACTTCCTTTGAGCCTCAGTTTTCTCATGTATGAAATGGGCACAATTCCAGTCCCTCACTTACCTCCCAGGATTAGGAGGAAAACACTGAACTTTCAAGTGCTGTAGGGATGGGAGGTCCCGGGGATTACTTCTGTCCTGGAGTCTTCAGGATCAATGACAAGATCCCCTTGTGGGGTCCATGAGGCAAAGTTCCCTCAGCCTACAAATGCTCCGAGATCGCACAAGGAGAGAATGATAAGAAGCAGAGACTGTAACTATGGAAATGTACAAACTGGAGCCTTCTAGAAAGGATCCCTTCCCAAGCTTTGTTTTAGAGAGTAAGAAAAATGAGACCTAAAAGGAGGGGATTGCTCCAAGTGGCCCTGGAACTTATAGAACTAGCCGAGATCCCCTTGGAAGCAGCAGTCCCAGAGGGGAAGGTAGTATCAGAAAGGACACTCGAACCCAGATTTGCCAGCCTTGGGTTCTTCCTATAGCACCTGGGGGCCTGATTTTGTTCCCCACTTTCCTCCACAGATGAGACCTTGTCCCCAGATGGCACTTCCAGGCCCTGCCAGCCATGTTGCAGCTGCCCCATCGGACAGTTTCTCAACAGCACCAACCAATGCCAGCCATGCAAGGCCTGCCCCCCAGGCAACGAAGCCAGGATCCCTTGTGGGAAGGACACCGACACTGTGTGTCAGCCCTGTCCCCCAGACACTTATTCGAAGGAGAGCAGTATGCAGGAGCCCTGCAAAGCCTGTACCCACTGCAATCACAGCAAAGTTGTGGTCTTGGCCTGTACCCGCCTCTTTGACACTCTTTGCATGGGTGAGGTTGGGTGAGGGCAGGGGTCACGGTTCCCGTCCAAGAGAAAGACTCCTTGATGTTCAGGACAGAAATTGGGATGCAGAAAGTGAAGGCTTCAAGAGCGGCGGCTCAAGGAAAAGCTTCCAAAGAGATGGTGGCTCAGGAACCTATAGGGACAGGGAGGATTTGGGAGCATAGGAGAGAAAGAATATAGTCATAGGATCTCACAGACATGACATCAAAACTGGGAGGTTCCCTGAGCCAGAGTATCAGGTTGGCAAGGAACCTTGGAAAACAAGCCAGAAGGGACCTAAAAATGATAGTGAGAGAGCCAAAAACGCCCTTAGAATATAAAATATTAGTAGTGGAAGAGCTCTTGAGAACTCTACCTCAGCCCCTTTCTTTTTCAGAGATGGAAACTGAAGCTTTGACAGGGGAAGTGATTTGCTCAGAGATAATGTTAAGGAGGGTATTTAGGAAGGAAGGTGGTGGTGGGAAGCAAAAAGAGCAGGAGTTAAAAAAAAAAAAAATGCAAAGGAGCTCCTTTGCAAGGCCCTAATCGCTGATGGAGGCTGCCACATTGAACAGACCATGAAGCCTTCCAGGAGAGGGATTCTAGGCTCCAGGGTTCCAGGTCTCATCTTCCCCAGAGGGGGAAGTAACATGCTTCCTTGCCAGAGAGGAATTGATGAAGAGGTTGATGGAGGTGCAAGAGATAGTGATGGGACATCCACAAGCTGCCCCAGCTGGGAGGGACCACTAAACCATCCTTTTCTCTGTTGCCCCCAAAGGATTGTCCAGCTTCTCTATTTCTCTCCCTTCTGTTTCTCTAAGGTTCCTCCTCTTTCCAGGTCAGCTCCTTTAGTGAGAGAGAGTTTCTAGCCTTTGGTCAATCAGTGGAGTCTGGATCCTGCCCCTCATTTAGCAAACCTCTTTTCTCTCAAGCCAGATTCCCCTTCTACTCACAAATCTCTAATGCAGAACAAGCCCAGGACCGGGTTTCCAAAGACCTGGATTTGAATCCTGGTCGTTTCCTTAGTTTACTGTAACCTCAGAGAAGTCTTGCCTCATCTCTAGATCTTCATTAGTGATAGATTTGGAGGTTTTAGTGAGCAGTCAAATGTGATCGTAACCAGTGAAGCTAAATGGCTTTTAGATTGTGTTGAAAGGCACAGTGTCTGAGACTAGGTTATGATAGTCACAATTTATCCCGTTCTGATAAATCACAGTGACCAAGATGGCAGCAGAAAGGATTCCTTGGCTATCCTAAAACAAGCCTCCATCCCTCTGACCTAAGGTCCCTTTGTCACCTGCTCCTTTGTCCCTCCTCTGACTTTGAAGTTCCCATCCTTTTGATCCTCTATGTTCTCTACCTTATCTGCTCCATATTTTCTAACCTCTACCTTTATTCCCTTATCCCAATCTTTAGATTTCTCCCCATTTAAATGAACAATTACGACACTTTCTTCCCACCACCACATGGGGATGGAGGCAACATAATTTCATTTGCCTTTTTTTCTTCTCACTGTGCCAGACACCTCTTTTCTTCCTCAATCCATCTTCCACCACAGAATACCCAGAGAAAGGAACTATGGCTCCTCTCTCCTCCCTAGGGTCTAGAATACCAGAGTAACCGTGAAAGCGGGTGATTGGACTACATGACCTCCAAATCTTGCAGCTTAAAATCCTAGGATCCCCTAAGCATTTTCCTATAGCAAGGGCAGAGAGATGAGGGAGGGGCCAAGGATCAGAGGATTTAGCTTGGATCTGAATGCAGGCCTGCAATTCTGGAACTGAGGACTTGGGTGTGGCGAGAACTGCAATTAGATTCAAAATGGGAAAGGGAAGAGGGGTTCAAGTTTGTTTTGGGAATTGGGTAAGGGGATAGAGTGTAAACTGGATGAGACAGAGAAACCGGGACAAAGTTCAGAAATCTCGGGCAACATGACTAGAGCACTGGAAGTTGCAGCTAGCAGACGTGACTCTGAGGCTTTTTCCTACACAAAGTATTGTCCCTAGAGTAGGGAATCCCCTCTGGAGCATCTGGGTACCTATGTGTTGTGCAGTATATTCATGGGCCATTAATGGATAAGAGGGGCAAGAATGATGGGATCCAGTTGTTGGCTCTGGCTGCCACACCTCTAGCCCTCTCTCTCATCGCTCTGACCCCCATTAGACTTGATCTTCCCCATTCTTGTTTTCTGTCACTATGTCATTTCTCGACTGGTTTCCCTACCATTCTCTTCCTTGGATCATCTTCCTTCCATTCCTCCATCCTTTTACATTGTTAAGTGTTTACATCACTGTTGCTCAGAACCTAACTTTGCTTAGCCTTCTGAAGGCCCTTCAGCTTGTACCCATCCCTCCAAGGCTTCACCATAGAAGTTCCCCAGGTCTTTCTCCCTTGTTGCTCTGGCACCTGTCACTCGATGTCCCAGTTTATAAGTAAGCCTCTTGTTCTGTCCCTCTGTCCCTTCTTCAGATGAGGAACTGCATATCCTGATCCGTGATGCAGAAGCCAAGAGCGCAGACTCCAATGTCTCCTCCACTTTCCCCCTGCCTCCCAGGGATTCGGGTACCATCATCCCCATCTACTGCTCCCTCCTGGCAGCTGTGGTGGTGGGACTCCTAGCCTACGTTGCTTTTAAGTGGTAGGTGGGGAGCCTGGGTCCTCTGGGAGCCCTTCTCCAAAGCCCAACACCAAACAATGGGTCGGGAGAGTCTGGAGGTTGGTGGGTAGGTAGATAGGGTGAGTCAATGGGCACTCTAAGGATCACCCTCTCACACCTACCCCCTCGACAGCTGGAGAACCCATAAACAGAAACAAGAGTTGGCAAAAGTTCGGGTTGGGGAACTGGGCATTGCTGAGGGGGAGAAGCTGCACAGTGACAGTAGTATCTGCCTGGACACGACAGGACTCCATGAACTCCAAGCCTTGGGCAAAGGTGAGACCATCCCTCTGCCTGCATGTTTCCCCAAAGCTCTAGCCTGCCCCCGTCTCTAACCCTCTTCTTTCACCGAAGCCCACTCACCATATCTCATCTTCTGCAGGGGCCCAGCCAGACCCGGGCCGGTGGCGTCTCTATGGACAGCTCCCCAGTGGGCGACAAGAGGAAGTGGAGCAGCTGCTGGTGGCAGGCAGCCCACCCAGAGCAGGCTGGCAGGTCTTGGCTAAGCAGCTGGGCTACGAAGCTGAGGCTGTAGAGACCATGGGTCAGAGCCCAGCACCTGCTCACACTCTGCTTTGCAATTGGGCCACTGAGGGCGGGGCAGGAGCCACCCTTGAGGTCTTGGAGACATCCCTGAGGGCAATAGGCCGGGAGGATGTGGCCAGGGCCCTGTGGAGTCCTGAGGAGGGCAATTCCATGGTATGACTCTTGGGCCCTGGAGTTGTCCACCTTGGGCTTCCCTTTCCTTCCTCCATCTCCCTGCTTCTCTCAGGGAAATATGGTTGGCTGCTTTGACTTCAGGGTCCATCTCCTCTATACCTCACATCTAGTCAGGCTCCTAGTTATCACAGCTCTGCCTGGGAGGAAGGCTCCTGAGGCCCCCCAAGACTGTCCACAAGGCCCAATGGATAGGAATGGGCTTCCGTCCCTACCCCACCGTGGACCTTGAACCTCAAGGCGCTGGATGGAGTAAATGGATGGCCCTCTGGACCTCCTGCCCCAGTTGGAAAGCTTCCAGTTCTTTGAAGTAGGAGTAAGGCTTAAGTGAAGAGGGCTTTCAAACCAGTACATCAGCACCAGTATTTGGTCTCATTTGTTTACAAATTAAACTTTTAACATGTCAAATCTCCTCAAAATTGTCTGGCCTTTCTAGAATGGGAATGAAAGGGGGAAGAGGAAGTGGGGAAATGTGATCTTAGAGGGTTGCCCTAAGGACCAGGACACACTGAGAGATGTCTCTTTCAGCTTTCTTTGACCAACACCATTCTCCTAGGCTTTCTATTACCCTTACACATTCCTCCCCAAACTTAACTGATCATGGAACCCAATGCCAGAAGCAATGAGATAGCTTTTAATTTTGATTTAGGTAGTGCGGAGAACTCCTAGAAAGAAACCACCACTACAGATTACCAACTAATCGACAATAGGTTTTAAAAAGTCTAGGGGCATCAAGGGATTGGCACTTAGTTCAGTCAGACATAATAGCCCACGAGAGCCAGTTTCACGAAGGGAACTAACTTGCCTAGTGTAACGGGAACAAGCTGGGTCATCTATCTAGTTCTTCTATGAGCCATGTTTGTATAAACACAATTTTCTGATTACTACCAGTGAGCTTGTTTTGATAGGTATACTTTCTGGCTTTTGTCCGATCCTTTTATTTATCAGTGTTTGAGGTCAGTTTGTTATTCACGTTTAGGCAGAGCTAGCTGAGGTTTTCCTTTCCCATTCCCTCTTCAGACAAGGAGCTAGGGCTGGCGGCAACTACAGAAGGTTGCCTAGAAAATAAATTGGGGGCTAGATGCTGTCAAAGGTTTTTTCTAGTTCTAATCCCATAACCCAAAACAAGGTGCATGGGGTTGCTTGGCTGGGCCCTTTAAGAAACGTTTCTGTAGAACTCTTGTTGTTCCCGTTAAATCAAGTAAGAAATTCCCATTTGAGAGCTTGTGACTCCCTAGAGAAAGAATAATGACCAGTTACCAGACTGTTGCAAATTACATTAATGTGGACTTTGATTAAGGTATTTAGTAAAATGAATATCAATCACAGTGATGCTATTTTTATTAAAAATTTTTTTAAAAATATGTGCTTTCTTTCCTTCTCACCTCCCAAAGAATCCCGAAAGATAGAATCCCTATTACAGATAACTACACAGTCAAGCAAGACAACTTTTTTTCCTGGCTATGTCTAAATTGAAAATTGAGGAGGAAAAAGATTAATTCTCAAATCGTACTCTTAAGGCAATCACTTAATTCTTCCAGAATTGTGATTCCACTATTGGTCATTAGGATGATGATAAATCATAGGAGATAGTGTTTCACTATTCTGGATCAAATCATAGCAGCTATGAGGAAAACTCTCCATAATATGCTTCAGAGCTTGGGAGATCAGTTGGAGAAGGCTCCCAGGAAGCCAGGGATTGAAGTCCAACCATCTTAACCCCTAAGTTGTTTCTTTTTTTCTGAAGGTTTCTGAAACACAAAGTATGCAACCAAAATCTCTTTGGGATGGGAAATTAGAAATACTTGAGTTTTCTCCCTTAATCCAGAAACAAGAAAAAACAAAAAAGAAATGGCAAGAATCATCATATAGTGGTTAAGAGCACCAAACTTCAAGTCAAAAAACTTAGATGTGAAACTGAACAATGAAGTCATCGGACCTCATTTTCATCACATGTAGCTCTTCTTCTGTCCTCTACCTACAATTAAACAATTCTAGTTTAGAAAATTTGCCCTAGTTTCTCCAGGCCTAGAATCATAATGACCTAGCCAGCAGCAGGATGAAGAACTCAGCTGGTCAAGATCCTTTTATAAAAAACAAAATGGACTGAAAGTGTCCAGAACTGTTGGGAAAAATCCAGCTAGGTCATTTCAAATATTTTTTGTTTTCAAACTGGAAGTGTCATCTTTTCTTTTGTTTTGTTTTGTTTTTAAGAAAAACATCCCTGGAAACGCTCGTATGCTGCATGTTACACATAAGGAAGATGATGGGACCCCTTACTGGTTGAGAGAATACTGAGCATAAGGAAGTTTGTTGGACCTAAGACAGTCCCAGAGAGGGCTGCTCACGAGAGGAAGTGGAGTCTCCTGTGGCATGAGCCACAAGTAACTGGGAATCTAGGAATCAAGTAGGGTATTGTAGCTAGGCCAACAATGATGGCCTGAGGAATTCAAGAATCCATGCAGAATGTTGTTGTTGATTCAGCATTGATGCCCTGAGGAACACAGATCTATAGGACTACAACCTTTGGATGTGAACTTAGGAGGACCAATGCTAGGTATGGCCTGAACGAAATTTTGAACCTTAACCTCTCGCTTCATCATAGAACTGAGATGTACATATATAGGCAGAGGGACAGGGAATTATGTCCTCAGAGAGGACATTTTGAGAGAGATGTTTGTACTTTGTCCTGGCTATATCTTTGAAGCAAATATCTGTTTGTAAAAGCTACCTTGTATTAAATGATTTATTGGAACTGAAGTGCTAGTCACTTGCCCCTTACAAATGGATGAAACAGCTAAAGAGTAGAAAGATCTATCAAATCCCTTGGGGTATTAGAGAACTGGAAGGGTATGATCTAACAGTCCTGGTCCCCCAGAGTGGCAGGCTAGAGCTTCTGTATATGTTACCATAGTATTCAAGCCAAAATATAATCTAATTCATCACCCAAAGTGATCAATGAATGTCAGAACTGGAAGGAATTTCAGAACATATATGAGAGCTAAGACAAGACCTGGGGCAGCTATATAGTGCAGTGAATAGTGCTGGGCCTGGAGTTGGGAAGATCTCAATTCAACTCTGGCCTGAGATACTTACTAGCTGGTTAATCCTGAACAAGTCTGTTTGCCTCAGTTTCCTCATCTGTAAAATAAGCTGGAGAAGAAAACAGCAAGCCACTCCAGTATCTTTTATCAAGAAAATTTAAAATGGGGTCATGAAGAGTCAAACACAACTGAACAAAACCTAGAACATAAAATATTATATCTGGAATGGATATTAGAATATGGACCATTAAAGTGCTAGAAAGGATTTTAGGATCATACAAGAGAATATTACAGTGAGAGGAAACCTTAAAGACCATCTAGTTCAACCCTTCTATTTTATAGGTAGGAAGGTTTAAGTACAGAGAAAAGGGAAGTGATTTTCTCATCATCAAACAGGCACTAGGTAACAAAGCCTAGATTTGAGCAGACTTTTCTATATGTATACACATCCTTATACTTACATATACCTGTGTGTCTCTCACACACACACATACACATACACACACATAGATTATTCACTAAAGTATTCATAATGTGCCAGATATTGTACTAGGTGCTAGGGACAAAAACACAAGCAAAGAAAAAAAAAAAAAAAGACTCCCTATTCTCCAGAAGCTTATATTATTTTTCCTTTATTAATTCAAGAGAAAAAAAATTGGGTGGTGCTTAATAAATGTTTATTGATTGACCATTCACCATAAAAAAATAAACAAACAAATAAATAAATGAATAAATAGACCACCTTGGATACAGAACCACTTTATTCAGGCCTCAGGAACCTATGGATTAGCCAGGACAAGAAAAACTTCAACTCAGAAGTTCTGGCTAATTAGGGTTAGTTTGTTAATACAAAGTGGCTATTTCTGTTTTATAAACCTTCAAATCTTTCCTTCATAACATGACTTCCCACAATATAGTGAAGCAGTGTCTGAGAAGGGACTTGAACCTAGTTCTCCTATTTTCCCAAGTTGTGTTCTTCTATTCTGTCATATTGTCTCCTTCAAAGCACTGAACTGACAGTTTTCTTTGTAAAAGACCAACAGTTCATGGACTCAATTCCTTCAATTTGGCAATTCCGACTCCTTGGCACAGTGTCTACAAAATGAAAGGCAGGGGTAAGGGGTGAGATGAACCAACTCACCCCATTCACAGACACTGGTTTATTTTAAACTCTACTGTAGCAAGCTCATATCTCCATGGACTTTTAAGATACTTCTTTGGGTAATCAACGAGCTCTGCTGTCTCCCTATAATCAAAACTTTAGAAAACATAACAGATCAATCAAAATTAGCACTGTATAGAGAAGTTTACATTTATATTGTGCATTAAAATTTGCAAAGGCTTTAAATGCACTGTCTCATTTGATTCTCACATACCTGTGAAACAGGCACTAATAATTAGCATTATTATCCTCATTTATATTCTCAAGTATTGAGTCCTAGTTGAATTCACTGAATATGCTAATGCCAACTCCATCCTCTTCTGTGTCTCATTTGTAAAATAAGAATAATTCTTATACTTTTATCTCAAAGGATTATTATGAAAAAAGCACTTTGCAAAAACTTAAAACACTTATATGAAGTCCTATCTTATTGGGAAGGGGAAGAAATCCCAGCACTACTAGAACATTTACTTGCACTCAACCTATTCTTACATCTGAGACCCTGGAAGCTTTCTGGAAGGCAGGAATGAGATCAGACTCACACTGACCATCCATCCTCTTAGGGTTGCAGTAAAGGACTAGAGAAGCATGAAATATCACTGTCATCCATCCTCCAGGACCCACTCCTGCATGACACTTCCTCTCTCCTCTAAAATACTATGGAACTGCCTGTCAATCCCCTTCAACTTGCACTTACTGGATACTATCTACCATGAGTGCTCTAACACAAGTGTATGTTGTCTCTTCATCACATGGATGGTTCCTGGGACGAAGAAATGTTATTTCTTCTAGCCTCTAATGAGCTAGGCAAATAGAAGATTTTAGATTTAGTAATAGTTAATAAAAAATAGATTCTAAGGTCATACCCACATGACCAAGTCAGGGCTCATCCAGGGCCTTGTGAGTCGCTGGTGTATACTAGTTGTCCCATTCTTTGACCAGGAAAAGTGACAGATGCAAGGATGGGACTGGCCTAATAGGCCTTGAGTTTCTAGTTTTCTCTCCCCCTCTCACCCCCAAAAGGGATAACCTGTGCAAAAATGTTTGTAGCAGCTTTTTTTGTAGGGGCAAGGAACTGGAAACTGAGTGGGCACCCATCAGCTGGAGAATGGCTGAATAAAGTTATGATATGTGAATGTCATGGAATATTATTGTTCGATAGGGAACAATCAAGCAGGATGATTTCAGAAAGATTGAAGAGACTTATTTACATGAACTGATTCTGAGTGAAGTGAGTAGAACCAGGAGATCATTGTACACAGCAACAGCAAGATGATGTAATAATCAACTGTGATGGACATGGCTCTTTTCAACAATGAGGTGATTCAAGAAAATTCCAAAAGCAAATGCCAATATCGCAGAGAGAACTATGGAGACTAAATGTAGATCAAAGCATAACATTTTCACCTTCTGTTCCCCCCCCCCCCCGATCTTATTTTTCTTGTGCAGCATGACAAATATGGAAATATGTCTAAAAGAATTGCACATATTTAACCTATATTGCTGATAGAGAGGGAAGGAGAATACTCTGGAACACAAAGTTTTGCAAAAATGAATGTTGAAAACAATCTATACATGTATTTGGAAAAATAAAATACTATTTAGAAAAATGAAGGAGGAAGAAATGGGAGTTCAACCAGATGAATTTTTAGACCACTTCCAAAACTTATCATGTAATTTTGGCCAGATGACTCTTTAATTATAATTAACCCAGTACTAAATAGGCCTTGGATTATAGGTAAGCTAAGGATGACCAAATTGGAAGGGATTTCAATTGAGCAACTATTTCAACCCACATATGAACAGAAATTCTCTCTACAACAATTCATGGCAAGTGACCTTACAGCCTCAGGACTCTCTATTTGAAACAAACAACTCATTTCACTTTGGGAAAGCCATGTGAAATTTCCCACAAATTGAATAAAAATACGTTCACATCATTTTCACTTCTGCTATTCCAAAAGGGTTGATGGTGAATAACTTAATTCCCACTGAGAAAACTCAGTTCAGATTCACAATAGATTTGGTTAGCATCATTATTTTTGTTTCAAGATTAGCCCACTACATAATTTTAGGTCAAGGACCAAAAATCATTTGTCTCAAACAATAAGCCATATACTCTCTCACACAAAGATATTCTCTTCCTTCTAACCCATGTCCCAGAAACGTCCTAACAGTCCCACATAACATAATAAAGTTCAGAAGTCAAACACATAATGTCTACTTGGTTCTTAAAGTTTTTTTTTTAAACCAATTAATTTTATAGGTGAAGTATAGGCCAAGTTCTTTAATTGATTTTATTTTAATTTTTTTTTTTTTACATAAAAAGTTCAGTAAAAATTGGATAAAGTAAAATGATTTTAAGCAGTAAAATCAATCTTATCAACATAGCATGAGGCTGACCAGAAACTCAGAGGTAGCCTACTCTGGAATATTTACATGATAACAGATTAAACCTTGCAGGAGAACCCAAACTATCCTTACAAAGTGTTCCCGTGATCTTAGCACGCATAGGCTAAAAGCAAAAACAAAAACAAACAAAAAAAAACCCAAAACAAAACAAAAACAAAAACCCAGAAAAAATATTTATCAATATATTCACATATACGTTAAAATATAATACAGATTCCCCGGCACAGGGAGTGGGGAGGAAGGGGTGCGCATGGGTCAGTGCGCTAACAGCACCGCCAAGTAGGAGACCCAAGTTAGAAAATGGGGGTCAGGCCTAGGAGATTGAGGGGAATAGTCTCCCTTCCAGGGTCCTGACAGTCTTGGCCCACCTACCCCAGTATCATATTGACTGTGGCCTTGCTTTGTTTTAAATGGAATATGATTTCTTTACTTTGCATGACTCATAGGATTCAAGTGCCAAGAGTCATCAGTGGCAACAGCCCTGACAAGGCTGGGAGAAATGGGTTAAAGAGGCCCATGGGCTTCTCTCATTGAGTTAACTTTCCTTTTTGTCTTCCCACTTTAAGCCATCTTTGCTGACCCATGATGTTATTCCAAGTCTGTGTCTTCTTTGGGTTTGTAAACAGTCCCAAACTTCTGCATGTACTTTTTGATGTACTCCTTTGTTTTGTGTTTCACATTCTCATTGCACTCCAGGTCTTCAGGATTCTTACAGTATTTCAGCTCCTTGTTCATGACACCGTGAGTCAGCTGTGTGGAGTGCCCACCCCAAGGAAAAGGATAAAGGGAACAAAAAAAGACCATGGTAGATAAATCAGTATGGAAATACTGATACTGGGACTTAACTCTGTTATCTAAAGTCACCCACAGATATAAAGCAAATTCTTCAAGAAGTCATTGTACTAAATGTAAGAATACTAGAATTATATATTTATATCTATATGCATGCTAGCAGTTGCTAGCAAAGCAACCTTCTCTATCCTTAGGCACGCAAAAAGGGAAACTGATTTCTACTCCAGATCAAAGTTTTTGAAGGTCACAGCACTTTTAGTATGAATGATAGCCTTTAAGCCTCACTTGAATACTAATTTAGTCAAATGAGGAAGAACTGGGGGCCAGGGACTGAGGATTGGGAGAATACCTTGCGTGCTAGATGCTTGAAGTCTTCTGTTGTGGTTATCCTCCCCACTTTGCAGTCAGGTTTCCGGTAAGGATTCAGGCACTGCACAATGAACTGGGACATCTGTGATGGAAGAGGGACCCAACAACTATCACTCCAGGAAGTGAACTAAACAGAGATATTCACAGTTCTATGAAATTAGGTAAGTAGAACCTAATGCCTAAGTAGAACCATGAAATATAAATCCTTGGGTGGTTTTACTTTCTGGTCCTCTCTATTCTGGGTGAAAGCGAATGTGGGGGGAGAGGGGAGGAAAGGGGAAGAGAGAGTACAGAGAGAGAGAATGTGTGTGTACACCCCTATGTATTTTTGGAATAGAAGGAAAAACCGATAATCTAACATCACAAATTTTGATTCTATCCTCACCTCTTTCCTGAACACTTCTTTGCTCTTCTTGGCCAATTCACTTGAGGTATCTGCTTCTGCAGTTTTGGGTTTTTTGGAAGACTAGAGGAAACATAAAACACAACAAGACATTTATAAGAAAAGAACAAAGTTCTTTTGTGAAGCAGTTATTGATTTAAAATTTTCTCTAAATAAATACATATCAGGCTGAGATTTCGGAATTAGTCCTATCCTTTTATTTTCAACGTATAAATTTATTGGATCAGATGCAGTAGGCTGCACATGACATTCAACATGTGCTGCTTATACCAAGTATATTTATGAAGAAAAAATTTAAGTAAAGGAGATACATAGTTACCCAACAGATAATTTCTAAACCATTTGTTGTTGTCAGGCCTAGAGGAATTTGCTAAAAAAAATAACCAGTATAGAGTTTTCTAGGAAAAGCTAATCTGACTATTAAATCTATTTTCAATGGTAGTAACATTTGGGGCCATTAACTTCCCAATAGCAGTTTTGCTATCCCTTAGGTTTGTGACAAAAACAGAGCCACTGAAGAACTGTCCTTGAATAAAGGTATAATTAAGAGCGATCCTTATTAGATTCATATTTAGGTGATGCTGAAAATGCCTTTAAGTTCTAGATCTTATCTCTGATCACTGAAAACAAATAAAATGTTATCTTCTAATATCCCTTTACTAAAATTTAAATACTTTGTTTCTTTAAAATCCTAAATGCATGCTACTCCTATCACATGGAATATTATTTACAATCTCTTTCCCAAATAAATTACTTTGGATTTCACATATCATCCAGCCTAAACATTCTAAAAAGGCAGAAAGAATTAACTAATGCAACTTCCTGTTTATAAACAGAAAAAATTAGCCAAGGATTTAAGTGACAACCAAAGGTTGATAAGAAAAGCGGTGGCAATTTAATTAGAATGTACAAGAGACACTATCCTGGAATTAATTTTGGCCCAAGTGTACTTGCTAATCCTCCAAAAAAAAAAAAATACCGTGGAAAAACTAGTATTAGAAAAAAGCAGGAAGCAATATATTTCAGAATTGACACAAACTAGGAAGAAACAGGTCTACCACCTCTCCTTAGTCACCTCCAATAAACTGTTCTTTTCCATGGAAAAAAGTAATCACCAGCTATGCTCCTTTTAGGCATTCAGGTTAATTCAGACAGCCTGAAAGCAAAATTTTTGTGGTTACATTTATTGGTATTCAACTATGTTGTTGCTATAGGTAGAAGCAATAACTACCCTAAGAACATTTTACTGCAGTCTTCTCACTTCTGTAACTCTACCAAGTTTATGCAAAGAAATGTGAAATTACAGAACACTCTCTTTCTCTATCTTGGTTTTCTCCTTCCCTAGCAAAGAATATTTTTAGTTATTGCTAATGGCTTAATTTTATCATTCTGTCCCTCACAAATATGGTACTTCCTAGCTTGTTGCACACAGCTTCCTTCCCCTAGTATTTATTTGAAAGAGTTTATATTTTTGTTGGAGAGAAGAAATTTCTGACTTTCAAAGTAAATTGATAGCAAGAGCCTTAAGGAACAAATTCAAAAGCTGGCTGCTGAAAGAAGTTTCAAGGCAGTTAACTCTCAGTTATACTTTTGCAACTATACTAAAATAGATGGAGGAAATGACTGAAGAACTGGATATACTAAACAAAAGACCTTAACTACACTGGTATAAATGGTTGTTCTATTTCCTTCAGATGCCTATTTAAATCACTGGTTAACTGAAGAGTCCAGATTCTGAAATGGGAGGGTTTCATTGAATGGGCATCTAATTAGCATGATAGACATTTTAATTATGGTCCAATTTAATCACTAAGAGTGTCAGTAGGGCTTGCTCATACACTGATGTAGCATAATGCATTACTCTGTGTTCTCTTGATTCCAAAAAGGGTATTGCTGAACATGGAACTACTCAACTACAGGGCAACAACTATTACATCCTGGACATGAGGAATCTGAAAAGTTTCTTGTTGGCATGACGGAAGAGTCACTCTGTTTTCTGCTTATTCTGTGGCCTTAGAATTTTCAAAATGGGTCAGCACTTAAACTAAGCTCAAATGATAATGGAGGTAACTAGTAATTACAATCTTTATGGCCTACAATGAATGGAAAAGCCTTCCCTCCCTCCTCCCCATTCCCTGCTGAATAGCTCAAAATATAAACTGATCAAATAACAATTGTCTAGGCTTTTCAACATGTTTTCATTGTAAAATTTTAAAGCAGGAAGGAACTTTAGGGATTCTAGGACACACCACCTCATCAAGATGACTAAAGGATCCAATGACCAGGCTGTCCTCAGGGTTAGCTCAAGGAAGAACATCCTACTTCCTTGTCTTTCCACAAAACTTTAGGACAACATGAAGGTCATTATAAATACACACTCTAGTCAGGTTTAACTAAGACTCATTACTTCTTAGCTCTTCTCCATTACTTCCCGACTCTTCACTAAGTTTCTATATTTCATAAGATGGCCAAAACAATACATTTGGAGCTTCACTCCAAATGATCCCAGGAGAGAAATCTCTTGTGACACAGGGATAGATAAAAATTATCAGAGGGAAAATGATGGTTGACTTTTAAAGTTCTAAAAGACTTCATTTGCTGACCTTTATTGATATTCTTTCTTTACTGCACTCTTTGACCAATGGTTAACATTCCTACTATTCCCTCTTTACTCTTCCTAGCCCTGTGACACTCAACTCCAGAGTTTGTTGTTTATCCTTTATTCTCGAAGAGGACTAGGACATCAGGTAGCAGATGCTATGACATGTGAGTGAATTGGATTTGAGTGAAGGAGGGCTGTACAAGGTCACCTGCCCTTACCTTCCCCTCCAGAGCCCTCTGGGTCCAATGACCAGAAAATAGATCAGGATAATCTGAGATGGCTCTGGATGAAATGGGAAACCTGGGTCTTTTTAAGCTAAGGTGTTTGACAGGTCTCAGTTTGACTGAGGCTACACCCATTCAGTTATTAAGGCTAGATCGTAATTGAGGCAAAAAATCTCCTCTTTCATCTAGTCCAAAAAAAAAAAAAAAAAAAAAAAAAAAAAAAAATCCAAATCAATCAATCTGGGAGGAAGACTCTCAGGGTTTCTGGCCACAGCAGAAATGACTGCTATTTACATTCAATCTGAGTCAAATCAAAAACCAAATAATGACCAAATAGGGCTTGGCCTATGACTGGGTGGCCCAGGAGAATTAGATTAGTTTTGGTTTAAGGCCTGGTCCTTAAGACTGCCCAAGAACAGCTCTCATCTGAAAGTAATGATCCACTCCAGACTGTCCCACTTTGACCTCTTGCACTTATACTCTATAATTAATTTTTTCATCTTATCCCATACCCTCTTTTCTTCTGCCTTCTGGTATGTACTCATCTTTTGGATGACACTGTATTGCTGACTGTCCTTTCTAGTAGTAGTTGCATTTTCATTGATACATTAATCATAAACAGTTGCTGACTTTAAGATGTTTCCTTTCTAATTTAATGATTGCTCTCTTTTGGATTTTCTCACATCTATCTGTAGGCTTTTCACTTTTTTTCCTTTGCTACAGCTTCAATCATATCCAGGCTCTATCCCACATGCTCTTCTTTAAGTTCTCTAAACTTTTTCATCTGGTGACCTCAACAACAACCAAATTACTATCTCCTTGCAGATAATTCCCAGAGCTATTGATCCAATTCTATTTTTTCTTAACTTCTAGTCACCAGCATACCCACACATCTAAATCAACTGCCAGATCTCATAAATTTTTTTTCTTTACTTGACACATTCACCACCCTAATTCAGACCTTTATCGCATCTCATCTGGACTATTTATAATGAGTTTCAAATTAGAAAGGAAACATCTTAAAGTCAGCAACTGTTTTATGATTTTTCTTTTTATCCTCAGTACTCAACAAGTGCCTAGCATATGGGAAATGTTTAATAAATGCTTGCTGTTTGTCTGTCATCCTTTTTTAAGCAAATGAGACAATCAAAGCCCATAAAGGCTGTTTTTTTTTTAAATTATGTAGCTAGTTGCAGACAAATAGAACCCAACTCTCATATATCCAAATGAATACTGACCCAATTTTTAAATATTTTACCCAACACAGCAATGTAGTTTAGTTTACCTATGAATACGTGGTTCCATAACAGGCAGTATACAGGCGATCTTAAAGCAGTGTAAAAGAACTCCTCATAATTTAGGCACACTACTGCATTGCTGATGAAGCTATGAATTGGTACAACTACTAAGGAAAACAATTTGAAATTATGCAAATAAAGTAACTAATATGTTCATACCTTTTGATCCAGAAATTATACTACCATGCATTTACACTCAAAGGGGTAAATGACAAGAATGTTCTCATATACACTAAAATATTTACAGCAGCACTTTTTGTAAAAGAAACCGCAGATGCCCACTCCATCCCATGCAAAAAAGGGATGTATATGAACAATATTCTTTATAATAGCTGTTTTTGTGGTAGCAAAGAATTGGAAACCAAGGGGATGATCATCAGTCGGGGAACAGTAAAACAAGTTGTAGTAAATGACTGATGGAATATTCCATGCTATATGAAATGATGAGCAGGATACTTTCAAGAAATTCTAGCAAGACTTAAAATGAACTTCTGAAACAAAGTAAAATGAGCAGAAGCTGGAAAATGAATGGATGCCCACCAATTGGAGAATGGTTGAGTAAATTGTGGTATATGAATGTTATGGAATATTATTGTTCTGTAAGAAATGACCAGCAGGACGAATACAGAGAGGATTGGTGAGACTTACATGAACTGATGCTGAGCGAAATGAGCAGAACCAGGAAATCATTATATACCTCAACAACGATACTGTATGAGGATGTATTCTGATGGAAGTGGATTTCTTCAACAAAGACAAGATCTAACTTAGTTTCAATTGATCAAGGATGGACAGAAACAGCTACACCCAAAGAAAGAACACTGGGAAATGAATGTAAACTGCTTGTATTTTTGTTCTTCTTCCCAGGTTATTTATACTTTCTAAATCCAATTCTCCCTGAGCAACAAGAAAACTGTTCAGTTCTGCACACATATATTGTATCCAAGATCTACTGTAATCTATTTAGCATGTATAGGACTGTTTGCCATCTGGGGGAGAGGGGGAAGGGAGGGAGGGGAAAAATCGGAACAGAAGTGAGTGCAAGGAATAATGTTGTAAAAAATTACCCTGGCATGGGTTCTGTCAATAAAAAGTTATTAAAAAAAAAAAAAAGTAAAATGAGCAGAACCAAGAAAACATTGTATATGTAACCACAATATCATACGACCAAATATGAATGACATAACTGTTTCCAGCAATACATTGATTCAAGATAATCCCGAAGAACTTGTGTTGAAAAATGCTATATATCCTACCTCCAGAGAATAGAAGTGATGGAATATGAATGCAAACTCAAACATATTTTAAAAAGGACAAGCATGGCCAGAAAGAAAATATGTATTCAGAAGATAATCCCAACCCGACTTCTTGCAAAGATGTGAAATATTGGATGTTTTCAGACTTTTCTAATGTATTTAGTTTTATCTCTTCTTTCTCCTTTAAAAAATTTTTTTTACATTAGAAGACGTAAAAGGACCCTGGGAAGGATAATTGCAGAAATACTGATGATGCAAAAACCAGTGCTCTCAAGATTAGAAAAAGGAACAAAGATAATATGAAAAATACCTTCTACTTTTTAGAAAGCTAGAACGACAATGAATAAGATCCATAATTATTAAGGTAGGAGAAAAAAAATCAAAGTATGTTAAGTACTACATATAACTTATGATGTTAACCTATTGTTTCATTTTTATTTGCCAAAAGAGATTAGAAATAAAAAAATTCTGTAAACATAATTTAAGGAGGAATGTCTGATTAGACACATGCAAAGTCAAATGATGCAGAAGCAATAGGAGGCTGAGCTCTATAGCAGTGTAGGTTGGCTCACTATAACTACATTTACATTGCCAAAGAATCGAGTATACATGTAGTAACCTAACTGAAGATATTCAGATTCCAACTATATATATAGGAGACAGGGTCAGGTCTGAACCTCTGGGTTCAGAATTCAAGTTTGGATGAATTGCTTTGGTAACAGTAAAAGGCATCATGGTTGCAAATCCAGCACTTATAAACACAGAGAAGTATACACTATAGATCTTGTGGCACATACCTATGAAGTGATATGTCCTATTCAAAATATAAATGGAATATTCCTATTCTAAAAGTAAGGAAATCAGCATCGTATATTAGCTACCATGCCTTATAGTACAGTCAGTTTTACTTCATGTTTCTAAAGTTGTCTCTAGTTAAAACATGAAATTATTTTATTTTCGGTCACTAAGAGCCAATGTAATGTTATAGGTTACAGAAATTTAGAAATGAAAAGACAGGTTAGGAAATAACACTGTTTTCTGAAGTTATAAATTTACAAGTATATCTTCTATGGAAGCGGAGATGAGGAAAAAGCCCCAAAATATGGTTTCAAGTGGATACCTCCAGAAGCAAATCCAGAGACTAAGGTTCCTAAAGGTTCCTGTAAAATCTTCAAGCTCCTTCACAAATAAGTGATTTCATGAGAATTCTTGAGTATTAAAACAATGGAGACTTACATATACGACAAGAACTTTCATGTAGTTTGTTAAAGTTCATTCTCAAATATCTTTTCATATACAAAAACTAGATTGGGGACAGTCAGAATGCATTTAAATCCCTCTGATCACAAACTTCTGCCTCTAGTTTTAAAGGTCCTTCTAGTGGTCAAATAGAAAAATATAAACCTATTATATTGTGATTGTGATTATATGTGATTGATTTGAATATGTTATGTATTATACAATTTAGGAATGTATTCTCCTAATCTAGAAGAATTAAGTATCCGATTCCAAGGTCTAACATTGTATGATCATAATATGAATTTGGCATATCAAAGATGGGAGCAGTGTATCTAAACTGGTTTTGTGCCCAATGCTGTCTTTTAACTTTGCATATGCAAAATAGAGACTCACATTATGTACTTCACAGTTATTGTACCCATCAAATTGCACACACACACACACACACACACACACAAATGGCAAATACAATGTTTTGAATGACCATATTTATAATGGGTATCATATTGCTTGCTTTCTCAATGAGTGGATAAGGGGCTGAATGGAAGGATTTGGAACAAAAAATTAAAAACAAAAAAATTTTAGTTGAGTATGAAAGTTCTATTATAGGGAATGGCTAAATAATTCCTGATATTTGAAGAGTAGTCATTCATTGTGTAATTTCTATATTTTACTACTTCTGAAAATTATTTGGTAAAAATTTTAAAGTTAAATTTAGAGCTCATTTTGTTGTGAAATGGAAAAAAACTCTACAAACTTCTCAAGAATAAAGATACATCTAAAACATTAAAAAATAGTATTATTAAGATAACTATTTCTAATTGGAACAAAAGGTTTTGCAATTGTCAATGCTGAATAATTATCCATGCATATACCTTGTAAATAAAAAACTATTTTAAAAAAGGACAACTTTATTTAAAAAAAAAAAAAAAAAAAAAAAAAGGTAACTATTTCTGCTTCACTTTCCCCATCTGCTCTCCAGAATATCATATTCCAAGTCCTCCAATCCTTTAATGTAGAAGTTGCTAAATCTTGTTTAGTGGCTGGCTCCACTATATTTGAATTGTTTTTTTTTCCCCCCTCCTGAATGCTTGCAATTATTTTCTCCTTGACCTGGGATGAAATTTACTATTCTATTCCTTAGATCCTATGATACTCATAAACATCCATAGCAGTAGTAGTGTACTTTACTCTGACATTCTTAACTTGATACTCATACTTTAAAATACCTGTAGCTTTTATAAAATTGATAATTGCAGAGTAGAGTTGAAAACTTCCTAACTACGTATGTCTAGTTTTAGCTTTTGATTAAAAAATACACTAACACCCAGTCTTTGGTATATACATCTCAGAAACTGTAATACTGTGATTTAAAAAGCATTTCTATAACTAAAAAAACAAAACAACTGAAAAGCTAACCTATTTAGCTTAAATTTGGGGATTTTCTATTTTCCATTCATTTTTTTTTTTTAAAGGCATTGAAAACAAAAATATATTTTATTCGATCAGACTTCCAGTCTTTGATATCATGTCTTTTAGGTCTGATCCTAATTAGCTTAAAAGCTCTACAATTTGAAAGGTGGAAATTTATAGCTTTCTAAGGCAGATAACTTATTTCCAAAGTGTCTAGGAATATAAAGCAATTCTCTTTATTATTTGTTTATTGATTAACATCTTCTCATCTAAAGGGATTTGGGGAGATCAGAATGACTTCAGATCCCAGGATCTCTAAAATTACTGTTATTTTAGAATCAGAGTAAATAAGAAGACTGCTTATTTGTTATTCTGGCTATTCATTCTCATTAAAACATCACAACTTAGAAACTTACTTTGTATTTCATTGGTTTACAAGTTTGCTATACAAGGACAAAAACAATATCACAGCTTGGATATGTGCCCTATTACAATTTCTTGCCTGTGTCTCTCCTGTTATCTGTACCATTTGTTAAATGTTCCTCTTTTTTAATCTTTTCAATGAAGGTTATATTCGAGGAAGTAACAGTAATCCAGCAATAGTGACTAGGATTTGTCTTATTCCAGTTTAGCTACTGCCTTTCCAATTGGTGGGAGTTAAAGCCTGGGTATAGTACAAGGCCTGGTAAAACAGGCTGATAGTCTTGCTTTTAATTAAAAAAAAAAATTTTTTTTAAATCCTCCCCTCCACCTCCTGACCCCACCTTGGGACTATGGAGCAGGTAGCCAGTAAAGGACAGCATGGAACTATTGCTTTAACTCGTATTCATTCCTGCCATCTTCCACAGATGCAGAATGCAACTGAAGGCAGCTACTGGTTTATTTCTCTTTGTATTTCCAGCATTAGAATATACACTCAAATATTTGCTAAATTGAATCAGTTTCAATGTAACTAGGGCAAACTCAAATATGACAAAGACTGAAAATCTACTGCTGTTTCAGATGAGCAACAGGAAATGCCAAGTAACTTAAGTATGGTATTATGAAGTGACCACAGTAAATTGCTAAGTAATGCTTTAATGGGAACATATACAAAGTAACTAAATTTTAATTTTGGGTAGGGAAAAAAAAACTGAATACACATTTTTGAGTATATAGGTACAAGAAACAAATGATTCAATGTGTGACATTTCAAAAATATAGTTGTAATCAGTTCCATATTTAATGTGATTTTTTTTTGTCCACATCAGCAAGTAAAAAACAAAAGTCTCAAAAATATCTACTCCTAGCAACCATTTCAAGAGTATGCAAAAATATCTGAAAACTGGAACCCAAAGGCCAAAATTCCCATTTGTCCTAAGAATGCCCCAAAGAGGAAAAAGGGGAAGGAGGGACAAGTAGCAGCAAATTGCCATCAGAATCCTTTAATTTACAAGTCAACACTTTCTAAAGTTTTCTAAAATTCTGAAGTCTAAAGTAAACACTTTTCTAAAAGAAAAATGAAGGGGGAAAGGTTGGGGGAGAAGAAAGGCTTATGAGTAAACTTTGAGTGTAAAACAACAACAACAAAAAACCCCACAAAACTGTAATTGAACCAGTTTTTGCAAGCAGCTCAACTCAAACATAACTTAAAAAAAATTTCTGCAATAAGAAAATATATTTTTATAAAATCCTCTTCAATATTACTAGGAAGAGATAGAATTAAAGAACAAGTAAAATATAAATAGTACTATACACTAGTTAATCAAAGGCCATTTGCTCCCTCTTGTTAAGGACCATGCCTAAGTGAAAGGGCAGGTCAATTCTCCCAGAGCCTCCGAAGCTGTGGATCATGACACTTGAAGGAGTTGCAAAGTAACCTTTACTAATGCAGATGTTCCTTGTGGATTGGGAATGAAATAAATTGAAGGAAAGAGAAGAGAAGTCAGGCAACAGCAACTGCCTTTCAAGTCTCCTTTATCATCCGCTCACATGAAGAGATCCATTCTACAGGTCTGAGTTAGACTTTCAGCAGCCACTGGCAGGTGGCTCTAATATCACAACATCCTCTCATCTAAAATAATTAAAATTCTGGCCAATTCTCTTTATAGAGTCATGCATGGAACAGAGACACTCTCATACAATTCAGCACTGTTTTTACACTGACACCAATGCATTGCCTTTTTTGCTAAATTATCATTTCTGAGAGGAAAAAGGACAATATCTTACTAAACGCCTTTTTAACCAAGCACTGTTTTCCCCAAATCTCTCTTTCAATTGCCCTATTTTTTGGCCAAGGCACCATACTATATTTCCAGTCCACCAAGTTCACAATCCTTGTTTCTGCACTCTGCATATTTCATCTTGCTATTTCTACCATCACATCTTGAGCACTTTTCCTTTTCTTTACCCGCAGCTTACAGAAAAGGTAAAGGACCTTTGATTCACATCTCTGCCTCTTGCCTATACTATTGTTAAGACCAAATTGGTTCTTCCTGGCTCAAGTCTTTTGTTCTACTTCTATCATCTTTGTATACTGCTGCCAAGCTAATTTTCCTTAAGCAAAGATTTATGTCCTCCTCTCTATTGCTCTTTACTCCCTCTATAATGAAATGTTAACTCTTCTGTTTATTTTTAAAAACTCTTCACAATCCTCCCTGCAATCTAACTTTCCAGCCTCACTGGACACTATTCTACCTCTCTCCACTCTATCTGGGTCAACTGACCTTCTCTGCTTCTCATGCAAGACATTCTACCTCTTTGTCTGTTGTATCTAGAATGTAAAATATCCTCTGCTTTACCCTCATGGAATTCCTCTCTTCAAGAAACACAACTTAATTATCATCTTCAGCATGGAGCCTTTGCTGATTCTCCTCAATTGTCAGTGCTTTTCCTCTCAAACTAATCTCTTATTTAACTACTTTGTATTTGTTCTCTTTATAGTTATTCTGTATGTCTATCTATATATCATCTATAATCTCCCCCAATGGAAATTAAGCTCTTCATGACTAGGGATCATTTAATTTTACTGTATAACTACAAAATGCACTAAGTCTATCAGAAAAATAGTCTCACTCTCAAGTGCTCACTTGACATATTTCAACTGAAAAAGGTTTACTGACCCTTTGCTTTTTCCCCTTCCATTTCATTTGTACACCTCATAGCATATGTACTATAATTCTCTCTCACCTAGTAAAAATACCTTAAGTTTTCAAATAAAACTTCTTAGAAGACATCCAAATTTAATTATCAGGTTAATGTGCTCCAGGCAAAGGATGGCATATTTTTCTGCTACATGATTTAGAAAGAAAGTTTGGAAACGATTGAACCCTAATACTCCTTGGACAACAGGGGGAAGAAGCCATATCACATTACCAAATCTTTAATGGAATACCAGGAAATCAAAAAAATTAAAATTCTAAATTAGTATAAACAAATTAATTCATGTCCTAACTAGTAATTATGAGCTAAGGGAAAAGTAGAGCAAAAGTAGTTTTCAAAGTTTAAACTAGCAAAGGTTTCACAGCATTTAGCATTGTGCCTGGCCATAGTCAATAGCTTAAAAAAAAAAAAAAAAGTTATTAATTATTTCATTTCTTTTTTATTTTTACTTGCATTCTTTACCAAAACTGTAACATGGGAAAGACTAAACAGAGGACTAGGAAAAGTCACAATAACAGAATGCTCAATTCCTCTAAATGACTTCATATCTCCAAGACTATGCAGATTATATCACAGGAGCAATGCATATATACAATTGTTGTTTAATCTTCCGAGGAATGATAAAGAACAAGGTGCCAAAAAAACTAAAGACAGGGAAACAATGCCTTGATTTTCAAAATGAGGAAATTAAGGTACAATTTGATGAATTTAATGTCAATTTTCTCTCCTCAATATTATTTTTCCACATACATGAAAACAGTTTTCTAAACATTTTCTCTCTCCTTCCTTTCCCCCTTCCCAAGACAGCAATTTCATATGTTATAGATGTACAATACTTTAAAAATATTTCCATATTTGTCATGTTATAAAAGAAAAATAAGAACAAAAAGGAAAAAACAGGAGGAAAAAAAGCAAAAAGGAGAAAATAATATGCTTCAATTCACCTAGTTATCTATAGTTCTCTCTCTGAGAACTATATTTGGCATTTTCCATCTCAAGTCTACTAGAACTGTCTTGGATCATTGCATTGATGAAAAGAACCAATTCTATCATAGTTGATCATCACATAATCTTGCTGTTACTACGTCTAAAGTTCTTCTAGGTTCTGTTCACTTCACTCAGCATATGTCTTTCCAGGCTTTTCTGAAATCAACCCCACTCATCATTTCTTATAGAACAATAATAATTTATTACATTCATTTAATGGCAATCTTTTGACAAAGTCTGAAATGAACTTGTTCATTGTGACCATTTACAAAGAGAAGCAACTATTATCAAGGAACCTTTACAGATTTTCTAAAAACTGTCAGACTAGCTTTTATACAGTTGGTAAAATTACTGGACTAATTAATCAAGATAAAACAATAAGTAAGATACAGATTTTAGTGAGGCATTTTATATGCTTGTGGTATATTAGTGTTAAAACATGGTATGAAAGTACTTAGATGGCCCTATAGCTACTTAAGAGACTATGAAGCAAATCAAAATCAGCTTGGGAAAAGGTTTTTAATAGAGTGTTACAAGAATCAAATAGTCCTTGGTCTTATTTTGCTCACAATAATTCCTTGACCTACTGAGTTCAAAACAGTATTAAAATTAAAAGTCAGAAGTAGCCTTTGAAGATTCTGAAACTAGTTTATTTATATATTTCATAGAACTATTTTGTTTACAGGAAAACGGATTCATTTCTATAAAATTAAGAGTGAAACTTAGGGTACTCATGTAAAAAAAGAAAAGAGTAAAATTACTTAATGAACTACTTAAATGATATTTATTTCTATGTTTTATAGAGGAAATCAATTATATTTTTTGAGTATGTTGTGCCAGACATGGTGATAAGCACTACAGATACAACAAAGCTAATAACACTTTTTTTTTAAGAGAGCTTATCTTCTAACTGGGGAGAGAATACTCTTACACTAATGAAATCAGTAAAAGACAAGTAACAGAACCTTGGGACATGGGATGGAAGACTGAAACTTTCCCCTGTGGATGAGCCTTTTCACCTTTTAGACTACATTTCATGATTTGGTGGCAAGAGCAAGTATTAGTAAGTTAAAGAAAATTAGAGCTGGGATAACTTTGTGAAAATCATAATATCCCTCAGGTTGAGTTTCCTTGTATGCAAACTGAGAAAAACCACCACCACCACCACTACTACCACCACCTCACAGACTTATGGTGAGAAACAAATGAAGAGATAAGGACTAGCAAATTTTAAAGTGCCACATAAACTGCTACTATGGTGATAGAGAATATGTGAGATCAAACTTAGAAGACAGTAAAATCAAAAAAGCTACTTCAAAGAAAAACAGAAAATGATCAAAAGCCCAAAAAGAGTTCTCGGAAGACCTTAAAAACAACTTAAGGAGATCCAAAAACTAAAATAACTACTTCAAAAATAAAATTGGGCAAGGGGAAGCTAATGATTTTATAAGACAATAAGATATTGTCTTATCATGAGAAATTAATGAGACAAAATCAAGACATTGAGAAAACAATAGAAAATGTGATCTCACAGGAAAAAACGACTGAGCTGGAAATAACTGAAGAATTACTTGTCTATTTCAAAGCCATTTTTCAAGAAATTATCAAGGAAAACTAGCCTGATATTCTAGAACCAGAAGGTCAAATAAGAATAGAAAGAATCAATCACCTTCTAAAAAAAGAGCCCAAAATGATCCAGATCAAAGAGAAAATATCAAAATATCAAATATCAAAGAGAAAAATCAGCCAGAAAGAAACAATTCAATTATCATAAAGCCACAATCGGAATAGCACAAGATTAGAGGGCTTGGACTATGATAATCCACAAGTCAAAGGAGCTAAGATTATAACCAAGAATCATATACCCACCAAACTGGGTACAACACTTCAGGAGCACACATGGACATATAATGAACAAAATAGAGGACTTTTGGACATTCCTGGTGAAAAGAGCAAAGCTAAAAAGAAAAAACTGATTTTCAAATATAAAACTAAAGAGAAGTACACCAGAAGAAGGGGAAAGGGGACAGGAAGAATGAAGTAGTCTATCTCAAGTAAGATAGTTTTTACAGAAGAGGGGAAGATTAGGGGAGAATATATGAACCTTAGTTTCAAGGGAAGTGTCTTGAAGAAAGAATTACATACACACTCAGTTGGGTACATAAATTCATCTTATCCTATAGGAAAGCAGGATGGAAAAGAAATAAATAAGAGAGGTATGGGGAGTTGATAGAAGGTGATCAGAAGCAAAACACTTTTGAGGATGGACAGGGTAAAAGCAGAAAGAAAAATGGGAAAATAGGAAGAAGAGTAAATACACACTAGTCATAACTGTGAAAAGAAATTTCTATCAAGTTTCTCTAATAAATGCCTCATTTCTCAAATACATACATAATTAAGCCAAATGTGTAATAATAAGAGCCATTCACCAAATGATAAATGGTCACAATTCTCAGATCAAGTAATTAAAAGTTCTCTAGAGACATATGAAAAAATGCTTTAATTCCCTACTTACGGAGAAATGCAAACTAAACGACTCTTAAGTACCACCCCACACCTATCACAGATTGATAAGAGAAAAGAAAAATTATGGGGGAGGAGATATAGAAAAATTAAGACACAAACACACTGCTGGAGTTATGAACTGATCCAACCATTCAGGAGAGCAATCTGGAATTATATCCAAAAGGCTTAACCATGCAAATTTTTTAATCAAGCAACATACTATCATATTTGTATTCCAAAGAGATTAAACACAAAAATGAAAAAAACCCTACATGAACAAATATAAGGCAATTTAATAAGGTCAAACAGTTTACTTCTTATATGGGAAAATGTTATCTGTACCTCTTAAGAATGTTATCATTACTAGGGTAGTATGGAAAAGCCTACAAAAATAGAAGGCAGAGGATTGGTTGAGTTATGGAATGACTACAAAAAATAAAATGGGGTAGGAAAAGGCAATTATATAAACGAGGCATAAATGGGAAAATTGTTTTTTTGTGGAGGGCAGAAGGGGTCTGATAGTATTAAAGCTAATTCTCATCAAAACTGAATTTAAGAGGTAATAACATATACCTAGAAGGATATAATATTCTTCTTAACTTATAAATAGGAACATGAGGGGATAAGAGAGGGACCCTGAGAGCAATACAGATTAAGAAATAGGGGGACAAAGTGAGAGGATTAGAGAGGGATTCTTAGAATGGTGTAGATCAAGAAATAAGAAGAGAGGATTAAAATAAAGGGTGAGCAGATTAAAGAATAGGGAGACGATAAGGAAGGGATTTTGAGGAGGCTGTGTGGATTAGGAGGATAGCAGGCAGAAGTAAATTACAGGTCTAAGGAGGGATTAGGTAAAAAGAGAGGGAGGTAAGAATAAACAGTGAGGAAAAATAGGATGGAAGAAATATACAACTAGTAATCCTAACCTTGAAATGTGAATGGGATGGACTCACAAGATGGAAATGAATAGGAGAATGGATTTAAAGCCAGAATCTGACAGTATGGTATTTACAAGAAACACATAAAAATAAGAGATACACAAAGAATAAAAATAAAAGTCTGGAGTAATATTTATTATGCTTCATCTGATATGAAAACAGAAGGAGTAGCAATTATGATTTTGGACAAATTTAACAGAATACACCCCTCCCCCTTTTTAAAGTATTACACCATAATTTTAAAAACTGATCACATACTAGGGCATAAAAACTTTATAGGTAAATGCAGAAACGCAGAAATAATAAAGGCACTCTTTTCATATCATAATATAATAATAATTATGTTTAATAAGGGACCACGGAAAAAGTTAGAAATTAATTGGAGACTAAATAACAATCTTAAAAATGAGTGGGTTAATGAATCATAAAAATGGTAATTTTATCGAAAAGAATAATAACAATGAGAAAACGCTTATCAAAACTGATAAGACGCAGTAAAAGCAGCAATCAGAAAAAATCTCTCTCTCCTGCTTATTTTATCAGTAAAATAAAGAGCAGATTAATGAAAAAGAACAAATTAAAACTTTCCAATTAAACGTTAAAGTGGAAATCCTAAAATTCAAAGATGACATTAATAAAACTGGATGTAAGAAAATCATTAAATTAATAAACAAATAAACCCCCAAATAAACAAAATATTTTTTAAAAAACAAACACCTCCCCATCCCACCCCCCCAAAAAAACCCACAAACACACACACATATACATACACACAGGAAAAAACTGTTTGAAACTATGTTATGGGACAATTTGGAACTATGCCCCAAGGGCTGATCCAGCAAGTCTCACTACTGGGCCTATATCTCAAAGAGATCACAAGAGAGGGAAAAGGACCCACATGTGCAAGAATGTTTGGAGCAGCCCTTTTGGTAGCGACAAGGAAGTGAAAATTGAGTAGATGCCATCAGTTGGGGAATGGCTAAAGAAGTGGTAGTACATGAATATTAACGAATGCTCTTGTTCTATAAAAAATGACGAGCAGGCTGATTTTAGAAAAGCCTGGAAAGCATCAAGAACTGATGCTAGGAGCAGAACCAAGAGAACACTTGACACAGTAACACCAAAATAATGCAATGACTATGACAGACTTAGTTCTTCTCAACAACACACTGATCCAAGATAAGTTCAACAGAGCTGGGATAGAAAATGCCATCTGCATCTACAGAAAGAACTATGGAGAATGTATGTGGATAAAAAAGCATACTGTTTTCACCTTTTAATTTTTGCTTGCTTTTTCTCTTTTGTTCCGATTTTTCTTTTACAATATAATTAATATGAAAACATGTTCAAAATGAGTGTACATATATAACTTACATCAGATTTCTTGCTCTCTTGGGCTGGGGAGAGGTAAGTGAGGGAGAGAGAAAAAATTGTAGAGCTCAAAATCTTACAAAAATAAATGCTGAAAACCATCTTTACATGTATATGGAAACATAAAATATTATTTTTTAAAAGATAACAGTTAATTTAATAATTAACTATTAATTAATAATAACAGTTAATTCCTTGGAATTAAGTGACATCAAACTGCTTGCTTAGCCAGATATCTAAAAGAATAAGCTAAGGATAGTTCCAAACTTTTCACAAGGTAAAAATGAATCTGATCTAAAGAAGGATTATCAGATGATTTTTCATCATTATTATAAATTAGTTCATTTAGAACTATAATTTATAAATGAAAATGTATAACATTCTTTCAGCAATGTTGTATTCTGCACTACAAAAGGATTTACAGTTGGAATAAAAATTTTTTTTAAAATTTTATTTTATATGCATCATCAAACAATGTGAGTATTTAAATCCTATACCATGATAACAAATTAGCTAAACCTTTCTGAATGAGAATTGAAAATATCCTGTATTTTTTTATACATCTGAACCAACAATGTTGGTAAATTCCTCTCAAAGAAATTCCTCTTAAGCATCTTGGTTTTATATTTTTCTCTCTCTCTTCCCCAAATTATAATCAATAAAGCCCAAGAATACAGGTGGGGGAAAAAAAATTCTATTTTACTTCTAACTACCTTAAATAACGGCAGCTAACATGGTACATTACATAGAGCACTAGGCTTGAAATGAGAAAGATTCATGATGAATTAAAATCCAGTTTCAGACCCTTACTAGCTGTGTGACTCAAGCAAGTCACTTCACCCTGTTTATATCAGTTCCTCATCTGTAATGATCTGGAGGAGAAAATTGGCAAACCAGTTCAGTATCTTTGCCAAGAAAATCCCAAATAGGGCACTCAAAAATCATCAGATGTGAGTGAAGTGACTAAACAGAAAATTAAATAACTTTTGCCATACGAGTTATGCTTTGAATTTGAATCCAGGGAATACTGCAATACAACTGTACAATGGTAAAATGACCCAAGTGATTCAATTGAAATTGATCAAATCCCAGTTATTCTTAACTTGTTTTTTTGTCTCTCCAGCAAATGTAAATATATGGCAAAAGGGGGAAACCATTTTTAATGCTCAACAAAATTCAAATATAAGTTAGGAATTCAGATTCTCTTAATTTTTGTTTGACACTGTTTGACAAACAATATTTATTAGATGCATTACTTTGGGAGTAGAACTAAACAAAATAAAAACTTTAGTTTATTATCCTCCAGGTTATTTCATTCTGCATTGGTTATATCAGATGTATGGTGGGGAAGAAGAAATTTATTTTTTCTTGACTTTTCTTTTTGAAAAGGCATTTGGAGAGAGGGTGGTAGTGCACAAAATAGGATTCTAAGATTCCTTTTTTTTCTTCTTTAAATTATAAATTTACACATTTGTGAAGGTATTATATAACCAATTTAACTTAATTTCAGAACTGCAAAATGAAACAAGAGTGAATGAACATTGATTATAACTTTCAGATGAGAATATAGTTTAAAAAGAGTCCCAGCATGTTTTAAAGACAAGAACAGTGAAGGACTATTTGGAGTAGAAGGAGAAAAAGGGTCAGTCTCACCACCTTCATGGGGTTTTCATCATAAGTTGGTGTTCCCAGGTCCATTTCAGCTTCATGTTCAAGGTTAGCTTCATCTCCAGGGCTTTCCCAAGTAGGAGGATCCCACTGAGTTTGCCTGGGAAAAAAGCAACAGTTGAGAAGTGACAGTTTAGAGAAAAAGAAACGGGTCTAAAACCTAAGTGGTCTTCGGCAATAAATACAATTCAAAAAAATGTAGGGGGAAGCGGGGAACCAAAGAGAAAAATCAAAAATGATTATGTAGATTTGCTTATCAGCCTTTTAAGGCTAAAAATAAAACTGGTGGGCATTAGCTGGCTAATTGGAATGATCATACAATATTTATAGATAATCTACACCTTTAAGATCTTTTTGAAGGTTTGATTAAAATAAGCAAGATATAGATGCGTGGGGCCAAGAGCTCTTGCTCTGGTATTCTTCAGGTGTCCTTAGCTTACCTAAGAAATCAAATGCTCAGAAAAAGCCAGGTGCTTCAAGCAACTACTGTGGCATAAACATATAATTCCATCAGTGTTAATATATTTTCAGAATTGAAAAATTAAAAAAAGGCATGTTAGGGGTAAGCAGGAAGACCTAAGGGAGAGCAACTGGAAAAATTAAATCCAGAAAATATTTATACATGATATTTTGAAGACTAGCTCATATGTTACTTAGATATTAAAGATTTTTATTATTAAAATATTAAAGATTTTAAAGGTAAACAGGTGTTGCTCTGAATTTAACCACTTTTCATCTTTACCAAAAAAAGTTGCTATAATGAAAGATCAACTTTTTTTTTTTAAATCAGGACTTCAGAAAGTCAGTGAAACTAAGAGACAGATAAGAAGGAAGCATATGGGAAATTTGAGGAAGATGCCTGGAATTAAGAGATAGGAGTATTGTATGAAAGGAACAACAGGAAGGTCAGTCTTTCTGTATCACATGGTATGGGAAAGAGAGTAAAGTAGAATTACTAGACAAGTAGGAAGGGGCTAAATTATGAAAGGCTTTAAAGTCAAGGGAATTTCATATTTAATACTGGAGAAAACAAGGACCCAAAGAAGTTTACTGAATAGATTATCGCCAAAAGTTTAGATGTGAGTTGATAGCAACCTGTATCAATATGAAATACAGTTGCTTTTTGGATAGGAAGAGATTTTGGCTAAAATTATCAAGGCCACTGGCTACTTTAGATAAGTTTGCTACTGAGGTCAAGTAACTTAATACTGTTTTTTGTGTTTTTTTAAGAATATTCTCCCGAGACTTATGAAACCAAAGGTTGATTTCTTTATACTATAGATAACTTTCAATATCCAACAAAAATAGTTAACATTTTGAAAGCACATTAAGACATGCAAAACATTTTACTTTTATACATAATCAATCCTCAAAGTTCCTAGAAATTGGCACAAAAATAAAAAACATGAATGTTGATACAATAAATCTATGGAAAATAGGGAACTGTGTTCCCATGACTACCAAAAACGGTCATCTTTTGCTAAAAATTGCTGAAAATGCAATTTTTATACTTTTCTACATGTAAGTCTTTATAACAAAAAAATTCTGATAATATGGACCTTTCTCAACAAAGTAACAAATCATGAAATAACCCATAAAATCCAGCACACAAAATAAAAATAGCAACATGCAAAACATTTTTTTCCATTAATAATTCCCAAGAATTCTGTGCCTTTCTATTAATACCAACACCAACAACACTGATTTGAGGTAATACATTTTAAAAGACATGATGAAATCTATAGTGTTGTAAATACTGTACAGCAAACAAAATTCTTAAAATTAAAACATCTTTTAACCTGAATCTTAACTTCCACTGTCAGATGGCTGTGTGAAAGCATTGTATTGTACTTCACAGAAGGTGAATGGCACTGGAAATCATGAATGACACACCTGCTTGCAATAATCCATTAGTGATGTCTGCTTTGTGTATCTGTTGAGAGTTCTTAAAGATCTCAAAGGATGAGAACATAGCAGAATTTAATAGGCTACCAGCTACTCCACAAACATGTATGCAAGTGACTCATTTTTTTCCCAGTATAGTACATAGCGGCAAATGTGCATAACTGCTAATGTGAAAGTGAAAGTGAGGTTCTATTAAAATCACATGAATACTTGAAGTCACAAGCATTAAATATGAAAATATTGAGGACTGACTGTATTATTATCTCATTTGGTCAAGACACTGCTAGTTCCTGAACTACTTACTTGAACAAAAGTTTTTTCATTATGATTGGCTATGGTTTGCATTATGGCTAAAATTAGTTACCATTATTCTAGTTTGGCAGCTGAATAATGCCTAAGCAATGAAACATTAAGACCAAATCCTGCAACTGTTAACAACTAGCCACTTATCCAAGAAAACCTACAATGAAAGATCAAACATAATTTTACCTTGTGATGACATGGTAATAGTAGATCTTTCCTTCTGGATCACGGGCTGTTTTCCAATTGGGAGGCAAGACGATGGTTTTTGGTTTAGGAGGTGAAGGTGGTGGCAAATCCAGGAGGTTATTTGTCACAACTAACTCTGGCTAAAGAGAGCCAAAAGGAAATTTGTGATCAGTGAATATACCTCCTATCTGGTGAAATGGACAAAAATTTTAATATGAACCTTAACTTATTCAGGGGAACAATGTACCCTTATCTGAAAAAAGAATTCATAAAGGAATAGGGAAATCACTCTAGGTTTCTTTCTAAAATTTTATCAGCACTGAGTTATCAATACAATCACAGAATGTCAGAGCAGGGAATGACCTCAAAGGTAATCCAGCAAAACAAAGTCCTTTATAGTATATGTTAAAATGAGTTTCCAGTCTTTGCTTAGAGAACTCTAAGTGAAAAGGAATCTATTAATAATAGAGGCAGGTCATTTTTGGAAAGCTCTAATTGTGATAAAGCATTTTTTTCCAACCAAGTGAAAGTGGTCCCTTCAATTTTCACATATTGTTATTTTTCTCGCCTGCTCACCCAGATCAAGCAAAACAAGTATAATCCTTCTTCCACATTATGGCATTTTGAATATCAGAGGCTCTTCTCCAAGGAAATCAACAATAGAAATAAACATCTAATAACAAAATATTCATAACAGTATTAGTGGTGGCGGCTAATAGCAAGAAATGTGTCCACTAATATGAGAATGGATGAAAAAGCTATCATATGAATGCAATGGATTATTACTATGCATTAAGGACAAATATCACTAATTCAGAAAAACACGATTTGTGTAAATTTACACAGACCAAAATAAAGACAACCAAGATATACACTACAACAATGTGGATGAAAAGATGACCATGAACAAATTGAAATCTGTGGGGAAAAAACGAAGGTCTCAGACATAATGAAATCTCTCTTCTCCCCCACTCCATGAAGAGATATGAACATATACATATATTTTAAATTTTTATCACTTCTTCAGATTTTTTTGTTTAACTCTTGTGTGTGTGTGTGTTTTTTTTTAAGTAAGGGTTTAAAGGGTATTTGAAATGTCTGAAACATAAAATGCTTTATCTGAAAACAAGCAAAAGTTCCCAAGTAGTCTCTTCTCCAATATATGTGGTTGATTTTTTATATCATCTCTATATACCATTACCATCCTACACCTGTTCCCTTGCTTTTTGATGATCATTAGAACTGTCATCATAAAAAAAAAAATAGAGTAAATTAAAATAATCACTAAAAACAGGTAAGATTTAGAGACTTCACATGTCAGTCTTACATCTTACACATCTTTTATATATACATCTTATATTTCGTACACACACACACACACACCCCTTTTACTATCTTTTTCATAGGTGACTCCCAAATATACCTGCAAATCCAACCCGATTTTCTTGAGGAAGCAATTCTTAATTCTTCAAACCAAGGTTGATATCCACTACTTGTTGTCTTTCTACATCATTTAACTTTTATATACACTTTTTCCCATGAATTATCTCATGTATCCTTTAGTGCTGTTTTCCCAACTACAATAAACTCTATTAGGGGAAGGAGTCTAGAATTTCTTATCTCATTGCTTAGCAACGGGCCAAGAAAGCAGGTTTTCAGATTTGATTAAAATGCTGTACATAAAAACCATCATTTTTCCTGTATCCTTTCACATGCTGCATGGCACTATGTATTCTCACTGATTTGTACACCCCCAACAATGCAGCCAGTCACACACTGAAAGCAAACTTTATCCAAATCTTCCCACAGCTCTATTCAATATATAGAAAATAGGGTGGGGGAGAAGGGATAATAAGGAAGCTCTCCACAATTCTCTGGATTACAAACAGATTATGTATGTAGAAACTTAATTATTACTTCCTCTCTACATGCTAGTTTTTAATTATGTTTCTTTGATTATTCCAAAAGACCAGTCCTAAACAATGCATCAAACATACCATATTGCAACCTGCTCAAGCTCAATTTGTGCTTCTCCATTCCTCTGTAAAATGATCCTCAATTTTCATTCTTTTGAGACTAATACATAATACATTTTTATGTATTTACACTTATTTTATGTATTTATTATATTTTAAATGTATATTTTAATACATAACTAATAGGAAGAAGGAAGAAAGAAAGAGAAGAAGAAGAAGAATATACTTTTGTTTCAGAAAGAAGTTTGGGGTTAAAGAATTGTGCAAATTACCAAATGCAATGCAGCCCATCAGAATTCTCTATCTATTCAATACTGGGACCAGGTCATTATTTATTTGCATTGTGGGTCTAAGATAGATACACATGCACATGCACACAACAAGCTATATAGTTTGTATCATGATCAATATAACATGTTTTCTTTATGCCCTTGATTTAGCAATAGATTTACTTAATAACTAAACTATCTTGATTGATTAGTAATTTAATTAATGGTTTTAAAAGTTTTTAGTTACCAATCCCCAAAATACACACCAAAATTAAAAAATAAAAATAAAAAATCTGGGGGACCTCACCATTTATAGGGAATTGTCCTTTGACTGGGACTCTTATGATGGACATCCTCCATGAGAGTGGCAAACATTATGGACAAGTATAAACTCTTGCTTAATACTAGTAACTAAAGGAATAAAAAAAATTTTCTGTTACATCTTTTAAAAGAATGTTGTATGATTTGACACACGTATGGGAGATACCTTGTTGGAGGAGGGTCTAAGATTTTGTACTTAAAAGCATCAAATGCTTTTTTCCCCCCCGTCAAATAAAAATAGTGGGATCTTGTATTACCTACACCTTTCAGTTAAATATGTAAATATAAAGATGTCTTTTACTGTAAAACACCGTTCCCAAAAGACAATTTGTTGAGGAATATTCTCTATGAATGAATAAAAATAAGTGATAAACTAAGTATACAGCTCATTAACTGATCAAAAAGCATTTATTATGCATATACCATTTGCCAGACTTTGTTATAGGCAAAGAGGACAAAAACAAAATTATCCCTGCCTCAAGGTGTTGATATTTTCTATGGAGAAGACATGTACATAAATACAAAATACATGTAAGATAAGATTAGGGAGGGATGTCATTAGTAGTTGAGGGGAAGAGTGAAATCCTCAGGTATATGGTGCTTTTCCCAAGTCTTGAAACAAGTAAGATATTTTAAAAGGGAGCAAGGAGAGAGCAAATTTCAGAAATCAAGACATGGTTAGTAAAAAAAAACACAGGCAGAGATGGAAAACAGAATCTGTAAGCAATAAAAAGTAAGCCAATTTGGCTAATTTACAGAGGACAGAAATTGGGAAAATAAATGTGGAAAGGTAGTTTGGGGTCAGGTCATGAAGGGAATTTAAAAACCAGTAAGGCACTGACATTGTCAGACCTGTGCTTAACGAAAATCATTTTGGCAGGGTTTGGGAAACTGGAGTAAAAAAAAAAAAACATGAGGCATGGAAAACCAGAGAGACCATTGCAATCATTCAGGATAGAGATGATTAAGGGCCTGAACAAAACGAGATGGCCATGTGAGAAAGGGGACTAACATTCGAGATGAGGGAAGAGATAAGGAGAAATAATGTTAAGAAAATGAACTTGGAAGAAGGGAAGAATGCTACTATCTCTAATAGAAATAAGGAAGTGTGGGAGACAAGTTGAGTTTGGAATGTTCTCATCCAAAGCTAATTAGCTATAGAATAATGAAGTGCAGGGGAGAGACTAGGACCAGATTAATATAGATATGGGAGGCACTATTATTGAAACGATTATGATATCCATGGGAACCAATGGGAGAAGAAAGATTAGATTTGTTAAATTATTTAGTAAGAAATGTTTATCAAATTGATTTATATTAAGTGCTTACTAATGTTACAAGAACTGTTCTAAACTCTGGAGAAAAAAATAAATGTAAAAACATAGTCCGTGCACTCAAGGAATTCATATTCCACATTGAACAAAATATAAAAAAGGAACTGGAAAGCAGAAATAGTAGGGAGAGAGAAGGTAGATATCCAAGTGATAGAAAATAGACAGTTTAGAGAAATAGCGAACCAGGAATGAAAATCCTAACTGAAGATGCTTAAAATAGAATGGTTCCCAATGGACACTATTTAGCAAGTTGGCATAAGGGTAAGGGCATCCTTGGGAAGAGTAGGCAGTGAGTGTAAAGGTGAAGGAGACCAGGAAAATAAGCAGGAAGTACAGAATAAAAACAGGGTGAGAATAGGCCTAAAACAGATCTTTGGGGAATACTTATTGTTAGGAAATAAAATAAGAAGAGTATTCAACAGCGTTAAATCCAAGAGATAAATGAAGAATTAAAAAAAAAAAAGCCTATCATAAATGGCAATTAAGAGATCACTGGTTAAATTGAAGAAAACAGTTTGAATTGAGTAATGAAGTCAGATCGGAAAAAGTAGAGAAATGAGTAAGATGTACTTACTGCTTTTATTTTCAAATTGTTTTTGACAGAAATCTGGCTGAGGAGAGAAATAAAGGATAAATGCTTCAAATGGGATGCTGAAATTTGGTGAAGTCTTTTTTTAAATGACAAGGAGATATATTTGAAAGCAGCTGGAAGAAACCAATAGAAAGTTTGAAGAAGAGGTGATGGGGAAGGGGGGGCAGCAGTCTCTTGGAGAAGATAAGAGATGGGATCAAGATTTCATATAGCAGAGTTAGTGTCTTCATGAGAAGGGTCATCTTATTAAAGGAATAAAAGGAATAAAGAATAGGGGAAAACGGAATTTGAGATGAGGAGAATGGGAGGAGAGAGCTCATAGCAAATAAGTCTCTTACTTTCTCAGTCAATTATAAGACAAGGTCCAGCAATTATAATACTAGGTCAGAATAAAACAAATGTTTACTGAAGTTTATATTTAATTTAAGGTTGATAACAAATTTGTATTGAATTTAGAAGGTATGAGTTCTTTTCCAAAATACATGTGCAAAAGATGGATATTTTTGATCAACTTAAAAAATATACATAAATTGAGGATTTTTTTTTTCATGCTTTGGTATTTTCTACTCTTTTCAGATATTATGAAAGTTGCTTCCAGATGGAAATTCCTCTTTGTATACTTAATCTAATCCAGCTGCTTTTTAAATTTTGGTTTTTGTCAGTACCATTTTTACATATTTTTTTCCAGTTTTTTGTCCAATTATCCTTAACTTCACTTTCATTTTTAAATTTTCCTGCAATGACTTTTAAAATTAGGTCTTTTGTCAATATCAAACTTGGTTTTCTTCACACATTCCCAACATTTTGTAATAATGCTTAATCTTCCACTATCCTTCTACTGTAAGATTTCACAAATAAATGTATATTTTAACATGATATTTTCCTCTTGATAGCAATCTTACTTTACTTGACAAGGACTGTATAACTGTTAGTTTAGTAGTGAGATCATAAGTGATAAAAAAATAGATGCAACCAGAGTAGATAGTTTTTGGTAAAAGGATATGAGATATCCCAGAAAAAAGATATCAGATATAGATATCACAGTTTGAAAAGTTAGGTTTACTACAGAACTATACAGGACAGGAAGATCTAGGTCCAGTTATATCTTTACCGCAAAAAATAAGAGAGAGAGTAGGAAAGAAAGAGCTTGAATATGAGAGGACAAGGGAAGAAAACTATGGGCAGATATCTACCAGAGGGAATGGGATCACGGGTACAAGTAAAGGGGTTGGCCTTAGTGAGGAAGAGCACCTTTTCATTTCATCAGAGACTTAAAAAAGAAAAAAAGGGAGATGACATCAAGAGGTTTTTAAATGTAGAAAAGAGGAAGGAGCTCACAGTGAACAGCCTGTATTTTCTCAGTAGGGAAGAAACCTGCTGACAGGGTAGGGAAGATGTAACATCAAGAGGCTTGAAGTAATTGTTTTTAGATGCAAGATAAAAAAAAAAATTAGGAAAGGGTAAATTAACTGGCCTTCTACAATAGGGGAAAAATGGAAATTAGGATAAAAAATTAGGAATGACTAAGTACAATTGTGTGACTTTGTCCAGCTTCTTTTAGCTGTTTGGAAACAGCAGCAGAGAAGGAGTTGGTGGAAATAATCCAGAGATAGAATCCAAAGGTTAAGCCTGGAAAATAATAGCAAGGAATTAGAAGACAGCAGAGGTCTATAATATTCATCTAATTCAGGATGAAACCAAGGAAGAGAACAAAGTGAAGTCAGAGCAAAAGGTAAATAACCTAGTAAGATAATTTTGAAAGGGAGAAGAATGGCAGCTTAAGGTAAGGATGAACAATAAGGTCAGAAGAGTGAGGTAATAGGAAGAGGAGCTGTAAAGAAATTTCCTAATTCATAAACACAGAAGTACAATATTGTAGCTAATGGTGATTTGAAGAATGACATATTCACACTTGTCTCTTTAAAAAAACTCAACCTTCTTTCTCATTAAAATTAGGACTTGGGTTTTCAGAACTCTCTTTTTGAGTTTTCTCTCCCTCCAGCACCATTTTCCCTTGTAGAATTTAGATCACCAGATCCCATCTAAGAAATAAAAATGAACACAAGAATATTCTAAAAAATGGGATCAAAATCTGTACCAACAGACAGATAATGTGCTGGTGTCCCATCTCAATATGAAATATACTAAAGAAATGAAAATAGACAGAATGTACCTTGAGGACTACTTAAGAAATCTGTGAGAAACCAAAAGAAAAATTGGTAGAAAAACAAGTGAGCTGAAGTGAGAAAAAATTAAATACATGCAAAATATTTCTTACCTGTTGTAAGGATTGAGGCTGCCCTGTTGCTACTATTGTAGTTACTGCTGCTGCTGGCTGTACTACTACACCCTGTGGGTGAGCTGTAAATATCTGCTGCCCCTGGATGTATTGAAGTCCTGGTTGTGGGTAACTCTGTAACAGAAATAAAGAAAATGAAGCAGTGATAAACATTGTTAGTTCTAAGGTAATATAATTAAAATTTAAATGTGGCATCTTCTAACCAAGATAAAGTTCAGGTTATCACATTTTTAAATAAAGCTTTAAAATGTCTTCAAACTTTCTTGGCCTATTAATATTTATATTGGGAAACAAATAATAAGGGAATGTAGATTCCACAATTAAAGAAAAAAAAAAAAAGCACAATGAAGCCCAACATGAAATCATCTAATACTTTTAAAAACTTGTACTAAGTTTGAAAGAAAAAAATATAGTGTACTGCAGAGATAAAAAACTTTTCACCAAGGGTCATTTACGTTCCCAATACCAACTTGTTTGTTTCTCTCATAGAAGAGCATTTATAAAAGATGTTAATTAGCTGAGCTTCTCAACTATTTGGGTTCTAGACAAATGAAATTAATTCAATTTCAGAGATGAAGGAAATTCTATATTGCTTTTCATATTACTTTCCTAACCCTAGTCCTGTTTCTATCTTCCCAAAAAGATCAAAGGGTGTGAGTGAATCAGAGTGTGAAATTCTGTGGAAAGTTTCAACTCAGACAATCTCAGAAACCAAAGATTGAAAATAACCTTGTCAGTCATTTAAGTACTATTTTATCGCTAATATGGGATTCCTTCTTTTCTCTCCCCCCACTTTTTAAAAAGACTGGGTCTTCCCATCTTGCATATGCTAGAAATACAGGATACTTACAGGTCCAAACCTATCACTAATCAGCATGAAAATGTTTTGACCTGCTCTGTTTCTAACTTAGGGCATTTAACCTCTACTTAGGTAACCAAATGTCTTTTGCTCCTGAGAATTCTCCATATAAATGTTGAAATTTAAGTGTGGATACCAAATCTGCATAGCCTAGTGCTGCTCAGAAGTGCTAAACTCAAACAGTGCTGAACAGTCTCAGCTTCTCCAGTAACTGGAATTAGTTATTTTGTTATTATATGCAGCAATCTTTTTTCTATAGTAAGCTTAAAAGATGATCGATCAATCTCTGCTTGAGTACTTCTTAAGAATTCTTTAATTTTTAAGGCAGCTCATTCTATTATTTGAATTGTTAGAGGAAATTTTTAAATTGAGTCTCTCACTTTTACCCATCTGAATAAATTCTGCATGTCAAAGCTTACTATAAAGATATCTTTTCAAGGTCTAACCTTTCTTTCATATATTACGCATTTATATATTTGAAAAAATGCTATCTTTTTTCCCCTAATTCAACGTTCTATTGAAGCTGGTTTCTTGGTTATACCATGTCAGAAAGAGATGGAAGAAATAAAAATGGCCGTCTTCCAAATGCAGTCTCCTTGCATTTGATCAGTAACTATCAAAAAAGCAAGTACTAGGTAGTTTTTAAGAGCCCCAACAACTAACTTAACTGCTAAGTTAAATAATTAACTACTGGTATTCTAAACCAAATTCTTTAACTGTGATCAGACAGATAATCTTCTAGAGTAATAGCATCATTTCAAATAACATTCTCAATATAAATGAAACTAGAAGATAAAGAATTTGAAGCTAAATGCATGGCTATCTCAAGTCTTTGGAGGAGAAAATAAAGGAGTTGATTTACATGTTAAAGTACAAAAAAACCCCAAACAAACCCATTTCATGTATATGCAAAAAGACCACTTCTGTTATATCTGAAACTATATAACATTCTATAACAGAAGATAAAGAGGAAGAGAAATTCTACTCACTCAATACATTCCAAATAAATGCAAGACATCTTCTGATACTTGATAGCATTAATACAAAGGTGAGCATACAGGAAGATAGCAAAAACATGTCTGACAATAAGATTAGGGAACAGGACACAGCAGGGTTTAAAAGCTTATATAGGAAAGAGAAGTCACAAGCCTATGCAACATGAATCTCTGGTTTAAAAAAGGAGCCTGGAGACACTGTATATGGTAAACATCAACTAAAGAAAAACAATATATTATTATTTCTAATTAGCATCACAAAAAAATGAACTATACCCAAATAGGAATAAAACAATTGGTCATGAATTTCGGAATCATTTCCTAATCATCTATATAGGTATAGTCAGGCCATTGACTAAAATCAATACTAAACTAGAAGTAAACAGCAAACGAGTCTAACAACTCCAATTTCACCTATTTATAAGAACTACTGGTGCTTTATCAACTTCTTCCTGGATGTCAGGCACCATGCTAAGCATTTCCACAAATATCTCATTTGCTTCTCACAATTGTCTGGAGAGATAGATACTATTATTATTCTCATTTTATAGTTGAGGAGATTGTGGCAGAGGTTAAACAACTAATCCACACAACTAATAAGAGTCTGAGGCCATATTTGAGTTCACGTTTGATCTTCCTGACTGCAGGCCCAGCACTCTATCTGCCACCTGCTGCCTGCCTGCTTCACTACTGCCAAACAGGCATGCTCATATCTCCTCTCATTTTCAAAAAGACCCTCACTTGATTTATACCATACCTTTCTTCATTTTTGTGGGTAGAGTCCTTGAAAAATTATCTTATCCATCCAAAACTTTTTCCAAAGTACCTCTACAATCTCTTAATTGCCAATTGGATTTGGCCATCTCAATTGCCATTCTTCTTAACCCCTCTGGAAGAGGATATCTTTGACTCAATATTTTCTTCTCTCTAGATTCCTGTGACACTTTCTTTTTCTACTTTTCTGATAGCTTCTTCTCAGTCTCCTTTACTTGATAGTCATTCAAGTCACCTCCAATTAATTGGAGATTACAAGGTTCTGTCCTGGACTCTTCCACACTATTTTGCTTGATGAACTCATCAGCTTTCATAGATTCAACTACCACCTCCCTGCTGCTGATCACTAAATCTACTTACACACATAAGGCATTTAATTCTAACCTCTTTACTGATCTCCAATCTTCTATCTCCAATTGCTCATTGGATATAACAAGACCTGTGGACACTAAACTCAACACATCCAAAACTGACCTCATTACCTCTCCCTTTACTGTGAAGAACATCACCCTTAGCCCAATCACTTAGGCTTGCAAATTCTGCACCTTCTCTCATCTCTCATATCCAATCTATTGCCAAAGTCTGTTCACCTTACCAGCTTAGTTTCACGTGTACCCCCTGCTTTCCTCTGATCCTGCCAGGCACTTAGTGCTGGCCCTCAGTATCTCCCAACTGGATTTCTACAACAGCTTATTGGCTAGTCTGCCTGTCCCAAGTCTTGTCTCCATTCCAGTCCATCTTCCATTCAGCTAATAAAGGACTAACAGTATTACAGCCTTTTACTTAGTAAATTCCAGTGGTTCCCTGTCTTCCAGAATTAAATGCAGAAAACCCACCATAACTTGCCCTGACTACCCGCCCATTCTTCCTACATCTTATACCACCAACACTGGCCTTACTGCCCCTTAAACAGCACACACCATCTCCCAACTCCCAAGGCTATCTTCCAAGGCCATCCTTCATGCTTAGCATCCTTTCCCTGCTTGTCTCCACCTCTTAGCTTCCTTTAAGTTTTAACCAAAATATAACCTTCTACAGAAGAGCTTTCCTGTCCCTCCTTAATCCTAGTGCTTCCTTTCTGTTGGCCATTTCCAGTAAATATTGTACACAACTAGTTTGTACATGATTGCTTGCATGCTGCCTCCAACTGTTATTCTGTGAATTCCTTCAGAGCAGAGACTGTCTTTTACCTTTGTATCCCCAGCACTTAGCATAATGCCTGGCACATGATTAGCATTTAATTCTTAATGAGAGACTGATTTATCATTCCCTAGGAAATAGCATAAATAGTATAAAAATGGCCATAAGAGAGCCCCAAATGGCCTAGAAACAATCTCATTTGGCAATTATCTTCTTAAAGTAGGATAAGGAGAAAAGGGTAACACATAAGAAGAGATCTTTGTGTGTGGTCTGTAAACTTTAAAAGCTCTTGTGCACATGTACATATACATATACATACACAGATAAGATATCTATTTCAATGTAAAAGACTTCTGCATATCTTTTGGATATTCTTTTGTGTGTGTGTGTATGTGTGTGTGTGTGTGTGTGTGTCTGTCTCTATTTGCTTTATAATCTAAAAACATTATTCTGAGGAGGGGTTTCACAGGCTTTTACAAGACTGCCAAGGAGGTCCATGGCACAAGCAAGTTGAAGAACCCCCGATTTAGGATGTGAAATCATTTGAAAAACGTTACAATATCTTCTGATAAAGCAAAAAGTTAGAGAAAACCAATTTTTTTCTGAAAATTGAGTGAGCAATTAAGCCAAACTCTACCAATGTATAGGATAGAACTGAGAAAAACAGTGTATAAATATTAAAAAGGATTATTGAGGTCACTATAAGAAGCTATCCAAATTAATGATTAAGGAACTATGACTGGATATTTCCAGACAAGAAAATAGAAATGTCATTAAATAAGCTAGGTAAGAAGACATAGCTGGGTTAGTTCAGAATACAGAGAAAATAAATGCTAAAACTGACTTTTAAATCCCTGAGGCAGCAATTTCTTAAGTTATATGTCTGAAGAATTCATAATCTCTAAAGAATTAAATATGTGAGCCACCCAAAGGAAAAGAGAAACATACTGAACATGTCTTGGCTTTAGCATACTACCACAGATTAATTGCTCTAATAGTAACATGAAAAACGTTATTCAAGAAATAAGTTCCTTCCTTAGCTTTCTCAGCAATGTGGTGATACAAGACTTTCCATTTCCAATAGACTTTGGATGGAAAATGTTTGAGAACTATGGAGATTGAATATGGATTGAAACAATATTTTCACTTTTGTTTGATTTTTGATTTTTCTTGTACAAGGTGACAAATATAAAAATATATCTAAAAGAACTGTACATGTATAATCTATATCATATATAATGCTATAATATACATGTATAATCTATATTATATATAATGCTATCTTGGGAAAAGGGAAGGCAAAAGGAGGGAGAAAAAAAATTTTAACACAAAATCTTAACAAAAATGAATGCTGAAAACTACCTTTACATGTGTATGGAAAAATAAAAAATAAATCTGTTCTTCAAAAATTTTTTTATTATTTTGTCTAGCTCTATAAACTATGATTGGCATAGAATGAAACCATTAGTTTAGGTAGCATGACAACTTATTATACTGGAACAGTCCAGCCATAGTACTGAATATCCTTAAGGCCTTCTTTATTTCATTAATGATTGCTTTGCAATTCTTTTTATTATCATGCTTTCCAGATATTTTATGCATTTTGTAATTCTTAAAAAATTGGAATTTCTTATTTTTTTACTCTTTTATTATTATTACCACTCAGAACCATTATTATTTTTGTAGGGTTTATTCTGTATCCTGAAACTTCATTCTAAATTATCTCAATTATAAAATCCAATAACAGTTACATGTTTTTTATTTTCCTTTCAGCTTGTCTTTATTTTCTCATCTTACTACATATTAATACTTCTGGAACTACAGATATTTTGGGGGAAAATAGAGGGGATTCTTAATTCTTGCATTTACTTGCAAATCTGAGAGAATATAGCTAGAACGTTAATAATGCAAGTGATAGTGATATAAAGGAGGTAGTTTTAAATAGAAATTGTGCTGCTGCATGACCCACATGATCACTTATCATTCAATAAATATTTGAGTATTTCCTATGTGAAACTATTTCTTTGATAGTGAGCAAAGAAAAGTAAAACAATCTTTATCCTCATGAAGATTTGCTTCAGTCTCTTCATGCAATGGCTTTTTTCTTGCCATACTTGCAGCTAGTTACACTTAGCTTGTTTTCCACAACTCTTAAAAAAATTTTTTAGCTCTAGTTTGTCTCTTAAAAAGTTGGAGTTTCCTAATGATAAAGAGGTTTTAGATATATCCTTTTTTATATTAAAAATGATGATTCTAAGCTTACTTTTAATATAAATAAGTGCTAGACTTTAATAAAAAAAATATTTAATCTATTGATAGTGGTTTGAATTTGTATTTCCAATGTGATTATAAATTTTTTTAGTCTTGAAAAATTCTTGCCCTCTTGGCATAAATCTAACTTGGACTTAGTGATAAGTCATCAAAAAAGCAAGGAGATAAATTTATTGACTGAGGAAAAAAAATCAAAATACATTCAGGGTAAAATAAGATCTAGATGTAGAAGAAAAATAATGAAATTTTAAAAGTAAGGAGAAAGGGTAAAAAACAGTTATTTTGTAAGTTACAAGATGATCCACTTTTTCCACTGACAACCCCATTTCACCCGAGAAGTTTTCATGTGACCCTGGGTATATAGGATATTAAGTAAGTCTCTAATTCTAACACTTACTGATAATAAATCATAATTTCATGACTCCCACATTCAGTTATGAGACCCCAAATATAGTCACAAACCAAGAAGCTAGGCATAGATAAGGACAAGTTGGAAATAAACTCAATAAACCCAGTGTTCAATAAATTTGACAATATAAATTACCTGGGAAAAGTTTTTATTTCATAAAAACTCCTGGAAAAAAAGAATGCAGTTTGTTCAGAACTTATGTTCTGAACAGAAATTATGTTCAAACCAACATTTACAAAACAAAATGAACTCAAAATGATTATGTGACCTGAATATCAAAGAATATGCCATAAAAACATAGCAGAATACTAGAATAGATAAACCTTTCCCATTTAGGACTGAAGGATAGAGAAGAGTTCTTAATTCAACAAGTATGACTAATACTTGCTATTGCACCAAAGCCTGATTCAATTAGGATAAAGAAATGTTATTTGGCGAAAATGTTTGGATCATGTCTCCAATAAGGATCTTACATCTAAGAAATGAAAACATAGGCCATTAGTATGAATATTAAGACTATAGCTATTTTTGAAAAGAGTCAAAGGACATGAACAAACAGCTCTTAAAAAGTAAAATTGAAAACTATTATTGTTCATAAAGATGGCTTTAAATAAAAAAATAACATAATATATAGCATTTATGTAGTTTTAAAAGCCTGTAGAGCATTTTATGTATATCTCATTTCATCTTCATAATAATGCTGTGAAGTAGGTATTATTATTTGCATTTTTCAGATAAAGAAACTAAGACTCAGAGAGATAAGATAACTTCCCCAGGATCACAACTTAAATCCAGATCTTTCTAACTCCAACTCTAGCATTCTCCACCCACAGTGCCACTTAGCTTCCTTACAGGAAATGCTCAAACTCTGGACCATCAAATTGGCAAAGTCTGACAAAAGACAGGAAAATCATTCTGAAAACATAACTTTTAAGTTATGCTAACAAAATGACTAAATGTTCAATCATTAGTTTGTAATATCTATGTTCCTCCCTAGCCTGTAAAGCAAAGAATTTATATTGAGTATCTCAGGGGAAAAAAACCAAAACTAACTAGCTAAAAACAAAAACAAACAATTTTTTAAAAAAATTCCAACGCGGCAATTTTGTAGTGGCAAAGATTCAGAAATAAAGTAGATGTCTACCACTGGAAGATGGCTAAACAAGTAAAAATAAGCAAATGGAATATTACTGTGTCTTAGGAAATGATCAATAAGAATTCAAACAAACACAATAAGCATGAGAACAACTGTAGAGTGAAGTAAACAACTAGCAACAATGTCAGTGCAAATAAAATCAAAATCAAATGCTATGAAATTATGCTAGTATGGAATAGATGATGTGTTAACTGATTTTCCTGAACTGCTTTTTTTCTCTTTTTTTATTTTCAGTTATGAAAGATGGCTTTCTATAGGGATAGAACAAGGAAAATGCATGGAAATCAAGATAAGATAAAAAACAAAAACATAGCAAAAAAAAAAAAAAAAAAAGAAAGAAAGAAAGAAAAAAATTTCAGATATGCTAAAGGACATTCCATAAAATACTCCCTTCTGCCCAGTTATAAACAGATTTGGGTACAGGTTCAATTAATGTCCACTCTGCTCAACTGAGATGACCTAAAAACAAAGAAAGCAAAGATTTTCTTATGCCTGAATCCCTTCCATTATACTTAGTGGTTTAGTGTATGTGTGTGTGTATATATATATATATCTCCTCAGGTAAATTACAGATAGGATAAACTGGGTCTAACCCGACTTACACATGGTCAAGTATGAGGGACTGGCAGGGGATAGGAAAAAAGTAAGATTTAAGATTTGTTAAATGGTATTAACAGCTAACTCTGAAAGAACTCTTTTCACCTACTGGAATGATGAAACTGGATTCTATTTTTATAGACAAAAATAAAACAGAAATGTCATCTGTTTAGAACCACCACTGTTATATGCCTTCCCTAAGTTACATAGAAGTATAGTTGCAGGTCCACAATACTACCAAGACTCTAATTATCTACATGGACTTTTGTTTAAGTCCTTTGGCATCTTTGGGCCTCATACAGATATGTTCTTATTTATATAATGAGGGGATTAGCCTAAGTGATGATCTCTCTAAAATTCCTTCATGCTCTAATTTATATTATATGACTACACTCAAGATTCAACCATCTTCAACAGTATTCAACAGAATATACAGAGAATGGTTCCCTCCCACCCCCCCACCCCCATATGAACACCCCCACCTGTACGAGTAGATAGACACTCAAATGTGTCAAGAAACAATTTATAGTCTACGAAATTTCAAATAGGACATGACAAATAGTATAAAAAGGAAGAAATAACAAAAACAAATCTACTTAGAGACCTAATTAGTACACTACAGTAAGGTAAAAAATTTTAAATACCAATAAATAGTTATTTATTGTAAGACGACATAAGAGATACTGCAAAAATTACTCAAACACTGGATAAAATGAATAATCTTCTAAGTCATTTTTGATTCAGAATAGTCCTAATACCAACTCAATGAATCTATTTAGATGTTAAAAACAAATCGTCAAGAATACAACTAGTTTTTTTTGAGGTCATCTCCTCTCCCTTACCCCAAAATTTATTCAAAGGTACAAGACCATCATATATCATGAACTCTAATATTTTACTTTTGTAAAGGAGTTTGGGCATATAAGATCATGTGCTAATTCCCATATTGAGAAGTATACAAGATGGCACAAAAATAATGGGCACAAAATATGAATAAGATGAAGACAACAGGAAAAGTAAATTACCCTTTAAACATATTGTAATTAAGATACCAAGTTCTCAATTACAATAGTTAATAGCTATCCCTTTGAAAAGATCTGAGGATGTAAAAACAACATAACAGAAAAAAATGGAGAGGATAAAAATTTAAAATTCTAATCCAATTCCACTTTTATTGTACAAAAAGTCTTTTGCACAATGACTAACATGATAAACAGAATACAAAGACAAATTGATTTTGTAAAGTAAGTTACCTGTACAATTGGTGGAGTCGTTTGAGAATAAGGTGGTGTCACACCGTAGACAGTCTGACATGTCTGACCCTGGTAATATATAGCTGTTTGAGATTGTGCAGGTGAATATGGCTGCTGCACAGGGACAGTTTGTTGATTAGAATCCCAAACACTATAACTTTGTCCCTGTACAGGACCTGGGGCAGGTACTGGCAAAACAGCCACATTAGGTTCCTGATGAACAACGGCTTCATTCTGTGCTACGTACTGTGAAGTTGAAACCTCCATTGGTGTTGCTACATGTTGCACTACTGGAACTGGTTGAGGAGTAGCAAGGCTTGGTTCTACTGAGTGTCCCAAAGTCTGGGTATGTTCATAGGTGGCAGGAGAACACATAGGGTCCATGCTAGGTGTGGGTAATAGCACCTTCCCAGCATTAGGATTGCTAGGATCCACATAAGCCTGCATGGGATAACCAGGAGGGTAACCAACAAAGCTATGGTGAGGAGCACTATAGCCTAAAGATTCATAAGGAAGGGGGGAAGTCATCCCAAGGTTCTGCATCTGCTGCTGCTGTTTCTGAGCCTCCCGCTGGGCTACCTCCTGTTCAAAGAGCTTCCGGCGCTCTTCGGTAGAAAGCTTATTACGGTCCTTAAGGCGCACTTTTTTCTTAGAAGTGGGCGTATCATATCTAAAAATGAAGATTAAAAACATCAGGAAAAGATTAATCCATTTTTTTTTAAATGTTAAAGCACTTTAAAACGGCTCATAGTCTATATTCTCCAAAAGTATATATCTCTTCATTTCTTGGATCTTGGAATGTGGCCTCTAAAACATGCCTCAGACTCCATTTACCTTCCCCTAATCCTGCCACTCCTTTCAAGATTATCACCCTATACCTTTGCTTCCTTTTACAATCAAATCCCTAGAAAACCAATCTAAATTGTACCTGCTCCCTTCACATTTTGCAGTCACTTCAACTCTTTGTAATATGGTTTTCAACTTCAATCATATGACATACCATTTTCTTCAAGGCTATCAACAATTTTTCAATAAACTGAAGATTTACAGTATTTTTAAAATCTCCATATTGTATTATTTGTCAATCCAAATTCCTTCCTATAAGAATTGTGGACTGTATACTTAGGTATTTGTCTCCTTAATCAGATCATAGAGTAATTTGTGCTCCTACTTACCTATCATCAGGTCTTTTTGTTCCTCGTTCATAAGCAGAAGGTGGTGGTGAAAGGGAACTTCTTCGTTTCTTTTTTTCTTTGCTCTGTGTTTGCCTTTCTGGTTCTCTTTCTCTGGATCGGTTAGGAGTCTTTGGAGTAGTTGCTTGGTCTCTGAGACTTACATTATCCCTTCCCCGATCACCTGAAAGAAAAAGTGGTCAACTAAAACAACCAAGTCAACAGAATTTTCCACTTTAGTATTATAAAAGCAAATTAAATGAACTCATAACTTATCCTAGATGGGTTGACAACTTTGAAAGATATTTTTAGCCATTACCAGAAAGATAATGGAATAATTCCTTTCTAAAATTTCTCTAATCCAAAACTCAGAAGTGCCAGAAACATAGGGCCAACCATAGATATCTGGGTTACTCCACTGGAGATCTTTCAGATTGACCATATTTAATCAACCATTTCTGAAGCTATCTAAATTTACCAATGTCTAGCCCACATTAATCTCATCATTTCCACAAGAAGAAAATGAGATAATTTATTCAAAACTTATTAAAACTCTCTTTACAACACCCCTATGATTTTGGCAAAAGAGCTTAAAATTTCAATATAAAAAAAGTATGTATATATTATATTGAAAGAGAACTTTCTAGAAGGACATTAGAGAAAACCTATTTCAACTTTAATAAATTTTAATAAATGAAGGAATTAAAGTACCCAAAAGGCCTTCATCCACAAATATTTATTGATTACATTATATTACTCACAAAGAAAGAATAGTTCCCAAAGTCCCTCAGGCAACTCTAAGTCCAACTAGGGAAACATTCAGTAGAAAAAGGATACATTTAGTGCTACATAAACCCACCTGTGGAGAATCAATGAATACATACCATTGTTTTCTTTTTCAGTTTGACTCTTTTTTGGAATTCGATATACCTCCTAAAAATAAATCAGAAGAAAGGTTAGTTTTGTGGAAAAGATAGCATTTCAGTTGTTTGACAATGATAATCATTTTACATGGCAAGAGAGAAATGAGAGGGAGTGGATATAATTCATACAATACTTTAATAATATTCACACTTAATGGGTTTTCAATAAGAATAATTAAGGTCTAGATAGTGTAAGGGGTTAAGGAAATAGGTACAAACATTAGAGATTTATGTACAGGAAGTTTCAAAAGACATTTACTTTCACTTGTATCTAACATAGTCCATTAGTTTTAAGATTTAAATGACTAATAGCTTGTTATAGTTTCTCAAGAATTTTCCTTGATTGCAATTTATGACTTGGGATCCTCATATATAAATTGGAATTAGTTTTACTAATTTTGCTTGAAGAAACAGTATAAAGAAGAAATAACAATAGGCTTTTCTCATACTTAACTACAAAGAGGAAAAGGGAATTTTAAGTGACTAGCATTCAGAGGGTCAAGTTTACTGAATTAATAAGGCAGACCCATTCCCTGCTGAACCATTTTCATTTTTATAAAATACTTCTTTTAAAATGGGCTGCTTTCCTGTCATTTCTACTTACTGGCTCTAGTTCTGTACTTTACATCAATGCTAAATTTATTTCTTTTTTCTATAAAACTTCTTTTCAAATGCTTAATGATCACTACCAAATTCTGTTCATAGATTTTCCATCAACCATTCATCCAATGACAGTTTCTTGTCATTCTGGTCACTTCCTCCTTTCCTTTGGACACTCTTGGATTATTAGTCATTTTTTTGTGAAATGGAACCATTTGGCAATCTGGTGATCCTAGGGACCACTGCTTGGAATCTTGGGCTTTTCTTAAATCAGAAATGAAAGAAATGCTAAATTTCAGTTAAAGATTAGGGAAAATAAATAAGTTTATATTTATAAATATGTATACACACACACACACACACACATATATATATATATTGAAAAGTTCCTGATATAAGTTCATAGGCCTCTCCCTCCCCTTGCCAAAGACTTTTCCAGAAATTTCACAGAATCTGTAGACCTAAGAGCTCTTGCTATAAAAGTTAATACTCTTTTAAGAACACTAATACATATTTGGTCAGAGTATTTCTGCAACAACTAGTGGCTAAACTAGAACTATTAAATTCCTAAAACCTTTTACAAAGAGGATTGAAAAGAGATAAAGTAAATTTTGGGGGAAAATTTTCTCCCCCCAAAAATTGTTTTTTACTTTGTTTGTTTTGGTCAAGGCATTTGAGGTTAAGTGACTTGTCCAGGATCACACCGCTAGTAAGTATTAAGTGTTTGAGGCCAGATTTGAAATAAGTCCCCCTGACTCCAGGACTACTGTGCTATCACTTTAGACAAAAAAATGTGCCATCTAGCAGCTCCATTTTAAGCTGTAAGTTAATGATAACAACTATATTTTTCTGAAGCAGGGGCAATTTGCACCCTTCAACCTACAAGTGATGGGATCTGGAGCTAAGAGTTGGAGAGAAACATAATAGAGAGGATAGAGAAGGCAGTGCTCAAGACTAGATAACCTTTTACAAAGAACTTGAACTTGTGATTAGAGAAACATATACTTGGGAGTTTGGCAAGGTACTTTAATAGGTCCTGGCTCCAAAAGAAAGTGAAACATGGTCTATTCTCAACAATGAAGTATATGAAAACCAAATACATTCAACTTCTCTCATTTCTAGGAACCTGACATAAAACTGACCTATCAGGATATATACTTTCAATTCCCAATTTTAGCTTTGCTCCATTTCTGTGACATTAACTCCAAGCTGGGCCTTCTTGGCTACAGAACTCTATGGGTAATCAAATGCAGCACAAAGATCAGGCATTTCTTAAAAAAAAAAAAGGAAGGCCTCAGGCTCAGGGACAGGTTTTCAAGTATGCCAGGGCAATGCAACAAATGAGGCTGAGACAATTAACTGACATGAACATTATCTTTCAAGTATCTGACATTCTTGGCTATATGTAATTGTATATTTCTTTCAAAAAGTTCAAGCACCACAGTATGGAAGGCAATACACACAGCACTGGAAACTTTTTACAAAGATTAACGATATTCCTCTTAATCAAAACACCACCACCATCACCAATAAACAAACAAAATGAGTAAAACTGCTATTTTGGAAAGCTGAAATCAGTAACTCAAACTATTTAAAAACATTTACCAAATGCTGTTGAAAACAGAACCTAAAAACTAAATCCTTGACATCAATAAATTATTCCCATCATTCACATTGACAGCAGTACAAATAAAAGTAATGAAAGGTAGAAGCAATACCACAATCTCTCTTGTATAAATGTGACAATATAAAGTGATTTTCAAGACAAGAGCTAATGAATTTTTTACTGGAAAATGAGAAATGCCTACCACAATGTGTTAATCAATAAAGAGCTCTTGGATTTTCAGAAAAGCTATTTTATTTCAAGAGTTTTGTCAAAAATATGAAAGGAATAGAAAATATGCTAAATTTGAAATCTGAAAAACCAGGCAAAAATCTTTACTCTCAGTTTTCCTCATCTATAAAATATCACTTTATTACAGCTAACATTTCCACAGCACCTACCATGTGTCAGGGATTGTACTAAAAGCTTTACAAACTTCTCATCTTATTCTCATAGTCTTGGGAGATAAAAGCTATTATTATCATCTCTATCTTACAGTTGAGGAAATTAAAGCAGAGAAATATTAACTGACTTGCCCAGAATGATATAGCTAGTAAATATCTCAGGCCATATTTGAAACCAGGTCTGGTGCTAAATTAAATCCACTATGCCACCTAGTTATATCTCCCAAAATAAAGGGATTGGAATATATGACCTCATTTGCCTTCCTAAAAAATACCAATAAAAAATTATCTTTGACATTAGCTTAAGCGATAACTAGATTTTGTAGAAAAGAGAAGAGAAACAATTTATGTTCTATCCCTGGATTCTCCTTATTTAACAAAACCCCAGTTTCACTTCAAGACCCTAATAAAATCTTAGAATATTTTCTTAAGAATTCTAAGATTGTGGGGTAGCTAGGTGGCGCAGTGGATAGAGCACCAACCCTGAAGTCAGGAGGACCTGTGTTCAAATCAGATCTCAAACACTTAACACTTCCTAGCTGAGTGATCCTGGGAGTGATAAGTTAAGTCATTTAACCCCAATTGCTTCACCAAAAAAAAAAAAAAAAAAGAATCTTAAGATTGTATATTAAAGAACTGAAGATCACATGTTAAAAATACAGATCTAAACACTATCAACTTTCATTAACTTGTACTGTCAAATAATCAAAAATGTTTCCAAAAGCAAGTAACATTACACTAAATAAGCCCATGAAGCAATAGCACTTTTATGTTGCTTGAATACATTTTTAATAAGATCACAAAAAAAAAAAAAAAAAGAAATTTAGTAATCTCTATTTTCACATAGTCTTAGGAATATGAAAGTTTTGGGGTTTGGAAATAAAATTTTATTCTCCCCCATTTTTAAAGGAATATAAAATTTCAGAGACTAATCACTTATAAAATACCATGGAAAGAGAAAGGGCTCAAAACAAGCAGAGGCACTAGAACAAAGAACACACACAAAGCAATGAAGATATTGAATGATTGTTACCTTAGAAATAACACAAACTTTGCTTGAAATACTCTCTCCCCAACTTTGCCTGTCTTTCTCTAAAGTAACCACTAATAATTCATCTTTGACAGATCTTTCCCAATCCTTCAATTCCAGTACTTTTCCATTGTTAAAATTATTTTCTATTTATCCTGTATATAGCTTAATTTGTATATGTTTTGTTTTCATATCATCTCCATCAAACTGTCTGCCTTTAGGATAGAGACTACCTTCTGCCTCTTTTTGTATCCCCAGCATTTTGCAAAGTGACAGGCACATTGCAGGTACTTAATATTTACTAATTTGACTGAATATTAGGCAAATATAAACAAAAAGTCGGCAAAAAAAAGTGGAAACAACACTAGTCTAAGAATCAGATTTAGATGCAAATTCAAACTCTAAGTTACTTGTGTCTATTTTTTTTTTAATTTACCTGTTAGCTGCAAAAATTTTACGACAGTCTTCTTAAGAGAAAATCTCAAATAATGGGTGATTAATTAGAATAGTTCAGCGTGGTTTTTCCATGCTAAAATCACATTATCTCACTTGGTCCATATTACAAACTTCAATTTGGAGCTACGAATTGACTTCCCTTATACTAAAACAAAAACAATTATTTCTGAAGAGCAGTGTAAAATTTCATTTTTTATTCTATGGATTTCTAATTGGCTCAGCTGATGAAATACATCTTATCAGGTCAGGGTCACCTTTTTTAAAAGCTTCTGAATAGCATTTTCAAGTCACTGAGTCTATCTAACTCTCTCATGTTACAGATGAGGAAACTGAGTCCTGGAGAGATTAAGTTACTTGCCAGGAATAAAGCAGAACTGGTTGGGAAAGGATTTAAATATATCTGGACTCCTAGTCTTATGCTTTAACTACTACAAAATACTGATGTAATTGATATATTTAAATATATATTTATATAGATATATTTAAATATATTTAAAGATATATTTAAATCCTTATTTAAATCCCTAGATAGATCCCTAGATTTAAATATATTTATCCCTAGATAGAGCACATAAACTGGATTCAGGAAGAGCCAAGTAGTTCAAATATGTCTTACTGGATAGTCAATCAATGAGGATTTATTCTAGGTGCTAAGCACTGTGCTAAACACTGGAGATACAAAGAAAAGGCAGAAAATAATCCCTGCACTCAAGGGGCTCACAATCTAATGTGGAGAAAGACACAATATGCAAATATGTACAAATAAGCTTTGTAAAGCTAAACAAGAAATAACAGAAGGAAAGCACTGGATCTAGAGTCTGCAAGATCCAAGTTCACATCTGATCTCAAATATCTACTAGCCAAACATCTTACTTAACCCCTATATCTCAGTTTGACCAACTATAAAATAGGGATAATAATAGCATCTATCTTCTTGGGTTTTTATGAAGATCAAATAGATAATATTTATAAAGCATTTAGCATATTGCCTGATACACAGCAAGCATTTAATAAATTCTTTCATTTTAAGCCATACTTTATCTACATTTCTGAAACATTAACTAGGTTTTCATGTATCTTTAAGGGAGTAAAAATTTACTAGAAATATAGAGTAAGACTCATTTTTGGTGTTTTTAACCCTTGCACTCAATCTTATCATGCAGTTTTGTTTTAAAAACCTCCACAATAAATAATATAATCTATTAGCTGGTGATCTGTAGTAAGTTCATGTATGAAACTGAAATCTATTCCAATCAGTCTGTCCTCATGTAATAGACTTCATTAGCCATTACTAGAGACTTTGCACAGCCCTCCCTCACTCAAATCCAATTCACTTACATATCATGGCATCACTGTTTTGATATCATGGTCCTCTTCGAGAACAACAGAAACACAAACAAGAACAACCAGAGACTTAGAAATATTCTTGTTGCTGATAAAGTAGAGAGGAAAATGGTAATCATGGATTCCTTAAAAGTAGAATTAGGTGTGGTATATGAATATTATGGAATATTACTGTTCTGTAAGAAATGACCAACAGGATGATTTCAGAAAGGCCTGGAGAGACTTACACGAACTGATGCTGAGTGAAATGAGCAGGACCAGGAGATCATTATATATTTCAACAACAATATTACATGATGACCAGTTCTGATGGACCTGGCCATCCTCAGCAACAAGATCAACCAAATCATTTCCAATGGAGCAGTAATGAACTGAACCAGCTACGCCCAGTGAAAGAACTCTGGGAGATGACTAAAAACCATTACATTGAATTTCCAATCCCTATATTTATGCCCACCTGCATTTTTGATTTCCTTCACAAGCTAATTGTACAATATTTCAAAATCTGATTCTTTTTGTACAGCAAAATAACGGTTTGGTCATGTATACTTATTGTGTATCTAATTTATATTTTAATGTATTTAACATCTACTGGTCATCCTGCCATCTAGGGGAGGGGGTGGGGGGTAAGAGGTGAAAAATTGGAACAAAAGGTTTGGCAATTGTCAATGCTGTAAAGTTACCCATGCATATAACCTGTAAATAAAAGGCTATTAAATAAAAATTAAAAAAAAAAAAAAAAGTAGAATTAGGGAATAATATGCTGAATTATTTCAAGAGAAAAAAAATTTTTTTCCCATTTCATCCCTTGAAGATTCTATGAACACTTCTTTAGACTGAAAAATTTAAAACAGATATATAGTACTGTAGACTTCTCATGTAAAACTTCCATAGATATCTCTCAAATTTCTTGGCCAGTGTGTCTTTAACTGCTAAGGATAAGGATCTCTCTTACACTTTATTCTATAATTTTACTTCCTCTTGTTCTACCATATTAAAAGTATGCAGGTCATATCTTTAATTAGAAGTATGAAGTCACTAATGATCTTCTGTAGATCAGGTTGATTATAATTATAAAGCTTAGTTTTTGGACAAAGGAAGCCAGGCCGTATACTTTTCAAAGGTTTGCAATTCATGATCAATACAACTTGATATATCGTAATACTATCAGTAAACTAAATGTTGGAGGGGAAAAAATTGACACGTAGATATACATAGAAGTAAACATAGATACACATACTATTTTTCAATAGTTCGAGGATCCAAAATTTTGGTCAAGATGAATATACTCACTCTTCGTTCTAGTAAGGTTGTTAACTCCCTTTGTAACTTAATATACAGTCTATGAGTGCTAAGGTGGAAAAATTCTACATCTTATTACCAAGGTCAGAAGTCTTTGACTTTTCTAAGTTGTCGAATAGACAGATCCACACTCAACACTTTCAATCTTAAGACCTCTCATGCTCCATTAACAAAACCCTGAGAGACTAACATTGCCTGCCCACACCTATGCCTCCACCCCAAACACACATACCAGTCATACTCACTTTGTAGAAATATATGCATATACATACATAACAAAATTCCTAATATTAAAATATAACAGTGTGGTAAAAGTCATAAAAAATTGCATGAAATTCTCTTTTCCCTTAATAGGAACTACACTGAAATTATTCCAGAACAATAGTATAATGCAAATCTGGCAGATGAAGTAAAATGCAAAGTGTAATGGATTTGAATCTAGCTCAGATTCTAGTTCTGTTGTTAATAGGCATGTAATTCAAGCCATGCAATTACTTCTCAGTCTTGATTTCCCCATTTGTAAAATGGGGATACATTTGCATTGCCTACCTCAAAAGTATTATTCTGAGGATCAAATTAAGAGTGAATGAAAAACACTTTGCAAATTGTAAAGCACAATGTTAAATGCCAGGTATTAGTCAAAGAAAATGCCACAAAAAATAAATGGATGTTAAGTTTGATACATTTCTCTAGCTCTCATGAGGAAAAATAAACTACCACATAGATTGACTTTATAAGACCATAATATCCTAGAGTTGAAAGGGATTGGTCACCATCTAATCCAAATCATACCACAGAAGAATATTCACTACAATATATTTTATCAATAACTATCCATAATTCCATTTAATATTAACTGTAGATAAGATAAAATATTTGGAAGTCTATTTGCTGAGACAAACCCAGGAACTTTATCAACACAATTACCAATTACCACCAAATGAAGTCAGATCTAAACAATTAAAAAATTATCAATTGCTCATGGATAGGCTGAGCTTAATACAACAAAAAAGACAATTCTACCTAAATTAATCTATTTATTCAGTGTCAGATCAATCAAACTGCCAAAAAGATTACTTTGTAGAGCTAGAAAAAACAGTAACAAAATTCATCTGGAAGAACAAAGAGTCAAAAATAACAAGAGAATTAATGAAGGCAAAATGAAAAAAGGCAAAAGAAGATAGTCTAGCTGTTCCAGAGCTAAAACTATACTATAAAGTGGCAGTCATCAAAAACATTTGGAATTTGGCTAAGAAACAGAGTGGTAGATCACTGAAATAGGTTAGATACGCAAGACATAATAGTCAGTGACTATAGTAGTCTAGTGTTTGATAGCCCTAGCTTCTGGGCTAAGAACTCACTATTTGACAAAAACTGCTGAGAACACTAGAAAATAGTACGACAGAAATTGGGCATAAACATCTTATACCTTATACCAAAGATTGTTTGAAATGAGTTCAGTGATTTGAACATAAAGGGTGATACTATAAGCAAAAAAGGAGAACAAGGAATAGTTTACCTGTCAATTCTTTGGAGAAGAGAGGAATTTATGACCAAACAAATAATAGAGAACATTACCCAAATGCAAAATGGGTAATTTTGATTACATTAAATTAATAAATTTTTGTACCAAAAAAAATTCAGTCAAGATTAGAAGGGAAGCAGAAAGCTGGGATACAATTTTTACAGCCTCATTTAAGAGAACTAACTCATTTTTATAAGAATACAAAGTATTCTTGTATCAACTACAACAACCAACTTGTTTCAACTGATAAATGGTCAAAGGATACAATTTTCAGAAATTAAAGCCATCTATAGCCATATAAACCATCCAACATTTCCTTTAAGAAGTTCAATGAGGGGAAACTCACTATCTTCCTAAGGCATTATGGATACTATAACTCTTTCTGTTGAGAATTTTTGCAGTTTGCAATGCATTCTACATAAATTCTGATTTGAATCTCAAAATCCTGAAAGGTATTATTAAGATTTTATACAAAAGGAAAGTAAAATAGAGGAAGGAAGAAAGGAAGTTAACTAGATTTGCCTATGGTCACAAGGCTAGAACCCTAGTTTTCTTAACAATCTCAAGTACTTTGTCTATTAAATCTCCACAGAAAAGTATACAGAATAATTTGGGCTTAAATAAATCTTTTGATTCCTTTTTACTTCTATGCTTTGAAGATATTCTCTTATCTAGTTAGAAGCTTTCCTCCTAGGAGTACCTCAATAGCATAGTGGATAGAGCACCAACACTGGAGTCAGGAGGATCTGAGTTCAAATCTGACCTCAGACATTTAATATGTACTAGCTGTGAACCCTAACTCTTCCCCCCACCCCGCAAAAAAAAAAGAAAAAGAAATTTTCATTTTATTTTCACCCCAATTAATGCATCTTTCAAAGTATCTCCACCCCAGTCCTTGTTATCTTGCCCCCTCTTCTCTCTCATGATCTTCTTCCCTTATCTTTGAAATAACTAAAGTTCCCCTTATACACAAAGCATAAACTTGCAACAATTAAATCTGGAAAATGATAAAGCAAATCATGATTTAAGGTTCTGTATGAAACACTTATTCACTGTGCAGGATTTATATGAGTCTTGTAAAAACTCTAAACATAATTTATGTTATCTAAAACTCAGCACACATTTCAAAACTAAAAACACTTGTTAGATCATATATGTTGACTTGTACCCCTTCAGATAAGTTACTTATTAGAAAGACATATTAATGAGACCAAGCTCTCTTCCTATCATATCTTCAGCACTCATATTAGAAATCTAAATTTATTAAGAGATCAGAAAATGACATTAACTACTTTAAAAAGTACTTCTGCTTACCAGCAGAGCAACCAAACTGACTTAAAATTGATTAAGATTCATGTCAAATACACACCATGCTAATTTAATACAAGAGAAATGACAATAATATATCTAAAAAATTTTACTTTTCATATTAAATTATCAATAGAGGTTACATTTTAGATCCAGGAGGAAAAAAAATAACAAGACTCACTTAGGACAAGAAAAATTCAAATAGTCAAAAATTTTAAGTGAAATAATGAGAATCAAAAATTAGGCAATATATGTAAAATGCTTACAAAAGAGACATCAACTTTGGTGCTACCTCCTTCAGTACCGTCAGTAATCCTCTACTTTTTTGATTGCAGAGCTGGAAGTCAGATTATAAAACTTTTCCCAAAGCCTATATCTAAAGAGAGCTCTAAGACTCAAATCCACCATCTGTTTTCCCCCAGCTTCCATTCCTTAGATTATACCTTGTTCCTAAGCCTGATAGTCCCTAAGTTTACCTCTTTCCATTAAGTTGTACGCTCGTGAAGGTAGTGATTGTCTTTCTTTTATTACATTTGTATCCTCTGTCTAATAATCCCAGATCTCAAAAAGTACTAAAAAACAGGAAAATTCTTTGCAATCAGTAAAAACCCCAACACTTTCTTAATCCTTACCCCATTCCCCAATGAAAAGAAATCATCAAGGCATTTTTTTTTAAAATATGCACAAAACATTCAACAGTAAATGAAGACAAGCTGGAGAGCTTGGAAAGTAACTTTATTATTATAATTTTAAAGAAGCAAGCTGTATGTTAGAAATTATAGTTTTACATGTAGTCCTTTTTTTTTCTGTTCCTTAGAGACAAACAAATGTCTCCAAAGAACTTTCTATTCTGATCAGAAACCAAAAGATTTGTTCTTAAGGGGGCAGCTAGGTGGCGCAGAGAGCACCAGTCCAAAAGTCAGGAGGACCTGAGTTCAAATTTGATCTCAAGACTTAACACTTCCTAGCTGTGTGACTGTGGGTAAGTCACTTAACCCTTAAAAAAATGTTCCTGAGAAAGAGAGAATGATGAAAATATAAAGTACTGGACAATATGTCTTAATTCTAACATTTGCTTATTTTTGTGACTTAAAGACCAGTCAGTCAGATGAGTATTTTGCATTAGTAATATTGCCTGATCATAAGAGAAAAAACTTTTTTGGGTTGTAAAGCCATTATATAAAGGTGAGCTGTAAATCATCAATAATCGGTGGAAAAGTATTTTATTAAGCATGTATTATATGCCAGGCACCGAGTTGAAATAGCTCCCCCTCCCCCATTTTTTGTTAAAATAAAGGGGGAAAAATCTACTCCCAAATAATTTACAATATGTATATGAATTGAGTCTTTTAAGAAAATGAGATGAAAACTTATGTTTGATCTTGAATAGTAACAGAGTTACTAGTTTTAGAGCAAAAAGGAGAAGGGGGCAGACCTAAGTTTAAAGAACAATATATTGACCACAATGTGGATGATGGACAACAGAGTGGAGAAGCTCAAAATAAGTAAATCATTAAGATACAATAGTAAAGGTGAGAGGTAAAAGAGTAAACTACAGTAGTGGTTGTATGAATGGAGAAAAGGGGATCAATAGATTACACGGAAATACAATTAATAAGTTATTAGCTATGTAGGGAGATTAAGAATAATATCTTTGTTATCACAAAAACAGAATGCAGGCGTCGTAGATGAATGCTGAGGTGGCAGGTTTTAAAGAGAAATAGGTAAGTTTAGTAGAGGAATAAGGTACATAGGAATGGGGCAACAATGAGTCTCTGACACATTTAGTTTATAAAGTCCAATAGGAAATTAAATACATAGGAATGGAACTCAAGGAAAAGACTGAAGTTGGAAATATATATCTTGGAATCATATAAATCAAATAATTCAAATTCAAGGAACTAATAAGATTACTAAGTGAATACTAGAAAAGGGTCTGGACAATTGTTAGACATGGAAAAGAACAAGGAGAAAGCTTTGACAGGAAAACTCCAAGGACAGACAATCCAGGGAATCAACAGTATCAAATGTTAGAAGTAGAGGATGAGCTACATCATGCATTAAATATGACTGTTAACAGCTAAGAACTCTAATGATGTTAAAGAAACAGAAATTCTAAGGTTCAACAACATCAGTTTAAAGCTTTATAAAGTAGAAGTATTTCTAAACTACTTGGAAAGAAATGTATTGGAATGATAAATTTTCAGAAACAAAAGTGTTAGTTTATTGAAAATAATGGGAGTGAGGAGAAATTTTTAAAGACATTTTCCAAATATTTATATGAAGTAATGGCAATTTTGCATTCCCCTAATTAGCTATGGATTCCTAGAACTGAGAGGTACATATAAATATTTTGTCCCTATGCAGAAGCAGGCTAAGGGAAGATTTTTAAATTTTGCATATTTGATTATTAAATTCAAAATAATTTAAAAAAAAATAAAGCAGCAAAAATTACAAGAAATATTCAGCATCCATACAATTTATTAGTTGCCTATATTTTGGGAATAAATGTCAGTAACTCCCCATGATGATTTTGGTCAGAATATATATTTTTTTGTAAATACCTTTATAATTTTGAAATGAGACTAAAGGTTTTACAGGTTTAATGACTTGAAACCGAATTCTAGAAGCATAGTACAGAAAGGGGTAAACCTTGAAACTGTGTCCCCTGTAATCTGTAAAAGATGATTGGGATCTCAAGCTCTCCCCTAGGAAAAGCATACCTTTCTACTGGCTTCTCAGTGCCAATAAAATTCTCTTTTGTCTCAGATTTTCGGGTTTGCAAATTCTTTTACACTGGACCTGCATTGACCAGAAGGGATTCCCCACCTCAATTCTCACACTTCTTCACTACCACTAGCACTGCATCAGTAAGACACAGGCAACACAGGCCTCCCCATTTGTTTTGTTTTTGAGAGGCACAGTACATAATATCGTGGAAAGGCCACAGGATTATAGTAAAGATCTAGCTGAATGTTCACCTGACAAAGTAGAAAACTGAGGCCCAGAAGGAAAGGCTGTTCAAGGGAGCTTAAAAGTAGATTATCTAAAATCTTCCAATAACCCTTTTGGGCATAATAACATTTGTATTTATCTCCCAAAATCAAAATGTCTTCATTTTCAAAGTTTCCTTTGGTCAGAATGCCCTAATTCCCATATATCTTTTTCTCTCTTTTGAATTTCTATCCAAGTATCAAGTCCCATCTCAAATATTTTTCTAAAAAGCCTTCCATGATTCTGCAGATGGAAATATCATTGTCTCCACCAATCTCACTCTTCTTATTCTATTCTTTATACATCTAATAGTATTTTGGCCATTATAAGGTCTTAAATGACTGTTAAATGAATGTTGATCATTGTGGGGATCACCACAAAGGATACTAAAAAGAGAAGACATTTCCCCCTTATATAAGAATATTGTACATTCATACTGGGAATATTACTTAGAACTCTGGTCATACCATTAGGTTAAGATTTCTGCTTGAGGAATAACTGTAGCTATGTAAAGGATTGGAGAGGGAAAAAAATTAGGGCAGGGACATAAATTAGAAGGCGATAGAATAAGACTTAAAAAAGGTGGTGAGGGTCTAACTAGGGTGGAAATCATTTGAGGGCATCAACTAGAAACAGATACACTACATGTGGTAAGGACATGTGCAGTAAGATTACGGTACTGATTGAATAGAGGAATAAAAGAAAAAGCAAAGAATAAAGAACAACAATGAAGCTCTAAACCCAGATAAGGATGGTAATATCTTGGATAAAAGGAAGGACATTGGAGAGGAGAAGAGGGGGAAGACTGGGCTCTGGAGAAAAATAATGAACTTTGGTTTTGGACACATTCATTTTAGAATGTATGCCATACAGTTCTAAATGTCCAAAAAGCAACAGCTGATGAAGACCTTGAGCTCAGGAAAGATTAGAGCTAAATATAAAGATCTATAACTTATCTGTAAAGAAATAATAATTTAACCCATATAAACTCATAAGGCAACTGAGGGAGAGAGTTCAAAGAAGGAAAAGGGTCCAGGGCAAAGCCTCAGGTAACAGCCACAGTTATGAGTCCTGTGAATGATGATTTAGTAAAGGAGTCTAGGGAGTAGGAGAAAAAGAACCAAGAAGAGCAGACGTTGAAAAATCAGAGAATCACACTAACAGTGCCAAATGATGTAGATTTCCAGAAGGATAAGCAATTAAAAAAAAAAGATCCAATAAATAAGAAAAATCATTAGTAACTCACAAGATAATTTTAATATAATAAAAGATGGGCTGTACCATTGTAAATCAAGTGAAAGTAAAGGAAGGAGAAGTAAATAATACAAGTATTTTTTTTCAAGGAGTTTGGCTGAGAAAGGTAACATCTAAGATAATATCAGGTTTTGAGTTCTAGAGTATTAAACAAGTATGTAGCATAAATAACCTATTTTTTTTTCCAATAAATTATATGGCAAGGTCTTCCATTTGAAAAGAACTCAATCATAATAAAAGTTTTTATGAATCCATTTTAAGAGACAATTAAACTAGAGCTAAAAAAATTTTTTAAAGGAGTTATGAAAAACAAGCTAAGTGTAACTAGCTGCAAGTATGGCAAGAAAAAAATTCATTGCATGAAGAGACTGAAGCATTCATTAGGATAAAGATTATTTTTTACTTTTCTTTGCTTACTATCAATCTTTGCTTACTATCACATAGGAAATACTCAAAATATTTATTGAATGATAAGTGATAATGTGGGTCATACAGCAGCACACTTTCTATTTAAAACTACCTCCTTTATACCATTATCACTTTCATTATTAACATTCTAGCCATATTCTCTCAAATTTGTCTTTTACAATAATTGCCAAAGTAAAATCCTAAGGCACAAGCCTAATTACGCCACTCCTTTGTTACTCACTGCCTAAAATAATCTGATTTTAATCTGCTTGCCCCATTAGAACTACCTAAAGCCTAATTTTCAAAATTTTTTAATGCTATCTTTTTATAATATGGCCAAACTAGACCACCAGTCATTTCCAGATCTTGTCCTCTTCTCTTAACCCCTGGACATTTTCACTTTTCCAAGATTTTTTTATTCCCTCAAAACCTATTTTAAATACCATTGCTTTCTTTAATATCCTGTCAGCTATAAGTGTTAGTTCCCCAATCTTACCCTTTGTACTTCTAGGAATTTTGAAATTTCTGATTTGTATTTTACTTTTCCCATTCGATTAATTTTATCATCCTTGAAGACAAAGACTTATTTTGCATCTTAACATTTCCAGTGCCTACTCCATGCATTATACATAATAGGAGCTCAATAAGTATTTGTTAAATTGATTGCCAAAAAGATAAATGCTTTTCTGAAACTGTAATTATACTATTATCTGAAAGACTGATGACTTCAAGGATACTGAAATATCCTTTATATTTGATGACATATACACTTAAAATTTTCATACTATAAATATTTACTATGTTCCAGATACCTAAAACAATTACAATTTTTTTGGAGTTAATTTCTTCCACTGCCTAGAATTTTCATACTATAAATATTTACTATGGTTCCAGATACCTAAAACAATTACAATTTTTTTGGAGTTAATTTCTTCCACTGCCTAGACTTATGAATTTCTTCTAGAATTGTTCATATTATTTCGTGAACAAAAGGAAAGTCATGATGATTTTAAGAAATTAGACAGGAGAGATAGGTTTAAAATTTTATAAAACTTCATTTAAAATGAGACCCTCTGGTTTGGCTGGACTTGGGACATTTTTTCTGCAGTAAATTTATTTGAGAATCTACAGAAATAAAAAATATATACATGCTATTAACAACTACATGAAAAAAAAAAATGCTCCAAATCATTAAAAAATTGCATATCAAGGGGCAGCTAGGTGGTCCAGTGGATAAAGCACCAGTCCTGAAGTCAGGAGGACCTGAGTTCAAATCTAGCTTCAGACACTTAACACTTCCTAGCTATGTGACCCTGGGCTGTGGACCCCAATTGCTGAAGGAAAGGAAGGAAGAAAGGAAAATGCATTATCAAATAACCCTGACTTTTTACCTTACAAATCATGACAAAAGATTTGACTAGCCATGGTTGGAAGAGCTTGGGGAAGAGATAGGCTAGTACATTGCCGGTCAATCTGTGAATCAGTACAACTATTCTGGAAAGTAATTTTGATTTATGTACATAAAGTGATTATAATATTCACATCTTTTGATCTAGAAATTCTATTTACTGGCTTACATTCCAAGGAGCCCATTTATAAGAACTCCCCATATTCACCAAAATATTCAGAACTTTTTAGTGAAAACTTAGAAATAGAAACAAAACAGATGCCTATCAGTTGGAAAATGGCTAAATAAATGACATCACTATTATTGTTAGAAATGAAGGTGATGAATTCAAGAAGCATAAAAAAGTTCCCAAACTAATACAAGGCAGTCAAGAAAATAGTGTAAGTAGTGACAATACAAATGAAATGACAAAAATATTAGAAGTGAACAAAGACACTAATAACCTCCTATCTCTACAAAGAGGTTGGGTAACAGTGTTATACATTGCAAATATTTTCAAATTTGTTCAATGTATTGATCAATTGTGCTGATTTTTTCCCTATCTTTCTTTTCATCTTAGAATATTCTATTACATGGGGACAGTTTTTTGAGAAGGGAAGGAAAAGTGAAACTGGGGAAATATAAAGAAAAAATACATCAACAAAAATGTAATAATTTTTAAAAAAAAATAACTATTATTAAATGTTTGATGTTATTGCTCCATAAGCTACTGGGCAATATACAAGTGACTCGGTTATACTGGCCAGATATGCACATAATTAGCTGCTTGTTGATCAATATTTTGATGTTACAATGTTTGAAAATCTTATTCTTATATCAATTTAGCTTACGTAAGTCATTCCCACATACTTTAAGGCAAACATTTCTCCTCAAAATTAAAAAAAAATTTTTTTGAGAAAAATTACTGACAACACAATTTAAATAAATATTCAATGTCTCTTTAAGTTGTTGGGAGTTTATAGAGAACCCAGGACATTTTTTAAAAATCAAATTACAATTTGCACTAGCACTATATTTTTATTTCTGCCTTACTGCTTACTCAAATCATCTAAACTTTTTGGCTTCTTCAAGTTTTCTTTCCAAGTTGAGTAAATAATCCTACTCTATATTAGATATGCTGTCATGTAGGACAATTATGCCCCCTGAGGGCACATCCTAAGGCTAAATGGACAATATATCTGATCCAATATAAATATTTATATGTTCTTATGAATTAAAATTCAAATATAAGTTAAAAATGAATTTAAGAAGGGTCAAAAGTAGGTAACTATGAGTACTAAACTTATTACCTTGTGAGGACTCCTGTCACTAACTTTTTTATTATTAAATTTCTTCTTTTTCTCTGACTATATATTCACCACAAGCACCAACAGGGAAGGCTCTAAAAATATTACCCACTGCAGTCTCCAGTTACTCAATGTCAATGGATACTAATTATCTCACAGGAGTCTTACCTCCTTTTCTCGGATCCAACCGAACACAGATGTTTTCAGTCATCTTGAGCAGGAGCTGCATTTAACCATCACCTGTTTACCTGCTGCAATTTTCTTGACCTGTTGAACCTTGGATACATTTTCAGCATGGGGGATATTGCACGACAATTCCTTCTGCAAGTGAAATTGTATGCAGTGCCCTGCTGAAAATGTAGGCCAGTAAAAGCTATGCATATAAATAATGTATATTTGTGATTGTGTGTGTGATATGTTACTGATGTTCCTCACAGGTTCTGCAACTTAAGGAGTGAAAATGTGTGAGCCTTGTGCAGCCAAGGCAACTGTCCTGTGTATATAGGTATAGAAAAGATAGCTCACTTAATCCTTTCACGCCAGGAGTCGGGATTTTCCCGGAACGACGTCCATTATCAGGCAATGGACGCACCAAAATAACGCCGGCGCCATTGAGTTAACCACCTCTGTCCTCTTTTCACCTATTATATTTTTCATGCATCATCCAGCTTCCCAACCATCTTCCTGTTTCTTCACAGAATGCACGCTAGGTTCTCTCTTTTCTTCAGCACGGAGTTGAAAATGGAGTTGAGAAAAGGAGACACATGGTCAGCTGGTGATGTTAACAAGCTCCTTGCTGCCCTGAGAAGCTAGATGGAAATGGTTCAAGTTACAAGGGGGATCATCATCAGATCTGGGAGGACAAAGCTTAAGTCATGAGTCTTCATACCCTCATCCCACCCTCTCCTAGACTTATTTCTAACGATGATCCATATTTTCTATAATTACTGTAAAATCAGGTTTAAGAAAACTTGTTTATTGTGAAACATATGTCCAGTAATGATCCAATTGCCCAAGAAGGTCAAGAAGTCATGGATTGAGTGAAATAAAATAGCAGATATTGTAATCTACTAGCTGGTAAATATGCTAGAATTTTGAAACTTAAGGATATTTCCTTTCAATTTGAATCTACTTTTATATATAGGTGAAAGTCAGACAGAAGTAGTTAACTCAGTGCCCAGAAAATACAGAACAAATATACTAGGTTATTATATTAAAAAAAAAAAAAAACCATACAAATTTATAGACAACAAATCTATCCCTTTTTCAGATGCATAGATTAAAAAAAAACCTAAATTAGCTATAGCAACCTTATCCACATTTCTGAGATCAGAGCCATGATAAGTGGTAACTGAAGCCATAGTTATATTAAAAATTTCTAAGCATCAATGCTATAACAAGAGCACAGCTCACAGATAAATACAGAATTTCAAAGAATTGCAAATCTGTATGGAGAAGAATTTCAGAACTAAATTTTGGAGAAAGAGGAATTATATTTAGTGGCTCTAAATGACAAGAGTGTCAAGGTGAACAAGATATAAACTGAAAAGTACACATTTTAATCAAATATTAGGGGAAAAAATCTTATTAAACCTCAAGCTCACAGATCAGGCTTCATGATACTCTGAAATTTTTTATTCGGTTACAACAGTTTGGAGAAGTTAGAGAAAGAAGATGTCAAATTCACAAATTTAAGTTTTGGAGGACAATTTTAAATTGTCATAATTCATTTCAATTGGGTTAATAATATTACAGACACATTCAACTATGACCAATACTATATACTAATATCAAAAACAAGCAAAAAATGTCCTTCCAAAAGGTTTGAGAAAAACCTAGATTTTTTAAAAAATTATTTTTATATCCATACTAGGCAAAGTAAGATAATCACAATAATTACATTTGCTTTACGAAATATATTGGGCAAAGAGGTAATAAAGACAAAATCCACCACTGAAGCCATTACTCACTACTGAGGCACCCACACTTGAAGCTCAATCTTAAGTATAAATCTTAAAATTCCTCTACAGCAGGGAGAGCGCAATGCATTTACTACAATGTTTTGCATATTCCCACCCCCACCTTACCTACAGTGTTGACATCTTGGTATAGAATCTGCTAACCCTTCCCAACATGTTTATTCATCAAAGAATCTCCCCTACTTTTCTTTAGCCTGGTATCTTATATATAAGCACTTATTTTAAAAAAATGTTTACCAAATTTAAAACTGCATCTTTTTTTTTTAAACTAACAATTCTGATTATTTTTATGCTCATATTCCATAATAGGCATATTCACTGTGAATTCTTTCCATAATATTAGACAGAAAGAGGATGTGTTCCATGAAATGTCACATTGGGCAAATAAATGATGAAACACAGTAGCATAATTAAGGAAGCAGTCAAGAGTGTACAAGAATCTACAATATCTCAAACTGCTCAACTCTCAATTAAGAGTTTCAATACAACAATCAATGGAGATTGTACTTATTTAGTAGAAAGCAAAACAAAAAACAAAAACAAAAACCAACAACTCATCACTTTAGTCTATAATAAAAAGATGGTCCTACTTGGATCAAATCTCAAGAAGTTTAGGGCCAAATTAAGAAAAATCCCACAAACTGCCTCTAAGCAAGAAGCACCAATAAATTTAAATTTAGCAGGTTTATCATTCCTTTTTCTTAAGATAAAATGAAATTTGATTACTTCTGAGATTCCTCAGATGGTCATGGTGCTGCCAGCCAGATCCATGATCATATAGGGTTCGCCAAGGAATGATACAAACCTTAAAGACACGAAGGCCAGGAATCCAAAGTCCTAATGGCTTTAAAAACTTGAAATCCAGGTCTGAATTCGGAACCTAATGGACCACTTTCCAAACTCACATGTGATCTTCCAGAATCAGGTTACCATGGAATAATAATACTGCCTACCTTATTCCATTCTTCCAATAAATGATAATGGAAAAGGTATAAGGGACATAGATCTCTACTCTCTTCTGACCGCCTCCCCCACCCCCCCCCAAAAAAACCTAAGGAAGATTTTCTAAGAGATAAGATAATATTAATCTCTCTGAACAGGGATAGAAGTAAAATACAAAATTTTATGTATAAAAGCAACCTGCAATTATTGAATAAGATAATGGGGCCAACCAGTCATTTATTTTTGAAGATCCCATGATATATTGCATTAATGAAATGTTTTATAATGTGGATATTGACCCTTTGTAGTAATTTAGAATATTTAACTGTGAAAGAAAACTGAAAGTAAACAAAAGCCATTAGCTACTACTACTAAAGGGAAAATGAATCATCTGAACAATTTTCCACTATTATAAACCTTGTCTGCCTGAAGCTACAGTCAAGGCAAAATACTAAAAAAAAAACAATAAAAGGAACTTAACATTAATAGACTTTGCCAAATTGGAGAAAGTCTTTTATGTGTGAAATATAAATGAAGCAATTCAATTTAGACTCCATCGAAATTCAAATAAACTACATTGTTAAAAACTAATCACAATTTACTCTTACCTTTAGATCTTTCCAACTGTCTAGAAGCTTAGTGGCCAGATCACTTATATCCACTGTTTTATCTGGCTGTTCTTGACTCCTCTCACTTTCTACATCAGATACACCCTCCTCTTCATCTTGGGAAGGTGTTTCCATAGCAATAGATTCTTCTAGCTTTGGGCCATTACTCTCTTTGGCCTCGGCTTCATGCTCAGCCTCTGGCTCTGAGGCAGGCTGTTTACTGCTGTCCAGTGAAGTTTCAATGTCACCTTTTGTTGGCAGCAAGTGCTGTGGGATAAGGGACTGTGGTTGCAGTTGTTGTGGCTGTGATTCTTCATCTTCTTCCACAGGAGCATTTTCTAATTGGTCAAGGTCTTCTTTGCCATCCTTGCCTTCTAGTTCACTGGTAGCATCAGAGATTGCACTGTCCATACTATTTTCACTTATAATTTTAAGTCTACGAAACACAAGTTTCTTTGGAGTATCTGTGTCAGCTTCTGTATTCGGTTTGGTGGAAGGATCAGGTGTGTTGAGTGGTGTGTGTGCACGTGATGTATTCTCACTGGAATAACCATCACCTTCACTGAACTGGGGGATAGCAGTCTTGATTTGAGACCAGCGCTGGATGATTGGAAGTACTTTGCTCTCCTCCAACATATTTTTCGTAGGAATAGGCAAATGTTCCAAGGTCTTTATAATCTGATTAAACACAATTTTGACAAAAAAAAAATCATTACTTTATACTGCTCACTTTTTAATCCCTTGGATCAAAATTTAAGAATTTCAAGGAAATGTTTTGCTTTGTTTGTTTTTGCCACACACTTTATGCAAAAGCTAAATGATATAATAACTACAACATCAGTTTCCTATAGAATGAAAGGAAAACTGGACTATAAAGTTTATCAAGATTGAACAACAAGTATGCAAGCTGGTTAAAAGGGTCATCTAAAATATTTAATAATCTCTGATAAAGGTTCTATGCAGTACGACAAACTCAAAATCTTTGCCTTTAAAAAAAAAATTTTTAAATATATGTTTTTCTTATCCCACTTCAGAAATAAAAAGAATTAGTTCCCAGGCTTAGCTATGTGATTTTTGGCAAATTTATGCTGCCAAACCTCAGTTTCTTACTCTATAAAATTAAATGATTTGGACTAGATAATCTCTAAAGTGTCTTCCAGACAAATCAGATATGCTCTTCCATTTTTCCCCCTATGTAAGTTGACAAAATGAAATACATTCTTCATCAAATAATGGTACTATTTTTCAGAAGAAATGTAGTATGGCAGGTATATAGCCAACATAAGAGTCAAGAACACCTGGGTTTAAGTTCCAGATCTACCATATTTTGGCTATATAACCTTGAGCAAGTCACTTAACTTCTTAAGTGTCCCCCAGCTATAAAAGGCTGGAACAAGTGCTAATCCAATTTAGTAGAGAATATCCTCACCAAAAGTTCCCTATCCCAATGAAAATTATAGGTACAGACAAAAAATACCCCCCCCCCAAAAAGTTTACTGACTGATAAGATCTAATCACATAAAATCTTTATTTTTAGGGTATTAACTGATATACACAAGAAAAATGAGAGGTTGCATTTTTGTACTGCTGGCAAAATTGATGTATAAGTTCATCATAACTAATAATTCATATGCTCCCAAATGTATATGAATTAAATTCTTACCTTCACATCTAAATAATTATTATGGAGGAACTGAATTATCAAAATTGGGTCACATGTAAAGACTTCCATAAAAGTTATTATAAAAAACTGAAGAGCAGCCAAATATTAAATAATAAGAAATAAAAATTACTGACCTCTTCCTGTAGCTTCTGATTGTTTCCTCGACCATCACCTAGCTCTGCCATCCAAATCCACAGAAGAGAGAGCCCATGGCATTCTAAGAAGGACTTTAAGCAGGACTGAGACTGAGTATTCTTTAAAATCAAGAAGAGGAAAAAAGTCAAAGCAGAAAAATAGAACATTCCTTCTCTCATCTGCTAAAACCTTATACAGATACTTTACGATTAGAATCAATACTACAAAACTGATCTAAATATAAAATTTTATTATGTCCTAAAAATGTACTTTGAGAAAAACTGCATTCCAGATAAAGCATTATAGTAGAGAAATATATGAAGGTTATCAAAATAACTGCAATTCTAAGAGGTTAAGAATTGTTGGTTTGTTTTTTTACCATCTCTATCAGTAAATTCAAACAATATAAGTATGCAGTAATTTTCTTTTAGATTTTATTTTTGCCATTCTGCCCAAAAAGAGGCAATAAGGTATAATGAATCGATCCATGGCTTTAAAGCCAGAAAAGAAACAAGACTTTGTGTCCCAGACACATACTGGTTGTGTATATAATTGCTATTTTATATTTACAAATTTTTGATATATTCCAAGTTTCAAAAAACAAAAAACATTTACAAATATCAAAATATAAGACATAAATGCACCTACTCCAGTAAGAATTAATCCCTTTATTTTAGCTTAAGGTAAATGTTTAAATATCTCTTCACATTTTAGACTAGGAATCAAATCAAATAATCACCTGTATAAGTTTGAGACAAGTAAGTTTTTGCTCCAAAGTCTCAATTCTAACCATTAACCTTGATAAACTGAGCACCTGGTTTTTATCAGAAAGACCTTCACCATTTTCTAGAAGTGCTTCAAGTTCTCCATCCACCTAGCAGAGAAGAAAAAAAAGGAAAAAACTAGATTACAAAAATGTCAATTTTTCTTCGGTTATGGGAAAGTAACTGTTCAACAAATTCTGGTTATTTATATGGCATAATCTGTGCTAGAAGCCAAAGAAAATTATTAGCCAAAGAAGTACTTATACTTCTATATGTTGAGGATCAATGTCCTAAATGAATTTAAATTTTATGTATGGTAAATCTAATACACTTCAAGAACAAAAAAAACCCTAAACTGTGACTGAATGAATTACTTGAAAAATCAGAGAAGACTTCATGGAAAAAAATAAGACTTCAATCAGACTTGGACACAAATTCAATATAAAGAAAGGGCATTCCAATTTAGACAGAGTGGGGAGAAAAGGTGATAAGAAGGAGAGAATGAGCAAAGGTAAGAATTGAGAAAGAAGAATAAGTAATATATGTATAGGAGATCAACTTGGCCAAGAGAGAGGATATGGGCTGATTATTGAGAAAAAAGAAAAGCAGACAAACCTGTATTTTTAAGTTGTGAGTATGGATAATCATATAATGTGGGAAGTCTTCTAAAAATATCAGTCTGGCCTAGGTAATGCAGAATGGATTTAGAAAGGAAGACTAAAATTTAACAGGATTATAAGGGTAGGGAAAAAACAGGAGATTTGCAATGTAAAGGAATGTCATCTAGGGTAATATATGTGTGCCTTGGAGCTATGAAGACCTGGATGGAACCCAAAAACTTGGACAACTGAGCTCTGGCAACACCATAGGTTGAGAGCTATAGCAGAACAACCACAGTAATTAAAGGTTCCCAAGAAATCTTAAGAGTCAAACTGGCATAGGTTTCTAAGTAGCTCCTACTAAATACTGGTGAGATCAGTCTGACAGCCATCAATGGAAAAAGTGATACATTTTATTAATCAGTTACTACTATAAAGAAAGCAAGACACATTGCAACAAATCAGAAGTATTAATATACTACCTGCTTGAAATGTTTTAAGTGCTGATGTCCAGGGCCAGAAAAGCAAACAAATGCCAAGTACACATAAAATGAGATAAAGATGTGAATATTTTATCAATGTGTCAATATCACATCCAAAAAATTTTTTTTTGTAATATCTCACCAGATACTAATATCTAGGCTAAAGTTGGGGTACTTTTTTTTTTTTTTTTTTAATCAACAGTACTCTAGGGTAGCTAGGTGAAGGTGGCACAGTAGACAGAGCACCAGCCCTGTAGTCAGGAGAACATGAGTTCAAATGTGATCTTATACACTTGATGCTTTCTAGCTGTGTGACTAACCCCAATTGGCTTGCCAAAAACAAAACAAAAATTACCAAATCATACAACAATATACTATTGATCTAACAAAGGAAAGTAATTACCAAAAAAAAAACAAAAAAAAAAACCCCACCACCACCCATACACCAAAACTCATGCCAAAATACTTCATTCTTAATTTATATTATGTAAAATAAGAAAAGGAATTGAAGAGTTCCAAAATCTAAAGAAGAAAAAAATTGAAAAATCTTGGAGTAGTTAAAAACAAACGAACAAACAAAAAAATCTAAGGCCAATTGCAGAAATTATATTATGATAAAAATAATATCTCATTTGTATCACAGAAAAAAACAGAACTTATAAATTCTTACAACAAAACCCCAAAATATGGCTATCTAAAAAGGTCATGCAGTACCCCCCCAAAAAAAATACTTGTAAAGAGTTTCAACAATTAAGTACTATACAAGCAGTTGGAAAATGCTGATATATATGATTTTTTAATGACAAATATTGGAGGGGATGTGGGAAAACTGGGACACTGATATATTGTTGGTGGAAATGTGAATAAATCCAACTGTTATGGAGAGTAATTTGGAGCTATACTCAAAAAGTTATCAAACTATGCATACTCTTTGATTCAGCAGTATTTCTAATGGGATTATATCCCAAAGAAATCTTAAAGGAGGGAAAGGGACCCACATGTGCAAAAATGTTTGCAGCAGCCCTCTTAGTAGTGGCAAGTAATTGGAAAATGAACAGATGCCCATCAATTGGAGAATGGCTGAGTAAATTATAATATATGAATGCTAAGGAATACTATTTTTCTATAAGAAATGACCAACAGGCTGATTTCAGAGAGGTCTGGAGAGACTTACATGAATTGATGCTAAGTGAAATGAGCAAAACCAGTAGATCATTATACATGGCAACAAGAAGATTACATGATGATCACCTCTGATGGATATGACTCTCTTCAACAATGAGATGATTCAAACCAGTTACAATTGTTCAGTGATAAAGAGAGCCATATACACCCAAAGAGAGGACCGTGGGAATTGAGTGTGGATCACAACATAGCAGTTCCACTCTTTCTTATTGTTTGCTTATACTCTTGTTTTCCTTCTCAGGTTTTTTTTCTTTCTTTCTAGATTCAATTTTTCTTGTGCAGCAAGATAACTGTATAAATATGTATACATATATTGCATTTAACATATATTTTAACATGTATTGGACTACCTGCCATCTAGCGGAGGGGGGAAGGGAAGGAGGAGAAAAGTTGGAACACAAGGTTTTGCAAGGGTCAATGTTGAAAAATTACCCATGCATATGTTTTGTAAATAAGAAGCTATAATAATAATTAAAAATATATATATATATATATTGTCTTTATGGATCATCAAAAATCCTTGGACTCAGTTCTGCATTCATGGCTTATTCACTTAACACATGTATGCACACACAAACACACACACACACAACATGGAAAATAACAGAGTCAAGTACAGATGAGTAGTATTCTAATTTGAGGTCAAAGAGGAAAACCTTTCTATTAAAAACATGACACCAACATCAAAATTTCAAAAACAATTAACAGAAAATGTGGTCATTTCCAGGGAGTTAAACCCATTATGGTTCTGCTTAGCCTTAATCCAATGCCAGCTCAGAAAAAAAGGAGAATGGATAAAAGAAAAAGATACAGATTGATGTCTATTCCCACTTATGAAAACCAAAACTTTTTTTCTTAAAGTTCAGTTGCATATGGACTTTACAGCCATTTCTTCTGACCCTCTCAAAGTACCAGCAGATGTAATACAACATTTAAATTTTTGTGAGTAATGTCTTTTCAGGACTAGGGTCATAAAAAATAGATTTGGTTTCTTAGACAACTTATTATAAAGGAAAACAAATGTAAATAAAGTAATTTCAAAGAGTAGAATGTAGAATTTCTGCATCTTTCAGCAGATGAACATGGCTAATAACACAAAAATATAATAATTCTCTTTATTGATTTTTCAGAATTTGATTCAGTATAGTAAAATGTAGCTTTAAAGTGTTTTCACAAGTATATAAAAATTAGGCAAAATTATACGATGTCTATGACTAAAGAAATAACATTTTTAAAATAATGCAATTATTGTTAACATCCAGATAGGTTACAGAGTTGTTACAAAATTACAGAGTTGTTATAAAATTCAAACAAAAGTCTTTTTCCTAGCAAAAGTCAAGTGTTCTAAATGTTTCTATTCATATTGGAATTGGATTGCCTCCCCTCAAAACAAACTTACCTTACTGAAAATCATAGTAAATAATAAAGAACAATCTAACCATCAATATTGGAAAACAAAGATGATGAAAAACACACATTGCCCAGACAGATGTGAATCAGTCCATAAATATATATATATATCTTGCACAAGTACTACAGGAAGAGAACCAACTGGTCAAGCTAAATTGAATTTCAAAAAAATAAAACGTGCCTTCAAAGATTCCAAACAACAAATCAATGAGAAAGACTAAATCTAGTATTATATGCTGGAGTTTAAATATTCTATCTCAGAAGAATTGAAATTACAAATAATTCAAAGGGATATGAAAGACATTAGAGATAAACTGCCACATGTTATAATAATGAACTTCATTTAGAGAAAAATTTCACTGATCACATGACTTAGTAATTTAAAAAGCTGATCAGATAAATACGGCAACAGAACAACACAACAGGTGCTGGTACCCCTTGAGATACTTAAAGAGTAAGAGGATGGTACTCCTGGAAACTGGGTAGATTCTCAAAGAAGAATTCTCAAAACATAGACAAGAGACTTGCTAGAGGTATGTCTAAATGGTTGTGATATACCTAAATCAAGAGAAGCCAGTTTCCTTCAGGCCTCTTGAAGTTGATTCTGAAATGGATACAAATCCCAAGACCTATTCTGCAAGGCTAAATGAATGCCTATTACAAAAACAATTAAACACTGCAGTGCCTTCAACTCCCATCTCTAAAGATTTTATACTTAAGATTTATTAACTATTTTACTAATAAAAGGAAGGAAGGCAAAGAGTACCTTTTCAAAGTTTAAACATGAATTTGCATTAATTGAATCTGCTTATGAGCATTTGCCTCCTTGGATAACTACAAATTTCAACACTCACTGAAACTTCACAGAAAATTAAAAAAAAAAATTTAATATTTAGAGAAACAAAATACTGCCCCTTGCTCTGTCAATATACTCCGTATCATCTTCATAACTAATTTCGATGAAACTCTTAGAAATTTTCTCTTAGGGTCTGGAATACATCTCTCATCCTCCAGTACCATTTAATCAATTAGCATAGTATTCAAATGAGGAAAAAAACACAAAGAAAACACTGTTCTTTGTTAAAATTATTAATTTTTGTCCTCTTTCCTCAGAGGCAGTCATCTCAAAAGTATAGATTAAATTTCAATTCATATGTATTTCTTAAAAGTTCTTACAAAGTCATGAATGGCATGCAGAAATAAGTATAGTGACTACAATGATGTATTTTCCTTTTTCTCTAGAATGATAGGAAATCCATGTATCTTTGATCTCAATTTCACATAGATAAGTATTGATAAGTAAAAGGGGATAACTATTTACATAGTGCCTACAACATGCCAGGTAATGTATTAAGAGCTTCATATAGGCTCAAAAATGAGAAAAGAGAAAAACAATTGATAATTTTTCCCATCTTGACTCTAGCCATCTAATTTTCCCTCCCGGGTGATATAAATGATATATGGAGCAATTTTTAATCTCTTCTAGGGCTTTATTCTGTTCACCTAATGTCCATGATCTAATTAAGTATGCATAAAAAACACATTGAAATAGTCCCATAATGGAGTGAAAACAATTTGTTCAAATTAATGATGAAAAAATGGTTGAAAAGTTCCTGAAATGACAAAAGGCTCAGTTATTGTGAAATGATAGTCTTTAAGAATGAGTTTCTATCAATGTAAATTACTGAAGTATTCAAATAATACTTTAAAGTACAAATAAGGAAGCTGTTTTTCTCATTACAAAAGTACAGAGAGGATGAGGATAGAATACTTACAGAGTCCTTCTTACGAGATCGCTCCTTCTTCATTTTTCCTCCAGCTGCACGAATACTGACTCTATTTTCTCCTCCAAGGTAACCTCGGCAGTTTGCTGAGCCACAGAAACATTTTTGAGCTTCTTTCCTAGCAAAGGAACAAGGAAGACATAAGTTAAACTGAACAGTAAAAAAAAAAAAAAAAAATTAGCAGTACCTTCAGAAAATATTTGCAAATATATGAAAGGGCTATTTTAGTCCATATGATACTTGGGACCAGTTTAAGGAATTGGGAAGTCTTTAACTTATAGAAGTTAATTCAATGGAATAAGACAATGATCATGGTATTTGAAGGGCCAATGCTCCAAGTTGAATTCAATCTAACAAGCATTTCTTAAGCACCTACCTACATTATGACAAGCCATGGGGGCAAGGTGCAGGAAATATTATGCTTGATCTAAGAAGCCATGAACATGAGCAACAAATAATTGCAAAGAAAAATTTATACTTAAAATAAGTAAAAACCTCCCAATAATTAGAATTATCTAAAGGTAAAATGGGCTGGGTTACTTCACATGCAAATCAATTCCCTCTCATTTGAGGTTTTCAAGCAAAGGATGAACCCTTATCAAGTTTATTATAGAGGGAATTCTAGTTCAGGGATGGGCTATAATCAATGGTCTCCAGGATCCCTTTCAAGTTTTTTTTATTCTCTGACTTGATAAGTAGAACCACAGAATATTAACAATTAAAAGGGACATTAATTATCTTATTTATCTGTGGGGCAGTCAGCGTTTAAAGTGACTTCCCTAGGGTCACATAACTTGCTAGTTTCTGACTGGATTTAAACTTAGGTCCCTCAGATTCCAGGGTTGGAAATCTACCCACTGTGCCACCTACCAACCACCTCTAATTTATTCTTATATTGTATGCAAGAATCTCATCTACCAACATTTTCTCAATGTTGAGTCGAACTTCTCTAGTCTTCTTTAATGACATTATGATTCTCTTACCTCAAATGATATCTTTAAAATTCTCTCTCTAATTCCCTTTATTTCCTATATGTAAATACTGTCCAGGTTCTTGTTTACTGCCCCATCATTTCTTGATGCTATCTCAGATCAGAAGTCCATTACTTCAAACCTGGACTAATCCTGCCAACCAATTTTGCTCCCAGAATTTCTGCATCGTCTTAAAAATAGAAGAGGTATGAGTCTCATTGTAACTGCCCTAATACCACCATATCTAAACTACTGTAATAAGTGACAGCCATATAATGACTTAAGGTAGAAGAAAAAAAGGTTGTATTTGCTCCAATTGGGAAATATTACCAAAAGACAACCCCACTAAATGCATCTATATTCTTGAAAATGGAAACAAGTTCAATTGTTTTGGATTGTTTAGTTTCTTATTCTGCATATCCTCCAGAATATAATCTCACTTCCCTCCAAAATTTACTTTTAGAAGGCATCAATCCACTATGTATGTGTGTGTGTGTGTGTGTGTGTGTGTGTGTGTGTGTGTTATAATTATAACATTGCAAAGCTAAAAAGAATAATTCACAATTCAATAAAAAATAAACAGCATGGTACATCAATAAATAAGAAATTTTATGTAGTCAGCATCTGGTTTTCCTTAGAGGCAAAAAAGATGATTCAATTAGGAAAAATGATTGGTTGGAAATATCTACAAGGAAGAGCTCTTTGGAACTGCAAGGGACCTAATCACACTGTTCATAGCAACCATACCTTCCTGAGAAGGAACACCTCCAAGTTACTGAGTTTATTGTTACCCAGGAAAAAACTTTTAATCAGTTTATTCATTAATTTTCCAAATCTAAAATAAAGAAAATTATAAATAAGAGAATTCTGAATGAACATTAGGTAGTTGCTACAAAATATCCCCTCGTGGCCAAGTTATAACATTTATATAGTTTTCATCTAGTAACTAGATAACACCAGAAATTGGCTATTATAATTTGACTTCCTGCCAAAAGTTACTTAATGGAAATAATGCATACATCAGCATGTATGCAAGAGAAATTGTTTGAACAAGGTTATACAAAAAATAAAAGTGACAGGTTTGGTAAAGAAAAGTAACAAGATCACTTTATTTCATCTTTACAACAGCCCAGGAAGGAAAATACAATTGGCAATTTTGCTATCAATAAGATAGCATATTGTCTCCTACAATAAATTAATTCTGCAGATTGCTATTTTTCAAATATCTCTTTAGAAATATTGAACAGGATATCAAACTGATAAAAACTAAATCGACATAACTGAAAAAAATCTCACTGTGTGCTATGCACTAGTTTCCAATCTTTCCTTCAGATCCTTACTAAACTAAAGCTATTGAAAAAAAATCTTTTAATCTCATACATCATTTCTATGCCCTTAAACCCAGAGTACACCCCAACAAAATAGGTTAAAAAAGTTTTTAAACATACCCATATCGTTGAAACTGATAATCAAATGTTAACTCTGAACCTGAAGGAACCAATTTAGTGGTAAAAAAGCCAACCCTCAGCTGTCCATTCACAGTCCACTGAAAGAATATGAGATAAGGAGATGGAAAATTATTATGGAACCAGAATTTTCTTTTAAAACATTTTAAAAAATCATTTTAATTTTTAACATTCAATGGAATTAAGCACAGGGCATTTAATAATAAAAAAATATATGCAAGATTCTGAATAAAAAGATAATGCAGTGTCGTCCATTTTGCAGAGAAGGAAACAGGTTGACTTTAAATATTTAATGCATTATTCTGCGGCTACAAAATGTTTGAGGTGAAATTTTAGTACTCTTTTCAATACACTACCCAACCTTTCATTATAGTAAACTGAAGCTCGGATACCAACAGCAACATCAATATCTGAGTAATTTTAGTTCTGTCTGGCATGGATATTTATCATGCCTAATATTAACCACAGGAACATACATACATACATAGAAGAATTATTTCAATCAAAACATTTATTTATAAAGTGCCTAGAAGGAGAGCACCAGTAATTATGCAGATTGAGAAAAGTCTTCTTATAAAAGGTGGTCCTCTAGTGCCATTTTGAAAAAAGACAGGGAGATTCTCCTAGGTGGAAGTGAAGAGGGAGAAAGCATTCTAGATATAAAGGACTATTGGTGCAAAGGCATGAAAAGAGGAGATGAAATGTCATGTGCAAGGAATGCAATTATGACTGAATCATAAAACGCAGAGAGTAATGATATACAATGAAACCTAAAATTTTAAAAAATTGGGACAAAATTATAAAGAACTTTAAAAGTAAACAGATGGGTACACATAGCACCCTAAATCAAGGGTTCTTAACCTTTGTTAAATTTGTTTTTAAAAAATATTTTGAATGTATTTTATGCTTCATTATTCTGGGAAGATGTCCACAGGTTGACTACCAAAGGACAGTTGGTCATTAACCATGACACAAAAAAGGTTAAGAAGGCCTTATCCTTGAGGAAACAGGGAATCCTGGAATTTAATAAAAGAAAGAAATGACCTGACCTATGTTTTAGAAAAAGTAATTTGACAGCTGTGTGGAAGATGGGAGATGAGTAGGAAGGAGACTTCAGGTAGAAAAACAATCAAGAGGCTGTTGCAATAATCTAGGCTAGAAATGATGGAATATGCTTATGTTGCAAGATATAGGTAAGATTTGACAATTGACTGGATATACATGGATTAAGGAAGGCCAAGATTTCAAGGATAACAAGATTATTAACCTGAGAAACTAAAAGGATGGAGGTATCTTTCAAAAAACTAGGGACAGTTGGAAAAAGAGAAAGTGTAGGGGCAGGAGAGGGCAGGGGGAAAGGGTTTCAAGAAAGACAATGAATTCAGTTTTATATATGCTGAGTTTGAAGTCTCTGGTATAGACAATTTGGAACATATGAAGTGGTAACATGAAATGGGGAGAAATTGAGGATGGCTATATAGATCTGTGAGATAATTACATAAAGACAATAATTAAATGCATGGTAATTGATAATCATCAAGACAGAGAATAGGAGATGTAGAACAGACCCTTGGAACTATTTTATGAGTCTGATACAGCAGATGATTTAGTGTAAAAAAAAAAAAAAAAAAAGACTACAACAAAATATATGCGAATGAAATCAGGCAAGACAAAACTCCAGAGATTACATGAAGAGAAAAAAGGGTGGCAAGTCTATAGTGCTAAAATACAGCGAAAGGATAAGGAATGAGAAAAAAAAAACATCAGATACTACAGTTTTAAGAAGATAATTTTGAAATAAGTAAAAAAAAAAAAAAAAAAAAAGCAAGTGAATGCAATGTGTAGTCATGTTTTTCTAAGAATTTAGGTGGAAAGGTAAAGATAAATAGAATGTTTGGGAGAATGGCAGAACTTAGTGAAGTTGCTTTTTTTTTTTTAATAGGGTGAGGGGGAGAGGCAAAAAGTGGAGGAGGAAGAAGACATAAAACACACAGTACAATAATTGAGAGGGTACCATCTGCTGGAGATAGAAAGGGAGAGGAATGGAAACCAGAGCATAAGTAAAGAGAATGGCCTTGTTACAAAGTGAGAATGATGTCAAGGATTTTGAGATGAAGAGTTTTGAATGTTATATGCTTTTGAGACAATTAGGGGGATGCCAGTTTATAAATTATGATATTGATGCTAGATGGTTCTCACTATATAGACTTTGTATTCCTAATAAATGGAGAATGTGTCAATATTTATAAATTCATTTTTATTTTAAAATACTAAAAAGTACTAATAAAGTCCCTATTCAAAAGTGACTGAATTTCATGCATTCATTCATTCATTCAACTCTACATCAGCAAATATTTATTAAGGCACTATATGTTAAGCACTGGAAATAAATAAAAACACAAGGATCCCTGACCTCAAGGAACTTATATTCTAGTGGGATATAATATGTACAGACAAGTGAATGCAAACTAATTTGAGGAAAGAGAAATCACTAATAGGCTACAAAGAGAAGGGCTCACATTATAGCTGATTCTTAAATATTCTTTTTGGTATATGCACATATATGTTGGGAAAGAAGAATAATAAATGAGCCTCAATATGCCACAAATGAGTCTTTTTATTAGCCTTAAGGGTCAGAAACTGCACTAAGTACTAGGGAAAGAAGGACAAAAATTAGACCCTCCTCTCAAGGAGCTCATATTCCATACAAACAAAAAAGATATAACCAGGATAAATAGGAAATAATCTTAGAGCAAGTCACAAATATTAAGAAGGACATGGAATGGCTTTTTGTAGAAGAAGGATATTTTAAGTGGCATCTGAAGTCAAGAGATGGAGATGAAGAAAGGATTTTGGGTTTAGGGACAGTCAGTGAAAATGATAGAATTGGGAGATGTCTTGTGCATGGTACAGCAAGGAGGCCAGTGTCACTGGATTGCAAAGGGTAGGAGTTGGGGTGTAAGGAGTACAGTCCCTGGAGCTTACTGAATGGGTGGCAGGGCAATGGGAAACATATCATTTAAGGCATTTAAGAATACTATTCCGATATCCAGGCATCCCTAGTCTTCATATTGCCAAAGGGATTTGTGATACAAAAATGGTTAATTGCTCTATTAGTTCTTGAGAAGGCTTTTCTCAATTATCAATGTCTCTTGTACACCATATATACAACTGTAGAAACACACATACATATCCTAACGTGTAACTTAGGAAAATCTATTTAATAGTTTAGTGGAGGAGTTACTTGAGGCAGTATAGAAAGGTGTACTGCAAAAATCAAGGTATAAGGAGATAAGGACTTATACCAGAGTGGTGACAGGGTCAGAAGAAGGAAGGGGGCACATATGGGAAATGTAATGGTTGAACAGAATTAGTACAAGTTGGCAACAGATTGGACATGAGAAGTGAGAAAAATGAAGAGTTAAGGATGACACTTACATAGTGAGACTGAGTGACTAAGAGGATTGAAGTACCCCAAACAAAAACAGCATAAGTTAGGAATGATAGTGGATTCATTTTTAAATATGCTGACATATAAAATGTTTATGGGATATTTACTTCAAATGTCCAACAGGCAGATGGAGATGTGAGATTGGAGGTCAGGAGAGGGGTTAGGATTGAAACAGAAATCACTAGTATAGAGATAATTACTGTATCCATGAGGAACTACTAAGATTGCCAAATGAAATAGTACAGAAAAAGAAAGGAGTTCAATACAGACCCTACTAGAACATCCTGTTGGGCATGATGGAGACCCAGCAAAGCATATCAAATAAGAGAGGATCAGAGAGGTAGAAAGAATACCAGGAGAGAACACTTACAAAAACACTTAGAAAAAAAAGAGATAAGAAAGTATCAAAAAGTTATCAATGTTAAATACTGCAGAAAGGTCAGTGAGGAGTGAGAAAAGGACATCAAATTTGGCAGTTAACAAACTACTGTTAATTTTGGAGACAGTAGTTTCAGTTGAATAATGAGTCTGAAGAAGAGAGGGGACAGAAATGAAAGTACTGATTGTAGATAGCCTCAACTAGAGATCAAATTAAAACTTTTGAGGAAAAGCTTCTGGGATTTCCCATAAGGGAAAAAAAGGATGGAAAGCAGTGGGTATGTTTACAGGGAATAAGAAAGCAATCAGTAGACAGAGTAGGTAGATTAATGATCTGCAAAATCAAGCTAAGTTAGGGATGAGAGTAGTGAAAGCCAGTAAGAACCATGATAAAAAAATTCCATCAGTCAAAATAACAAAGCAACATTTCAATTTAGGAAAAAAATAGTTAATTCATGAAAAATGAGCAACGATGGGTTCAAGTGCGACCTATATTTTCCCCCATCAAATGTTTCTATAGTCACATCTTAGTATCTATCAGCCTTGCTAGCCATTGAGAAATGACCCCACACACTTCTCTCAATTTTGTACAGAACACATCTCTTTTTGAAGTCTACCAACTCTATTTTATATTCCATATCTCAGAAAGTGAATTGCTAGGAGAAGATGGTAGGCATTTCCCTAACACCCTCCCAAACAAAAGTATGCATTTTATTTCACAAGCTCTGCCTCATGCTGCTGTTGCTTATTCCATGAAACATCTAAGCCTGCCCTAAGAATTTCTTCTTTTAAAAAACATCTCAATTTAGGAGATTTGCCTATATTTAGGGAATAACCTAACCAAGGACCAATAAAGAATTCATATGTGTGACCCAATATAAAAAAATTTTAATACATAAAAATCTTGACATAAACAATTAGGGAGAAGATAATTTATATTATCAAGAGTTACGAAGAATTTCTTTAAACATGACATACAAAAATTTGGCATATACAAGTTTTCAGATAACAAATTTATTATATAAAAGATTTAAATGTGTAACAACTACATGTATTATTTCTTATGAGTTAAAATATTTTAATAGTGATTAAAATTTTATTCAATAAAAGGTGCTAAAAGTACCAAATATAATATTTTAACATGTACACTTTTACTTGATTTTTTCATATCTATGATTTTGAAGTTTAAGTTGCATGCTACTTACCTTCTGTGTCTCACAGTTTGGCTCACAGCTATGATTCATGAAACGAGAACAGTTTCCTTTCTGAGTAGCATCTATTATCTGCAAAACAATTTTAAAAGTGTTCTGTTAAAAATCGATTTAAATTTCTAAATTTCTTTCTTGCCTATGGTGTTAGCATAGTTTTGAAAGGAACTTCTTAATATACATTTTACTTATACACAAAATTCATTCAATCTAATAATATTAAGCTTATCCCTAATTACATTCCTTATTATATATGCACCCACCATAAGACTAAAAGAACAAAGGACCCCAACAATTGGAGGCAGGAAAGTAGGTCTAAGCATCTGGTTACATTTGTGTTAGGAACTCTCAATGTGGAAACTGTTCCACTAACAGACTATAAATTAGCAATCTGCAACTTTTGCAAACTTAAGAGAACTGTGTTGGAGAGCTGAGAAGTTAAGTGATTTGCTCAAGACCAGAATTAACATCTACTGAAAGCAGGATATGAAAGCAGATCTTCCAAACTATAAGGCTACTCCTCTATCTACTATCCCTTGTCACAACACTAATATCTATAAAAACTCATTTTTAAATACCACATTATACAAAAGATAATGTTAGCAAAGATCTAATTTCCTTTTTCTGATTCATATAAGAGTTTATAATCTACTTTTTCATGTTAAATTGTGACTATCCCCCAAGATTACCATCTCCCCAAATTTAATATACAAAGCCTAACTAGTAACTATCTTTCTACAAATAGCAAAAGGAAATGGAGCATTTATTAAGCATCTGCTATGTACCAGGCACCATACAAAGTGCTTTACAGATATCTCATTTTGTCTTCATAACAATCCTGTGAGATACAGGCACTATTATTATCCCCATTTACATTTGAGGAAACTGCGGTAAGCAGCAGTTAAGTAACTTGTTCGGGGTCACATAGATACTAAATGTCTGAGGCTAGATTTGCCCAAGATCTAGTCACAGCATAACCAAGCAGCTTACTATGTGAAAATTAAAAGGAAATCAACTGATCTATTTGTCTTTTTGATATAGCTAGTCTTTATCTCCTTCTTCTTTGAAACAACTATTTCTTTGTAAAACAGGACTTCTTAATCTGGGGTTAATGAATTTATTTTCCTCAAATTTTTCTTTATTGTCAACATATTTGGTCTCCTTTGCCATCTTAGGCATTTAAGAATACTATTCCGATATCCGGGCATCCCTAGTCTTCATATTGCCAAAGGGATTTGTGATACAAAAATGGTTAATTGCTCTATTAGCTCTTGAGAAGGCTTTTCTCAATTATCAATGTCTCTTGTACACCATATATACAACTGTAGAAACACACATAAATGGGTTGTCAAAACTGCTGACCAGCAAAGCATTATCAATCTATTCAATTAACTGTCTGTTAATAAAGCACATAAGAAAAATTGCATTTTCCTTATCTATTAGGATTCTTACAAGATACTAAGTCAGTGGAATCTCTATCAAGACAATAATTATCTAATTTAGCATGGTTCAGTATGATTGATCTGATCCTACCAGGAGATGTTATGGGCCAGAACTTGAAACAAGGTACTAAGTAGAATTGAGGAGAAAGTGGTTAAATCTAGTTTAGTACTGATTTAATCCTACAACAAATAATAGTTTCCTAGTGATATGATTGATGTATACTCAGTGTACAGCATATAAGCAAAAAGCTCTCAGAGCCAGACACAGAAGCCCACTAAAGGACAAGCCCACTAGAAGCTCTGAGCCTCAGCCAGGATTCAGTCAAAGAGATTCACAAGCCAGAGAAAGCAGCTGAAGCTCTCAGAACCAAGACTACAGAAGGCCTCTAAGAAAAACTACCTGAGCCCCAAGTGAAGGAGATAAGACGACTTTGAAGGAGATGATAAAGGATTTGGACTTTAACTCCTGATTATATTTGGAGTGATTACACTGAACTGAAACTAAGGCTGCTCCCAGAATCCTCACAGGAAACCTGCTCCCAGTGAACTTTATATTTTAGAGAAGAATATTACACTTCTCCATTTCCTGAAGTGACTAGAAATTTAAATCTTCTGAACACATTTCAAATGTCAAACATGCAGCAAAAGTACTGAATTATTACACCTTCAAAGACCCAATGAAAATTTACTAGGAAGGAAATAACTTGAAGTGGGGGGAGGAGGGAAGAGGGAATACAAATATGACCATGGAACATAAAAAATAATATTCACAATCTGTCTTATTCTCAGAGACTTTTCCTCATCATTCCACCCATTCCATTTTGGTTTTATACTTTCCCTAAAATATCTTCTCACTTGTTACAAAAAAAGACTGGCCCCCTTATGGACCTGATCCCACTTGCTGATTGGTATAGTAAGTTTCTCCATTTCCAAGCTGAGCTGATTCATCTTCTCCTTAGCTTAATGGCTCTTCACTCCCAGAGGCTGACCACACTGATGCTGAACATAGTGTGAATATTCTATCATTTTATCCTTTCTGTGTCTCATACTATTAAGTCCAAACAATTTACCAACTATCAGCAACATATATATATATATCACTTAAACTTCGCCTTCTTACTCATTGTACTCTCATTTACATACATTTCCCATCAGATTTATACAGCCATATTAAAAGTTTCCTTGCTCAAAGAAGTTTTTTAACTTAAAAAACATTTCTCCCATGATAAGCTCTTCCTCCTATACATTCCCAACCCATACCCAATTATATTTGATTTGTTGAAATTAACTTAAATTCTGATTTATTAGAATATTAAACTTTCCTATCTTTTCATTTCATATCACCTTAACCTTGGCTAAAACCTACGAAATTCTGCATTCTCCTTAAGACCATTATGCAACACCTTTCTTTTTTTCCTTTGGTAAGCTAATCTGTTCCCTGGTCTCCACTCTTCCTATTTATCAACAGACCATTTGGTGCCCTATTTATCTCCTTTTCTGAGGGAAATATAAAAAACAACTCCCTCACCTCATTTTTAGTCCCTTCCCTTTTACTTCTCAGAGTAAACCCATTTAGTTCTCCTCAATGTCACTTTCACATTCATTAGACTACCAAAGCTTCTCTTCTACTAAAACTATTACTGATATTCACAATACCCTGTAATTTAAAGACAACATAGTAAATTATGAAGTCCACCAAAATAGTTATTATTCTAGATATTAATCACTTGTTCTAGAGGAAACAATCCCTGGAAGTTAACTTACCTCATCATTCTTCAATGCCATGAAATAATAGTGGATGTTCTTGTTACGGGCATATTCCTTCACCCTGGCTTTAAATTCTTTGTGATCTAATACCTCGCCACAGTATTCCAAGACAAAGGTATTTCTATAAAATTCAAGGAAGAAAATAAAAAATCACATTCCCTGTATTAAAGCTGTAAATAGTTAGCAAATCATGCAAATTACAAATATTACTTCCCATAATCTACTTATTTCTAACTAGACATATTGATGAGCAAGCTAGTTTAGCTTTAAAAAGTATAGGCATGATGGTACCATCAATACAATGGATCAAGTGCTTTAAAGCAATTTGGGAACTTACCTGAATAATTTTTAAGTTGTATACTCGAGGAAAACAATCAGTATATGTAATTAAATCAAAAGACTACTTGTCTCTGGATTCTCTTACTTTCTTCCTAACATCATTCTAAAATTACTGAAGGCCTTAAAGCCAATGTTCCTGAAGCTAAAATATGTTTAAAATGACCAAGGAACTTAAAAATCCAGTATCCTTTTCTCAATTATTCTTCTTGAATTCTTCTGTAGCATTTAGCATAGCTTCTGCATATTTATATAATTCCTCCTTTAGTTTGTGTGCTGCTATTCTCAACTAGCTTTCTAGGTTCTGACAGTTTTGGCTCATATTAGCTTCCACTCTCTCCTGATCTTCCATTCCTCCACTCTCCTCCTGCCCAAAATGTGCAATCCCCAAACTTCTATACAAATATACTTCCTAATGACCTCATTCTAAGATTTTAAACTCTCACCTTTTCAAAATTTATCTCATCTTTAATTTCATTTCTAACTTCTTCCTTAGCTCCATTACACATTTTAATTGCCTGTACAACTTTCTATATATTACGTCCCATAATTACCTCAAACTTAGTAAGCACAAAGCCTTGGCTCACTTTTACTTAAAACAAACTTTTTCCTCTTCACATACATATAAGGGCATCATCATTCCTTAATTATCCAAGCACAAAATCATTTTTGGATTTGCAATCTTCCATGATTGATTATTCAGGAGGCTCATAAGGCAATCACTAATGTTAAAAATTTTTTTCCACTGCAGTTTTTCTTACATTTTTCTCTTCCTTAAGTAATGGTACTAGAATAATTCAAGCAAGAACTAATACTAGGTAGACCTACTGTAAAAAAAAAAAAAAAAAAAAAAAATTCTTAGTTATATACTTGTCTCTTCTCTATATAATTCTTCCTTAACCCTGGGAGTGGAGGAAATGGGAAGGGGGTGCCAAGATAGTGGAGAGAAGCTCTTCCTGGCTTCCCTCAGAATCAACTTTAGATCAAGTTTCTGAATGTTTTTTTAAGAGGGACAGAACCTTCAAATAGGCAATTAAAATCTAAGTGGTTCCATACTATTTAAAGATAAAAGTTCAGTCTCCTTCCTATGTAATTCCAGGAACGATAAAATCTGATCCCAGTTAACCTATTTCCTATTTGGCATTGCTGACTCTAACAAACTTATTTGCAATCATCATTACCCAATGCCTCTTACATTTTGAGTAACGTTTGTCATATTTAACATGATTTGTCCCACCCTCAACTTATCCAAATCCTATTCATTCTTTTGTTTCATGATAAAAGCTTTACATCAATAAATATTATTTGTTCATTAAATATTCAGTAAAATGTCAGCTTCTTGAAGGCAGAGGCTTTGTTTTGCCTTCGCACTCCCAATACCTACCAAAATGAGTCACTATAGAAGATATTAAATGTTTATAGAACTGAAATGATCTCTTTCAAAAAAATTCCCAGTTTTGGAAAATTCTCAAGAAGCTTATAAAACAGAAATTTAAGACATCTGTAACAATGCAAATGTGACAAAGTTCCATAGGTGCCCTGGTGATAGACTTATTATTTGTACATGAGGAGAAAAAAGAATGGCATAAAATTAGTAACAATTGCCAATAGCGTAAAAATGCTGTGCACAAAGCAGACTGAATCTGATGAGATACTGAGGTTATGTTTTCAAGGGCTAGTGTGATATAGATAGGCAGAGGGATCAGCCTAAAAATTATGGGAGGGGCAGCGAGGTGGTACAGTAGATAGAGCACCAGCCCTGAAGTCGGGAGAATCTCAGTTCAAATCTAGTCCCAGACACTCATTTCCTAGCTGTGAGACCTTGGACAAGTCTCTTAACCCCAATTGCCTCAGCAAAAACAAAACAAAACAAAAAATTAGTGGGAAACACTGGTTAGGGATTAAATGTAATCCTATTTGGTTGAGATAAAGGATCCTATGAAAAAAGAAGGATCCTATGAAAAAAGAAGGATCCTATGAAAGCCAGAATTTAAACTCTGAGTTTATTTTTCAATTAAGTATAGCTCTTGGTAGCTCAAACTTATAAGGTATCATGAGAACAAGAACCACCATGATCACAATTACTTTATTCCCTTCCTGTGCCAATCTATCTTTTATGTATAGTAAGTGCTTAATTTTAAGTGCTTGACTTTTCTTCCTCTTGAAGAAAGTCTTAATACATTTTCCTTTTCAATTATATTCATTGTGAAAGTAGAAAACATTATGTTTTATCTCCCTAATCTTAACTATTTTAGATCACCAGATCTTTAAATGGTCATTTTCTAAACATACAATTTTAGATCTTAAAAGGACTCCAAAAACCTAAATCAATGTTGTCATTTTACAGAATGTAATGGACTATTTTTGCACTAAGTGATGGATTCAGAGAAAACAGATTTATATGAGTTGATAGCAGAGTGAATTGAATCCAGGAGAGAGAGAACTCCAGGCATGGAGAACAGTTAGTAGAAATGTTTGGAGTTAGGGTAAGAAAACTGGAAAGGATGAAGAGACCAGGTTATAAAGGATTTTGAATGCCATTTTATATTTTGCAACAGCAATCACTGGAATTTCTTTAAAAAATCAGACCTGTGCTCTAGGAAGATCAAGTTGACAATAGCTAAGTTAAGGTTCTTTCAGACTGAGGACAGACGTTAGACAAGGAGATCAATTAGCAGACTATTGCTGTACTTATTGCTGGTGTAAAGTGTTCAAGGCCAGCACCAGTATGGTGGAAGTGTCAGAGAGAAAAAAATGAATATATACACACACAAGATGTTACAAATGTAAAATTGACAACTTGACAATGGACTGGATATGGGGGGAAGGGAAAGGAAGTGAGTGAAAGTCAAAGTTGCAAAAAATCTGGGTGATTAGCAGCAGGATAGTAGCATGCATATCATATATCCTGCGATTCATTGTTTCTGATATCAAACATACACCCCCAAGAAAATCAAAATTCAATGATATAGTGAAAAGTATAGACAACCACTTTCTTTGTAATATCCAAGAACACCAAGTAAAAGCCCACCAACTGGGGAATGGCTGAAGAAACAGTAATATATGAACATAATGGAATACTATCATACAGTAATAAATAGGAAGAGAGAATTAAGAGAAGCATGGGAAAATACTAATCAGTAGATAAACGTATAATAAGCAGAATTAAGAGAAAATATAAGATGATAACAATGTAAACAAAATTCAACCTCGAATAACTAAAAAACCAAGAAAGGTCCTACATAACTGACACTAAAGTATGCCTTCCTTTTCCTCCCCTAGATAGCCACATGGATACAGAAAAAGAGGAAGGGGATTATAACACGGTCTCTTATCATATACTTAACTTTGATTGTTTTTTATTTGTTGCAAAGGTGGATAAGGGGGATTAAAATGACTGCTATAAAATAAAGATAGCATCAATACAATTTCTCTTATTTTCTTAAAAAATAAGAAGAACCATATTTATGGAAGATGTTCAATACTAGGCTAGGAAATTAGAATATGTTTTTAAGCCAAGAACAAAGATAGGAATGTTCATCTGATAACAGAAAAGATCACAAAAAGGCAGAGAATTAATAGCCAAGTGAAAAGTTGGGCCTCAATTTTATTATTTATTATTATCAACAATGATAATGAAAAGACAAACTAAATCATATGAATATAAAGATAACCAGAAAAACAATGGATTTCATATTGTCATGAAATAGTGGAAAAAAGAGAAGAAATTTATTTTTAAAGTGCAGTTAAAGAAATTATGACAACATGACATTTGAAATAAGTGTGTAGTAGGTATGAAAAAATGGTCTAACCTTCAAAAAGGTCAAGGTTAGAGATAGGGATTTGGAAGTCATATGCAAAGAGATGTTAACTGAAACCATGGGATAATATTATAACAGAAGATCTAGAAGAAACAAAGGATTATGGACAGAATTTTAAGAATCAGACTTAGGAAAATTTCCTAATAGACTATAAATTTTATAGTCTTAAAATCAAACTTCAGTATTGTAGGTGTTTTTATACTCTATGGCCTGCTTGTCTTATATTGTCTTTGAAAAGTACATTTCAGGGCTTTAATTTGTTTTTTTAACTAGCCATTGTACAATACTAATTCTTTAAGTATTGTATGCTATGAGAAAAAAGATTTAAAGTAAAATATTACACAAACATTCAAACAACATTTTATAGGAAAAACCTCAAATGTATAGTGGTTAAGTGTTCTTAGGGCAAGTTCTTACCTATGTTCAAGAACATATGGCATATAAGAGGAAAAGTTGCTTCCCTTGCTACATAATAAAAATGGAAAGCAAAAGAATACAGAAGATAATTTAAAGGATATTGTAGTATTGGCATTTCTTGTTTCTTGCTTCCCACCCCCTTCTCCTATATATCAGTTTTCTTCCACTCTGATACCTATTCAACTCCATGTATCTTTGCAGATTTCTCTCATCTACCTAGCCCTACAATGAGGATAATGGGGATGTTCAGGAATTTATTAATATTTTTTTAATAATTTCTCAAGGAAGAGGGGAAAAATGTGGATTACTCAATTCAAAACAAAGTAAACAGTATAACATAATAAAAACAAGTGTCTTTGTACATTTTTTAAAAAAAGGATATTTTATAATTTTAAACATTCTAAGAAAGTGCTTTCCAAATAGAACCATTTTTACTACACATTAGATAATTTCATTAATTGGACAGTTACTAATACTCACAGCTAAAAATTCATTTCTCTGTACCTTACACATCCAAGTTATAAAGCATATACAATAAAGGAAAAGTCTGGTTTGAAAAAGAATGGAAAGATGGCTTACGACGGGAGATCTTTGGCAGCTCTCAGACCCCAGCCTTTCTTTTCAGTTAATATCACTTCCACATCTGCATGCTGTTTTCTCTGGAATCGTCTATTTGAACAATAGTCTCCATTTGGACACCGAGAAGAACTGAAATTAGATGGTAGTAAAGATAACTGTTAGGAACTAACTTAAAATGATCAGTTTGAATCTTAGGTACACCATTCATACATAATCCCATGTATACCCTATAAGCAGCAGTTTATATTCACAGAGGAGTTTATATATTCTTTCACAATAACTTTGTGTAGTAAAGGATTATCCCCACAAAATAAATAAGGAAACTAGGCATCAGAAAGGGTAAATGAAATAACTGTGGCCACACTTTTAAATTTCCAAACCTATCAAATGAAGTCTAATTCTATTTCCAGTGTTCTTATTACATACAGAGAGGAGTTTTGATTATTGTCATTCTAATGATTTTTCCATTAAAAGTGATATTAACCATACATAATGTTTTCTAGAATGAATCTCTAGAGACAACACTAGTTTCCTATCTCATAACAAGTACACACAGGCTATCTTGCAAAAGCTGAATCAATAGGAAATATGTATTACCCTGTAGAATTTATTATTTTCCATAATCCCCATCAAACTTGATACTTATTAATTTGGGACACTTGATATATTCAAAACAGATCAATATCTGAGAAAAGGTCTAGTTTCATGAACATAGACCTGCCAATTAAAAAAAAATAGTTTGATGAGAGTAGATGCAAACTAATGACAAGCTTTTTCTTCTTCCTCTGGTTGGTAAACCAAAAGGAAGGACCCAAATTAAAACAAATATCAAGCACCAACATGGTTCCTAAGGAAAGACAAAAAAAATTTGAAGATCTAATTCCTGTTCTCAAGTAATTTACCCTCAACATAAGAAGCAAAATACAGGAAATATTGAATAAGATGAAAATACCATTTCAAGATTACAGAAGAGATGTTACAAAACAACTGTTTAAAATAGTATGGAAAACAGAATTCATTTCAGGCTGAGGTAAATGAGAAAAAAGGTTTCACAGAAAAAAATTTCTGAGCTGGATTCTTAGAATGAAGAATAATTAGGGTAAAATTGGAAAAACAGAAAAACAAAAATTGGAAAAACCCAAAGATGTTGGCAATCAGGATAAAGATATTAATTAATTAATCAGGATAAATCAGGATAATTAATTAATCAGGATAAAGAATTTAAAAGAATTTAAAAGTTATTCTTTTAGTAAAAAGGTTTTTAAGAAAGGAAATGAAAAGACTAAAAGAAACCTTTAGATAAATTCATCTGGTAGAAAAGACTTAGCAAAGGGAAGGACCAGAGGCAAGAAGATCCATTCTAATTATTTTCTTTTCTTTTGTCTTTATGAATAATTCTTCATTTCTTGTTTGGAAAAATGAAAACCAGAATAACACTCCTACCTCTCCAACTCATTTTGAGTTATATAAGGATTAACATGGCAATTGGCAAACCTGAATACTACGCCTTAAAATTAATGAAAAGGATACAATATTTTTTAAAATGAAAAAGGTAGCTTCTTTCCCCTTTTTTCCTGCAAAGGTTAACAGGTTACATAGTTTAAAGAAAACTGGTTTTGGAGCCTGAAAACTTGCATTCAAGTCCCAAGCTATGATACTTACCAGGTCTACAACCCTGGACAAGTCACCCCATTTCCCTGAGTATTTGTTTCCTTCTCTGTAAATTGGGGATGATACCTACTCTAATTACCTTAACACTGTGCTGTTATATTTGCCATTCTATCATGAGAAGACAACTGAGACAATCTTTCTCACATGCTACACCTTCAGAAAATGTAATATAAATTACTTTTAGAGAGTGCTATCGTTGAAGCAGTTCTGGATATTGAGAGGACCTAGGTTTAGTTCAGACATTAGTTGTGACCCTGAACAAATCACAATCTAAAACTGTTTCCTCACATCTACAAAATATATTCATATTACCTTCCCCAAAAGATTTTATGATGAAAGTGACTTTTAATCTTTACAACACTAGGATGTATTAAAAATACTACTCCCCTTACCCAATAAATGGATACATCTGATAGGGATCTATTAATTTCCATTTGATGTATAGAAGTCATATTTAATGGCAGGTTACGTATTTACCATTCATGTTTCCAGCATAATTGCTGAAGGCATCAAATGTATAAAAACTATGAAGAGCCTAGGTATCAAGGCAAAAGGGACTTTAAACATGCATAATGAAATGGATATGAAGGATGGTAAAGAAAAAGCTGACATGAGAAAGTAGCACTAGGAAACATGACAATTTCCAAAATCATATCTGAATACAAGTCTGGAATCCATAGGCTACGAAAAGAATAAGAAGCCAGACTTATCAATTTTCTTTACCAGTCTCATCTCAATTGAACAAACACAATATGCACAAGAAATGTACCTAACTGCCTATGTTTTAAGGTAACTTTTATTTCACCATCATTATATAATCCATAAATGTATAAACTGCTATTATATGATGAACAAATCAGAAAAGACCAAATCTTAAGTGTCTAAAGATACAATATCAATTTTTCTACTGCCACTCCTGAAAATATCAATCTGGTATGGACAGGAATTGGATCAGTAATTTTACTGGTATATAAATCTTCTAGAAAAGGGAACTATTTCTATAAATGAATTCTAGTGTTTTCTCTATTATCTTATATTAATTAATAAAGTTGTCAATAGCACTAAAAGTTAAAAAAAAACTGGCTAGCGTGACTATCATAGGTAAACATTTATTGAGCACTAAATCCTAGAACTACAAAAGAAAATATAATCATTAATAAGCCTTGGCAAACAATCTTATCCCCAAGTAGCTTGCTGATAAATATCTAAACAACACATTCTCAAACTTTTTGCCAATTCTGTCATAAAATGGAAATGTGTAGCTTAATTTTTCCCTCTTTCCAGGGCTGCCAATTTCTAGCTCAAGATTACTCAACTTTTGTAGGCCTCAAATTTTTGTATCTATGAATCATTTTAATATAATACGTTTAAGATCCCCTTAATCATTCTATAACATTGTCAGTTAAAACTACTTCAGAATACCTAAAAGAGATAGCAAATGGCAAAAGAAAAACCATCAAGATATTTGTCCTGTCCTAATGAGGATCATCTATAATTCCAAAAAGCCATCTACAGCAAGAAAACTTTCTTTATAGTTCTATTAGAAATGACAGTCTCTACAATCAACTATACTGATGACCGTGATCTGACAGAGCAGACAAAATATTAGAAGTACAGGTATACAGAATGTAATATAATGACTGGAAAAATAAAAAAGCTAGTATTCCAAGAATAAAATTATATTTACCATTCTATCATGAGGAGACGATTGAGACAATCTTCCCCACATGCTATTTCTCCTTGAGCTCTATCATCTTTAGAAACAGGTGTACACTCACATTGCATTCGCTTGATATCCCGATGGGATTTATTCTTCTTTCTAATAAGTAAAATTTTTAAAAATGGGTTAACTAAGAGCAAATGAAATAACTGATATGTCTAAGTCAAACTTAGCCTTAAATAGATTTACTGTATATTTTGTGCTTTCTAAGTGAGATAAAATCTCTAATAACAATAAGAATTCAAAACAATATAACTTTTGATAAGTAATGTTATGGGTTAATTCAAGACTTTTGGAACCCAGAGCTTGATCCCTTCCTCCAGGTCTGTTAGGACTTCACTCTTGAATAACTCAAATTACTGAACAGACAAGATAAGCTCAGGAGGAAATAAAGGTTGCAGTTGCACAACGTGACTCAGCAGGCTTCAGATTCAGTTGTCTTGAAGAACAAACAGTAGTTACATGGGCAGGAAGAAAGAGGTGATGTCATAAAATACAGTTTATGCAGTTAAGTGTTTATTGACCCTTTGTTGAATGCATGGGGATTCTTTCTTGCACTCCTTCAAAACTACTACTCACTGGTGTCTAATAAAATAGAATGAAGATAAATAAAGATAGCAGTTCTGTAACAAAGTAGTAGTTACCATACAACTATGTTGGGCTGTGCGGAATGCAAAAATAAACCACAGAAAAATTCTTTCAAGAAAAGAAAGCAAATGTATATTCAACTAAAAAGCATGATTACCTGCCCCTTACTTTAAACTCTATCAGGATTCTTACTAAGAAATATTGAGAAAGGATTCTTGAGAATGAGCTAAATGACTTCCAGTAGTATGATCCTTGCTGTTATCTTAACCATGATGTTTGATGATTAGATTTTCAGTACTAAGAACTGAATAAAATTATCTCCATATAAAGGGACAGAATGATACTCCCTCTTTAATTAACAGGAGAAAAGAACTTCATTTTAATCTTTTAAATTCTAAAATCTCTCTTTTTCTTTGTATATGCAATTGTTCATATCTTTGTAAATCATTTAAATAGTGTGATAAGTGTCCAAAATTTCAAAAATAGTTCAAAAATTCAAAAATGACTGGCTTGTGCCAATTAAATATATCCTTTACTTATCTCAGGTGGATTATTTATGGAGCTATTTTCTCAGTATACCAAAAATATGAAGTTGTGCACTTGGGTTCAAAGAAATCAACTGTGCAAATAACAAGACAGAGTGAAATATGGTTAGCAAACAGTTTATATGAAAAGGTTTGGGGAGCTCAAAATGAGTCAGTACAACTTTACAAAACAAACTAATGAGATTTTAGGCCGAGTTCAGAGTAGAATACTGTATTCAGAGTAAGGGAAGTGATAGTACTATGAAAAAATCATGTTCAGGTTTAGAAAAACAATGTAGAGGGTACAAACATTACTACATCCAGGTAAAGTCAACCAAGCTAACCCTGAAAGGATGTTTAGCCATGATAAAAAGGCTGTTGAAAGATGACAGGACTGGCAACGTTTATTTAGAAAGTTATCTTGTAAAAGTGGGATTATACTTGTTTGGTCCCAGGAGGAAGGTGATCTGCTGTATATAAAATACAAAGAAGCTAATTTAAGTTCAATCTAAGGTAAAAATATTCAATCTGAACAAAAAGAGAATAGGTTACCTCTGGAGATGGGGTTGAAGGCCTTCAATTGAAGAATACGTAATATATTTGTCCAGATTACCATGGATAGGATTTAAGAATTGTCAAGGGGTTGAACTACATCTCTGTGGCTTCTTTCAACATTATGTTACCAGAAGTCATTTGCATAGTGGTACTCACTAAAAATTTCAATCAAATCTATTATTATTTGGCAACAGTATGTGGAAGTTACTCATATTAAATGTATTATGTCTGATAATAGAAACTGTAGTAAAAGCTCTTCAGTTTCAACTGAGTGACATAGTTATTTAAGAATAACACAAATTTAGGTCAAATTTTAAAAAGGATCTAAATCAGAAGAAACAGTTTTTCTACTCTAGTTTGTAATGGTTAAAATTTTGGTCTTCTATTTCAGGTACAGTGCCATATTTTAGAACAGAGTACAAAATGAAGTAATATCCAAAGGACAGTAACCAACATGGTGAAGGGTTTGTCTGGAAACCATGAAGAATTGAAGAAATTCTAGCTAAGTTTAGGCTGTAAAAGAGAATACTTAGAAAGACAAGTTCTGAATATCTGAAAGACTTTATCATATAAGGGAGCAGATTAATTTCATTATTCCAAGGGGCAAAATTGGGGCGGGGGGGAGGGGGGAGAAGGGCAGATTTTGACTAACCTAAGAACTTATTCATGAAAAAACTAACCAAATAAAGAACAGGCTGCCCTAAGAGAACATAAGTTCACTTTTACTAGGGGAATTTAAGCAGAAACTGAATGGCTGTCTTCGAGGCTGTAAAACAGATTTTTCACCAAGTGGGAGAGTTCAACTAAATAAATCTCTAAGGTATCTTATAATTCTTAAGATTCCACAACTGATTTTAGAACTCCAAAAGTAAGCCACTGGCCCAATAAGGATGCTCAAATTACAATAACACTTATTCTTCCATCTGGTAATTTCAATATATACATATATATCTAGCTTTCCAAAGAAGGATAAAAAACCCAAATTTCAGTTGCCATTCTATGTATTATTTTTGACTCAAAAAATTATATACTTTTGTGAGGCTCCTATTAATTCTATCATGTAACTAGCACTGGACACTCTAGAATTCAACCTTAAATCCTAAAGGTAATTAATGTATAGGACAATTAAAATAGAAGATTCTTTTACATATTATAAAAAAAAAGTTAATTTAAAGGAACCTAATGAACTATTTAAAACAAAGGTAGACATATTAGGAATTTTTAATAGAAGTGTTTTCATATTCTTGTTAATTTGGATAATTATATACATAACCTATGATTGAGTTACTTGTTACTATGGATTTGTGAGGCAATAATATGTTCTGAATTTTTATTTTATATACATACATACATACATACATATATATATATATATATATACACATATATAAAATAAAAAAGATATAAAATTTATATAAAATATATAAAATCTGATTTCTCAAATTTGGAAAGGACAAAAGAAAACTATAAAAGTTTCTATTTTTTTAAAAAAAAGTACTGTGAAGAATAATTTCCAAGAATCAAGTACATCATTCGGGAGTTCAACAGAAGAATCTTAAAGAAAAAAATTTGAACTTATAAACTAAGGAAAAAAGTAACACAGATAAAAAACAAAAATGGCCACATTTTTTCACAAAGTAGCATATGCAATTTTTTTTTTAATTCCAAAATAAAAACACCCTCTTTTACAAATCAAAAAGAGGGACAAGTAATTTTTATGCCTCAAAATGAAAAATAAGGGTCAGTTAAACTTCTAATTTGTCAACTTTAAAAATAAATACTAAATTCCAAAATTTTGAGATGCAAAAATTAGACAAACTGTTATTGAATACCTGCTGTGTCACTTACCTTTCTGTTAAGTACACATTTTCTTCAATTAGGTCAAAATAACAAGGCATTTTCCCCTGCCTGGCACATTCTTTCCAACGCTGTGGGTCCCTGAAGTCATCCATAACACACAGTGGACCAACCAATGCTGAACCTGAGGGTAATGTTTCCAACTGCTCTACCTCCATTCTCACTTTTTTCCTGTCTTGCATATCAGAATCACTTTCCGAGTCACTTTCTAATTCCTGCCGTCTTTTCTTTGGAGGCCCTCGATCTTTCACATCACCTTTTTCCAGGTTCTTTGGAGGGACTTTCTTTTCATTTACAATTGAAAGCTCTTTAATGGAATTGCTACTTATTTCATGTGCTTGCACAGAGCCTTTCTCCTTATGAAGATGTGCAAGAAATTTACTAGATTGGTTGGAAAAATGATGTCTGCGAGGATCATCCCAATTTTCCTCATCTTCTTCATGGTCATTTGTTAAGGAATCTGGTACATGTCCCTGTGCTCTATCATACATCATCCCAGAAGGCCTATTCAATCTTGGATCCCAATAGCCATTGCCTTGCCAGTAATTATGTGTGCCACGGTATTGTTCTGTACTTTGTTGATAGTTGTAGCCAGTATATATTCCATAGCTGCTATCAGGCTGCTGATAAGTGGTACTGGGTTTTTCTGGTTGGGAGAAGTCCCAACCCAGATTACCGAGGTCTTCTGCTGAATGGAAACCATCCACTCTGGAGAAATCCCCTGAGGAAGAAAAATTATCTGACTCTGTTTTTCCTAGTCTACTGTCAGGCCTATTAGGGAAATTATTCTGTTGCCGAGATTTTGTAAGGATACCTTCAAAACCATCAGAAGAATAAGCTGGTACCTCCTCTTGCTGCCTCAGGATGGGTTTAGTTATAATTAATGACTCTTTAGACACATTTCTTTCTTCTAGATTTTTCAGACCAATTCTATCAGATGCAACATCTGCTTGACTTGTACTATCAACTCCATCACTCTGAGGCTGAGCACCTTCTAGCTCAAGGTCCTCCATGTGTTTTCTGCTTGGCTCCATATAAGGAAGATCTGGACTTTTATCTGCTCCTTTGCTAAAAGAGAACTTCTCAGTCTGAGAACAATTTTTGCTCATCATTCCCTCAAATCTTTCTTCATAAGGTTTACTTGATTCTGGTCTGTCATCTTCCCAATGGTCAGAATAGTGCCTATTAACTTGGCTGCTTTGAGATGAACAAGGACTGGTTTCTTCCATGGGTAAAGTAGAATTCTTTGGCACAACAACAACAGATTGGAGACGGTTCCTTGGAATACTGCTGTCATCAGAATCTGTATCCTCTGTATCACTTTCATCACTTGTGCTCTGTGAAGAATCAGAATAATCTCCATGGTTGGGAGAAACAAACTCTGATGTATTACCACTGCTATCACATTTAGGGCCACGAGCAATACTACCTCCTCCTTCTTCTACAGTTCTACTCATTTCACAAGATGAAAACAAAGGCTCAGAAACACCAGAATAAAACATGTTTCTACTTCCTTCCTGTTTGTTAAATGGCCCTTCTGTGGAGACAGCTCTTTCTCTTCCACTGGGAAACATGACATCTTCTACTTCTTCTACCTCCTCTGCTTGCAAAGACTCCATAGGCAGTACACTATTATGTCTATTCTTCCAAGGTACAATTCTTTTTCTTGTTTCAGGATTTATTTGCTGTTCATCCAATTCTATTATTTCTCTTCCTGGGTGTTTGAGAAATTCTGTGCTTTGGTTTTGTAGAACAGTATCCACACCAAGAGGCAAGTTCCCCTCAGTGTGTTGTATGACAGGTGGATTGTCTACTTTGACTCCTAATGTAGGACTACACACAGAAGCAACACTTGAACTTTCTACAGGTGAATTTGAGTCACAAGGGTTAACAGACACTGACTTTACCCTAACCTTTTGCTCAGATTCTTCAGTTGTGGGCTGTACTGAATGAAGAGTCTTGTAGTTTTTATTGTCACATATTACAGACTGTACCTCTGAATCTTGGTTCATAAGTGTGTTTGGGATAACCTTTATAACTGCAGGCTCAATAGTTTCAGTTTCAAGTTGATACAAACAAGGGCTATTGTCATCTAAATTATTACAAGAACCCAAATCTTTGGTTTTACAGTAAGAAACTCTCAAATCAACTGATTCTTTAACTGTTTTAGAATAATCTACATTTATAACTGGAAATGAACCAAATTTATCTTGTTGTGAAGGAACTGAAGGATCCATTTCTTTAAGTGAGCTGTTTAACTCACTGTGATGTACAAAAGAATCATCCAAATTCTTTTCTTTAGACCTGTTTACATTTTGAAATCCATTTGATGGTAATACGCATGATTTATTAGTTTTTATCAAAGGAGATACCTCTGATTTATTTATACTATCATCTGAAGACGTAAAAATATCCTCAGTTTTAGAGACACAGAAAGTGGCTAAATCAGATCCCTCCCCAGGAGATCCATTTATATCTAATTCCATGGGACAATAAGTTCTTAATTGATCATGTTTTCCTTTAGATAAAGTGTCTGATTCCTTAATACTATCATGGCTATCATTTCCCATAAATTCAGACTTAAAAATAGGAGATTCACCTAGCTTTTTAAAAGTTGGTGAATCATTTAATCGATTTGTTGAAGAAGGACATAAAGTTTTATCTCTTTCAGGAATTTTTACCATTTTAAATTCATTAGATTTTGAACAAGTCTGTAAATTTAAAGAGTGAGACTGATGTTTAATTTCCTCAGTTGATTCTGTACAACAGAAAGAACTTTTAATTTTATCAGGCTTTTGTGTACTCTTCCATGGAACAGATTTATTACGGGAAGCATTAGTATCATGTTTAGAGTAAGATGCACCTCTCCGACATCCCATCTCATTAGGAGGAGAGCAACATCTTTTCATTAATTCATTTTCTGAAGTCCTTTTTGATTCTCTTTCTGGTTTTGAGGAATACTTTCCTCTTTTCTCTGTATCCATGTGGAAGGATTCAATTTTGCTGTCCCGATCAGATTTAGAGTAAGTAGATGTCCTTGAGTCTCTGTAAAATGAAGAATGGGAAGATGTACGTCTTGAGTCACTAGACCTAGAATATATCTTCTTATATTCCTCTTCTGAATCAGAGCTCTCTCTCATCCTATTATCTGCATAAGAACGAGAATATCGTGGCCTCTCTCTATAAGGGGAGCTCCTATGGTATCTTCTTTCAGACTCATAATAATGTGAGCGCTCTGACCGAGAATAGGAAGAACTAGTTCTAGATCCTCTCTCAGATCTAGAGCGAGACCTGCTCCGCCTTCTCTCTCTCTCTGATCTAGAACGGGAAGACATATAACGAGAATCTCGATCTAGTTTTGAGTAACTAAAATGCTTATCATCTCTCTCAGTTTTGGATCTTGAAGGTTTTCCTAAATCTTCACCTTTTAAGGTAACTAAGCTTTTTTTTGAATCTCTTTCCTTTTCCATACTTGCTGAATTCTTAAAATCATGTGACCGTTGACTTGAGGAAGTCTGTACAGAATCTTCATCTGATTCTGAACCAAGAAACATGCCTTCAGATTGTGAGAATTTCTTCTTAGAACTTGTTTTTTTAGAACACAGAGAACTCTTTGAACTATCTGGAGTTTCTTCTTCCTTCCCAATATGGGAGTCTTCTTTTTGTGGAGATATATCTACTTTCTCAGATACATTCTGAGATACTATATCTAAGAGTTCAGAAGAACATGTATCTTGCTTAGTGTCCAATTCTAAAGATTCTGGTACTACTATATTTAAAGACTCTTTTGAGGCTCTAATTGCTACATCTATTGGTAGGGATTGTAATGATGTCCCCACTGGTACTGATGTTGGTATTTGTGGCAAGGCTGTTGTTACTGATATTGGTGCTGGTGGTGACGGTGTTCTAACTTGTAGGGCTGAGGGTGGTGGAGGGGGTGACTGTGGTGGTGACTCTGCCACTACTGATTCTGTTACTACTGGTGATGGTATTATGGAAAGAGATGGTGATGCTGCTACTGGTGTAACAGCATTTAATAGTGGCTTAGATGTAACATGAAGCAAATGTTTCTTAAAATGGATTTTGCCCAATTCCACCTTTGGTTTTGGTGGGGAAGATTCTTCTGCAACAGTTGAAGTATCTGCAGGGTCCATTTTGATTTTGGGAACAAAATCTGCTTGAAGGGGAACAGCTGGGGAATTTGGAGTGTCATTTTGCTTATCATTTCCAAGTGCTGTTAGAAACCTGTTTTGCAAAGTTTTCTTTGTAAGGCTGAAGCTGAATGAAACCTTCTGTCGCCCTTGCTCCTCCAGGTTCACCTTTGTCTTGGTGCCTTTAGGCAGAAATCGACTAGATGCAACACCTTTGAACATTGGACCTTTGATGAAACCCATTTTCTGCACATTTTCAATCTTTCCCTGTATTGAACAAAAACAAGTAGTCATTACTACAATAGTTCCTTTAAACTAGGTTGCTTGGTGTGAATTTTCAATGAACGGTGAAAATAAATTCAAAAGCCTTTTAACATCTGAGAAAATTACTTTCTTACTTATTATGGGAATTGTGATATTATATGAATAAATTTTTTTTCACATCATAATTAAAAACTACTACTTAGAACTCTGGAGAATCGAGTAAAAGAGAACACAAGCAAATAGGTAGAACTGATGAGGGCTCCTCTAGTGAGGATACCTGAGAAAAGTTCAACAATGAGTGAGCTTAGATATGGGAAAGAGATGAAGGTGGCTTGGCTGCAGACTCTGGGAGAGAATTCTAGGGGATGACAGTGCTACAGACAATAGGTATAGATGTTAGCATAAATGAAGATTGGTTAAGCTTCTGTTTCCCTTAGAAAATCCGAAAAGGGTGGCATGCTTTCTCAGAAACAGCAGAGTGGAGGGAGAAGCAGAACCCCATATACCATTGCACAGTAAACACTAGAAGAACCAAGTAAGAGAACAGATCACAGGATCGTAGGTTCAGAGTTTGAAAGGATTTTTAGATGTTATCTAGTTCAACCCCTTCATTTTACAGATGAGGAAACCAAGGATCAAAGAGGCTACGTGACTTGCCCAAGGTTGCACAGGTAGTACATAGCAGAAACAGGATTCAAACCCAAGGGTACAGGTAGGCCAAGTCCTGAGACATACACAGAGAAAAAAAGGGGTAGCAAGCTATGGAGCCAGCCCAGATCAAAGTAATTCCAAGAAACCTCATCAACAAGAGGCTTCCTGCATCTCCCACACAAACCTCTATTTATTTTAACCTTAATATTCATCCGAGAATATGAGCCAAAATGATGGCATTTCAAAAGTTTTATCACAAATATTCCTCAGGATCTACTTTATAGAAAAAAGCAAAAAGTTGTATTAAGTAAATTAAAATCCCTTTTTGTGTGATTAATGCAATTAACATAAAACTATCAAGACCAAAAGCTAATAATATCACAAATCAGAAAAGGGCTACTCTCCTTCTCAAACTGTAGCATACATTTTTTTGGGATCTTAAGAGATAATCTAATCCAATATCTTCATTTTATAGGGAGAGAAAAACTGAAGTCCAGTTAGATTCAAATTTTTTCCCTGAGTGCCATAGCTGGTGCTAGCAACCACAACTACAACCTAGGCTTCCTACAGGACCTGCATCAAGTGCTCTTCCAATTATCATTATGACATGTCCATTTTTATGTACAAATATAGATATGACAATCTTAAAAGACTGCCCCAAATTGTACCAAGTAGGAATGCAACTCTTGAAAGAAAACATGTGGGGAAAGGTTCTACAATGACTTTGGCGTTCCATACCTTTTTGTGCTTTTTAACAATCCTAGTCCCTTCCTTAAGATTTGATGTTTTTCCTTTTTTTCTAGTTAATGCTTACACTTGCCTTACCACAAATAAATCTATAAAGACAAAAAGCCCTAGAAAGCTTCTAACATTACTTTATAAATAAGAATATCAATGGCCTTTGTATATCAAAGAATTTTTTAAAACACCAAAACACTAACCTTTTGTGAAGTATGAGAAATAGGGGATGAGGAATTAATTCAGGTTATCATACCATAATTCTTAGAAAATTGTAAATAAAATGTACTTTAACGTGAGAATGGGACACTTAACAAAATTCAGTCTGACAAATAGTCAATTTATCACCAAATTCATTTTAGTAAAATTATCAATGCAAAGAATTCTGAAATCAGTTTAAGTTTTTAAGAACACAAAAGACCAGAATCCCTGAAACCTAAGAATTACTAAAGATTGAGTTAAACTAGGCAAAATTATCCTTAATTCATTTTAAGTGCAAGAAATTCCTTATGAAATTAAGTTTATTTTTGCAGCTTATATCCAAATCTAAAATACAAAAGCCAGCCACTCCACAACTTTTAAAAAACTGATTCAACTGTACTCACCTCATTTTCTTCTTCTCTATTGTAATCCAGCCAAGAACACATGTAAAAGAAAACAGAAAAAAAAAAATTGTAAATATTACAGAATTTTCTGAAATGGAAGAAGGCAATGCTTAAGAGTTGTTTTTTCCCTGAACCCCAAAATATATATCTCTTAAAACTATGTCAGAAAGAGGATTTTAAAACGCGCAATCTGAATAAAGCGTATGTTTCCAATCATAAGGATCTAATATTTCTAGTATTTCAGTGAAACACTGATACCATGACAATGGTAGAGGGGATTAATATTCTATATAATTAAACACATAAAGCACCAGATTCTATCATATTTGACCTATCATTGAATATAAATACCAGCCACTAAACCAGCCTACAACAACTGCATTGGTGGGTATCATGTTATTTTTTATGATACATTGCTGTATCAACCACAAATCTTCATTTAAGTATCAAAACATTTTAGTATTAACAATTTTATTCATTCATTAACCAATTAAGGAGACAAAATTAGTATATAGTTCCCACCTTCCAAGAGGTCACAATGTATGCTAGGAAAACTGGAAATTTGGCATAAACCAACATCTCGCTCTATATACACTATGACAAAGTCAAAATAGATAAGTGATTTAGACATAAAGATGATATAAATAGATTAGAGGAGCATGGAAAAACGTACACGAGGTCTATGGATAAGCAAGAATTTATGATCAAACAACAGAAAGGAGATTACAAGAAGTAAAATGGAAAAATTATCCAAGTTTTTGTACAAATAAAATTTATGTGACCAAAATTAGAAGGGAAATAGGAAAGTAAGAGGAAAAGCTGCAACAAATTTCTCTGGTAAAGGTCTCATTTCTCAAATATATATGGAACTCAGCCAAAATTATTTAAAAAAAAAAAAAAACAAACCAAGAGCCATTATTCAATTAATAAATTGAAAACATATATAAACAGGCAGTTTTCAGAGACGTAATCAAGACAATCAACACATGAAAAAAATACTCCAAATCCCTACTGATTAGAGAAATACAAATCAAAATCTAAGATGTCACCCCACAACTATCAAATTAATTTAAGTGACAGAAAAGGAAAATATCAGTTGCTAGAAGAAACGTGCAAAAATTGGGACATTACTACACTGCTGTTGGATTGTGAACTAATTCAACAATTCTGGAGAACAAATTGGAATTATGCTCTAAAGAGCTATAAAACTTCACATATTTTGACCTAGCAATACCACTTGTTGATGAGATGTCCAACTCTTCATGACTCCAATTTAGAGTTTTCTTGGCAAAGACACTAGAGTGGTTTGCCATTTTCTTCTCTAGCTCACTTTTTACAAATGAGAAATTTGAGGCTAACAGGGTTAAGGTTAGTGTCTATAGTCACATTTGAACTCAAGTCTTCCTGACTCATTGGTCGGCACTTTATCCAGTATGCCACTTAGCTGTAATACCACTACTAGATCTGTATCCCAAAGACATCAAAGAAAAGGAAAAAGGATCTATTTGTATATTAAAAAAAAGTTTATATAGTAGCTCTTTTTATGGTGACAAAGAATTTGAAATCAAAGGAATGTCCATCACATGAAAAAAGGTTGAATAAATTGTGGTATATGACTATACTGGAATACTTTTGTGTTATAATAAATAATGAATGAAATATTTTCAGAAAAACCTAGTAATATAATGTCAAGTAAAGTAAAGTGAGCAGAAATAGAACCCTATATACAGTAAAAACAATATTATAGAAATTATCAATGTGAAAGACTTGGCTACACTGATGAATACAATGGTCAAAACGATTTCAACAGACTGATGATGAAAAATATTATTATTCATCTCCAGAAAGAGATGATAAACTTTAAATGCATACTGAAATATGTATTTTTAACTTTTTATTATTTTACTTTGTGTTTTCTTTTGCAACAGGTCTAATATGGATATATGTTTTACATGTTATCATAAGCAGGAAGGAGGAAGATAATTTAGAATTCAGAAATTTTAAGCCTTGTATTTTCCAATCACGTAAAAAAAATTTTAATAAGAAAAAAATTTTTTTTATCAAAAAAGCTTACAATTTAGTTATGTAGGCAAGAATTTCCAATTATTCATCTACCTCAAAAAATACAGTTCAGAAGTTCTTAACCACTTTTTTGCCTTTTCTTAGCATCCCTCTTAAGACTAGTTAGTGCCTATCTTCTGAAATTATTTCCAATTGATCCTGTGTATATATCTTATTTATACATAGTTATTTGCACACTGTCTCCTCTTTTAAACTGCGAGGTCCTTAAGAGAAACAACCAGTTTTTTGTTTATCTTTATATCTCCAGCACATACTAAACACTTAATAAACACTTAAAACAAACACCTGATTAATCTTTTCACAACCCTTTCTCCCCTCCACCTCTAAAGGCCTATGAAATTTATTATATGAACCACATGTTTTGGCACATAACTCATTCAATATTTGTTGAGCATTGATCAAATTGAACACCTAATTTAAGAAAAACACCAAAGAATAAAAAATAGTACCATCTTCATAGTATTTTTAAGAATAATAAAAAGAAAGTAAAACTATCTAATACAATGAAAAAAATCTGAAAGTGAAAATAAGTAGTGGGGGGGGAAGGGAAAAAATGATAGGATAATGAAACATGCACAAAACATTGTAGGCCTAAAAGCAGCCACCAATTAAAAAAAGTTAAAGCTCAAACTCACCTGTCATTTAATCCCAACAATCCATCAAAATCCCTACACCCAATATTGGACAATACTATTAATATTTAGAAGAATAAGGAAGGCTTTAGAGAGATTGACAACAGATGTACATTTATTCATTTTATATGTAGCTGTTTGCCTTATCAAATAAACTGAATTTTAAAACAAATTTTTAAAGTTAAATAAAATCAATTCAAGAAGCTAAAAGTGAAACCCATAGTTTCAAAGTTTAGGTAATAAAAAAAGAGTAAGAGATTCTAATAAAACGACAAATTTGACCTCATTATATATTACTGAAACGTGTTAGGAAAGAAAAAAAAATCTATGACTCTGGATAGGTATACCTTAATAAAAAGGAAACAAAATCAATACAGTGGAAGGGGAAGCAAAGTAGCAGTGTATATTTTAATAGTATAGTCAATCATAAAAGAAAAGAAACCAGATGATGAAGCATATTTGGTTGAAAGCCAATGGAAGAAAAAATAGAATTCTTGATCACTTTTATTCCCACAAACCACTTGAATATAAAGAAGAAATAGACGACAAGTTGTGGGAAACAGATTATAGGCCTGGCACAAAGATATATAATAGTAAAGCAGTGGTAGAGACTTCATTTATTCAGACATTAACTGAAGCTCTTTCTGTCCCCTCCTCCCCTCAAAAAAAGAGGAAGTCAAGGTTAAGAGCATTTATTGAGCTCAAACTATCAATCAGGAACTGTGTCAAATACTGAGGATATAAAGAAAGGAGTAAAGTCCCTGCCCTCCAGGAGCTTACAATCTAATGGGAAAGACAATATGCAAACAATTACATAAATACAAGATAATTGTAAAGAAGGATTAGAAAAGGTTTCCTAACTGGGACATTGATGCATTGTTGGTGGAGTTGTGAATGAATCCAACCATTCTGGAGAGTAGTTTGGAACTATGCTCAAAAAGTTATCAAACTGTGCATACCCTTTGATCCAGCAGTGTTACTACTGGGCTTATACCCCAAAGAGATACTAAAGAAGGGAAAGGGACCTGTATGTGCATGAATGTTTGTGGCAGCCCTTTTTGTAGTGGCTAGAAACTGGAAACTGAATGGATGCCCATCAATTGGAGAATGATTGAATAAATTGTGGTATATGAATATTATGGAATATTATTGTTCTGTAAGAAATGACCAACAGGATGAATAAATTGTGGTATATGAATATTATGGAATATTACTGTTCTGTAAGAAATGACCAACAGGATGATTTCAGAAGGGCCTGGAGAGACTTACACGAACTGATGTTGAGTGAAATGAGCAGGACCAGGAGATCATTATATACTTCAACAATAATACTATATGATGACCAGTTCTGATGGACCTGGCCATCCTCAGCAACAAGATCAACCAAATCATTTCCAATGGACCAGTAATGAACTGAACCAGCTACGCCCAGAGAAAGAACTCTGGGTGATGACTAAAAACCATTACATTGAATTCCCAATCCCTATATTTATGCCCACCTGCATTTTTGATTTCCTTCACAAGCTAATTGTACAATATTTCAGAGTCTGATTGTTTTTGTACAGCAAAATAACGGTTTGGTCATGTATACTTATTGTGTATCTAATTTATATTTTAATATATTTAACATCTACTGGTCATCCTGCCATCTGGGGGGGGGGGGGGTAAGAGGTGAAAAATTGGAACAAGAGGTTTGGCAATTGTTAATGCTGTAAAGTTACCCATGCATATAACCTGTAAATAAAAGGCTATTAAATAAATTTAAAAAAAAAAAAAAAAAGAAAAGAAAAGGTTTCCTGCAGCCAAGAAGGATTTTAATTATGTCTTGAAGTATGCCAAGAACAGAAGGGAAAGAGTAAGAGAGAAAGCATGTCAGACTCGAGGAACAACTAATGAAAATTTTGAGACTTGGGAGATGTGGAATATCTTGTATGAGGAACAGCAAGCTGGTTGGTTACTCAGTATCTCTGGGTCATGATGTATGTGGAGATGAATCAGGACTAAGAAGTCTGAAAAATCACAAAGGGAAAGAAGCTATGAAGGGCTTTGTTTTTCTCTTTTAATCTAAGTGGCAATCTAAGTAATCCTTACTTTTAGTGTATATAGTAAATCAAATGAAATAATTTGATCATATTGTGTACTGATGCCACAATATGATCAAATTATTTCATTTGATTTACTATATACACTAAAAGTAAGCATTGCCATTTTTGTCTTTTTCTTCTTAGCATCTAACAGTGTCTGACACAAACTAAATTCTAACTGTTCCATCTCTAAATCTGAGCCTTTGATCTTACTTTAAAGCTGCCTTTCCCAATGAGGTACCTTACTGTAACTGTTAAAATAATTGCCATGTGGACTTATACTAACATAGATGGATGGATAGGCTGAGTTACTGTCACAATGTTATATACTATTATTTAAATAGGTTTACACATACACATACAGATCCTTTACCCATAAAAAGGGGAAACAATGGAAAAAGTGAAACTTTTCAGTGGTTACAGTGTTTCTGGACGAAGCACAGAAGAGATTATGTCTGTACGTATTCTCTCCAGAATATAATATTATTATCAGATAATTGTTGCTGAAGACAGCCTTGTCCTCAAACAGTTTTCACTTTCTTGGCCCAACAAAAACAAAAAATTTCCTTCACAAACATTCAACTACAGTGAAACACCGTAATCTATCATACCATATATGATATTCTTAGAACAGATACACCACTTCTCACTTGAGGCATAATTTCTGAGATAAAATGGAAGTTCATTTCTTAGGGGATAAGGTATTAAGGAACAAAAACCAGTGACAAGAGTCAAAAATAGAAATCAAGCTTCCTAAGTACAAAAATGCCTTCTCTTTCCCTTACTATTTATTTCACGTTTTTGTTTTATATAAAAAAAGAGTCTATTAGTTCTCCTGGAATTTGCATGTACAAATCTGTACATGCAAACTCAATCTAACCTCTCTAGACTTCTGCAACATAGCTATGCCATCTCCCACTCCCCCACCCCACTTCCACCCCTACCCCTACCCTCAACTTCAGTATCTCCTTGTTCTGTCCTTTGAATACCAAAATATTTATATTTTCGGGCTGTCACGTTCACAACAACAAAAATTTTATATACTTTAAAAAAAAGTGTATTTTTTCTTGGAAATGGTAGCTTTAAGAGGAAGGATGCCAGAAGAATACTACCAACAAGATAATTTTAAGAACCCCACCTCCCTCTTTCAATTTATAACCAAAGAGACAAAAGCAGGTCAGAAAGGACCTAATAACCCTCTAGGTTTTACTAACTGAACAAATGGGGGCCCACAGAGAAGTGACTCACCCTAGTCACACAGGTAAGTAGATGAGCAGAGATTGGAGCCCAGATCATCCAACTTCAAATCCAGCACTTTTTCTATTGCACTCGGCTGCCTCTCTTGGATATTACAACTCTGAAGGTGTAAATAAATTTCACAACTTTGTCTTTTGCCAGTTTTAAAATAAATGACAGCATAATGCTAATTTTTCATATACTATATATATATATATATATTTATTTAATGAGATAGGTCCAAAAGGAGTATTTTTTAAAAAATCCTATCACACTTGGCAGTCTAGAAGCCAAGATCCAAACAGGACCAACAAAAGACTGAGTTTTACCTAAATTGTTACTGATATTTGTTATCATTGCCCTACCCTAGGGCCATAGAACAATGTTCTCCAACAGTAGACACTTAGTAAATATTTGAATTTATCTGGGCCTATTGACTTTTCTTGAATTCCTGAACTTTCACCATTATGTAATGTTAATATGTGTGTATGTAACAAATTGAACACTTACATGTCTTAATAGTCTTTTGTTTTTCATTTCCGTGCCTTTTGACTTTATTTACTTCATATAAGCAATTACTTAGCATCATTTCTTTTTTTTTTTTTAATTTCCATATTTATCCTGTTGTGCAAGAAGTCAGACCAAAAGTAGAAATAAACATAAGAAGGAAACAAAAAAGGTACAAATACTATGCTTCAATTTATATTTCACTCTCTGGATGCTACTGGCATTTTCCATCTCATGTATATTAGAAGTGCCTTCAATCACTGCATTGCTGAGAAAAGCAAGCCTGCTACAGTTAATCATCACTAAATATTGTTAACTGTACAATGTTCTCTTGGTTCTGTTTACTTTACCAAGCATCACTTCATGTAAGTCTCTCCAGGCCTCTCTGAAATCAGCCTGCTCATTATTTCTTATAGAACGATGATATTCAATTACTTTCATATACCAAAACTTATTTAGCCATTCCCCAATTGGTAGGCATCCATTCAATTTCCAAAACCTTGCCACTACAAAAAGAGTTGCTACATTTTTGCATATGTGGGTCCTTTCTCCTCTTTTATGATCTCTTTGGGATACAGACCCAGTAAAGACACTGCAGGATCAAAGATATGCACAATTTTATAGCCTTTTAGATATAGTTCCAAATTACTCTCCAGAATGGTTAGATCATTTCATATCTCTGCCAACAATGTCCCCACTTTCCCACATTCTCTCCAACATTTATAATTATTTTTTCCTGTCACCTTAGCTAATCTGAGAGTTGTGAAGTGGTACCTTAGAGTTATTTTAATTTGTATTTCTCTATCAATAGTGATTTAAAGCATTTTTTCATATGACCAGAAATAGCTTTAATTTCTTTGTCTGAAAATTGTCTGTTGGATATCAATTGAAGAATGAATGTCTTTATAGTCTAACTTGACAATTCTGTACTATCTGTGACATACAAAGAAAGACAGGGGGCTCTTACAGCCATTTCAAAGCAAGTGGCTTGATTTGACAGGTACCAAATCTACTGCTTAATGACAAAGCAAAGAGAACTGCTATGTTATGATAATGCTAAAAATCATTATTAAAACCAGACCCATATCCAAAAACCAGATACATATAGCTGACAGAACCTTTGTCTTTTTTTTAACCTTTTATTCGAAAGCATAAAAGACTGAAGTCATTCTATGACCTTAAAAAAATGATAATCATAAAAAGAACATTAGTATGATGAAATAGGAACATAGAACTAGGAAAGTAATACAGAATATAAATGGAAAGAACAAAATAAAACAAAATGCTGAAAAATGATAATGACTAAGTTTGACTCCCAAAAAGATATTAGAAAATGTCTCCCAATATTTTTTTTTAACAGAGGTGGGAGTACATGACTGAATAAAGTAACATATGACATCAGTCTTTTAAAATATACTGGATGGTTTTACAGAACTTATTTTCTTCTTTCTTAAAAATTCTTGATTAAAATAATTAGAAAGGGTGGGGAAAAATGAAGGTGATATTAAAGTTATCTAAATTTAAAATAACTTTTTTTTTTTAAAGAAGGAATGGTACATATAATACCACAAGTCTAAATGTTTATTACCAACCTGTGACATGATTTTTCTTTTACTACAACTCAAAAGGACAAAAATAGAAACTTCCTCCCATAATTATGTATATATACACCTAACTCTGAACACTTGGAGGTACCATTTCCCTCTACCTCTCCTTCATATTTATTGTTTCACTGTTATCCAAAATATAATTATATTTTCAGTATAAAACAATTATATTTTCCTAAAATATGTGGAAATCTCTGGGTATAAATAATAATAATAAGGTACTTAATAAATGCTCTATTTCCTTTCCCCTTTTCAATTCATCCTCACAGCTCCTAAAGTAATTTTTCTTAAAGCAAAGGTTTGAACTCACTAGTCAAATTCCAATGGTTTCTTAATACCTCCACAATCTACTCCTCTACTGAGCACTTAAAGTCCTTCTCAACTATGTTCTAACTCACTTTTACCATCTTGGACATAGTATTTCCTTTCATATATACTAGTTAAACAGGCCTTCTTATCCATTCCTCAGAAAGGATCTTTTTTTTCTAAGCTTTAAGCAACCTTCATTACCCTCAAAATCAGCTCAAGCATTGTCTCTACTATGCTGGTGTGTCTTTATTATTATATGATAGAATACCCTCCCTCCATTACTGTTTTTACAAATTTATTTTGTATATACTTATACATCCATACATTTGCCTATGGTCTCCCCCATCAGCATGTAAGCTCCCAGAAAGCACAGGTCACTTTTTTCCCCACTAACCTTAGTATCCCCCAAGGCCCTCTTCTCTCTCAATACTATTTCACCTACTGATATCATCAGCTCCCATGGATTCAATTCCCATTTCTATGCTGATGAGTCTCAAATTTACTTATCTAGCCTCAGTGGCTCTGATGACCTGCAATCTAACATCTCTAACTGCTTACTAGTTATCCTGAACTAGATGATTTATAGATGTCTTTAATTCCCACATCCAAAACTGAATCATTATCTGTCTCCCCCAACCCTCTCTTCTAACTTCCTTATTTCTACTGAGAGTTATCTTCCATATCCAATCTGTTTCCAAAAATCTATCGATTTTAGATTTTACCTCCACAGCATTTCTTGCATTTGCCCTCTTGTGAAACTGCCACCAACCTTTGTTCAGGTTCTAATCCGAGTTACTGCAATAGCCTACTGATTGTTTTATCTGTCAAATCTGTCTCTCACACACACACACACACACACACACTCTCTTCTCCTCGCCCCCCCCCCCCCCCTCCCCCCCCCCCCCCCCCCCCCCCCCCCCCCCCCCCCCCCCCCCCCCCCCCCCCCCCCCCCCCCCCCCCCCCCCCCCGCCCCAATCTCTCTCTGTCTCTCTCCCCATCTCGGTCTCTCCCATCATCTCTCTAGGATCAGAATACTTTAGAATACCCCATCAATCACTTTCAGGCATTTCCATTGCTGTCCCCAGGCATGAAATTCTTTCTCCCTCCCTCCCCTCCCCCCCAATCTCCACCACCTGGCGGCTTTATACTTCCAGCTAAAACCTCAAGTACTGGAAAAAGTTTCCTCCATTCCTCCCCCCCTACCCTGTCCTCCTAAATACAAGCGCCTCCCTTCTGCTAACTACCTCTGACATATCCTGTATATATTTTCTTAGATATTAATTGTTTGTATATTCTTTCCCCAATTGTACTGCGCTCCTAAAGTACAGGTACTATCTTCTGCCTTTCTTTGTATCCTACAACTTAGCACAGTGCCCGGTACATTATTGACCAATTAGTTATATAACTATCTCATCTAACACCTCTTATTGGCTAAAGTGAATCTATACTGAGCTTCCATACATATTTAATGAAAATCATTCTCCATTATAAAAACCTAGTTTTCCCAAATAGCATCACATCATAGGATAGGCCATGAAAGGCAGCATGCTAAAATGAAAAACCGCAGGTCTGAAGTCATGAAGTTTGAATCTTTTGAACAAATCAGTCTTTTCCTTATCTGTGTAGAATGGATAATAAATAACACTTTCCATACAGGCTCACTGTTATGATCCAGTAAGACCAAGTCTATAAGACAACTGTAAAATATTTCATTCAAACATAAGCAATTTTTACTACTGCTATCATCAAAATTTTTATCTGGCCTAAACAAAAAATTACCAACAAGTTTAATACTTGCAAGTTGCAATTATACAGGACTTAATAGTACTTTCTTACAACATTGTTAAGAGAGGTACTTCAAATACATTTATTCCATTTAGAGATGTGGAAACAGACTCAAAGAAGTTGGCATTAGTTAAGTTGCACCAGAGACAGTATTCAACCAAGTCCTTTCAAATTGAAGTCTCATGGTCTTTCTTTATGGCCATAATGCTATACCATATTGCCTATCTAACTAGGCTAAAGATTTGGTTTACTTTTCTTTCTAGGACTAATACTGAAGATTCTGAAATTTATATATGGATCCAAAGATACCAGACTAAGAACTCCCTACATATATGTGTGTGTATGTAAATGTGTGTGCACACATATGTATTCTCCAGAAAAAATCCTGATTCAATTACATCACTTAAGAGTTAGGATAGCAACTGAAACAAAATTCTATGGAAAACTCAAATCATCTACAACATTAAGAAAGAGGTATAGACTGCAAAGAAATCAATGAGGGAAAAGACCTATATGTTCAAAATACTTATAGCAGCTTTTTATTATCGTGGTCAAGAACTGGAAACCAGAATGAAACTATCAACTGGTGAATGGCTAAACAAAGTATGGTGTATAAATATAATGGAATACTATTGTGCTATATGAAATGAAAAAAACTGCTTCAGAGAAATCTAAGAAAACTTATAGGAAATGAACAACTGAAGAGAGCAGAACTAAGAACAATTTACACAAAGTTATCTTCAAAAGTTTCAAAGTTATCTTTGAAAGACAACAAAATTCTGATCAATGCAATGGCTAAAAATTACAGGGCACCAATGACGATACATGCTTGCTACCCACATTTGATGGCTTACATAGAGAACTGACTCAAATTTACATTAAGAATACAAGTCATAAACCCAAAGATCCTAACTTTTGGGATAAGAATTCTTATTTGACAAAAACTGCTGGGATAACTGGAAATTAGTATGGCAGAAATTAGGCACGGACCCACACTTAATACCGTATACCAAGATAAGATCAAAATGGGTCCATGATTTAGGCATAAACTACGAGATTATAAATAAATTAGAGGAACATAGGATAGTTTATCTCTCAGACTTGTGGAGGAGGAAGAAATTTGTGACCAAACATCAACTAGAGACCATTACTGATCACAAAATAGAAAATTTTGATTACATCAAATTAAAAAGCCTTTGTACAAACAAAACTAATGCAAACAAGATTAGAAGGGAAGCATCAAACTGGGAAAACAAGATATCTTCAAAGTTAAAGGTTCTGATAAAGGCCTCATTACCAAAATACATAGAGAATTGACTCTAATTTATAAGAAATCAAGCCATTCTCCAATTGATAAATGGTCAGAAGATATGAACAGACAATTTTCAGATGATGAAATTGAAACTATTTCCACTCATATGAAAGAGTGTTCCAAATCACTATTGATCAGAGAAATGCAAATTAAGACAACTCTGAGATATCACTATACACCTGTCAGATTGGCTAGGATTACAGGAAAAGATAATGATGAATGTTGGAGGGGATGCGGGAATACTGGGACACTGATACATTATTGCTGGAGTTGTGAATGAATCCAACCATTCTGGAGAGCAATCTGGAATTATGCCCAAAAAGTTATCAAACTGTGCATACTCTTTGATCCAGCAGTGCTACTACTGGGCTTATACCCCAAAGAGATACTAAAGAAGGGAAAGGGACCTGTATGTGCCAAAATGTTTGTGGTAGTCCTGTTTGTAGTGGCTAGAAACTGGAAAATGAATGGATGCCCATCAATTGGAGAATGGTTGGGTAAATTGTGGTATATGAATGTTATGGAATATTATTGTTCTGTAAGAAATGACCAGCAGGATGATTTTAAAAAGGCCTGGAGAGACTTACATAAACTGATGCTAAATGAAATGAGCAGAACCAGGAGATCATTATATACCTCAACAACAATACTGGATGAGGATGTATTCTGATGGAAGTGGATTTCTTCGACAAAGAGAAGATCTAATTCAGTTTCAATTGATCAATGATGGAGAGAAGCGGCTACACCCAAAGAAAGAACACTGGGAAATGAATGTAAACTGCTTGCATTTTTGTTTTTCTTCCCGGGTTATTTCTACCTTCTGAATCCAATTCTCTCTGTGTAACAAGAGAACTGTTAGGCTCTGCACACATATATTGTATCTAGGATATACCGTGATCTATTTTACATGTATAGGACTGCTTGCTATCTGGGGGAGGGGGTGGAGAGAGGAACAGAACAGAAGTGAGTGCAAGGGATAATGTTGTAAAAAATTACCCTGGCATGGGTCTGTCCATGTTCTAAACATGTTCTGTTTTAAAGTTATTAAAAAAAAAAAAAAAAAAAGAAATTCTTTTGGATGATTTCTCCCAAAGAGAATTCTGATTCTATCTGAACAATCAATTTAAAAACTTGTTCTTGAAATCAAGCCAAGTGGATTGTGTTCTCTTATTTAGATTTGTTCTTTTTAAAAAAGTTATTTTTCCCAGAAAATTTTGAAAAAAAGTTTGTTAATCATTGTCAAAGTCTTATAGAATATTAATCTGGTAACTTAAAAAAAAAAAAAAGAAAAAAATAATACAAGTCATTCCCTAATTTATAAATGTTCAAAGAATATTGAACAAATTTTCAGATAAAAAAATTCATCACTATTGATCAGAAAAATACAAATTAAGACAACTCTAAGGTACCACTTCATACCCTCTCATTAGCTAAGGTGACAGGGAAAGATGATAAATGTTGGGACGATTTGTGGGAAAACAGGGACATTAATGCATTATTGGTGGAGTTATGAAATGATCTAAACATTCTGGAGAGCAATTTGGAACTATGCCCAAACTATCAAACTGTGAATACCTTTGCTCCAGCAGTGTCTACTCGGTCTGTATCCCAAAGAGATCATAAAAGAGGGAAAAGGAGGCACATGTGCAAAAAATATTTCTAACAGTCCTTTTTTGTAGTGGCAAGGAACTAGAAACTGAGTAGACATCCACCAATTGGAGAATGGCAAGTTATGATATATGAAGGTAATGGCATATTATTACTCTATAAGAAGATCAGCAGGCTGATTTCAGAAAACAAAGATTATGTGATGGACTTGGATCTTCTCAACAATGCAGTAATTCAAGGCAATTTCAAAAAACTTGGCTTGGAAAATGCCAATACCATCCAGAGAGAGAATTTTGGAAACTGAATATGGATCGAAACATAGTATTTTCATCTTTTTTGGTTTTTGTTTCTCATGGTTTTTTTCCCCCTTTTTGATTTGATTTTTCTTGCACAACATGACAAATATGGAACTATGTTTAAAAGAATTGTACACAGTTAACCTTTATCAGATTATATATCTTGGGGAGGGGGAGGTAAGGGAGGAGGAGAGAAAAACTTGGAATACAAAGTCTTACAAAAATGAATGTTGAAGGGGCAGCTAGTTGGTGTAGCAAATAGAGCACCAGCCCTGAAGTCAGGAGTTCAAATCTGGTCTCGGACACTTAACACTTCCTGGCTGTGTGACCCTGAGCAAGTCACTTAACCGCAATTGCCTCGCCCAAAAAAAAAAAAAAAAAATGTTGAAAACTATCTTTACATGTATTGGGGGGAAAATATCAAAAATTTCAATAAATAAATGATGATAAAGAAATAAAGATGATTACAAATACAAAAAAAAAAAATCTTAATTTTCAGTCATGGCCAACCTGAGAATGTTTTGCTTGACTAGACATACTTGTTACTTAAGTTTTCTTTTTTTCTTTTTTCACTGGGGAAGAGAGATAGTAAAGAAAATATTTTCCAATTAAAAAATACTGAAAAAAAAATTGAAAAGAAAACCAAATACAATGTAAATTACTGTAGTAGTCAAAGATTTGTTGTTTTAAAAAGCCCTACCAAATTCTGACATAAAACCTCTCTCAGGCTAGCTCCAACCACCCTTTCTTGTTTTACCAAACATTACAATTCAGTGAAATCTGGTTTCCTTGTTGTTCCTCCCCCACATTAAATGTTGCTTACCTCCACATCTTTCCACAAGCTGTTCCTCTGCTTGAATGCACTGCCATTTCATCTCCTAAATTTTCAATTAGTCCTCTTAAGATTCAGGTGAAGTAGGACCTTCTGTTTGAAGCCTGTTTCTCCCAGCTCTCATCATCCCCTTCCCCCTCCACTACCACAAACTGTTGTTTCTCCCCCCAAAATATAAGCCACTTTAAAACATCAACTGTTTCACTTATTCCTCTAGCTTCTAGGCAGGCACTTAAATGCTTATTGAGGAAAATTGCAAAAATGGTATATAAATGGAGCAGTATAGGTCAGGTCTGCCATACAATTACTGGAAGATTAACAGACCAAGTAGTGAAAAAGAAATCCAAGTAGAAACCACAGTGTGTCATTTTTCTAGCCTTAAAAATGATTCTTAATTTGGGAAGATGTGTAATTCTACAATCTTTTTCTAAGATTCTCTTTTCAAAGTTTAGCCACTAAAAGATAGGCAGATAGAATAAACATTCTCATTGATCTAGATATTAATACCCCACCCAACCTTTCAAGGAATTTAAGGTGAAACTCCTGGCCCATTATGTTCCCCTCAGCCTTGAGTAGAGATATAAATTCTTTGATTAGATTGCCCAGCGATAGGTAATTCAGAAATAAATGACATAATTACATCCCACAGTCCCTCATTAGAATAGGCCCATGTCTCATTGTAATATCCATTCTCTCTCATTACTCGTTAACCAATCAGAACTGAATGTCACCCTCAAGAAAAAGGGTGAATTGTTGAGTCCAACACTGTGATAGTCCTTGGCATTCAAAAGTATCACTGATCCTTTTATTAATAAAATGCTAGCATTATTAATAAAATGATTAATTATACCAAAACTATACCTCTCAAACGTCTTAAACATCAGTTTCATGACTCAGAAAAATTCAATAGAATCCTGAATGAATCCTCAGGGGTAGGCTTGCAACTTTGTTTTTCTAATTCTACATGACCAGGGATAAGATTGAGGACTACAGGTTGATCTACAGCTATCACTCTGAATCTGTAATGCCTCCCAGTTATAGGGCTAGGACTAGCTACTATCTAACGAAGCCAATTTTTCCAAGCTAGGTTGAGAGTCTACAAGGTGAGCTCAGACCAGGGGGCCAAGTGTTGCTGGAGTAACCAATTGGTCCAACTGAAAATTAATGTATCTATAAATCCTAGAAATCCAATGACTGCTAGGCTTATGGATGATGTAATAAAAGACGATCCATTTATAACTATCATTTGAACTGTTTTTGAATATAAACAATAAGAAAAGTATGAGAAGATTTATACTAATGAAGTAAAAGAAGCAGAACCAGGAAAACTATATACAAGAAATACCATATAACAGAAATAGAAAAACCAGAAATAAACATATTTAACATAAATAGAAAAATCAAAACTTAACATTATGGAGACATGGAACTTAGTTCCAAAGAGATAATATCTCCCTTAGCTGCAGGCATGAAGGACTTAAAGGTATGTATGAAACACTTTATAATTAGGTAATAGCTTCTTTTTCTTTATTAAAATCTTGTTACAAGAAAAGTTTGTATAGATATATGGGGAAGGGGATATGTAGAGAGAAATCAAGGTGATATAAATATCAATATAATTCATATAAAGAGAAGCATGGCAGTCAATACACTTTTTTTTTTTTTTTTTAACTCTTTAAAGTATTTCCATTCTATAATCTCACCTGGATACAGTTGTTCAGTGTTATAAAATGATATATTCGTCCCAAAAGTTAGTGGTATCTATACCATTTACAGAAAGGGAATGAGAAACCTGAGCCCAATCTCCAAGAACTTATCATCTTACAAGCAAGGCTTCTAATACATTTTGTAACTATAAAATAATGGTACTTTTCATAGTATGGTTCCTATAAAGGGTAAAGGTATGTTAATGAAAAGTTCAAGTCAGCAAATACTATCTAATTCTATCTATAACAAGACTCTATAGGTCTAAAACTTATTGTTCCTAGTTTCTTTAAAAGTCTTCCCTCCCAGAATAGTTTAAAAAATATATATGTCAAGGCAATCAAGTTAAGTGACTTGCCCAGGCTCACAGAGACATGTGTCAAGTTTCTGAAGCCATATTTAAACTCAGGTCCTCCAGACTCCAAGGCTGGTGTTCTATCCACTGTACCACTTAGCTGTTCCCCTTTCTGCCATGCTTTCTTTTAGTCTTATCAATTTTGAACTATTTCACTATGTGATATAATAAACATGTCTATACATGATAAGTACAGTGAAAAGAACAAAACTGCGCTAGCTGCAAAATTAAAAGAGAGACGCTCCCCAAAATCTTTAGAAGGAAATCTTTTAACTTTACTTTTCAATAAAAAGCTAATTTTTGGTAAAGCTTTTGAAAGGGGCATGAACTTCAACTAGGCTTACTCTCTTCAAGTTCTGCTCCAATTAAGACCAAAACCTGAAGATTTCCAATATGCCCAATGAACCTTTTAATGAAGATTAAGATTTCAGAAATCTTCTAACAGATTTACCTCAAATACCCAGCATTCTTTAAATTGAAGGATTTTTTGGTTTTTTAAACAGACCTATTAGGGAAAATAGTTTAGAACTAAAAACATTTGTCAAGGGTTTTGTCCTGCTTTTGTAGTCAAATCAAGTAATTGTTATAAGCACCTACTCCATGGCAGGCACTATAGTAGATACTGAGAATATAAAGTACAAAGAAAATAACAATACCTACTCACAATGAGCTTACATCCTAATAGGGAGAGACAATAAAGAAATATAAAAACATTCATTACATAAACATACAATTAAAGAATACATGTATGAGTGTACATATAGAGTAGTTAAATTTATTAGGAAGGAAAACAATGGCATTTGGCAAAATCAGAAAAGGATTCATGTAGATGTTATTTGAACTGCATCTTAAAGAAATTCTGAGACAGAAGAGTACCAAGTGAGTAAAAAGAGAGCATTTTGGATTATAGAGTGAAGGAAAGACAGTAATGCCCAATGAAATTGGGAAAACTAGTTTGGGGATATGTTCCACATAGAATTTCTTTTAAAAACTTTCTTTTTCATACTATAAAACTGAAAGAGAAAAATGTTGGTTAAGATTATCCCCCAATTTTTTTTTCATGATTATCTGACCGAAATGACATGGAATCTTTATTTTTAGAACCTGGATTTATGTTACTAAAATTATTTTTAAACCATGAATACATTTATTTTATTAGTATATGCATATCAACTAAGGAAAGATATCCAACATATCTTTTATTTAACTTCAATGGGTCCATGAATCAATTAACCTTGAACAATAATTTAAATATCTATTATATGCAACTTTCTGTGCGAAACTCTGGATACACAAAACAAATAAGAAATAGACTGTATCTTCAAAGAGTTTAATTTTACCATGGAAGATATACATCTATAGAAGTAAATGATGTAGGACAAGTAGCAGAACTGAGTTTCAGAAAAGGTGAAGAAGGAATATATAATAAAAGAGATAGATGGGATGATGGTTTGATGGTTTAGATTAAACTGTTAACATCAAATAAATAAGCCACTATATACTTGGAATGTGGAGCACATTAGAGTAACTTGAAATAAATATGGATAGGTAGTATACCTGAGCCATTTTTTTTAGGACGTTAAATGCCAAAGAAGTTCGTATTTATCCCAGAGATATCAGTGTTATCAGCAGATTTTTGAGAAGTATCTCTGTGACTTGGGAACCTATCCCACCTCATTTCTTCCTACTTAATTTTTCTCCATGTGATTCCATAAATCTGCTACAGAATCTCTAGTTCAGCCACTGAAAGTATTGCTCCATTTTTTACATTTCCTAAAATAATACATTCTGGATCGCTGGCTGTTTTTACTATTTGCCCAATTGTAGCATCGTACAAGAGCTATCCACAAATTCACAAAATTATGGATTAAATTTAATGAGTTTCCCATCTAAATTCATGTCAAAACCTGGCACTATGCATTCTTTATTCACTTTATTTTTTGAGTATACATACATTACTAAGCTAATTTCCTTTTAAATGGCCCAAGAGCATTCTTGGAGTTTAGTGGTAGAACCAAAATATTATTGATATATAGATACATTTGGAAAACTTTGCCCATTTTCAGGAAACCTTCCATTTGGGCTTCTCGGAGCATTCTCCCAACTGGCATACTTTCATTAAGTACCTCTTTCACACCTCACTTGATACTGAAACCTAAAGAAGTCTGAAAGAAAACAATTCCCTGGTTTCATCTATTTAAGTAAACTTTCACCAAGAACTTTTACTAAGCTCTTAACTTATGCATAGGTCAGCAGGTTAAAATAGATTTCTTAAAGTCTAATTGCTTTATCAAGTACACAATGAAGGTTTTTGAATTGTTTACAACTATAAAATCTAACTGAAAATAAGGTTTGCCATACAAAATCTATTCTATTTTTCAGTAATACACACCATGCCAAAAAAAAAAAAACAAAAAACTTTCTTAAGAATCTAAAATTGTTTTTACTGGTGGAAAATGTCTTTTAAAATTTTGATGGTACACCAATTTAAATAAACATGATTAAACTACTGATTTAAAGATTTTGCTATTCCAAGACTTTATAAGTATTTTTCTTATAACTCTGGCAAACAGAAAAGTGAAATCAACCTTTTTTTCCTGGCATTTTCGTTACATTTTTTTTAGCTGTAAATCATTGGCTTAAAATGTATAATATATGGCAACAAGGAAGGGGAAGAACTAAAATGAAATCTGTATTATGATTTAAGCTAGTCTAGAGAAAAATAAGAACATGAACTTTTCTTCTTTTATTATACAAGTGGGAGACAACAGGTGAGGAACAGCACTTACTGTCAGGCTGGGATGGTGTGATCAGTTTTATTGAATTATACCTCAATTCAAGAAATTTTTTTTTTTTCCATTAAAGCAATGGCAGCTGGGGAGGGGAAGAGAAGAATAAATTCAGACATTAAACTTACTTGAGTTGTGAATATTTTTTAAGAACCTGTGTTGAAAAAGTACTGATAAAACTGAATCTATCTAAAACAGTAATTTAAATCCAATTAAACTGCACTTGTTCAAAAACCACTTCTGTAGGAAACCCAAAGCAAAAATGATGTTTAAAATTAATTTTTGCAGTAACATATTAAATCTGTCTGAGCTCATGCCCTGTAATGGCTGAGAATTGACCCAAAAGAGAACTGGATGACAAGAACAAAAATATCTGCGATATAAAGATAAATCATATAATGGTGATTATGAACCAACCAGATTACATGTTTACAAAATTTAAGTTATGGAGAAACAAAATTCTTACTGAACCGAGTAAGATAAATTTATTATATTCTAATTGCAGCCATGGTTCAAATACTCAAGGATTATTATAAACTTTTTAAAAAAACCATATGCTTGTCTTTCCTCTAAAAAGCTGCCTTAGAGATGACTAAAAACCATTACATTGAATTCCCAATCCCTATATTTATGCACACCTGCATTTTTGATTTCCTTCACAAGCTAATTGTACAATATTTCGGAGTCTGATTCTTTTTGTAGCAAAATAACGTTTTGGTCATGTATACTTATTGTGTATCTAATTTGTATTTTAATATATTTAACATCTACTGGTCATCCTGCCATCTAGGGGAGGGGGTGGGGGGGGGGTAAAGAGGTGAAAAATTGGAACAAGAGGTTTGGCAATTGTTAATGCTGTAAAGTTACCCATGCATATATCCTGTAAATAAAAAGGCTATTAAAATAAATAAATGAATGAATGAATGAATGAATAAATAAATAAATAAATAAATAAAAAGATTTCCAAAAAAAATAAAAAATAAAAAAATAAAAAGCTGCCTTAACGATAAAGTAATTTCCACCTGTGTAAAAATTTTAAAATGCAAAACAATTCATACTTTATTCATATTTTTAAAAATAAAATGAACTCAGATCATAATCAAAATAGAAAAGCCCTCATATTACTGAGACTAACCTTACAAGTTCCCTTTAAAAAAATTTTATATTAAAGGAACTACATTTTTAGATCTTTGAGGGTATGAGTCAAATAATAAAATTGTAATAACTGAAAAAAAACCACAATTATATATTGATAGAGGGCTTTTGTATAATAGACTATGTGAATAAAAATGGGATCATTTCAAGTAGGAAGAAAGGAAAATGAGGCTTGACTCATCAAGATCCCAAAATGGGTATGAAGTATTGAATTCACACCCTTGGTTATCAGGCTAAATCAAGTACCTCTATTCTCTTCCCTACTCCAACCCCCAAACCAGACTACATTACTTAGTCTCTTGCCCATCTCATCTGTATCCACAGACATTATACTGATATACTTATCACTTTTTGAATTAACATCAAAATCTTAGTAAATAAAGTTTAATAGATATTGTTTATTTTTCCCCCATCAATAAATATAGTACAGAAAGAAAAATAGTTGCCTTTGAAAACTCACAATTAATCTCCCCTGCCCAAGGCAAACATGAGCCAGAAAAGTAATGCAGCTCAAACAAGTGTTTAGGCACTAGAGTGGTCTATGTTAATCCTTCCACAAATATCAACAGCAGGCAATCAAAACAGGTTAGGGAAAAAAAACTTTTAACAATCCAGGGTCTGTAAGATGATCAGATACTACTACTTCTTTTCCCTAGTACTTCAAAATAATAAAGGCAAGTGAAGGTACTAAAAGTTGTGGCATTCATGTCAGGAAGAAGGGATGGGAAAAGAGTCTGGAACTAAAAAAAAAAAAAAAAAAAAATCTTTAAGTGAATGCTAAAAATTGTTTTTAGATTTAACTGGAAAGGAATAAAATATTAAAAAATAAAAGTTATTGCATCTATCTCCCCCCTATTCTAGACAAAGTATTTATTATGCACTTACATTATTTCCTTACTAGAGAGTGAATTATTTGAGAGAAGGTACTATCAAAAGTACATTTTTAAAAGGAAAAAGAAGATACTACTCAGCATATTTCAAGGTCAAAGAGAAGATAAAAGAGAAGAAAAGGATTATGTTCGGCCTGTACCATCATCCTAGATAATCTTCATTAATCTCTGAGGGTCTCACTCATTTACAAACTAACACCTCTACACATATTAGAATCAAAAGCTACATTTTTCCAAACTCACAGGGGAACTGGCTTACCAAAAAAAAAAAAAAAAAAAAAAGCTGAGATACAAGAATGTAATGGAATATTATCATACTATAATAATTACACTGATAAGCATGGGAAGATATATTAATTGATGCAAGTGAAGAACCAGGAAAACCACAACAATTTAGTGGAAATAAAAACTGAAAATGAAAGCTGTGAAATTATAATAAACAAGCTTGCATCCCAAGAAGAGAGAAAATATATTCTCTCTTCTTTGTAGGGAAAGACTATGCTTACTGGGATACCTTTCACTGCTTGTACCCTTCTTCCTTTTTTGAATAGTTTTTTTTTTGTTTTTTTTTTAAACATTCTAGTCCCACAGAAAGGGAATCGTCTCTTTTTTGTGTTTGCAAGGAGGTTTGGGGGATTTTCTTTTTACAAGTATCCAAGTTCACATGTGTGAAAACAGCTGCTCTTTCAAGACCTGAGGTAAAAAAGGTTCTTGAGTGTGAAGGTTTTCTGGAGGCAGCCTTAGTTTCAGTTGAAATAAATAATTACTCCAAAATCGCAGCCAGCTGGTAAAAATGCAAACGTTTATTTCTCCTTCCAAATTAGCCCGGTTAGTTGAGGCCTATCTCTCTGCCTGGCTCCAAGAGATCTTGCAGCTTTGTCCTTGGCTTCTGCCTCTGCTTTCTTCAGCCTCCAGCCAGCACCAAGGTAGAAGATGCAATGAATCTCTTGCCTCAAAGATAGGGTTTGTGGGTTCCAAGAGCTCTCTCCGACTCCAAGTAAAACTCTCTCGAGCTCACAGAGTTTCTAGTAACTCCTCAAGTAATTAACTCAAGTAAGTACCTCCAGTCAGTCCCCAAGCTCCAAGAGCTCCCTCTATATATGTGATCTCCCAAAGGTTAACTCCGCCTTCTAGAGGGAGAGGGATTCTGGGTTATCTCCCAGAGTGCAAAACCCTAATCCTGAACTCTCCCAAACGTGTGAACTCCATTGGGTACTTAGATACTTATGAGCTCTCTAAAGGTGTGAACACAAGCATTGTTCTATCAGTTCCACTTAGTACCTTGTTTCAAGTTCTGGCCCAAAATATCTCTTTCTAAGATCAAATCAATCACACTGAACCATGTCAAACCAGATAACTATTGTCTCTATCAACTCCAATGTCTTAACACTTTGTAAAGATTCCAACACTTGAGCTAACTTATTACATGATATTTGGTTGCTCTTTAACAAGTCTGGAAAGCAACAGGTTTAAAAAGTTAATTGGAAAACCACTTTTTATTCTAACTCCAGCCTTCTAAACTTAGGCAAAGAAACTTTATTCTCTCTGTAAAGCAATACAGAAGATATCTATAACTTGAAATATGTTAAAAATCTGTTAAGTATGTTGTGACAAAAGCTTGGCCATGTATTTTCATGAACCCTTGCTGGGTTGCTATTACAAAGTTAGAATCTAAAAAAGTACCTGATTGTAAATGTAGAAAAACAAATGGGTAAATAAAATATGAAAGGGAAAGGAGATTATGAATTTATTAAACAATGCATATGGGTCTTTTATAAGAGATGGGTCTCTGGATGGGAGAAGGGGAATAGTTACAATAGGAAATGGAGGTAATGTTAAAAACAACAAGAATATTTTGTTTTTTAAAGAATCTTCATCTTTCAAAATTTCTATTTTTCAATAATTCTTAGTACTGTAGAAAAGTGCACCATTAACAAGTCAGATGTTGCTTATGTTACAGAACAAAGTGAAACAAATTCTTTGTCAATAATTAAAAACACTCTGAGAAAAGGGAAAGCTTTGCATTTCAGCAAGCTAATATTTATGCAGGGCATCATTGTGTACAAAGTGCTTCTCTTACCCAAAAACCTGAGGAAACAACAAAAAATCTGAGTAAACATAAGACTGTGAGAGGGAAAGTAACTTGAATGAAAAGATATTTTAAATGGGGACACAGTAGATAAGAGTATTGGAAGGGTAATCAAGAAAAGTGGAGTTCAAATACAGACATTAACTGTGAGACCCTGGGCAAGACACTTACTGCTAGTAGCCTCAGTTTCCTCAAAATGAGGTAAATGAGCTGGGAAAGAATATGACAAAACACTCCAGCATCACAGCTAAGAAAATTCCAAAAAGGAGTTTGAAAAGATTATTTCTTGGAGATCATTATATACTTCAACAACAATACTGTATGATGATCAATTCTGATGGACATGGCCCTATTCAACAATGAGATGAACCAAATCAGTTCCAATAGAGCAATAATGAATTGAACCAGCTACACCCAGTGAAAGAACTCTGGGAGATGACTATGAATCACTACATAGAATTCCTTATCCCTCTATCTTTGTCCGCCTGCATTTTTTATTTCCTTCACAGGTTAATTATACACTATTTCAAAATCCAATTCTTTTTGTACAGCAAAATAACTATGGACATGTATACATATATTGTATCTGACATATACTTTAACATATATAACATGTATTGGTCAACCTGCCATCTGGGGGAGAATGTGGGGGGAAGGAGGGGAAAAATTGTAACAAAAGGTTTTGCAATTGTCAATGCTGAAAAACTACCCATGCATATAACTTGTAAATAAAAAGCTATATAAAAAAAATTTTTTTAAAGAGTAAGGTATTGAAAAAACCTCAACAAACAACAAAGTGGTGGGAACAAGTGAGTGCTAAGCTCAGACAGACATACTGGAAAAGTGAGAGCATCCTGGCCCAAAACAAATTTACACTCTAAAAGGAGAGAAAGTATGTAAAGGTGTGAACGACATGCACTTACAAAAGCACAAACACAGGAGATAGAGGTGAAGCAGATGAGAGTAATAGTCAGCTGGTGAAAATAAAGCATTTCCCCTTTATTCCCAAGTCTTTTCTGACAAGGGACAAAACAACTAATTAAACTTAACTAGGGAAAGTAAATATAATGATTTTTTTTTTCCATCTGGTTATTGCAGGGTTCTATTTCATTAGTGCAGATAAGCAAGTCAATTCTCAGCAAAAACTTTTATAAAACACCAGGAGCAAATTTTTTTTTTAAAAACCTAATTAGCAATAATGGATACCTAACCATAACGCGACCTTAGAGCAGTGTTTCAAGTGATTTAAATTAAAAAGCTAGCTCATATAGCCTTTGGGAAACATGTAAAGCAGTAGTTCTGCCAAAAGAAAACAGTCTCAGTTTAATAGCACTAAAATGTTTTCTTGACCAGTATATCAAGCTGATTTATCTATAATATTCATATTAAGAGTATTCCCTGCTTTATTTCAAATAAAGAGGCAGAATAGATCTGAGATTTAAACTGAGCATTTATGTTACTTGCCTAAGCTAGGCCTATGAGTTAACTTTTTATGACATTAACAACAGTAGAATCTTACTGCATTTTATGGAATTTAGACATAGCTTTCTTTAAAACCTACCTTTTACAAAAAGTCTTTGATTCTAATAAACCACCTTCTATTGGTTATCTCCAATTTATCAAATATATATACACATCGTTATATATAGCATTTGTACCTGGTTTGTTTTCTTCCCATTAGATTGTGAGCTCCTTGAAACAGGCCTTTATTATCTCCAGCATTTAGTCTAGTACCTAGCACACAGCATGTGCTTAATATGCTTTGTTGACGTGGCTGGAGAGAAGCATAGTGGGAAGACATATGGGAAGTTATAGATCTAGCTCTATTCTACTTATCCCTGATCCTCTTTCCCACTCCAAATGTGTCCCAAGATTCACAGGCTATCAAGATTAAAAGGCTGGGAAACTGTTCTAATGTGTCTAAGTGTGACTCAATCTTAACTGCTGAGCCTTTGTATTTTACACTTTGGCACCAATTAACTATCAATTATCTGGATTCCCTTCACTTCTTCAATAACCTCACCAAAAAGAACATCTAAAGCAAATGTTTTAGCACTAACTTGCTACCAAAGGTCCTTATCTATTTCTCTTTACTTCCATCATAGAAGTTACAATGTCTTCCAATGTTCATCACAAATAAATGGAACACGTTAAAAAATTTTATTTTGCTTAAGAAAAAAAATCTACAAATCCTGAATTATATAAATTTCTGTATATTTGGTTCAAGTTAGTTTAATGTTTCATTATTTTTGAGTGAAGAACACAAAGAAAAGGGAATCACATTTTCAAAAAATGAAGACATTCATTAGATTAGATTAGGCTTTCTAAAAAACAAAGGGTTCAATAATGTAGATGAAAAGAGAAATTCCTAAACCATATGATAAGATCCATAAAGAATTATCCAAATCAGTTACACTGCTTTCTTTTGAATAGTTTTATGCAGCTTTTTTGAAATTTTATTCTATCAGCCTAACCACAAGACCAATTACCAGAAGATAAAGTTTAACAATCTTTTTATTAAAACTCTCCATTTTACATATCCAAGAACCTGCTCATTTAAGATTCAAGTTCCTCCCAAGCTACTGGTAACATCTTCTCTAAGGTTACCTTCTACTTGTTATCTTTTATGTTGTGATTTATATATGTAGAACTTTCTTTCCATTAAGATGTAAGCTTCTAGCAAGCAGAAACTGTTTTGGCTTTTTTATTTTTTGGGGGGGTGGGAGGGAGATTTTTTTTAAATCCCCAAGACTTAGCAAGTAGCTCAATACAGAATAAGAATCTAATACAGACTTATTGATTTGATTGACTCCTTATTGTGTGACCATGGGGATATGTCTTTGAGCCTAAACATACAGCCAAGAAAAAAAGGAAACTACTTTGTAAATCTATTAATGCCAGCTATTACTACAGTGATCCTTTACCTTTCATTAGAATAGAAAAAAAAATTTGTACAGACTGAAGTCTGCTATAATACATTTCTCAATACTAGTACTTAGTAAAGATTGTGCACTGGAGTACTTGGCACAATCCAGTATCCAATACAGGACAAACTGAATCAGAGCTTAATGTTATGAGAACTGCTTTGTCTCAAACCACATAAAGGAAGTTTATAAATTTTTAATAAAAGCATCTATCTAAAAGGCACAATGGATAAAGTATTGAACTTGGAGTCAAATCCTGCTTAAGACACTTGCTGGTCTCATGACCTTGGCCAAGTCATTTGACTTCTCTTGGTCTTGGTTTCCTCATCTCTAAAACAAGAGTTAATAAACAGCACTTACTCCCACAGGATTAATGTGAAGATCAAATGAGGTCAGTCAAACACTTTGCAATCTTAAAGTGCTACGTAAAAGCTAACTAAAATAAAGCATCATCTGAATAATTTTCCTACAAATTTGTTATTAATAAAACAAGTTATTAAGAATACTGGGGAAAAAAATTAACACCTACCTAACCTTTGAAAAAGTAGATATTATAGATCCAATAAAAAATGTGGACAGGTCCAAAGGCAAGTGCCAATTCCCACCCACAAATCTCAAGTCCTATGAGGCCAATATTAGCCTCTCTAATAAAGGGAGGAAGTTCTCAAAGGAAGATGCAGGTTTTAAAAAAAGACATTTTAAAAGTATCATTATTACTTCCTCAATGCATTTGAATAATATAATTGAGGCAACCACCTTTCCATATTTTGGATGGATGCGGTTATATTCTCCAGGAGATTCTATCTTGTACATATAGAATGTCAAAAATGTTCCTCTTCCACAAAAGGCGAGACAATTTTTTTTTAAAGTCAAGTACAACCAAACTAAAAGCATTTTCCCTACCAAAATCCAATATATAGCTAAATGAATGCTTTAATGAAGTTAGTTTATTTAAACTTGAAAAAGAACACTGATCAAAAATGACTTCATACTTTTCCTTGCATGGCAAATTTAAGCAGTCTATTTTCAACTCATTCTAACAAAATAGTTCATCTTTAGAGAAGATTTTTAGTTCCTTACTCAGCACATCACCATACAGTAAGTGTTTGAGAAAACAAAGTCAAAAGTAAAACAAGTCTCCTGCTTTTGAAGATCTTACAATTTAGTCGAAGGGGAAAAAACAAGCTACACAGTAATTATATGATAAGGTATATTAGGAAAGGAATGATATAGAAGATGGCACTTGGGTTGACTCTTGGAAGTAACTCCTGTATAAAGATTCTGACAGATGGGGAAGGGATGTACATTCCTAACATATGCAACAGTCAAAGTAAAAGACAGAGGCAGGAGATAAAGTCTCATATAACAAGGCCAGTTTGGTTAGTCTGCAGTTTATAAGAATAATATGTGAAAACGCTTGAGATGTATCCTGAAGCAAGGTTTGATGAGCTTTAAATAAAGTCAAACAGGAATTTATATTTGATTATAAAGGTAAGAGAAAACAAATTTATCCTTCCTAAGAATAAAATTTGTAGGAACTAAAAAGATTATAAATTCTTGTTTACTTTTCAAATGTAATAAATATTTATCTAAACTAAAAAGTGAAAATCAATTGGCAATTTTAGGAAGTCACAAGTGCAACAAAGTTTAAAAACCAAATGAATTTTCTAAGAAAACTATTTTTATAATTATTACATTTTATATACCTAAGTATTTTAGCAAAATTACCATTTTATTTACTCCCTTCATACACAAATCGCAAATGCTATGGAAAATATTCTACTAGTTTAATTAACTAGTTAGGTAATTAACTAACTAAATTAGTTATTGATATATTTTTTAAAATCAGCTCTTAATGGCACATATAAGATTATATAAGCCACAAAAGGGAAGCATTAGTTGAAAGGATAACAAGCACCCCCCAACTTCAAGACTTTTGAGATGTTATAGTTGTTCATTTTGATGGCTGGAAAAGGGGGTGAGAAGATGCTAGTCTTTGACAATGAAAGGTTATCACAGCTCAATGTTTAGCACCCTTCATTCCCCAAAACCATTGGTACACATATTCTTGCCCTCTGGTGCCTTTTTTATTCTGGGAAAGGGAAAAGTAGATTTTTTAAATAAAAGGTTTAGGGTAGAAAATATTAAGTGTCCATAGGAATCATTCAGATATAGCCCAAGCAACCATGTGACCTCACAACACATTAACTGAACTAAGCACTAAAGTAATAATCAATTTAACAACAACAAATTTTTGCTATAATACATAGTAAATGAGATCTAAAATATAAAGAAACTTTCAGTCAATGGCATGATAAATGCAACGTCTTGGTAAATAAACATTCTAAATCTGCTAGATTTGTGATTAAGCAAACATCTCCTTGAGCTTCAGTTTCCTCTTCTGTAAGAAGAAAAATTTAGAGTAGATGATGTTAAGAAAAGCACCTTGCAACTCTGACACTCAGATTTTATGAAAATATACATTCAAGAAAGTTCCATTGTAAGTCAGCAGACAGATCCTTTTGTAGAGGGTATTATATATTGGAGGAAGCAATCTTCCTGAATAGCACAAAATATCCTCTGGGAAACATGGTTTGAGTTTTAATCTACATTTAACATTAACAATCAACTGTATTTTAGAAACCATACAATAAGATCCAGCAACTAGCAGGGCTTTTAAATATCTTGTATAATAATTAAGGTTTTCTTTATGCATTACATACATATGGATTATGGTAGGCTGACCATCCTCATTGCTTTCCCTGATGTAAGCAGATAGATTTCAGGTGACTGTAGCTTTTGACCTGAAACAAAATTACTGTCTTCAGATGATTCCATACAAGGAAAGTCTATGGCCATATTTATTCAAGGGGACACAGAAAGTTCTGTTTTTCCTAAATAATCTAATTTTTTTCTAAATAAACAATTTTTCTGTGCTTCAGTTTTTTTGTAGCAACCCCTCACAGGAATATAAAAGGCAACATGAAATTATCTACCAATACTGCAGGGCGAAAAAAAGCACTTGTTTAACAAAAGCTGCCCCACCTCCTTCTAAATCCTACCCAGTCTTCATTCATGAACCAAGTTCAAAATTCATCTCCTTAAATTTTTCTCTACCCACCCCCATTGAAAAGAAGCATGCTCTTTTAACCAATTATTGTCTTACTGTCTATATAACACTTATTTAGCATGTAGTCTTTCTTACACATTAGACTCATTTGTATAAATGATGTACTAATTACCCAAGTGAAATACAAACTCCTTTAAGGAAAAAGTGCAGTTCTGTCCTCATCCTCAGAATGAAGCATATTTCTTACACAGGCGCATAAATATCTGTTGATTTAGTGCTGTTTCAACTAGAAAAGACATGCTTTCCTATCCCCGATCTTCAGTGATTATTCAGTATATGCCACATATATGGCAGATACACAGTAAGGTAGGTCTCTTGGTCCAACTGACTTGAGGAAGTATAAAGGGAAAGAGAATAAATAGCCATGAAGTTGCTACAAGTAAGTCAGCATTTCTCAGCTTTTCTTTACCCTACAAAAAGTATTTCCCTCCTCTTACCTCAAAACATAATACAGATTAATGGTCCTTAATCCTGAACCACTAACCAAAAAAAGATACCAAAGAAAATGTTTCCCCTCCAGCTTCAAGAGTTTGAATCCCAAACTTCTGCTTGAGTAAAAACTAAGAAATGCCTTCCATCACACCATAGACTAGATTATATACATTCATCACTACTACACTGAAAACCAAAAAATATAATGGGGTTCTGTACTATCTTAAAGCTCAGTCAATGAACATTTTATGAGGGCCTGCTATACGCCCAAGAACTGCTCAGCTAAACAAATTATGCAAAAGTTATTTAAGATAAAGATGTTTCAGAGTATAGACAAAATCTAAAATCTGTCAATATAAAATCCTTACATTGTTTAAACACCCGGATGATTAAAGAGAAACAAGAACTTATTTTTCTTCTCAACCGACTCAATACCAAAATCAATCAACTGACATATTTCTTAGGCACTATGTCCCAGGCACTCTGCAAGGTGATACTAAGGATGAAACAATCATGAGTAGCTTATATTCTAACAGGGAAACAAATACAAATATTAATATATACAGAATAAAAACGAAGAATACAAATAAACACAGGTAGTTAAGGATGGATGGGCACTAACAATTGGGGGAAGAGTTTGTGGAAATTAGAAAACAAAGGGAATAACTCTATAAGGCTAAAGTAAATATAGAGTATATTACATGCATGAGGGTTGGAGCATAGATAGAGCACCAATGACAAAGACGCAAGCATTTATGAATAGGTAGCACAGTGGATAGAATGCCGTGCCTAGAAGTTGGGAAGAATTCAGTTCAAATCTGGCCTCAGACATTTCCTAGGCAAGTCATTTGACTGTGTTAACTTTAGTTTCATCAGTAAAATGAGCTAGGAAAAAGAAATGGCAAGAAAACCTTTGCTAAGAAAACCTCAAATGGGATCACAAAGAGTCAGGTCAGACTAACAGGTAGCAGGCACTGTGCTAAGTACTTTAGAAATATTATCTCATTTGATCTTCAGAGCAACTCAGAGGCAAATGCTATTTTCCCTATTTTACAGATAAGGAAACTGAGTCAGAAGTTGTGTCTTGCCCAAAGTTAAACAACTAGTAATCATCTGAGGTTGGATTAGAATACAAATCTTCCTGACCGCAGGCCTTGTGATCTATACATTGTGTCACTTAGCTGCCTAGGTTACCACCAGAGACAGGAGATGAAAGCTTTTATGTAAGAAGCAGAGAAAAATGTTTGGCTAACCAGCATCTAGATAGAAGGGGAAGGAGTATACATTTCTTAAGTAGACAACAGCCACTGTTAAAAGATATGGAGGCAGGAGATGAAGTCTCCTGTTAACAAGGCCACGTTGTTTGCTTAGAGTTCAAAGAGGGAAGTAATGTGTAAAAAGGATCACATGTGACCCTTAAGAACTAGCACTATTCTGACCTGTTTTTGTTACTACCAGAGCTAAGCAAAGTGCCTGATGTAATAGATGCTTAGCATATGCTTCTAGATTCAATTTGATAATAGCTAGCATGCATTTATGCAAATAAGTGATGTCTGTACATATTTTCTTGTCACAAAAATGCTCTAAGGTGGAAAGGAGTAGTTACTGTTATTACATTTCTTCCAGAGATAAGAAAACTGAAGATGAGAAAGGTTAAGTGATTTAGCCAGAGTCCTTGGACTCAGGTCTTCCAGAGCCCAAGTTCAGCATACAATTCAATAAGCAAGCTAAAAAACTGAATTAAGGTCCTACTGTGAAAGGCCTTAAAAACTATTTAGCTTTAGAATTTGTTTTTTATTCCTAGAGGCAATAGGGAACCACTGGAATTAAGTGGCATTGACTTCTCTGCTCTCAGGAAGATGCCTTTGGCATATTCAGTTTCTTTTCCTATTGAAATCAGAAGGGTCATCAGGTTATTAGATGACAAAAAATACTGTCAGGTTTAGTAGTAAGTTTATAAGATAAATAAAGAGCCTTTTAGGGGGTCCCTGTAACCTCTAGGATACAATACAAACTACACAATTTGGTACTTAAATACCTTTACAATCTGGTTCCTACTTACCTTTTCAGTGCTGTTTTCTATTACAGCACCCATCCCTACTCCCTTTCCAAGCACTGACCATAACAAAGTAGCTTGATAACTGTCCCATGCCTTACATTACATACCATCCATCCATTGTGTGCACTCCCTCACCACCTACACCTTTAAGGACAGATTAAAATCATAAAAAAGATCAGCAGCAATTTCCTATTTGAAGCCTTCCCTGATTTCCTCCGAAGAACCCTTATTAACACACTGTCCTTTTTAAAAATTACTTTGAATTTACTTGAGTTCACTTTATCCCTCAAACTATTATGTAAGCTTTTCTAGGGCCAAAATATCCTTTTCCCCCCCACCTATATCCCCAGGATCTCACAGACTACCTTGAATATAGTGATCACTTAATTTTTCAACTGTTGAAAACTAAGTAACAGCAGAAAAATTTCAAATTAGTATAATCTTCCCAGTGATAACTGAAACACTTAACACTTTGAAGTTGATTCTATATATACTTCTAAAGTTAGGACGGGAGCATAAAGCAACCTCTTTAAAAAAAAAAAAAAATGAGTAGTATGTCCTAAGGAGGGTTTCAAAGTAGAAAAGACAAAACTTTCAATTGCCTTAAGAGTATTCTTAAGAAATAGTTAACTGGGGGGGGAAGGGAACACCTTGATCATGTTGGTAGTGAGGAGCATAGTACACTGATTATACAACTTGGAACAAAGCTGTCTTTCAATGTTCTAAATAACGTTTAATATTAAACGGTGTCTCTCTTCTCCCAAGTTAAGAACAAAGTTTCCCCAGGAGAAAGGTTAACAGGTGTATCTTCAGAAAAGGAAAGCGTGTAAAACTCCCCAAAATGCATTGTAACCCTGTACTATGCTTCGTTTCTAATTAGCAAAACAAACTCGGTGACATCTCAAGCCTAGTGGTGCAAGATTTATATGACCAGTACAGTTGCAGAAAAAGAATGTGATATCAAGGTCGGGGGAAAAAAAAACAACCAAAACAAACGACTAACCATGGATGAGACATGACCCCAGGAGGAAACAGGGAGCAGGTGAAGGCGGGGCCCCCGATACAATCCACTAAGTGAAGGCAACTAAGACACCTTGGCTGAAGGAGCTACCCTCCGGCCTCAGACTCAAACCGAGTCCGGGGCTTTGCGGCCTAGCTCTTCCCTGCGTCTCCTCTTCCGACGCCGCCAGAGGGGAGGCCTGATGGACCAGACACCTTGGAAGGAGGCAGACAGAGGAGATGGAGATGGGGGGGTGGGGAGCCAGCGGAAGAAGGGGAGGAAGGGAAGGAATAGAGTCGCCAGCTCAGACTCCTCTCGGCCCAAGGGCCCAGGACGGGCTTCAGAGCCCAAAGAGAGTGCCCGCTCCCCCTCCCCCTCCCTCTCTCCTCTAACCTTTCCTGCGGCTTCCAACTGCTCCCGCACCGCCCCACACGAGCCCCGGCGCGAGGCGCCCGCCGCCCTGCCCTTCCCCTCCCCCAGCCCCCCGCAGCGGCAAACCGCCGCGCGCACCTCCAACTGCTCGCGCGACCTCTCCGGGGCCCTGTCTCCCAACTCATCCCCCTCACAGCCCGTTCGGCTAACGCCGCGCTGCGCGACGCAGCCCCCGCAGGCCTGGGGCTCAGCACCCCACCCTCGCCCCCCCCGCCGTGAGCGCGCTCGGCGGCCTCCCAGGCCCCGTTACTCTCGCCGCCGCCGCACAGCCAGCTCCACCGAGGAGAAGCGGGCCCGCGCCCCGCTGGCGCCCAGTCACAGGGAGCGCTCACTTCCCCCACCCTCCGTCCGAGCCCCGGCTTGTCCGGCCCGGAGAAGGCCTCACCCGACCCTAGGCCCGGACATACCACTCCACCCCCACCCCCCTGCCGCCCGGTCCGCGTCTGAGGCGGATAACGGCGGCGGCGAGAGCATAGAGATACTCACTCAGGGGTGGGGTGTTCAGGGTCATAGAAATCCCCCATCTTCGGTGGCGGCGGCAGCGGCTGCTGCTGCTTCATCTGAAAGAGCTAGAAGCGGCGGCGGCGGCCCAAACCCCCTCCCCGAAGGCAGGGGAGACACGGGGGAGGGGGGCGGGAGGGGGAAGCAGGGGAAGGGGGGAGGAGAGGAGGCGGCTTCTCCGGCGGCGGCGGCGGCGGCGGCGGCGGCGTCGGCAGAGACGCTCACACACGCAGCCACCCCGCCCCCCTCGCAGGCGTCGCTGCCGCCTCCTCCCCACCCCCCGACCCCTTAAAGAGACATACACTCCGACCGCATGGGAGACGGAGACCACAGCTTGGGGGTGCCCCCTCCTGTGGGGTGGGCCGCGAGAAGCGGCTGGACCCTGGGGCGGGGCGCCGCTCAGGCCACGGTGCCTCCCCAGCACCACCTCCGTCGCCCACCCCCGGCCGAGCTCCAGGTGGGTTCTTCCAATGACTGGTGCAGTCCCGGCCGCTCTTCGCCGCCCCCTGTCGGCGGCGCAGCCAATCCCAGCGCGCTCGCTCCCAGCAGCGCTTGTGCACCCTTCCTCGACCCCGCCCCCCGCCGGGGGACGCGTCCCGGCCTTTCTGCCTCGGGGAGCCTGCTGTAGCAGCGGCGCCCTCTCGAGGCTATATCCCCGCCCACCTCTTGTCACCGCTTCCTTCTCCTCCTCCTCCTCTTCCTCTTCCTCTTCCATCCCCCTTTTTCCTTCTCTTCTCACTCCTCCCCCTTCCTTTTCCCCCTCCCCTCCTCCTTTCCCTCTTCCCTTCCTCCCACTTCCTATGCTCCTCTCTCCT